>NW_027397071.1:14129267-14593427 GCF_003265705.2 Callorhinus ursinus
GTCTTTTGATTGGGGCATTTAGCCCATTTACATTCAGGGTAACTATTTAAAGGTATGATTTTAGGTATGAATACCATTGTAGGTTACATATCTCTTCTCCCGAGCTGCTTTCAGGTTTTTCCCTTTGTCTCTGAGACTTGTAAGTTTTACTATTAGATGTAGGGGTGTTGACCTATTTTTATTGACTTTGAGAGGGGTTCTCTGTGCCTCCTGGATTTTGATGCCTGTTTCCTTCCTCACATTAGGGTAGTTCTCTGCTATTATTTGCTCCAATATAACTTCTGCCCCTCTCTCTCTTCTTCTAGGATCCCAATTATTCTAATGTTGTTTCATCTTTTCGTATCACTTATCTCTCGAATTCTGCCCCTGTGATCCTGTAGTTGTTTCTCTTTTTCTCAGCCTCTTTATTTTCCATCATTTGGTCTTCTATATCACTGATTCTCTCTTCTGCCTCATTTATCCTAGCAGTTAGTGCCCCCATTTTTGATTGCACCTCATCAATAGCCTTTTTCATTTCGACTTGGTTAGATTTTAGTTCTTTTATTTCTCCAGAAAGGGTTTCTCTAATAACTTCCACGCTTTTTTCAAGCCCAGCTAGTATCTTTAAAGTCATGATTCTGAACTCTATTCCGACATCGTACTAATGTCCGTATTGAGTAGGTCCCTGGCTGATGATACTACCTCTTGTTCTTTTTGCTGAGGTGATTTTTTTCATCTTGTCCTTTTGTCCAGAGGAGAATAGATGAATGAGAGAACAAAATGCTAACAGGGTAACAATGTTCCCAGCAAATATACTTTATACAAATCAGAAAAGACCTGAAACAAGGGGAAAAGAAAGGGAAAGAAAGAAAAAAGAAAGAGAAAAAAAAAAACAAACAAAAAGAAAGAGATAAAAACAAAAACAGAACAACACAAAAAAAAACAGAATATGATCAAATATGATCAGGCTAGTGCATAAATCAGTGCCACACACTAGATTTTGGGCGTATTTTGGTTTGTTAGAAAAAATGCCTCCTAAAATTTTAAAGGAAGAAAAACTTATATATACAAAATAAGGGTAGATACAATGAAGGGATGGAAGATGACTGTAAAGATGAAAATTATAAAAGAATTTATAAAAGGAATTGATAAGATAAAAGGTTGTTTGAAAAAAGAAAGAAGATTTAAAAAAAAAAAGGGAGAGACTGTGATCAGGCAGAGGACTAGAACAAAGCCATACACTAGTGATTTAGGGTATATTTTGATCTGTTAGAAGAAACTGTATCTCAAAATTTTAAAGAGAGAACAACATATATATATGCCTAAAAGAAGGGTAACTAGTATGAAGGGATAAAATATGACTCTAAAAATGAAAAATAAAAAATGTTTCTTAAAAAAGGGATTGATAAGATGTTGGTTGAAAAAGGGAAAAAGAAAAATTAAAAAAAAAACGTTAAAAAAATTAACTTTGAAAAACTAATGAATCATGGTAAAAAAAAAAGCCATGAGTTCTATGTGCAGTATTCCCCTAGCGCTGGAGTTCTCCCGTTCTCCTTGATTGGTAAACTTGGTCTTGGCTTGCTGGCTGTTCGTGCTGATCTTCTGGGGGAGGGGCCTGTTGCCGTGGTTCCCAAATGTCTTTGCCGGAGGCAGAATTGCCCCGCCCTTGTTGGTCCAGCCTAAGCAAGCTGCTCGGGTTTACTCTCAGGAGCTTTTGTTCCCTGCAAGCTCTCCATACAGCCTTGGAGGACCAGGGTGAAAATGGTGGCCTCTCAATCTCCACCCGGAGGAGCTGAGAACTCGGGGCCCCACTCCTCAGTGCGCCCCCAGAGAAAAGCAGTCACTCCCGTCTCCCCGGTCTATGGTCGCACTCCGTGCTCACCCGGCCTGTGACCAAGGGTTTCTATCTCTGGCACCCGACCCCGTGTGAAGTCTCCAAACCCAGCAGATTCCTGCGGTGCGCTCCCGCGCTGCTCTTCTCCGGGGAGAAAGGGGAGTCTCCCCGGATCTGCCACTTGTTGGGTCCCTGCTGGAGGAGCAGTGGCCCGACTGGGCCGCGGATCACAGTTGATGGCCACCCCGAGCTGAGAGCCCGCGCCTCGGCTCCATCTCTGCTGGCTTCCCCGCTCCGGTACCCGGGAGCTCTGCTGCACTCAGGCACCCCCGGTTTTTCTGTGACCCCGAGGGTCCTGAGACCACACTGTCCCGCGAGGGTTCCACCCCCGCTTAGCCACTGGAGCGATGTCCCTCAGCGGAGCCGACTTCTAAAAGGTCCGATTTTGTGCTCCGCGGCTCTATCACTTGCCAGAAGCGGCCGATGGAGGTCCCCTCCCCCGCCGTCTATCCTCCCAAATATCGCCTCGGATTCACTTCTCCGCACGTCCTACCTTCCAGAAAGTGGTCGCTTTTCTGTTCAGAGAGTTGTTGCTATTCTTCTCTTCGATCTCCTGTTGAGTTCGTAGGTGTTCAGAATGGTTTGATCCCTATTCAGCTGATTTCCTGAGACCAAACGAAATCCAGGTCTCCTACTTCTCTGCCATCTTGCTCCGCTCCCCAAAAATCAGAGATTTTTTTTAATTAAAGATTACAATAAATTATTTGCCACTCCTCCTATCCATTTCCTTATTTCTCCTTGGCTGCCCTTATTACTTGCTTTAACCAACAGAAGCTGGTGGAAGTGATGCTATGTAACTTCTGAAGCTATTCCTAAAGGGATTTGTGGTTTCCATTTTACATACTTATAACACTCCAATTTGGAATCCAACTGTCATTCTGTGGAAAACCCAAACTATAGGGAGAAGTCCCTTCTACTGATAGGGATTGAGACACTACTATCTCTGTAGGTATAGGGAGAGGCCACACATATGAGGGTTACTGCACCTTGATTAATAACCTCAACTGGGTTCCCAGCCAACAGCCATTACTAAACTGTCAGACATTTAAGTCAGCCATCTTGGATGTCTCTGATCAAAGCAGCTTCTAGGCTATTGTGGCCCTAGTCATTGCAACATGGAACAGAAAATCCACCCAAATATGGTCAGGCAAACCACAAAACAATGACAAACTATAAATGGCTTTTGTTGGTTTAAATTTTGAGATTTGTTATCAGTAATAGATAACAAAAATCGAGAATGTGTTATGTATTAACCTCTTCATTAGGGTAAACAATATCTCTGATTACATTGGTAGCTCCTAATTTAGTAGCCTCTCTTATACTACAATGTCAGTTTTATTCCACCTCAGCTTTTGATAATAGTTTTCCTAATATAAAATGCATTTTTCAAGGTTCATTTATTTCAGTTCAAAAAATATTTTGAATTGAACTGAAATTTTGTGCTTACTGCTTGGTTTGGTGAAATAGGAAACAATAAAAATTATAAGATATAACCCTATCATCAAGAGCCTTGTTACTATTTAGAGACATAAGATACATATTTATTTAAAATAATTAAGAGTCAGTAAGAAGGAGACTGTCAGTAGGTGCTAAAAGGAAAAGTTAAGTGGAACTGAAATGTTTCTGGAAGGCTCTTGGGAAGAAGAAAACAAGTGTTCAATATTCAAAAATATAGAGAATTTGAAATATAAAGAGAAGTGAAGTGAAGGTACCCCAAATTGTGAGAAAACCACAGACTGAAGAATGACCATGGCCAAGGGGAGTCAGTAGGAAACAAAGTTCACTAAACCAAATTATTAATGTCAGAAAATAGTAGGAGAAAATAACCAAAAGTGCAACTGATTTGTGTAAAAAAAAGTATGCAATTTGACTTGTTTAAATATTACTTTTTTTGTTCATAATTAAATATGTTTTTGAACATCCTTGAAGAGAAACGTGGCTGTTGGCCTCAACCACAAATTTCCTCAAATGCCAATAAGCATGCCAGATTTTGCACTTAAAATTCAGGAAGCAAAATTTCATCATGTCACACAAGTCTGAGTTTGTAATGCCATAAATTCCTGATGGCAAATATAGAAATTGCTAGTTAGAAATATACAGAAAGTGAAACACATAAGTGATGATGAAATGCAAATTTGCTGAAATTGTGTTACAATTTTTTCTCTTTCCTTTTTAACTTAATTTTATACATCCTTTTTTTTAAGGATTTATTTATTTATTTATTTATTTATTTATTTGACAGAGAGAGAGAGAGAGAACACAAACAGGGTGAGCAGGAGAAGGAGAAGCAGGTTTCCCGCTGAGCAGGGAGCCTGATGTGAGGCTCAATCCCAGGACCCTGGGATCATGACCTGAGCTGAAGACAGACACTTAACTGACTGAGCCACCCAGGCATCCTAGTTTTATACATCCTTGACTTAAAACTGTTTTCCATTTGGAAAAGTCATCCTCTGGTATTGTGTGGCAAAGCAAAAGAAACACTCATGAACATAGACACTGATTAGCCAACCAGATTACCACCAGCAATCAGAAATACCACATCAAAAGATGTTCCAATTAAATCCTGGCCAAAAAAAAAAAAAAAAAAAAAAAAAAATCTATCTATTTCAGGAAAATATAATTAGTATCAGAATAAGTTCATTTTTTTCTTTCACCATGTGTAACTGATTGTACCAAGAGTGAAGGAAGAGCAGACTAGTTTATTACATAATCAGAGATTTGATTTAAAAAAGTCAATGAGAGGGCGCCTGGGTGGCTCAGTCGGTTAAGCGACTGCCTTCGGCTCAGGTCATGATCCTGGGGTCCCTGGATCGAGTCCCGCATCGGGCTCCCCGCTTGGCAGGGAGTCTGCTTCTCCCTCTGACCCTCCCCCCTCTCATGTGCTCTCTCTCTCTCTCTCATTCTCTCTCTCTCAAATAAATAAATAAAATCTTTTTAAAAAATAAAAAAGTCAATGAGATACATACTCTATATTCTCTATGTAACACTCTTTTTTTTTCCAAAGATTTATTTATTTATTTTAGAGAGAGAGAGTGCTCCCAAGCAGAGGGAAGGGCAGAGGGAGAGGGAGAGAGAATCCTTAAGCAGACTCCCCACTGAACATGGAGCCCAATGCGGGGCTCAATCCCACCACCCTGAGATCATGACCTGAGTGGAAATCAAGAGTTGGCCACTTAACCAACTGAGCCACCAAGCCGCCCCTATTTAATACTCTTTTAGCAATTTTAAAATATACTAAGACTCCATATTATCTCAGTCAAAGCTGCAAGTGTTCTTATTTTCTCAGTAATAAATAAACACATTAATCATCGTTTTATACATTATTCATTTCCACTCACTGCTACTGTAGTAGGCACTGGGGCACAAAAGTGAGATAAGGTCCATATGTTTTAGACTCATTAGTATTATGTATAATAGTCCAGCTTCATCTCTTAACAGCAAAGAAGCATTAACATACTTTACTTTTTGAGCAAAAATGCAAATACACATTTTTTAGGTTGTCTGAATCCTGAAAAAACTATATTCATATTGTTCTTATATTTAAAGACTTTGCATTACATACATTTATTCCTTGATAACACACATTTACTAAGTACTTATTTGCCAAACATAGTGCTAAATACTGAAGATATAAATATGAATATATTCTTATACTCAGTAAGTTTTTATTGTCTAATAAAACAAAAAGACAGTCATGGAGGTCATGGGTGGTTCAGTCAGTTAAATGTCTGACTCTTGATTTCAGCTCAGGTCATGATCTCAGGGTTGTGGGATCCAGCCCCTCACTGGGCTCCACACTGAGCTTGGAGCCTGCTTGAGATTCTTTCTCTCCCTCTCCTTCTGCCCCTCCCTGCCCACTCTCACTCTCACTCTCTGTCTCTGTCTCTGTCTCTGTCTCTGTCTCTCTCTCTCTCTCTCTCTATATATATATATACAATGCAGTCATGCAAATAAATGCAGTAATAGGATATCAAATGTGTAAAAATACAAAACTTTACACAGAAAGAAGTGGTCATTGCTACTCAGGGAGAGTCTGAAGATGTTCTATAAAAAGGTGATACTAGATCTGAGTTTTGAAAGCTAAATCACATATTCAGCAGGTAAACAAGCATGGTGCATGGTTCCTTTTTTTTTAAGATTTTATTTATTTATTTGAGAGAAAATGAGATAGAGAGAGAGAGCACAAGAGGGAAGAGGGTCAGAGGGAGAAGCAGACTCCCCGCTGAGCAGGGAGCCCTATGCGGGACTCGATCCCGGGACTCCAGGATCATGACCCGAGCTGAAAGCAGTCACTTAACCAACTGAGCCACCCAGGCGCCCATGGTGCATGGTTCCAAAACCAAAACATATCACTGTCAGAGTGGTTTGTGATTGTTTTTATAAGATATGGAGTTTAAGTTGTTGTTCATGTGTATCTGAATATATAAATATGCACACATTTCTGTGTCTCATTGGGTGTTGGGTTATTTTTCCCATTTCAAAAGAAACTAAAGATGCTGGTGTTCTTATTTGTGTATGTCACTAAACATACTGAGCTTAATAATTAAAAAAATATTTATAGATTCACAAATATGACCAGTTGAATCAGATGTGCCTTGCTGATTTATTATTTTTCTTAGGGTTCTTCATTGATATTAGTCCTAGTTTTTTTTTTTATTTTTATTTATTTATTTGACAGAGAGAGAGCATAGCAGGGGGAGCAACAGAGGGAGAGGGAGAAGCAGACTCCCCTCTAAGCAGGGAGCCTGATGTGGGATTCAATCTCAGAACCCTGGGATCATGACCTGAGCAGAAGGCAGACACTTAACCAACTGAGACACCCAGGTGCCCCTAGTCATAATTTTTGAGAGAGTAATTCCATTATTTGACATAAACTCATCATCTTCACATTTTTATACCCGTAAAATAAGGCTAAGGATGCCCCTTCCCAAAGTTATTGAGAAAATTACTAGACAGAATACATTTTTTGATCTGAATATGTGTAGATCTTATGTTAGGGGGAGAAATATATCCAGATATATGCATGAAAATTGTACTGTATAGAGCTCCACTAATGACATGGCAGTGGGAAGAAGGGGCTATAAAAAAATCATAAAACCTAATGATAACCAAGTTTCTTATTAATTCATTTAAAGCATAATTAAAGAAACAGAAACAATTATAGCACCCGATGTCTATATACTAATGCACAGATTATGGATGTTGAACATGAAATTATTCAAAATATAAAAATAGAATCATAGGTGCTTTGGCAGATTTCAAAACTAACCAAAAGCAACAAAGAGTAATAATTAATTCAAAATAAAGATATTCATTAACAAGAAGTAGTTCTAGTATTGTATAAAAACACTGGGTGTTATATGCAAACAATGAATCATGGAACACTACATCAAAAACTAATGATGTAATGTATGGTGATTAACATAACTTAATAAAAAATAAAAGAAAAAGAAAGTATACTCAATGAAAATCATGAGCAAGATAATTCAAGTACAATGGGAATTAGAATGAAAGGGTAAGTAGGTAGGAATTCTATTTTGTAAAACAAATATGCTATGCAATAAGATAAAAGAGATCATGCTTTGCTAACTCACAATATACAATAGTCAAAAAGACAAAATATAGTACTGACCCAAGATCCCAAGAATAAAAACATTTGCTAGACATCTCATTCAGTGAGAAACAAAACTTTTGATAAATAATTGGCTTGATTTCATGGCAATTTTACCTCTAAAATTGTAGGGGGAAAAGGTAAAATCTATAAACCTATTTAAAAATGGGATGATCCATCAGTTAACATCTCACTTTCGGTGGTGTGTTGAACTAGGAAATATTTGTCATTGTGCTAGTTTACTAGAGTTTCCATAAAAACAAACAAATAAACAAACAAAAAACCCCACAATTCTGGAGACTAGAATTCTAAGACCGAGATGTCAGTAGGTTTGATTTCTTCCGAGGCTTAAGATTTTTGCCTTCTACGTCCTCATCTGGTTTTCCCTCAGTTTGTCCTATCTGTGTTTAATCTCCTCTTCTTGTAAGGACAACAGTCATACTGGATTAGGATCCATCCTAATGATTCCATTTCCAATTTTGCACTTTAAAGTCTCTCTCCCCAAATACAGTCACATTCTGAGGTAGTCAGGGTAAGGGCTTGGGAGAGACACAATTCAACCCATAACACTCATCTAAGGAAGTGGAGTGAGAAAGTAGGAAAATAGCATTAAAAGGCCAAAAGGCCAAGATGTTGGACCTAAGAATTTCCCCAGCTTTTTAAAATCCCTCCAGTGGCTCTGTTTTGAGCAATCTTTTATTTTTTATTTATTTATTTTTTTTAAAGATTTTATTTATTTATTTGAGAGAGAGTGAGAAACAGCATGAGAGGGGAGAAGGTCAGAGAGAGAAGCAGGCTCCCCGCTGAGCAGGGAGCCCAATGTGGGACTCGATCCCAGGACTCTGGGATCATGACCTGAGCCGAAGGCAGTCGCTTAACCAACTGAGCCACCCAGGCGCCCTCAGCAATCTTTTAGATCAAAATCTGGGAAGGTTCTAATTCAAAAATTCAGTCGTTATAGCCAGGAGTCAAACCCAATGTTGTTTGATGCCTTTCTAGCCATATTGTTTTATTTTATTATGTTAACTTTGATTAGCACAAGCTTAAAAATTGATTCAACTAGATAGGGGAAATAGATTTTTGGCCATGTGCCAATGTTGGTTGGTAGTAGCTCTCTTAAGCCCTATATTGCAAGTCTTGTAAGACCATGTCCAGACTCCATATGGAAATGGATCACAATGTGTTACTTAAGCTTGCCATGGAAAAGGGAGGGAGGAATAGCTCTAGCATGTTCTATATATGTGCCCTTCTTATAATAAGAAGTATTTTAGTTTCTATAGAAAGTGTAGTTTTCAACTATTTGACCATCTACCTGGAACACTCCCTTTTGGTTACAGGTAGACATTCTTATCTATCTTAGCTAAAATAATGCCCACATTAAAAAGGTGACCAGTTTGCATTCCCACCAAAGGTGTAGGAGGGTTCCCCATTCTCCGCATCCCAGCCAACAAGCTGGTGCAGCCACTCTGGAAAACAGTATGGAGGTTCCTCAAAAAGTTGAAAATAGAGCTACTATACAACCCAGCAATTGCACTACTGGGTGTTTACCCCAAAGATACAAATGTAGCGATATGAAGGGGCATGTGCACCCCGATGTTTATAGCAGCAATGTCCACAATAGCCAAACTATGGAAAGAGCCAAGAGGTCCATCGACAGATGAATGGATAAAGAAGATGTGGTATATATACACAATGGAATATTATGCAGCCATCAAAAGGAATGAGAGCTTGCCATTTACAACGACATGGATAGAACTGGAGGGTGTTATGCTGGGTGAAATAAGTCAATCAGAGAAAGACATGTATCATATGATCTCACTGATATGAGGAATTCTTAATCTCAGGAAACAAGCTGAGGGTTGCTGGAATGGTGGGGGGTGGAAGGGATGGGGTGGCTGGGTGATGGACATTAGGGAGGGTGTGTGCTATGGTGAGTGCAATGAATTGTGTAAGACTGTTGAATAACAGACCTGTACCTCTGAAACAAATAATACATTATATGTTTAAAAAAAGAAGAAGAAGAAGATAGCAGGAAGGGAAAATTGAGCGGGGGGGGGGGAGCGGGAGGGGGAGACGAACCATGAGAGACTATGGACTCTGAGAAACAAACTGAGGGTTCTAGAGGGGAGAGGGGACTGGTTAGCCTGGTGATGGGTATTAAAGAGCGCACATATTGAATGAAGCATTGGGTGTTATACGCAAACAATGAATCATGGAACACCACATCAAAAACTAATAATGTAATTTATGGTGATTAACATGACATAAAAAAAAGTGACCAGTATCTAAACTCATTCAAGAAGCAGATTTTGTCACTACTTTATTATGTGGAGTCACACTTTAGCAACACTTTCTGCCTTCTCCACTTTTCCCCTTCCCCAGACACAAATCTGTCCTGTTGTGTCTTTGACTTCCTCCTGTCCTGTCTTTTCTCATGGTGCTTTCTCTACCTCACTTATCTGAATCAATTCCCTCTGCTTTCTTATGCCTTTTCTTTCTCTCTCCTGATTCTTCCTTTTCTGAAATGCCTTTTTATCTTGATATAACAACCCACTACCCACTCATCAGCTTTGTTACTAGAACCACAATGGACTCAGCTTATAAATTTCATTCCTTTTAAGAATAAATCACTACAAACTCTCATCATGATTTCTTTCTTAAAAAAGAAGCAAATATACATTATTTATAACTTGAGTGTTCAGTTGCCTTTTTCCTCCCAGCTTTTTGAGATATAATTGACAAACGCATTGTGTAAGTTTAAGGTTTACAATGTGATGATTTGATATGCATATATATTGTGAAATGATTACCACAATAAGGTTAGTTGACACATCTATCACCTTACACAATTACCATTTTGGTTTTTGTTTCGTGGTGAAACATTTAAGATCTACTCTCAGTAATTTTCAAATACACAATATTATTAACAGTAATCACCATGCTGTACATTAAATTACATTAAATTAGTCATCTTCTAACCAAAGTTAGTACCCTTCACTAACACCTCCCACCTCCATGGGTTCTTAAAGCTTAACCTTAACATTCCTATATCAAAGATATTCATTATCAATCATATGGAGGACCTTGCTGTCACTCTTTATAAAACTAAAACTACTTAAGAGCAATTATTTTTATAACATATTACTAAAGCTAAATGTAACCCATATCTCTCTCTGTAAAATAAATAAATAAATCTTTTAAAAAATAAGTAAAAATTCTTAGGTGATTAGTGAAACCAAACAATTTTTTTTTCATTTTTGATAAGTACTGTGTTGGAAAACAGCAGAAATATTTATAAAATTATGAAGTAAATAGCTTTTGAAATTTAAAAATATATCCTGAAGATGAGTAATGGATTTGAAGAAAAATGAATTTCTTTCCAAGATATCATTCTGGTTTAATTTGTTATTTGTTATTTTGCCCCCAAGGGATGTATATATATGATACAGGAAGAAATCTGACAAAGAAAATATTTTTAATCCAATCCAGGGAAAAGAATATATAATTCTTAAAGTTAATGTGCTACATTTTATATTCTGTGGAAGATGTCGAGGAGGGAATGTGAAAAGGTAAAGGAAAGTAAGAAAATCAGTACCATTTCCATGAGAAGTGTTAATTAAATGAAATAATAAAAAAAGGGATGCCTGGGTGGCTCAGTAGGTTAAAGGTCTGCTTACAGCTTGGGTCATGATCCCGGGGTCCTGGGATCAAGTTCCACACTGGGCTCTTTGCTCAGCGGGGAGCCTGCTTCTCCTTCTGCCTCTGCCCCCCTCCCCCTGTTTGTGGTCCTCACTCTCTGACAAATAAATAAAATCTTTACAAAAATGAGATAATAAAGAAATATTCCTAAATTATCCTGAAATCTTACAGTGACTGTACTTCCAGAAAAATGTTTTTTTTATTTCCGATATTTTTGTTCCTTAAAATCATTAAACTCACAGAAATTGTAATATTTTACTATCTGTACTCTACTTCATTTTCTGCATTTTCTATTGAGAAGCACCACAAAACAGTTTTATCAGGACCAAATATCTAAGGTTTTGATTTAGAAAATATGTTTACTGCACATGCTTTACTTCACATGCAAAAGCAGCTACAGACCACCACTGAGGTCTTTAATCTGTGAGCTTTTTTTCCCCAAGGATTGTAATGGGTTCGGGTTAAGTGATGGATATATTCGAACTCAGATCCCTCACATCTAATACTGTACATTTACAAGATAGTTGGTGAGGGTTATAATGCAGTCAGTAGAAAAGAGACAAAGCAAAACAAACATTTCCACTTTGGATCCAAATCTCTTATTCAGGATGCTTAACAATTGATCTAGTCCACATAAGCCAATTAATTACTGTATACTGGAATATTCAATCAGATTAACATGATCACTTACAACTGGATGTAGCACAAATGCCCCAAACTCAATATATTCTAAAATAATTTATTATTTTTTCTCTCAAACCCAATTCTATTTCTATAATCTTACTACCTAGGAATAATCTGATGACCAAAACAAGACACACTTGAGAGTGAAAGGGGGTCACTAAATCATACTTATGCTGAGGCAATGCATGTAAATGTGATATCTCAGGCAAACTGAGATGGAAGATCATACTGTAAATAACATAATCATTTAGTCATTTGGTCAAACAAAATCAGGCGTCCTATTTGACTTACCATTTTCCTTCTAATAAAATAAGCTTGAGGGACTTGATTTTACTTTCTCTTCCCTTTTCTATAATCCCTATGTGAAGCTCTCTCATCATTCCTCACACAAACAGGACTTTCTGCCCCGACCTATCCAATAACCTCTGCCAAAGTGATTGCCTCGCAAAGTGCAAAGTGCAATCTGATAATGTTGCTGTCCTAGTTAAGACAAAAATAAATATATAAAAAGATCTTGCCAACTCCAGGATAAAGTTCAAACTTCTAAACATTTCATGTAAGATTCTTTATGAGCTCATTTCCTCTGAAACACTCCATATTCCTGCTCACACAGGCTCCTCTTAATACATTGTGCTTTTTTGTGTCTTCTTGATCTGAAGGTTCTAATTTCATTTGCACGGAATATTCCCTAATACACACACACACACACACACACACACACACACACACACACACACACAGATTCTTATTTATCTTTTAAATTATTGCCTAAGACTAGAGACTCCGGTTTTTATTCTGAGTACTCAATCTCTGAGACCAAATTCCACCTTTTGGGGAAATATTTCTCCCACATTTCTGCCATATGATTCTAGTGAGGGATTCTAATTATAGATTTACATCTTTTGATGCAATTTCCAAATGAAGATGGACTATTTGTTCAGGGATAGGCATGTAGCCCAACAGTGCCAAATAGTCCATCTTCATCATTTTGTTGATTTGGCTGAGTAAAGAGATTCCGTCCCTATTTGATGAGTAAGCTATACTACATGAGGCATGGGAATGCCAGAAGCCAAGTTCACAAAATAAAGCAATTTGGAAATTGCATCCAATAACACAGAAAGAGACTGTGATGTTAGAGCAGAAGCCCTGCAAGTGTTCAAGGAGATTCCCAGTTCTATTTGTCCCTGAGGTCCATGCTTCCCAAGGAAATACGAAAATTTAAATAAAATCCACTTTACTTTTTTTCTTTTATTTATATCATTGATTTTTCTCAACTGCAAGCAAGAGTAAGATGAGATGGATGCCAAGATGAGAAAAGCTTTCTCTAATCTGTGATTTCATACGATGTTGGAGTTATATCATACAAACTTTACTTACACAAAATCATCCGCATATGCTAATCAAGAGACTAAAAAGAATTAAGATTTAAAATAATGTGGACAATTCCACTCAATGAACATAGGTTTTAATGTGTGTGTAAAATATGAGTCTCTCTCATTTTTAGTTCCCATGTTCCCCCCAGAATGGAAGTATCTTTTGTTGTTGTTGTTGTTGAGTGTGAGCCTTACTTTTTCATATATGATATAATTTTAAAATTAAAAATAGCCCCCAAATGCATAACAGTATCTTGGTTTCTAAATATTATTCACCAATAAATAGAAGTGGGGCTTCTTGGGAAAGTGATTAATTCCAGGACTAGGCAGGGAAAATACATGAACCCAGTTCCAGAAAATAAGGAAGTGCTCAAAGAAAGATTAGGGCTTGTCAAAAGAACACAAGAGCTAACCTAATGGCCCAAAATGGAACACTTTGAGCCTCAAAATAAATAACGATAATGTTGGGATTAGCCTGCAGAATAAAAGAAATATCCAAAGTCCATACTCAAATAAGCAAGAAGGGATAATGTATGTGTAAGGAAAGAGGGAAATAGAAAATCAGCATTAAGCAAATATCATAGTAACAATATCTGCTAATGAGATCTATTAGTGGATACTAAAGCTAACTGGTTAATATCTGAGGAGAAATGGGATTTGCATCATATCAAAATATCTCCCCCCCCAAGTATTCACTAAATAAAAAGTGATATATATAGTAATGTTATATATAGTAGAGAAAGTCCACAGAGGGCACCTCAATCAAGTGATCAATGACAACATCATCAGTAAAAACATATGATCGTCATGAACCCCATGATATAATGCACTCAGAAAATCACAACATCCTTCCTGTGGTACAATGGCTGAAAAGCATAACCACAGTCCTATTATGAAAAAATATCAGAGAAACCAAAGTTGAGAATTCGAAAAATAACTTACCCGTACTTCAGAAGTGTCAAGATCTCGAAAGACAAGGAAAGGCTGAGGAAACATTGAAAGATTGTAGGAAACCAAGGAGAAATAACACTGAATAAATTCAACACTGGATCTAGGATGAGAGGATGGGATCCTAGCAGAAAGAAGTACACTTATGAAACTGTGGTAATTAAGCTAGTGATCTGTTGACAGAAATAGAGTGTAGACAGATCTGATCTGCAGACCCAACAGAGTGCCCACACAGTGACCAGTGCATGTATGGAGCTCAAAATAAGCCAGAATTGTTGGGTCAAATGAATGATAATAAGAAAGAAAAAAATAATTAACCATGGGAAAAAAGATGAGAATCTTTCCCTAGTTCATTTAGGTAAAGGACTGTCCATCCATAGTAACACTCTTCACGATAGCAAAAGCCTGGAATAAACATAAATGGGTAATGATGGAAAGAGGATGAATAAGTTTACACACACATGACTATATTATAAAGAAGTCAACACAAATGAATTAGAACCACATATTATCATATGAATAGATGTTAGCATTAACACAATGGACAAGTCCTAAAAAAATAATGATTTTTATATAAATTTTAAAAATTTAAAAAATTAAATTCAAAATTATACTCTATATTAATACCTATAAGTACAATAAAACTATACTATTAAGAAAATAAGAGATCATGAATATAAGATTCAGAATGCTGGTTATTCCAGATGAATTAGAAATCATCTGCTTTTAGTTATATGGCATTCACACCATCCTATTGCTCTGTCTCATTTGTGGATGTACTGTATTTTAGTCCACCAATCCTTTCTGAGTCCCTCCATTAATTTATCTAATATATTACCTGTTAGGCAATATGAAAATCTTTTTACTTAATTAGTGAGTTAAGCTCATTTGCACTTATTGATATTATTGATATGTTTGCTCTGTGCTAACCATTTTATATAGTATTTCATTATGTGGTTTATTTACTCAATCTTTATTTTTTATTAGGAAAGCTTTTATTTTAATATTTACTTTTGCATGAATAACTCTATCCAAGTCAATGGCCTTTTTCTGATTTTCTCTCATTATGTATTGATTGGTACCCTGCTACAAGCAAAAGGGAAATTAGCAACTAACCAGTTCTTGCCCCCCCTTTTCCGCAGCATCTGATGTGTAATAAATTTTACTCTCAATAATCTCAAGCAACCAAAAAGTTTATTCTACTAGTCTGTGATCCCCTCACTTTATTCTTATATTTTTATGGTTATATTCTTTCTACATTACCAGAGCACAGAGCTATGACATACTGTACTCTCCTTTATAACTATTATTATAACCACTTATCTTGTTTTTATAACCATTATTTAGTCTTGGTTCTGATGGAAAATATATTTTTTATGTTCCTCACCAGTACTTATGTTCATGTCTATTCTGCCATTTGGTAATCTAATCTAGTTCTAGATTCCTCAGGAAGTATGTATGGAAATAATATTTCCTGAGGAAGTTATCATATAAATAATATTATATACTTGTATATTTAGAACAGTGCAGTCTTTTTATTTGAAAGTCAGTTGGTTAGATATAAAATCACTGGCTCACATTTTCTTTCCTGGAGTGTTAAATGTATCATTTCATTGTCCTCTGGCGTATGATTATTATTATTGAAATATTCAATAATAATTTGACTTTCCACACTTACAAGTGACCTTTTCTAGAGGCCTAAAGGATATTTGCCTTTTACATAGGCCTAAAGGATATTTTCCTTTTACATAATTTACCAGTTTTATCAGAATGGCTGCATTTACTGTTCCATGTACATTTTCCCCGATATATGGTATGTGATCTCAGTATTTCATTCTGGAACTATTTAATGAGAAAATTTTTAAATTTGAAAAATTTCAGGAATTTGTTTTCAATGTAAATTTAAGTTTTAAATTTTAGTAATTTTTCTGTGCTGATGGTTTCATTTACTTTTTTGAGGATACCTAACAGAGCTAATTTTTGCACAATGTAAATTGATCCAACAAATAATGTGAAGTACAAGATAAATCAAAATAACAAGTCTATAAATTCCTACCAAATCTGACTTCTCTTCCCATCTTTCTACTGAAACTTTTTGCAAAACTCCCTAATGACTTTCTCTCCCCAATACCTAATGGCTTCATTTGAATTATCATTTGACATTGTTTCATCTCTGATGAATTTGCTTCTGTTGACTATTTTTCCCCCCTCAGGCTTTTTTTTAATTTGGATTCTTGGATTGTTCTTCCTTGATTCTTTTTGTATATTTCTCTATTTTTCTTTTTCCTATCTTTCTCTAGCTCTTAAATAATTGACTCCCTAGAGTTCAGTCTTGATTCATTTTTCTTCTTTTTTGTTACATATATCTCACTGGGATGTCATCTACTCCTAAGTCTTTAACTGGATTCTCTCTGTTGAGATTTTCTAACTTCTATTTCATGCTCCAATATGCATTTTCAACTGCTTACTGAGTACTGCTGTTCTGGTAATACCTCAAACCTAATGTGTTCATAATGAATCTCATTATCTTCCTCAAATTCCAAACCTGTTTTCCTTATTCCACTTGCTTTAAATTTTCCAATTGTTTTATGAATCCTTATTTGGCTCCACTTTCCCACTTTTATTCACATCAGTTGCTTTCTGAATTACCTTAAAAATGCTTCCTAAATGCATTTATTAAAATCTATGCTACCACTGCTTTTAATTGAGGCTTTTTTCAAATTGTCAGCATCAGTCTAACTGCTGTCCCTGCTTCATTTGTCTATGTCTCCCAAAATGCATATTCTTGACCAGACCTTCAGAACAACACTTTAAAAAACATAATTTGGCATATCATTCTCCTTTTACAAACACTGGATAGCTTCTCATTGCATATAGCAGTGATTATCAACTGATTTTATCATTATTTTAGCAATGGCTTTTTATCGTTTTCTCTGCAATGAAGTGTATAGATAAAAAGAGAGTTTCTCTGACAAAGGCAGAGATGGGAGTGCTACAGGGTGGAGGGTCCAGAGTTTTGCCCACTAAATCTTCTTACTCCCTACATCCTGGGACACCCCTGATGAATCCTAAGAATTCAAGATACAGGGTTTGAAAAAAGCCCCAAACATTTTAGCATGCTATTAAAGACCATCATAAGCTGGTTTAACTATCTACTTCTTTTCTACTCTCACACCATTTACCTACTGCAATCCCAACCTACTCACAGTTCGCTGTATATACTATGCATTTTCACAACTATTTTATTGTGCACTTTCCACTTCCTTTTCCCCTTTCTATGCCTAATAACTTAAATTCATCCTTCAAAGGCCAGTGCATAAAATATCCTCTTCTCTTTCACTCCATCCCTCAAAACAAAACTAATTTTCCTTCTATGCACTAATTCTTGAGAACACCTTGTATAAATGTTTCCTACAGTACTGATGGTACTTCACTATCATTCATGTATGTGTATGTCCCTCGAACAGACTGTATATTCTTCAAGTGTGGGCTCCGTGTCTCAGTCTTACCTATAATCTCCCAATGCCTCATATAGCTCCCAGAATTTAGAAGCTGTTTAATAAACATGGGCATAAGAACTGACAATGAGAGTATGGAATAAAATATAAAATTATTATTAAGAATACACAGTTTATAATACTTGGCACCAAATCAAAGTTTGTACTCTATTCATATTTTCTGATATCAAGCCTCAATGCTCATCTTGACATATATCCCAGAGTCACTTTCATCTTTATTTTGGGGGCATGTTGCATTTTCCAAAGATGGCTGCAGCAACAATATCCTTCATCCCACATATTCTTTTATTTGTTTTTTATTTTTTATCCCACATATTCTTTTGGACCAAAGTGGGCAAACTACAGACTATGAACTAAATCAGCCTAGATTTATACCGCCATCTTGTTTTTGTTGTTGTTGTTTGTTTGTGTTTTCACTGCCCGTGAGCTAGGATTGTTTTCTACACTTTTAATTATAAAATAACAAAGAATATTGTATGAGGGGGCGCCTGGGTGGCTCAGTCGATAAGCGTCTGCCTTTGGCTCAGGTCGTGATCCCAGCGTCCTGAGATGGAGCCCCACATCCGGCTCCCTGCTCAGCGAGAAGCCTGCTTCTCCCTCTCCTGCTCCCCCTGCTTGTGTTCCCTCTCTCGCTGTGTCTCTCTCTCTCAAATAAATAAAATCTTTAAAAAAAAAAAAAAAGAATATTGTATGAGGCCTGCAAGATTTAAAATATTTGCTATTTGGCCTTTTGCAGAAAGTTTGACAAACTCTGTGCTAGAAATTTGATGCCTCCTTCGAGGATGGCGTTTGATTTCTTTCCTCAGTCTTGGTGGATTTATGGCTTACTTGTAACCAATAGAATGAGATGGATGGGATACTGCATGATCCCCAAAGCTAAGGAAGAAAAAACCATGCACTGCTTACCTTACTCACTGAAACGTTCTTGCTAACAGTCCTGAGACTGCCACATTGAGAGAAAGCCCAAACTGCCCTACCTGAAGAAAACACATGGAGAATCCTTGTGACTATGTGAATAGAGAAATGCCTGACCAGCTCCCAACCACTCCAGTTTAGTTGCAGCCCCAGGCTGCCTACAACTGCATGAGAGACTCAAACAAGAACCTTTCATCCAGGCTTTCCCCAAATTTCTAATCCATAGAATTTATGTGGTAATAAAATTTGGGGGGTGGTTTTTATTCAGGCATACTAGCTGAAATAGATATTGACACTGGGAACTAGGGTGCTACCATAATGCGTGGCATTGGCTTTGGGGCTGAATGGCAGGCAGAAGTGGGAAGGACCTTGAATGGGCTGTTAGTAAAATAAAGGGCTTCAAGGAGGCTCTTGGTGAAGACGCACTGTAAGAAAGATGATACTGAAAACTGAAGGAAAGGAAATCTGTGTTATGGTATGGTAGCAGGTTTGGCAACTCTGTCCCCTGCAAGAAAGTAGAAAATAGGAAATATGCTTGATTACTGTGATGATAGAAGTAAGCACATTTCCAGGCAAAATATTGAAAGTGGTGGCTATAAGGTGGTGGCTTTTGTCTAGTGGAGAGAACCACAATAAGATTCATAGAAAAACCCACAACACCTTAGGATAAATATGTTGGTAGAGTACTGCCAACTTGTACTATCAAGGACAGACACAAAAAGAAGTGACGAAAGGATTTTGAACCGCCATTATTTTATGGACATGAAGCAGGATGAGGTGACTCAGTTTCAATCTCAGTTTTACTGATTTGTATTAGTTTATTTTTATGGAAAAGAAAGGGCGAAATAAGATTTCAGATAGTGGAGCCAAGAGCCCAGAGAACAGCTCTCAGAGTAGTAATAAGCCCTAATCAAGAAAGTAGTGAGAAGTGCCCAGTTGGGTTTTAGGATTGACATGGACCAGTGACTACTGGGAACCTCCTCTTTTTCTTTGTTTTGAGCAAGAGTCTTTGTATTGGTTTGTGCCTGTCCTACCATTGTATGCTGGGTGTGTGGGGAAGCCGTAATTCATCTCTTTAATTCACTGATTTGTTTTTAATTTAAAAAATGGTACTCATGGTACTGTAGTCAGGGAAATACACCTGAAAAGCCTCATCCACATATCGAACTAACATACCTCCAGTCAGAAGTGTGAGCTTTTTTCCATAGTATGGTGAGAACATGGGGAGTTTAGGGCTAAAAGGTGAGTATATTTTGCAAATAAATAATATTTACTGTGGCCAGAGGACAGACAGTGACATCAGGAGCATATTGCATTTTTTAAAGATCAACACACAAATATTCCCTGTCCTACATGATTTTTTTTTAAGATTTATTTATTTATTTATTTGACAAAAGAGAGACACAGTGAGAGAGGGAACACAAGCAGGGACGTGGGGGGAGGGAGAAACAGGCTTCCTGCCGAGCAGGGAGCCCGATGCGGGGCTTGATCCCAGGACCCTGGGATCATGACCTGAGCCGAAGGCAGACGCTCAACCGATTGAGCCGCCCAGGCACCCCTTCCCTGTCCTACATGATTTTTATTTCTTCTTTTTTTCAGCTTTATTGAGGAAAAATTGACAAATAAAATTGTAATATATTTAATGTGCACAGTATGATGATTTGATATATGCATCCATTTTGAAAGAATTCTCACAATTGAGTTAACACATCTACACATCACATTTTGTTTTGTTTTGTTTTGTTTTTTGGGGTTTTTTATTTGTGAGAATGCTCAAGGTCTATTCTCTTAACCAATTTCAATTATACAAGACAGTATTATTATTTATAGCTACCATGAGATCCATTAGATTGGCAGATCTTATTCATCTTATAACTGAAAGTTTACAACTTTTTACCAACCTCTATTTCCCCACCCCCCTCAGCCCCCTGGCAACCACCATTCTACATTCTGCCACATGGTTTTTAGAAATTTGAAAGTCACCCATAATGAAGTAGAATCTATGTACTCTGTTCTTGAAATCATGTGGGCTTTTGTGACTGCCTCAACCATTAGAGCAAGGTGGATGTGATGCTATATGACTTCCAAACCTAGACCATAAAAATGCCTTGCATATTTGCCTTGTTCTCTTGAAATCTCCACTCTTGGATCACTGCCACCAAAAAGAGATGCCTCTGGTCTACAGCCCCAACCGAGCTTCCAGAAGACCATAAGAACCTACATTCTAACCATGAGAGTGAGCCATACCAAAAATGGGTTTACCGCCATTAAAACCTTATGGAGCAAAAACAAGCCACCCCAGGTAACTTCTTCCATGATTGTAAATACATAAGTAAAATAAGTTATTGATGTGGTTTTAAGCCACTAAATTTTGGGGAGTATATTTTTTTATTTTTATTTTTGTTTTGTTTTTCTTTTTTGGAAGAAACGACCAAGTCTTTATGCACTCACTAAGATAACATAAACAAAAGACAAAAATAAGTGCAAGCTCCCCAATAATCCATTTTTCCCCCATGGAAAAATGTCAGAAATAAATAAATAAATAAATAACAAATTTAAAAATAAAATAAATATTTATTTTAATTTCATATATATTACAATTAATTGCATATAAACATACATATTTACGTGCACACATATATACATATAAAGGGATTTATTTCAAGGAATTGGCTCTTTCAATTACATGGGCTGGCACATCTGAAATGTGTATGGCAGGCCTAGGCTGGAAATTCTTAGAATCTGATGCTGGAGTTCACAGGTAGAATTTCTTCTGCCTAGGAGTGTTTTGTAATGAAGTAAAAGACAACCGATAAAATTTATTTGCTTAGTTTGTCGCCTTTGACTGGACTGCTTAATCTCATGTTTTCACCCACCTCCATTCCCCATGTTTTCCAATCTAGCACAATCTACAATTTCTAGTGCCAGTGGTGCGTCTCTAGAGTTCTCTGAATCTTCCCATTAGTTTGAAACTATTTCTCTGTACTCCCCAGCAGATTATCGCATCTCTTTTTTTATTTTATTATGTTATGTTAATCACCATTACATCATTAGTTTTTGATGTAGTGTTCCATGATTCCTTGTTTGTGTATAACACCCAGTGCTCCATTCAGTACGTATCACATCTCTTTTTTCCTCACCTTTTACCAAACCATGTAACTCTATTAACATTTCATGTATTCTGCTGAGACAAATAATTTTATTTAAAATACTTTGTAAACTGGGGCTCCTGGGTGGCTCAGTCGGCTGAGTGTGGGACTCTTGGTTTCGGTTCAGGTCATGACCTCAGGGTCCTGGAATCAAACCCCCTGATGGGCTCCATGCTCAACAGGGAGTCTGCTTGTCCCTTTCCCTCTGCTCCTCCCCCTACTCACTCTCTCTCTCTCTCTCAAATAAATAAATAAATAAAATCTTTAAAAATAAAATAAAATACTTTGTAAACTTACATTAAAAATAGAAGCCATATGTTCTTTACCTTGTTTTTCATTCTTGCCTGCTAATAGTATACATTCCACATAACAAAACCTCAATAAGTATTTGATGAATTGTATAATATTTAATTTTAAGTAGTTTTAGAAGACATTTTAAATTAATAAACCTGTGACATTTGCTTACAGAAATTGGGGGAAGAGAAACAATATGAAGTTTCCTTAAAAAATTAAAAATAGAACTACTTTATGATCCAGTAATCCCACTACTGGGTGTTTACCCAAAAAATACAAAAACACTAATTTAAAGGCATCTATGCACCCCTATGTTTATTGCAGCATTACTTACAATGGCCAAACTATGGAAGCAGCCCAACTGTCCATGGATAGATGAATGGGTAAGGAAGATATTATATATATGGAATATTATTCAGCCATAAAAAGAATGAAATCTTGCCATTTGCAACAACATGGATGGCTCTACAGGGTATAATGCTAAGTGAAATAAGTCAGTCAGAGAAAGAGAAATACTATATGATTTCATTCATATGTGGAATTCAAGAAATAAAACAAATGAGCAAAGGAAAAAAGAGAGAGAGAAACCAAGAAATATGTTCTTAATTGTTATGGTAACCAGAGGGAAGGGGAGTGGAGGGATGGATAAAATAGGTAATAGAGATTCATGTGTACACTTATATGGAAAAAAAAAAACTTGTCATTATACCACATGAATTTTCAAAGTAATTTAAATATGATCTATTAATGCCAGGCTTTATACCAATTAAGAATTTGCATGTGATTGTTTTCTTTTTTATGAGTAAATATGAATATGTATATAAGGTAGAAAGAATAATATATACTTGAGTTATAGTAAATGTCATGTTTCTTGAAGTTTCGTATAGAATGAATACTAAGCATACCATCTAAAGGCTTCCTTTGTCATTAAAAAATAATCATTTTTGTTTTTTCTGAAAAAAAATGAAAGAAATTGGGAGAATGGACTAAGTTGTTTGGTCCATCTATTAGTTTAGCTTAATTTTTGTTTCTTTTACTTAAGGTTAATTCCTACAAAAGTGGGAAGATAACATACCACAGAATGCTAATTTTTAGATGATATATAACAATGCAGGTAAGCATCCTCTATCCATCTGTGACATCACAACTAAAATATTATCTATTTGTTGTTTTAAATATCCTTGTTGAAATCTGATGGCTATAATATTGAGAGAAGGAAACCAGACAGAAAAAAAGACATGCTGTATGATTCCATGCTTATAAAGTTCAAGAATAGGCAAAAATATTTTCTGCTGCTGTGACACAGGACGGTGGTTTCCCTGGGAAAGACTAGTGACTGAAAGGAGGCAAAAGGAACCATCTGGGTTGCTGGTAATCAGTTTCTTGATCTGAATGATGGTTACATGATTAAGCACTTGGGAAAATTCACTGAGTTGCGTTCATACGATTTGTAAGCTCTGTTTAACAGTATACTTCAATTTCAAAAGTACCTATTTTTAGGCTTCAATTATCTCTAAATATATATTAATGTTAAGTGAAATATGTCTATCAAGATGTGAAGAAATTGAAGAATATAAAAAGTTTAGAAAGACAAGCGACATAAAAGATCGTGTAATACAAATGTAATTTCACATAAAGGAAGCATGTGAAATCTCAAGATGGTAAGCATCACAGCCAAAGTCATGGAGAAATTCAGGAGCAGCATTAAGTGCTTTTATGACTCTTCACTTAGCATTCTTTTCACAGTGCCTACTATATACAGTCATCAATAAAAACATGTTTCCTGTTCTTGAATATATTGCATTACAAAAATAATCTATGAAGATTAATGTCTATTTCTCTTCCACAATCTTTAGGTTCAGAGCATTCTTATAACTTATATTTATGCTTCTAGTTCTTATAAATACAGCCTGGGTCTCTTTTATTCACCACTGATCCATCAAGTGTCTAGTAGCTTTGACCTCAGAAGACCCTTTTGATCTTAGAGACCTTTAAGAATCTATACTTAAGAGATCCTCTAACTCTACTGAAAAGTCATTCTCTGGGTTGTTTCCCATTAAAGAGGTGTAAAAGCTTAAATTTCAGCCTGTTCCCTCTCTGCAGGCATCAAGTCTTTATTAGCTATTTTTCCTAGCACATCAGCCAGGACTTCACCAAAATGCATCCCACTGTGTACAAAGAATATTCTTAAGTTTCCAGACACAAGTATCTTTTGCAGTGACTCCTCTGTCCTTTTTCTCATTTCTAGGTCACTTTCAACTTAGTCTTTACAATACATGGAGATTAATCAGTCAGCTCCTCTAATGACCATGTACTGCTAATCAAACAGCTCCAGCATGCTTCCGCTCTGGAGCTGTCTGCTAGCTGCTCACTATTCCTTTTGACCAGGTGTCATTCTTTTTCATTTTATGAAATGAAACTCCATAATTTAGCATTTTACGATATTTTTATATCAGAAATTGACAGTTTAAGTTTTCTATCTTTATGATGTTGACTTTTTCCTGATTAAAAGTAACATATACCCAGCATAAAACAATTGGGAAATTATAGTAATAATATCAAAATAATAGTCATAATAATAGCTAACATTTATATACAGCTTACTCTGAAGTACTGTGCTAATTTACTTACACATAATAATACCTACACAGTCATATCTTACCGAATCCCACAGTATCCCAGGGAGGTAGACACAGATATAATTAAAGGAAAACAAGCTAAATTGCTTACTTCAAAATCACGTGGCTAGTGAATGTCTGAACAGAAAACTGAATCTAGATCTTCTGAATACAAAACCCCAAATCTTTTAAACTTACTATTTAAAAATAACCATCGTTTACATTTTAGTGTTCATTTTAGTTTTTTCTCCTCACGTAATAAGTACATTTAACTCTAAAAATACTTTGCTATATAATCAGGATCATTCTATAGATATAAATTTGTACCCGGCTGTTATTACTTAGCATTATAACAACTTTCTCATTAAAGCTTAAAATATTTGAAATCTGTATTTTCGGAGTTATACAGTACTAAGAACCTTTTTCTTTTTTTAAATCTCAGTGTTTATAACTCTTCATTTCTTACACACATTACATGAGTTTTGCTGCTCAGTTGTGGTTCTGCCGGACTTTGCTTTTGGATGAGCTCGACTTGGCTTCAGATGCCTTCACAATCCAGAGTCCAAACTGAGGGAGGAGCTTCAATCTGGAAAAAATGCTTGTGGGGAGCACTAGAGGAAGAGAACCCCAGTCAAGTTTTCCAGTTGTAGTTATTCCTGTGTCCAAATGTGTCAAGTCACAAATATTCATATCGAATTGGCACAAGTGTGTCACATGGCTAAGCCCTAAGTAAGTGGTACCAGAAAGCATGGCCAGTGTGAGGAGGGAACAAATGACAGGAAACCAATGATACAATATACCATAGTAGTTATGTCCATACAGCAGGCAAAATATATTCATTTCTTCTACAAAGCACTCAAATGTCTTTTTTAGAAGTAAAAACAGGCTCAAAGCCCAAGACCTTGTGATCCAACTTAGATGTGAAAGCTTCTCTTGAATTGAGGAATTCTCAATTAAAAAGACAAGGGGCACCTGGGTGGCTCAATCAGTTAAGCATCTGCCTTCGGCTCAGGTCATGATCCCGGAGTCCTGGAATTGAGCCCCTGAGCCCCACAGGGTCACGCTCCCTACTCAGTGAGGAACCTGCTTCTTCTCCCTCTGCCTCTCCTTACCCTCCCATCCCCCCCATGTACTCTTTCTCTCTCTCAAATAAGTAAATAAAATCTTAAAAAAAGGATAAGTTATAGGCTCCCCTACATACCCCAAATAATAAGGGAATAGGGACAGAATAATCATAAGGAATATTTACATAAAAACAGAAAAAAATATTTGCAATAATCATCGGTTCTCAGAAATTCTGAAAACTCACTGGGGCATATGTGAGGTTGTCCCTAACCTAGGAAATGCTTCTTGATTAGTTCTGTCCCATAGAGTTGACAACTCTGTCCATTGTGCTTCCGGGCATTTAACTGTCTTTGGGGCTATTCTCTTTGGTCATAGCTTAAGAAGGCACTGGGGTGTGCCCTCCCTGTCATTAAACAAATTTTCCTACCTGTAGAGATTTAAGGGACTAAGGGAAATTTTATGTCTAGAATATTTACAGTATTTTTAATCAAGATACATGGCACGTCGGCGGTACATCTCTCTCAAAAAGTTTGCTAGTTTCTATCTCTCTGATTCTAGTCAGCTCTTTGTGAGCCAAACTCATAATTCTTCCTGAAACACACCTCTCTCAATCTCTCTCTCCACTTAATTTAGGTTCTTTGATTTTATCAGGCTTCCATAGGATGACAACAGTGCACTCTCATCTTTAAGACATTTTGCCCAAATGAAAGGATTTACTGAGGGCCACTTAATAAAACCAGACTTAGTCAAAGTTTAGACATTTATGTCTTTGACTTAGTCTTTGCCCGAGGTTATGTTTCTGTGACCACACCCTTGATTTGGTTTTTATCACTAGGTTTGACTTTA
Source organism: Callorhinus ursinus (assembly GCF_003265705.2). Taxonomy (NCBI): domain Eukaryota; kingdom Metazoa; phylum Chordata; class Mammalia; order Carnivora; family Otariidae; genus Callorhinus; species Callorhinus ursinus. Next base: position 14,155,861 of record NW_027397071.1, read on the forward strand.
ATTTGAGAATTATTTGCCAGCTGGAGATCAAGAAAAAAATGCATTTTCAACTCTGCAAGTCTCTAAGTTTCTGTATTCCCCCTTGGAAACCTTTTTTTTTTTTTTTTCCTGAGCTCATTTCTTACTTGAAGTACCTTTCTAAATAGAGTAACAAATGACCAACTCAGGCTGCCATTATTTTGCTCCAAACCTTTCTACCTAAGGCTCAAAGGTACATATTCTGCATTCCAAGTGGTCATTTTATCAAATATTTCACAACAGAATGCTGTGGTCTCCCTTTTCTCAGCCTCTTATACATTCTCACTGCCTTTCCCCTACCGGTATAGCCAATGCCACAGATTTGGGTGTTCCCTTGTGGCAGCACCTCGTTGATACCACATTCTATATTCAGGTTAAGCTGGGAGGGGGGAACCCTCAAAATACTAAGCGCTTAAGATGACAAATAATTAGTTCTTATTAACATCAAATGAGGATTGCTGGGAGCCCAGGACTCCTCTGGGCTCTTCTGGAAGGAGGAAACAGAAAAGTGCTGCAAGGTGTGCCTGAAGTAAGCCACTTTCTTAGACCTTTAATACATGCAGTTGAAAAACCCCGTTTGCTGAAGCCGGTTTGGGCTTCCTTTCCTATGACTTGTTCCAAAGAGAAATCAGCAGATCTACTTTAGTAAGGAGTTGGATATTTATTAAGAGCATGGCAGACATTAAGAGATTTCCTGTAGAGAGATAACATATGAATTACATTATGAAAAAAAAATGCTCTGCCTGCAATAGGGAGAATGAAGGGGAAGAGCCCAAAAAAGATGGGGACAGATGAGTTTGTAGACCAATGGAGGAATCTAAGTGATAGAAGATTGTAGCTTGGAATAGAGCAGTGGTACTAAAAGAGACATGCTCAGATTTAAGATATTTAACAGAAGATTCATGAATTAATAGTGAATTAGATATGTGGTTGGGGAACAGGGAAATGTCATGGCTGATGCAAAGAAACAGGATTTTTGTTTTTTGCACCCAGACGCATGGCAGGATCAGTTAGTGTGATAAGAGACACTGAAACAGAGCTATTTTCCTTAGAAGATAATTAATTCTTTCTTAAGTATATTGAATATTATGTGCCCTTGAAACATCCAAATGGAAGTGGATGGATTTTTGAAACTGAGAAAATAAATTTTGGTTGGAAATCTACATTTGTGGGCCATGAAGTTAAATTTGGACATAAATTCTTCAAGACATGTAACCTGTTTTGTGAGCATTTTAGAATCTCTTTTCTTTTGATAATAAAAAAAATCATAGCTGTCACTTGTTTCATATGTAGAGAGAACTTTTCTTTCCCCTAGAAATTTGTAAGCTCTTGGGGGATGGGAAATTTACTTCTAGTACCCAGTAGAGCAGCTTGTACTTGGTAAGAATTTAATAAAATTTACTTAGTAAATGAGGATTACAAATGCTATTGTCTCTCTCTAGCATTTTAACTTGATTTTTTTTTCCTTTTCTTATAATTTCAAATGTGGCTTTTAAAGTCTCTTTGTTCCAACTCTCACCCATGTACATGTCCACCAATTTTGCTTTGCTTTTTTCCTTGTTCAGGTACTCACATACAAAGGACCATTTACAAACAGCTCTGCCCTGACTTCTGTTTACACGTAAAGACCAAGAGTGTATTTGCATAAGTATTTTCTGCACAGTTTTTGTTTTCTGTGTTCATGCTTAAGCCAGATAGTAGTGAAAAAGTGAGCAATGAGGGACAGTCTATGTGATGAATTTCGATACAGAGGGTTTTGTTTTTGTTTTTACTCTTTTATCTTTCAGCCTACAGTGCAGAAAGGAAAGTATTAAGGATGGATTATATACATGCAAAACTTGAGCAGTTCCATGGGGGGCAGTATTTCAATTTTCTCGAGTCCTTCAAAAGAACTAGAGGAATATTAAGGTGTGTCATCACTGACCCACTTTAAGATTTTCCACAAATAGTCTGTTCCGTTTATGTAGCAGAAACGTCTGCTAGATGACTAACATAAAAGTGGATTTAACTCAAAGAGGAACAGGAAATTCTTAGCTTACCATTTATTGCCACAGCTGCAATATGAACCAACACATTCTGGGTCTCTACCCCACAGATACAGACAAGTCCAAAAGCAGCTAGCCAAGCGGATAAGAGTTATGTTAAACTGGCCTCAGCTGCAGATCCCTCTCTGCATATCTTCCCATGGCAGAATGACCCTTCACTGCCAAGACCGGTACAGTCATTTGTCACACAAATGATACATTCCTGAATACCAGCGAGCAGAAAGACAATGACACTAGAAGCCACAGTATACTCACCAAACACCCATTATAAAATGAGATGGTGTTGGAAAATGTGCAGGTGTTGAGCTCCAACAGCTTTATTCAAAGAAATAAAGCGTTTGGGCATAAAGCCACGGGTACTTGTTTTAGCCTTTTTCTTTTTCTTAAAAAAAAAAAAAAAAACTAGTGGCATATTAGGCTGGGATAGATTGTATTTTCAGCGTTTGATTGCCTTATAAATCCTCTTTTGTGGAACAAGAAATTGTAATAGAATGGAATTTTGACCATGCAAATATTATAGAAAAACAGCACTTAAAAAATGACGAATTTATTCACTTCAGTGCTGTTAACATAAATTCTCATATGGTCAACTCCATTGCAGTGACCTCTATGCTTCTCTGACACATTTGAACAAAAATCAGACTAATTCTAAATGAATTAGATTGCTCTCTGTAAACTGCATTTCTTCATTCCTCATCAGTCTATGTGGTATGTGTAAGTTCACTTTAAACTAGGCATTCACATGAAGCCAGTTCTTGCACCAATCTGCTGACTTCAGTGCTCTGCCAAATCCCCAGAAGTCCTTAGCCATGCCCATACCTGACATTCGACCTCTGAGATGGAATGTTCCAGTGATTCCAAACATTCTGTTAGGCACCAAGGAAATTCCCCTGTTTTCTCCCAAATGCAGTTTCCAGGAACGTGGGTGTCCATCCACGAGGGCTTTCATCAGTCCAACTATTCTGCAGAGTATCTCTCCTGGGGGCCACTTGGAGCCTTTAGAGTGCTAAAGCTTCATGTTGGTCCACTCATCTCAGAGCAAGGACAGGAGAGAGGAAAGAGTGGTATTGAGAAGAAGAATATGATTCTCTTTGGTATTGTACTTTCTCAGAGGGCTCCCAGTGCATTTCAGAGCCAGGTAAAACTTCTTTTTAAGTTTTTATTTGCATTCCCCTTTCTCCCTGGGATCCAGATATAGGTCCAAGATAACTTGCATGAACTCTTAATAGCAGCCAACATTCTTTTCAAGATTCTTGTCCGAGGACTTTGATTTTCTTATAAAGTTAAGATCATCCCTGGCTCCTTCATCCCCTAGGACAACTTCCTTTGTAAGATGTTCCTTAATCACCTGAAAATATGCTTTCTTGGGGCCATCCAACCAGTTTGCCAATTCTATCTAAATTCCAACATTGACTCATAAATCAACAAATATTTATTGAATCTCTGTCATTGACTAGATATTTCAAATATATTTTTAACTACTCACCAATATTTATCACTAATTTTTATTTGCTGAAGAATATTGTCTTGCATGGCCATTTGAAACAAAATACAAAAAGAAGAATTTAATTACTTTTTGGCAAAAAAAAAAAAGACACAAGAATGAAATAACAAAATAATGTTTACTCCAAATGTTGTGCCTTAGCTCACATGCAGCTTGAGCTGTGAGTGTGTACCAGTATATGCTGTTGACGTTTTCTGAGTGTTAGCTGATGTCAAAGCTTCTCTTGACTTCCCTACTCCACCAGCTCCCCCTTCTTCAAGGAATGGGGGACTACACAGTACACTTACTGTACTTTCTAAAGAGATTCTCTCAAAATCTTTACCAAACGTCCAATGCATTCCACACCATCTCCTTTACCACAGAGGGTGAGTGATAAATCTTGACTGGCAGAACTTGGTTTCAAAATTTCTTCAAACATCCTTCATAGGTAACCTTAAATTTCACTTCAGTCTGTGAGGATACTTCACACCTACTGAACTGGCTTTTGGAGGACCTGCTAAAAACCTGAGACAAAAGGGAGAAGTGTGTGTTACGTGCTATTAGGGTCAGTTTTTTGAGCCTCTACTTTATTAGGATAGCTCAGTCTAGGCAGTTGTCTGCAAGGGCTAATGTGAGGTAAAGTTGAGCCTTCTCTCCACAGCACATGCACTTAGAATCCACTGAGGAAACAAGACAGATGAACTAAATTTCTCACAGACTTCTTTCTCACCCCTCTCTCTGTTGTAACACTTTCACAGAATAATATTTATGACGACAGTCATCAATCAGATTAAATTTCCACTTCTTAGGACTCCTCTTCCGTTTTTTTGGTCAATGATGAGAAATAGACTAGATATTGGTACACAAGGTGAAGGAGAAGACAAGGAGAAGAGAAAAGCCGGAGATCTATGGCACTAAAATATAATGACCTAAAAGTAAACCCATGAACTAATCAAGCAGCTGTTTAATGTTTGTCCTTTACCACTTTTTTTCTATTTTCTTTTCTTTCAAATTCTTTTCACGTCAACCGTCAACTTCCCTTTTGCGACTCATCACCTCACTATGAAAGGATCACTGTAGATAAAAGCCTTCAAAACTATCTCATCCAGATACATCATGGATCTTCTGCATCAAAAGCCTTTAAATTTTTATTTAAAATGATTAAAACATTATCAACTCCACACCTTTCACATTAGTAACTAGCCAAAAAAGAAAACTATGACACCAGAGAAAACAGAGCATTTCACAGAAACCAGCAGGTATACAACAGATCAAAAATCAAGTGCCTTCTTAAAACAAAATGATCGTTCTGTGAAGACCTCTATTAAACTGGGCATAAAGAAGAAATTTATGAAAATTATTCTCTTCACTAAAATATTTTCAAAACTAAATCGCAGTGAAAATCATATCCCAGTGCCCCCTAATTAGAGCACACGCTGAGCTGGAAGCTTAGATATCTTTAAAAGTATTGTTCATAGCATGAAATCTTCTGTAAAGAAAAAGATAATCTCTAAAGCTTTAATTCACATACTCAGGTTGAATAAACTTCCAAAAAAGTAAATAGTTATTCTTGGATTATTATGGAGTTAAAGTTAAATGCAGACACATTTGTTAGATTTTTCTACACAGAGAGGTATCATTCTCACAGCAATCTAGTTAATGGTACACTCGTGGATTAAAAAAAAAAAATAGAAGCAATGTACATGCACAGAGAAACTCTGGTAGTAAATATCATAAAAACAGCAATTCACTTTTAGATAACATTTTAAAATTTAGAGAGCATTTTCTCATTTTTAATCTTACATTCTTAAAGTAAGTTCTCAGAGTTCATTTTTATCATCTTTATTTTACAGACAAAAGGAATACAGCTCAAAGGAGGTTAAGATTTGCCCAGTGTCACATAACTACTTAATGACAGAGCTGGAACTTGCAACCCAGACTATCGCCTCTTTTTGTACCAGTTTTAAGGCTCTTTTTGCTACCCTATAGCTGCCTTAGGTAGAATTCTCATTACCTGATTAGGAAAGAGACTGAACAAGCATAATACATTTATTCAGCTATGAAATTTCCAATTGGCTACCACACAAGGAGATATACGCATCATTGTAAAAAACCTTTGAAACCTTTGAAAGGGGCAGAAAGATTAAGTGGAAAGCAGAGCATTTTCTAGCAGACACTTACAGGGTTATCTAATTCCACAGGAGTCTGAGCCTTCTCTTGCATGGGGTCTTACAACTCTGCAAAGTGTAAAAAAAAAAAAATTATAGTAATAGAAATAATTCTTGTCCATAAAGACAAGATTTGGTCCATGGAGATTAAATTCCAGCCCAAAGATGGTGACCAGTTTTTTGTCTATTGGCAAATTCATTGGCATATTCCCAATGGCCTATATATATATATGTCTGTTTTTTCCAGTCTCCTTTGAGCCAGTTCTAATTTTTACTGGTCTCCTCATTAGCTATTGAGTTAAATAAAAACATTTGATACATGTATATTTTTTATTTGTATGAGAGTCATATTTTTACTTTTTGAAAAATATTCTCATCAAATGAAAAGAAACATGTACTCTACAAGAAATCACCATCTGATAAGGACAGATAGATAAATAAACAGAATGAGAAATATCAAATAATACAGATTTGTGAACAAAGTAATTTACAGAGAAAAATGAACTATACAGTGGAATTAGACAGTAATGGCCTAGCTGAATCTTGAAAACTGGAGAAAGAGAAAAACCACAAAAGGTAAACATATGGTGACCCATGTTTAAGAACATAAATTCAACCACAAACAGAGATAAAACAATCTGTTTGGCATTAATACAATGTCATTCTTAAGCATCATTAAAAATCAAAACAGATAATCTCCATTATAAAATATCCTATCTAGGCTACAATATGATAGTCAAATGAAGTAGAAAATTGCACTACCTTTTGTCAAATCCAATCTTTTTGGCCAAACTGGATATATAGTCCCTAAAAGATTCTTTCCTTAATTATAACTATTTCAGCTGAATAATTTTGTATTTGTAAAGACTAGATATTCATTAAGAGCAAGTTCTTTTTCTACTTCATCTCATTAGCTAACTTGACACTAAGAAAAGATTATTGCCCATAGAATTCATTTCATAGATATTTGATGAATTCAGTGAAGAGTTAAGTTCATGCTGGTACCTCCTTTTGAAGTGTTCTCCCCTAGAAAAATTACATTCATCCTGCAAAGATTCTCAGATTTCCTCCTACTTGAAAGCTCTGCCTGAATCAGACAACTACTTCTGGTTCATTTACAGTACCTCCCATCTCTGTAGAGTGTTGGTTTCATTGTTATCTTGTAATATATAGCTGTTGGCAGATTAGATCATCATATTTTCCCCTCTTAGAATCTAATCTCCTTGAGGTGAAGGTCCTGATTTATGTATCTTTGTAACCCTCAAATGTTTGTCATGGTCCTTGTACAAATATCTGTTGGATGAACGTTATTTTTTTAAAATATTCACTTTGTGTTAAAAATGCTCGACAAAAGGAGGAGCAAGATGGCAGAGGAGTAGGAGCCCTAAATTTCGTCTGGTCCCAGGAATTCAGCTAGATAAGGATCAAACTATTCTGAACGCCTACAAACTCAACAGGAGATCAAAGAAAAGAATAGCAGCAACTCTGAACAGAAAAGTGACCACTTTCTGGAAGGTAAGACATGCAGAGAAGTGAATCTGAGGTGAAATACGGGAAGATAGACCATGGGAGGAGGGAGCCTCCATCAGGCACTACCAGTAAGTGATAGAGCCACAGAGCATCATAGAGTCTGCTCCGCTGAGGGACATCGCTCCAGTGGCTAAATGAAGGGTGGAACCCTCGTTGGGACAGTGTGGTCTCAGGACCCTTGGGGTCACAGAATGATCAGGGGTGCCTGAGTGTGGCAGAGCTCCCAGGTATCGGAGCGGGGAAGCCGGCTGCAGAGACAGAGCTGAGGAGTGGGCTCTCAGCTCGGGGTTGCCATAAACTGTGATCCATGGCATAGTTGGGCCACTGCTCTTCCAGCAGGGACCCAACAAGTGGCAGGGATCTGCTGGGTTTGGAGATTCCACACGGGGTTGAGTGCCAGAGATAGAAATGCTCAGTCACAGGCTGGGTGAGCACAGAGTGCGGCCAGAGACGGGGGAAACAGGAGTGACTGACTGCTTTTCTCTGGGGGCGCACTGAGAAGCGGGCCGAGTTCTTGGCTCCTCCAGGGGCGGATATTGGGAGGCCACCACTTTCACTCTCAACCTCCAAAGCTGTACGGAAAGCTTACAGGGAACAAACTCCCGAGAGCAAACCCGAACAGATTACTTAGCCCAGACCGGCAAGGGCGGGGCAATTCTGCCTCCAGCAAAGACATTTGGGAACCACTGCAACAAGCCCCTCCACCAGAAGATCAGCAAGAACAGCCAGCCAAGACCAAGTTTACTGATCAAACAGAACGGCAGAACTCCAGAGCTAGGGGAATACTGCACATAGAATTCATGGTACTTTTCCTTCTGATTCTTTAGTCTTTCAAAGTTAATTTTTTAATTTTCTTTTTCTCTTTTTCTACTTTTTTTTAATTTTTCTTTTTCCCTTTTTCAACCAACATCTTATCAATCCTTTTCTTAAAAAACATTTTTATTTTTCATTTTTAAAGTCATATTCTATCCCTTCATAGTAGTTACCCTTATTTTTGGCATATATACATAAGTTGTTCTCTCCTTAAAATTTTGAGATACAGTTTCTTCTAACTGATCAAAATATACCCTAAATTCTCTAGGATATGGGTTCGTTCTAGTCTCCTGCCTGATCACATTCTCTCTCCTTTTTTTTTTAATCCTCTTCTTTCTTTTTTCAAACAACTTCTTATATTATCAATTCCTTTTATAAAATTTTTTATAATTTTCATCTTTACAGTCACATTCCATCCCTTCATCGTATCAACCCTTATTTTTGTACATATATAAGTTTTTCTTTCTTTAAAGTTTTGGGAGGCACTTTCTCTAACAGACCAAAATACGCCCAAAATCTAGTGTGTGGCACTGATCTATGAACCAGCCTGATCATATTTGATCATATTCTGTTTTTTTGGTTTTGTTCGGTTTTTGTTTTTATCTTTTTCTTTTTCTTTTTTTTTTCTTTCTTTTTTCTTTCCTTCCCTTTCTTTTCCCCTGGTTTCAGGTCTTTTCTGGTTTGTTTAGAGTATATTTTCTGGGGACATTGTTACCTTGTTAGCATTTTGTTCTCTCATTCATCTATTCTCCTCTGGATAAAATGACAAGACAGAAAAAATCACCTCAACAAAAAGAACAAGAGGTAGTACCAACTGCCAGGGACCTATTCAATATGGACATTGGTACGATGTCAGACCTAGAGTTCAGAACCATGATTTTAAAGATACTAGCTGGGCTTGAAAAAAACATGGAAGTTATTAGAGACACCCTTTCTAGAGAAATAAAAGAACTTAAATCTAACCAAGTCAAAATCAAAAAGGCTATTAATGAGGTGCATTCAAAAATGGGACACTAAATGCTAGGATAAATGAGGCAGAAGAGAGAATCAGTGATATAGAAGACCAAATGATGGAAAATAAAGAAGCTGAGAAAAAGATAAATAACTACTGGATCATGAGGGCAGAATTCCAGAGATAAGCGGTACCATAAGATGAAACATTATTCAAATAATTGGGATCCCAGAAGAAGAAGAAAGAGAGAGAGGGACAGAAGGTATCTTGGAGCAAATTATAGCAGAGAACTTCCCTAATGTGGGGAAGGAAACAGGCATCAAAATCCACGAGGCACAGAGAACCCCCTCAAAATCAATAAAAATAGGTCAACACCCTGATAACAAATAGTAAAACTTACAAGTCTCAGAGACAACAAGAAAATCCTGAAAGCAGCTCGGAGAAGAGATCTGTAAATTACAATGGTAGACATATTAGATTAACAACAGACCTATCCACAGAGACCTGGCAGGCCAGAAAAGACTGCCATATTTTCAGAGCACTAAATGAGAAAAATATGCAGCCAGGAATACTATATCCAGCTAGGCTGTCACTGAAAATAGAAGGAGAGATAAAAAGATTCCAGGACAAACAAAAACTAAAAGAATTTGCAAACATGAAACCGGCCCTACAAGAAATATTGAAAGAGGTCCTCAAAGCAAAGAGAGAGCCTAAAAGTAACATAGACCAGAAAGGAACACAGACAATATACAGTAACAGTCACCTTACAGGCAATCCAATGGCAATAAATTCATATCTTTCAGTAGTTACCCTGAATGTAAATGGGCTAACTGCCCCAATCAAAAGACACAGGCTACCAGATTGGATTAAAAAACAAGACCCATTGATATGCAGTCTGGAAGAGACTCATTTTAGACCCAAAGATACCTCCAGATTGAAAGCGAGGGGGTGGAAAACCATTTACCATGTTAATGGACCAAAAGAAAGCTGGGGTGGCAATCCTTATATCAAACAAATTAGATTTTAAACCAAAGACTATAATAAGATATGAGGAAGGACACTATATCCTACTTAAAGGGTCTATCCAACAAGAAGATCTAACAATTGTAAATATCTATGCCCCTACCATGGGAGCAGCCAATTATATAAGCCAGTTAATAACAAAATCAAAGAAACACATTGACAACAATACAATAATAGTAGGAGACATTAACACCCCTCTCACTGAAATGGACAGATCATCTAAGCAAACGATCAACAAGGAAATAAAGGCTCTAAATGACACACTGGATCAAATGGACTTCACAGACATATCAGAACATTCCATCCCAAAGCAACAGAATACACATTCTTCTCTAGTACCCATGGAATAGTCTCCAGAATAGATCATATCCTAGGTCACAAATCAGGTCTCAACCGGTACCCAAAGAACGGGATCATTCCCTGCATATTTTCAGACCACAATGCTTTGAAACTAGAACTCAATCACAAGAGGAAAGTCGGAAAGAACTCAAATACATGGAGGCTAAAGAGCATCCTACTAAAGAGTGAATGGGTCAACCAGGAAATTAAAGAAGAATTAAAAAAATTCATGGAAACCAATGAAAATGAAAACACAATGGTTCAAAATCTTTGGGATACAGCAAAGGCAGTCCTGAGAGGAGAGTATAGAGCAATACAAGCCTTTCTCAAGAAACAAGAAAGGTCTCAAATACACAACCTAACCCTACACGTAAAGGAGCTGGAGAAAGAACAGCAAATAAAGCCTAAACCCAGCAGGAGAAGAGAAATCATAAAGATCAGAGCAGAAATCAATGAACTAGAAACCAAAAGAAGAGTAGAACAGATCAACGAAACTAGGAGCTGGTTCTTTGAAAGAATTAACAAGATTGATAAACCCCTGGCCAGACTGATCAAAAAGAAAAGAGAAATGACCCAAATCAACAAAATCATGAATGAAAGAGGAGAGATCACAACCAACACCAAAGAAATACAAACAATTATAAGAACATATTATGAGCAACTCTATGCCAGCAAATTAGATAACCTGGAAGAAATGGGTGCATTCCTAGAGATGTATCAACTACCAAAATTGAACCAGGAAGAAATAGAAAACCTGAACAGACCTATAACCACTAAGGAAATTGAAACAGTCATCAAAAATCTCCCAAGAAACAAAAGCCCAGGGCCAGATGGCTTACCAGGGGAATTCTATCAGACATTTCAAGAAGAAATAATACCTATTCTCCTGAAACTGTTCCAAAAAATAGAAATGGAAGGGAAACTTCCAAACTCATTTTATTAGGCCAGCATTACCTTGATCCCAAAACCAGACAAAGATCCCATCAAAAAGGAGAATTACAGACCAAGATCCCTGATGAACATGGATGCAAAAATTCTCATCAAAATACTAGCCTATAGGATCCAAAAGTACATTAAAAGGATTATTCACCATGACCAAGTGGGATGTATCCCTGGCCTGTAAGGTTGGTTCAACATTCACAAATCAATCAATGTGATACAATACATTAATAAAAAAAAAAAGAACAAGAACCATATGATCCTCTCAATAGATGCAGAAAAAACATTTCACAAAGTACAGCATCCTTTCTTGACTGAAACTCTTCAGAGTGTAGGGATAGAGGGTACATACCTCAATATCATAAAAGCCATCTATGAAAAACCCACAGCAAATATCATTCTCAATGGGGAAAAAATGAGAGCTTTTCCCTTAAGGTCAGGAACATGGCAGGGATGACCACTATCACCACTGCTATTCAACATAGTACTAGAAGTCCTAGCCACAGCAATCAGACAACAAAAAGAAATAAAAGGCATCTGAATCAGCAAAGAAGAAGTCAAACTCTCACTCTTGGCAGATGATATGATACTTTATGTGGAAAACCCAAAAGACACCACCCCAAAACTGCAAGAACTCATACAGGAGTTCAGTAAAGTGGCAGGATATAAAATCAATGCACAGAAATCAGTGGCATTTCTATACACCAACAACATGGCAGGAGAAAGAGAAATGAAGGAGTCAATCCTATTTACAATTGCACCCAAAACCATAAGATACCTAGGAATAAATCTAACCAAAGAGACAAAGAATCTGTACTCAGAAAACTATAAATACTCATGAAAGTAATTGAGGAAGACACAAAGAAATGGAAAAACATTCTATGCTTATGGGTTGGAAGAACAAATATTGTGAAGATGTCAATGCTACCTAGAACAATTTACCCATTTAATGCCCCTATCAAAATACCATGAACTTTTTTCAAAAAAAATGGAACAAATAATCTTAAAATTTGTATGGAACCAGAAAAGACCCCGAATAGCCAGAGGAATGTTGAAAAAGAAAAGCAAAGCAGGTGGCATCACAATTCCAGACTTCAAGCTCTATTACAAAGCTGTCATCATCAAGACAGTATGGTACTGGCACAAAAACAGACCCATAGATCAATGGAACAGAAGAGAGATCCCAGAAATGGACCCTCAACTCTATGGTCAACTAATCTTTGACAAAGCAGGAAAGAATGTCCAATGGAAAAAAAGACAGTCTCTTCAACAAATGGTGTTGGGAAAATTGGACAGCCACATGCAGAAGAATGAAACTGGACCATTTCCTTACACCACACACAGAAATAGACTCCAAATGGTTGAAAGACCTCAATGTGAGACAGGAGTCCACCAAAATCCTAAAGGAGAACACAGGCAGCAACCTCTTCGACCTCAGCCGCAGCAAATTCTTCCTAGAAACATCGTCAAAGGCACGGGAAGCCAGGGCAAAAATGAACTATTGGGATTTCATCAAGATAAAAAGCTTTTGCACAACAAAGGAAACAGTCCACAAAACCAAAAGACAATCGACGGAATGGGAGAAGATATTTGCAAATGACCTATCAGATAAAGGGCTAGTATCCAAAATCTATAAAGAATTTATCAAACTCAACACCCAAAGAACAACTAAACCAATTAAGAAATGGGCAGAAGATGTGAAGAGACATTTTTCCAAAGAAGACATCCAAATGGCCAACAGACACATGAAAAATTGTTCAACATAGCTCTGCATCAGGGAAATCCAAATCAAAACCTCAATGAGATACCACTTCACTCCTGTCAGAATGGCGAAAATTAGTTAAGTAAGGAAACAACAGATGTTGGTGAGGATGCAGAGAAAGGGGAACTCTCTTACACTATTGGTGGGAATGCAAGCTGGGACAGCCACTCTGGAAAACAGTATGGAGGTTCCTCAAATAGTTGAAAATAGAGCTACCATGTGATCCAGCAGTTGCACCACTGTGTATTTACCCCAAAGATACAAATGTAGTGATCCAAAGGGGTAAGTGTACCCCAATGTTTATAGCAGCAATGTCTACAATAGCCAAACTATGGAAAGAGCCAAGATATCCATCAACAGATGAATGGATAAAGAAGCTGTGATATATATATATATATATATATATATATATATATATAAATATATATATATATATACACACACACACAATGGAATATTATGCATACATAAAAAAACTGAAATCTTGCCATTTGCAATGACGTGGATGGAACTAGAGGGTATTATGCTGAGAGAAATAAGTCAGTCAGAGAAAGACATGTATCATATGATCTCACTGATATGAGCAATTCTTAATCTCAGGAAACAAACTGAGGGTTGCTGGAGTGGTGGGAGGTGGAAGGGATGGGGTGGCTGGGTGATAGACATTGGGGAAGGTATGTGCTATGGTGAGTGCTGTGAATTGTGTAAGACTGTTGAATCACAGACCTGTACCTCTGAAACAAATAATACATTATATGTTAAAAGAGAGAGAGAGAGAAGATATTAGGAAGGGAAAAATCAAGGGGGGTTATTGGAGGGGGAGATGAACCATGAAAGACTATGGACTCTGAGAAACAAACTGAGGGTTCTAGAGGGGAGGGGCTTCGGGGGATAGGTTAGTCTGGTGATGGGTATTAAAGAGGGCACATACTGAATGGACCACTGGGTTTTATATGCAAACAATGAATCATGGAACACTACATCAAAAACTAATGATGTAATGTATGGTGATTAACATAACATAATAAAATAAAAATTTTTTAAAAAAGGCTTGACATACAAAAAAAAACTTAGAACATAAGAAAATAGAAATTGTTTTCCTTAAATAATTTTCTTGAGATAATAATCTCAAATACTCCAGAATTAGTTTTGAAATTTGTCTTAGTACAAACAAAAATTCTCTGAGCTACTGCTCAGCAGTCTCTACTAAAGTTATATAAATATGGAAAATGTATAGAAGCTATAAATAGATGTACATCTATTATAGATAAATATACATCTATTTATCCCTTCCACCCCCCCACCACTCCAGCAACATATACAAACAGTGAATAAGAAAATGATATCAAAGAATGAAGGACAGCAGGAAATTTTATAGATACAAACACTGCTTTGTAGCAACATTGTGATTTGCTGAGCTTTATTTTTACCAATAATATCCCCTACAATCTGCATGTGAGTGTATAATATATTCCAAACCTAATAAATATGACTATGTTGGAGCTTTTTATATATTTCAGAAAATTAGTCAATTTTTATATCGTCTGAGGTTCTGTAAATTACTATTTTCATGATGAATAAAAATCTTTCCATAAAAAATCTATTCTGAGACATTGGCAAATCACACAGCACTATGACTGCATTAGTAATTCATCCCACCAAGTGAATAATTTGGACAAAAATATCCAAGCACAAGCAAAACAACAGAATCATCCAAAGAATGTTTGATGCAAGGTAGCTATCAGAAGTTTATGTAGTCTGAGGGAAGCCCATAGTCTTAAAGGTAAGAAACAAGGGAGTCTGAAGTGAGGGAGAAGAGGGGCTGATTTCATGTTAAGTTGATTCAAGGATTCATATGACTAGGGAGAATGCTAGATTCATGAAAATAGAGTTCTTAATTTGACAATTTTTAAAATCACTCTTTCCTTAAGTATTATTATAGATTGAATGGTGTTCACCCAAAAGAAATAATGAAGTCCTAACCCCTGGCCTCTGTACATGTGACTTGCTATGGAATAGAGTCATTGCAGATGGAATTAGCTAATATGATGTCATACTGGAGTAGGGTGGACTCTTCCTCCAATGTGATTAATGCCTTTATAAGAAGAGGGAAATTTGGGGCACCTGGTGGTTCAGTTGGTTGAGCCTCCAGTTCTTGATTTCAGTTCAAGTCATGATCTCAGGGTTGTGGGATTGAGCCCCAAGTAGAGCTCCACGCTCAGCTTGGAGTCTTCTTGTCCCTCTCCTTCTGCTCCTCCTGTCTCTCTCAAATAAATAAATAAATAAAATCTTTTTAAAAATAGGAAGAGGGAAATTTGGATATAAGTATAGAAGATGATATTCATGTGATGTTGGAGGCAGAGAATGGAGAGATGCATCTGCAAGCAAAGAATGCCTAGAGCCACCAAAACCTCGAAGGGGCAAGGAAGGGTGCTCCTCTAGAGCTTTTGGAGACAGCATAATCCTGCCAACCCCTGATTTCTGGCCTCCAGAACTATGAGAGAATAAAATTCTGTTGTGTTAAGCCACCTAGTCTGTGGTAATTTGTACAGCAGCACTAGGAAACTAATATAAATACCTTCCTAGGTACTAAAGGAACAAGGTTAATTTTAAGCAGTGGCTTTCATCTACTTAACGTTGGTAATCACAATGACTGAATCACGTGTGGCATAATATCACTAGCATAGAAAAATAAAACACTGAACTCTTGCAGTATGGTTGTCATAAAATCGATATAAAAATATGGCTAATGATGGTAGCAATGATTATCATGTGGCTGATGCATGCTCTTTAATCTCTACAACCATGGGTGGTAGACAATATTATCCTCATTTTGCAGAAAAGGAAAAGGAGGCATAAGTAGGAAGGAGGAATCATCACAAGGTAAAATGTCACAATTTAAATCCAGGTCTTTCTGATTCCGTGCAATATTCTTCTGCACGCTGCCTTTCATCTTATAAATCTACACAATAACAAACAATTTGATTTTTCTTAATTGAATTGACAGTGCATGTGGGCATTTAAAGTTGCATGCTATAACAAACCAACGGAAAGGAGCTTGCTCAAACACCACAAGCATTTATCTGAATTCTTTTAGTCCTATCAATCAGCATAAGATAATTATCAGAGAACATATTTCTCCTCCTACTCACAAATTCTCCATATGTCTACAGCATGTCTTACAATTTTCCCCAGATCAAATGATTCTGACTTGCCCCTTCAGGGCACCAGCATCACATATTGATTACAATGAGAATGGGCTTTGATGTCTTCTGGCCCCTGTGTTCCAGTTTCAGTTCTGGCCCTCGGAAGCTGTGTGGATGTGGCTGTTTCTTGCATCCTCAGAGGCCCAGTTCCTGCATTGTAAAACGAGGGTCAAGCTAGCCGCTTAGCATAATGGCAGGCACACACTAAGTCATTATTACAGTTATGCTTTCAATAGTATATCTTACTTAGAACTAGGAAAATGCGTTGATTATATGAAATTGATCACAAATGTATTGTGAGTTATATAATTTAAACCATCAGCTTTCTAGTTTCTATCATCAAAAGGAATTTTTAAAAAAGACACAGAAATCAAAGAAGGCATTTTCTTTCCTGTGTTATTTAAAGAATTTCCTACAAATCAAAACACAAAATAGTTCTGAAAAGCTAATCTTCACAATAAGAAGGAATCTGTAAAGGTTCAAATTCTATATAGGGAAAAAATGACTTATATAAGCAGATTTAACACCAAGCTGTTTCCACATTTCCTCTGATAATACATAATAGTCCCATATTTCCCATCCAAATCACTTTTGCATCACAATAGGAACCAAATGGAAAAAAATAAAAGGTATTTACTGGGATTTTTTTTCCCCGCAAATTCAGTCTACCCAAATGATTGAATACTCCCCCAAAAAAAACGTTGAAAAGAAAATGACGGTATCAAGGGAGACAAAAGATATTTTCTTTTTAAAAATGTTATCTACTTTCAAATTAGCTCTTAAATTTTGTTTTTGTCATCATTAGGATTAATGACAGGGAGGCAGCAAAGTGTAGTGGTTGAGTGCGGACTCTCTAATCAGAGTTTCGGGTAATTAGCCCATCTTCACTGCTCACAGTTGGAATGAGTAGGGCAAGCCATATGCCCATTCATTCCTCAGTTTCCACATATGCAAAACATGAATAATACTAATCTCACAGAGTAACTGAAAGAATTCTATTAATGCGGGACGCCTGGGTGGCTCAGTTGGTTAAGCATCTGCCTTTTAGCTCAGGTCATGATCTCAGGGTTCTGGGATCGAGTCCCACATTGGGCTCCCTGTTCAATGGGGAGCCTGCTTCTCCCTCTACCTGCCACTCCCCCTGCCTGTGCTCTCTCTCTATCTCTGTCAAATAAATAAATAAAATCTTTAAAAAGAAGAATTCCATTAATGCATATAAAATGCTTTATGACAGTGCCTGGCACATAGATAAGCATGACTTGAAGTTTGCAACTATTATTAATGTTCAGTCTTATATAGTGTGTCTTATGAAGAAATAGTGCCAGATAGCTATTTGAAGATAAATAATGCAAATAGCTAGCATGTACTGAACACATATTCTGAGCCAGACCCTATCATGCGTACACTGTGCCATACATGTGATTGCTATTCCCATTTTACAGATGATGGGACTAAAGAGTATACAAAGGAGCTTGAATCACTTGCACACTCTAGCAGCTGGGAGAATCAGGTTTGTTTTTATTGTCCCTCAACTGTGTACCAGACACTGAGGGGGACCCTTAGGATACAAAAACCTTCCATCAGGCCTCTTCTCTGGACACCAGATAAGAGTTTTCACTTTGAACATGGTTCTAAAGTCATCTTCTCTAAAAGAAGAACCTGAAATAGTGACTTTTGAAATCACTTGAGAAAGTGATTTAACAAGGGAGAGCTTTTGGGAGAAGGGAAGCACGATAGGGCAGGGAAAGAAATTCTAAGCAAAAATGTGGTCTTGGCTGGAGATGAGCTGTGTCTTGCACTATCAGTTGAACCATGCACTTGAGGCAAGGCAGCTAGCCCTTTGTACCCTGTTTTAGTCAGTAGCCTCTGACGGCCCCAGGAGTTAGGGAGCAGAGGAAGTATGGTCTCCTGAGCAAGGCAGCTCCCCTTCCTCCAAAGTCAATGCTCTGACCAAAGGGCAGCTGTGAGCCCCTAGAAACCACCACTCCCAACATGTGGGGAAAAGACACACTGGCCCAGCAAATGGGCTCCAATAGCATATATTGTTGTCTACCTTTTGTTGCAAGGTCTTCCTTTAAGGAGACACAACCTCTCCTTATTCAATGAGTTCTTCATCTGAACACAGGCTCAATTCTAGAAATTAGGCAAAGGACTTTGACTCTTACTGGATAGCTCAGCATTCTGCTTATTTATTTTAAGTATGCATTTAAAATATAATATAAATAAAAATATAAAATATAAATATACACATATTTTTTTTTTTCAGTACTTTTTCTGTCTACCTCTCTGTTTGGGCCCGGGAACATCATGTTCTACTAGCATTTCCATAGATCACGGTGAGCCAGGTGCCTGCCCCTGGCTGGTGTTCTGACCTTGCTGCCCCGTTGGGTAATTACATTCACATTATTTCTGGCACAGAAGTGCTGCCACCTGGCTTTTGTTATGCTGGGATCCTGTCATCCCACTGATACAAGGGAGCAAGTGTTTGTAATGGCATGTCCTGCCATCAGCCCTGTATAGAGCAAAGACAACCACAATTGAGTTTCTCAGGGATACTGGCATTCTCCTTCCAAGCACATATTTTTTCCATCTTGGGAAACAGTCATTTTGTGGGTTTCCAATATTTTATGGTGGACTCAGTCTAATAGGCCCAATTCTTTGTGCTTTTTTTTACCCATGACTCCAGTCTGTCACAGATTTCTAGTTTCTCTACTTTATTTACTGTGGGCCATTGAATTTTCCAAGATTACAAGAGCCAACCAAACAGAGCATTAGGAAGATTTTCCAAGCCCCTTGCCAGGGTGTTAAATCCTGTGTCGTGAGAGAATGGGTTCTCATGTCAAAAGATTGCATTTTTCAGCTTAGAGTCTTTGATCCAGGACTCTCAGAATATGCTGCTGGGCATGTTTTCCTTTTTCATGCTGATACATGTTAGCCAGGTCTTGCAGCTCCTTTGACAGGATCCATCTCCTCCCTTAGCAGGCGGGGCTTTTTCACAGTCAGGTTTTGCTTAACGCTGGACTGATTAATATGGTTCCTACTAAATGTAATAAATAAAGGTCAGCTTTCCCACAGGGATTTTTGCATTTTAAACATAAATGCTCTTTACTCAAATGTTCATTTTTACCCATTTTGTTTGTTTTTACCCAAACATTTCTCTAACTAGGAAAATGAAACATTTTAACCCTTTTTCTCTCATTATGCAAGGCTGGTTGTCGGGGGGAGCGGGGAGCAGATCCTGAGAGGGACAAGCATTGTTTTGTAAGGCATCTGCCTCATTGGAGGCCTTTCCATAGTGGGGAGGTAGAGTGGGCTAGTATTAAAGCTAGGAGGTGAGGGACACGTGGGTGGCTCTGTCGGTTGAGCATCTGACTCTTGGTTTTGGCTCAAGTCATGATCTCAGGATCTTGGGATCAAGCCCACCCCCTCATCAGGCTCTGCACTCAGCAAGAAGTCTGCTTGAGGATTCTATCACTCTCTTTCTCTAAAATAAAATAAATCTTGGGGGGAAAAAAAGCTAAGAGCTGAATCTGAGAGTTCCAGGTTCTCAGGTGCAGCGCTCTAAATATCCCAACATGAAGTTTCAGGACCCTACTCTTTCCTCACTAGGCTCTGTTTTTGACATAGGATACTTGCCAAGACTAAAATTCCATCCTCTGTACAGATTTCCCAGGCTTACAGTGAGGTCCTGTGTCTCAGCTTCAGCGCTGTCTGTCCTCTGGCTGTGAGCAATAAGTCTCTAAAGGAGCTGCCCACAGGCTTTCCAACCCTCCTACAAGGCTGTTCATAGATGTGTGTTTCTCAATTTCTCCTTCAGTACATCAATGGCACGTAGCAACACCCATCAAATTCCATAATCCTTATAATTACTATTTACATTATACCTCTGAAGCATTAGAAACATTACACCAACTAGAGAATTTATTTTTATAAACGGCCTCTTCTAGTCAATTGGTGACAGTCTGAGGGGTCACTGTTACAGTATTCCAGGCCCTATAGATTTTTTACCTATTTTATTGGGATTTTTATTGCCACCTTGCCAGCAAGTGACCCACCTTCACAACTCCATTCTTATAGCCTGCTTCCAAGAATCATTTTTGGCATGATCCTAGGTCAGGATTTCAAAAATCAGAGCCTTAGATGGCCATTCTTTTGAAAGCGACATATTAAAAAATTGCTCCCATGAAGAGAGCTAGGGTTCCACCAGGAGGCACTAGGGGTGAGGCAACTGTGTTTGTATCCCAGGGTCTATGTGTCTTCGGGATCTTACTGTGGTGTAAAGTCTTCCAAGAGGCAATTCCAGGTCAGCTGAGGGCAATGGTCCTGCAGAGGGGAGATCATGAGCCAATAGTCAATAGCTGGGGGAAGGTACACTGATCCAATAAAGAGGATCTTGGGAACACATCAACAGCATCCACTATGCCATGTTTCTGAGACATAATTTAAAGCAGCACTTCCAAATTACAATGCTCATAATCATAATGTACCAATTTAGTTTTTTTTTTTGCTTGTTTGTTACTTACTTTGCTCTACTTATCACATTCCTCCCACCCCAACCTATATGTTTCTACTATATTTTGTGCTGTGTTTTTCCATATATTTAACTCAATTATAAGTTCCTGTAGTGCAATAGATTCTGTCTAATTAATTTTTATATTTAAGAAACTAAGTTATCTGGTTGGGGAAACCTACAGCTTCAAACATGGATGTTGACATCTTCAAAATTCTCTTATTTGGCTGTCAGGAGCATGGCTGAGGTCAACATTTCTCCTCTCGGTCTACGCCACCAAAAATGAAGCCTCTCATGGGTTCTTCTCTGGTCATGTATAAAGAATTCTCAGTCAATGCTTTCATTCTAAGGACATAAAATTTTTTTAAAAATAGCAGAAGTCTCCCTTGCTAGATTATCGATATTAATTAACTTAAGACTTCATTCATAAATGTAAATTTTCCACTCATATTTTTTAGGAAAACCAAGAGCACAATAGGAATAGCATCTGAAGGAGCAAAGGTCCATTGAATGAATAGTGGAAGCAACACAAAAAGGAGGATCTGCCCAGACACATCACTCAAGACTTGCAGAGTTTTGGAAGACAGTATTCTAAAGTGAGCAATATAAAGGGGAATCTCTTTAGAGATTTATGCTCCAATAGTGATTCCAGACCTCCAAACTTTGAACATGCAATAGTAACAAAGAACTTGTTAGGGAGGACAACACATCTAGATTTGCAGTCCACGACCGTCAAGGTAATTATATTTGCATACTAATCCCCGCACCCCCACCTTCGGAAACATGGACATCCAAGGGGAGAGTCCGGGAGTTGGAGAAGGAAGACAAATTTACCTGTTAATCATAGCAGTTGAGGGCCTTAATATTATACTTTGAGAAACTACATTATTTTTCCTCCCAAATTGGAAACAACTCAGTTACATATATATGTTATGATTGAAAACAAACTAGTCATTTGTTAGATTAGTAAATCTAAGATAGAACACAAATGACTGTGTGAATTTGATCTGTGAAATTCTAGTTGCAAAATGCATTAGCTCAAATGTGCACAGGTTAATGCAAAGAAATCGTACAATATTTCAGAAGATTATAGTCTGAAACTACCCCACAATTGCTTTCAATGACAAGTTAGAAATGTGATTCTCTTTTCTTGTGGTACGTGATTGGACTATTAACGCTTGTGTATAATGAAAATTCTTCTCTAAGGAATCACATGGAAATCATCAGTAAAGTGTTCCACATTATATAATTATATTTTTGTTTGCTTGCTTAATATTGAATAAGCTCCAGGTAAAGAAAGTGAAAATGTTTCAATAGTCCTCATACCTAAATTTAAGGAATACCATATTTCAAATTAGGCTGCATATCAATACCCTCTATAGAAACATTATATCAAAACGGTATGCTTTGTCTCCCTCCCTGGTTTCATCTTGTTTCATTTTTCCCTCCCTTCCCCTATGATCCTGTCTTGTTTCTCAAATTTCTCATATCAGTAAGATTATATGACAAACCATAAGAGACTCTTAATCTCAGGAAAAAAACCGAGGGTTGCTGGAGTGGACAGGGTGGGAGGCATGGGGTGGCTGGGTGATGGACACTGGGGAGGGTATGTGCTATGGTGAGCGCTGTGAATTGTGTAAAACTGTTGAATCACAGACCTGTACGTACCCCTGAAACAAATAATACATTATATGTTAATTTAAAAAAAAGACATGTTAGCTTTTTAACTTACATTTTTATTTTTGGCCAAGAAGTTATCTGTGTGCATTTCCTCATTCTCAAATTTCCTTCTCTTTATATTCCGTCTTGCACAATCTTTTTATTTATTCATAATTTCATTCAAACTTCATATTCTCTGTGAAACTTTGTGCTCCTACCAACTCACTCTCAAGTAGGATTGATCAGATTTTCTTCATTTATTTATTCTACTTATATTATCTCTATTATATTATCTACAGCATCATGTTGTAAATATCATTTACTAATTTGGAATCTATATGAGTTGGTAATCTCTTTGAGGGTGGGTATCCTTTCTAATTCTGTTTTACCAGCAACTTGCACAGTGACAAGTACTTCTTAAACAGTGCTCAACTATTTTTTTAAAGATTTTATTTATTTCGGCGCCTGGGTGGCTCAGTTGGTTAAGCGACTGCCTTCAGCTCAGGTCATGATCCTGGAGTCCTGGGATTGAGTCCCACATCGGGCTCCCTGCTCAGCGGGGAGTCTGCTTCTCCCTCTGACCCTCTTCCCTCTCGTGCTCTCTATCTCTCATTCTCTCTGTCAAATAAATAAATAAAATTTTTTTAAAAAAATAAAGATTTTATTTATTTATTTGACAGAGAGAGAGAGACAGCGAGAGAGGGAACACAAGCAGGGGGAGTGGGAGAGGGAGAAGCAGGCTTCCCACTGAGCAGGGAGCCGGATGCGGGACTTGATCCCAGGACCCTGGGGTCATGACCTGAGCCGAAGGCAGACACTTAACCAACTGAACCACACAGGCATCCCTCAACTATTTTTTAAAATATTTATTTAATTATCTTAGAGAGAGACAGAGAGAACACGAGTCGGGGAGAGGGGCAGAAGAAGAGGAAGAGATTCCTCAAGCAGACTCCCCACTGAGCACAGAGCTAGAATCCAGAGTTGGCAGCTAAACCAAATGAGCCATCCAGGTGCCCCTATTTTTTTGAATGGATCAATATAGGTTTTGTCAGAAATTAATAGACAATAATCTAACATGCTCTCTACTGCTTTATTTCCAGAGTTTAGGTGTGGGCGTACTCAAAAAGACAAAGTCTTGATACTGTGGGAATACATGTGTGCTATATTATGCCCTTCTTTTTTGTTATCTTGATTTGGGAAGTCCTAAATTTCCTTTAGCATCTTTTCAGATTGCCCCTTTGAACAAAATTTAATTACAGGCCAATTGAAAAAAATCACCGTGACTCCTGATTACTACCGGGGGAAATAAAGGGAATGAGGAAATATGTTGTCTACCGTAGGATTTAAACTGTTTCATTAAGCCCTTAGTTAAAATTCAGAAGGATGGTTCTCCCTGAAGTAGACTCCACGCATGGCAACTTCATCTCCCCTCAGTTTTTAACCAAAAAAAAATGTAAGGAAAATGACTTTGAGCCAATTAGAAAATCTCAAATGGTAAGCTTTGTGTCTTGTTTACAGATCCTTGATATAATTGTCGACATTTATGTTTCAAAATTTCACTGATTTCAACTTTCCCAGATCTTGCATTTAACTTTCTCATTAGCCCCCAAACCTGCAATAGATCAACATCATTGCCCAAAGAACTTACATAG
This sequence comes from Callorhinus ursinus, assembly GCF_003265705.2. NCBI lineage: Eukaryota > Metazoa > Chordata > Mammalia > Carnivora > Otariidae > Callorhinus > Callorhinus ursinus. The sequence continues at coordinate 14,179,960 of NW_027397071.1, forward strand.
ACTTGTCTTTATGGGGCATCATCTGTACTGTAAGTGAGCCTTTTATTTTTTTTTTAAGATTTTATTTATTTATTTGACAAAGAGAGAGAGACAGTGAGAGAGGGAGCACAAGCAGGGGGAGTGGGAGAGGGAGAAGCAGCCTCCCCGCTGAGCAGGGAGCCCGATGCAGGGCTTGATCCCAGGACCCTGGGACCATGACCTGAGCTGAAGGCAGACGCTTAACAACTGAGCCACCCAGGTGCCCCTGGAAGTGAGCTTTTTTAAACTACTAGAGAGCCTTTTGGCAGCTAGGGAAGAAAAGCTAGATTTTCCAAAGGGTTGATCTCTAAAACAGTGCAGTCGGTTGTTGCTGGTAGGTTTTTGTCAACACACTTAATTCTTCAAATGATAAAAGTCTAGAGACTTAGAAGTCTGTAATATAAAAATTAGATGCCCTGGAAATTTTTATTTCTATTTTAAAGGTACAACTTATCATCAAAATCATGTTCACTGCAAATGTCTTATTGGCAATTTACTTGTCATAAATGTCTATTGTACTGATATACTCGGCAGGGAATAGTGTATGTTTAGTCTCACGTACTTATGAATTTGTAAAGAGATGTAGTGACAATAAAGGTAAAAAATATTATGATTCGCAAACCTCCAGATGATGAGATTTGTTTTGTTGTAATTCCACATTCCAAGGTCTGAACTAAATCCAAATTTCAGAAAGAGAAATACATTATAATTTTTTCACACTGTGAGCACATAACTGACTTGGCATTAGCCAACTCATCCAAAGATTTTATAGAAAAATGTTGCTTTTTTGCATGTGTGTGAAACAGTTGGGGAAGTGTGAATAGGGAAAGATAAGTCAGTCTGAGACAGATTTTTTTAAGACACCTGAAAAGAGATGGGAAAAAAATTTGGAAATAAAAAGTTTGAATGTACACTGCCTTATATAGTTGTGACAGGTGAGATAAAGTAAAACACAGAGAAATAGTACATATCCAGATCTCATTTCAAACTTCAAAGTTTCTTAAAATTGCCATATTATCTCAGGATGTTCAACCTTTGTCACTATATAAAAGTAGCCTATTATGTCAATCATGATACGGGAGATTATAGTCAGAGCAATATATATTTCAAGAATAGTCATTTATTTATGCATGCCTCAATTCATCCAGCATATATTTACCGTGTGCCTATTCTGTGCAAGTAGCTGTGATAGAAATTTCTCCTCTCTTTTAAAATCTTTTCTTGGGGCTAATATTTTAGAATCTCTTTTCTCTCTCTCTCTCTCTCTCTTTTATTTCTTACATTTTTAGTTGATCACTACAAATGGCCCATGACAAATGATGATAAATAAAAAATTGTCTGCATCAGGTATCATCAGTTCAGCCTTTCATTTGCTTAATGTTTATTCAAGAATAGCTTTGTGTAAGCTGCGCTTATCTTAAAGAAGCTTAAAGCATTCCTTTTGTTCATATCCTCAGTAATATACTCAGTTATCAAAATAATGACTTCTATTTTGATATTTTAGATATCGGATTTTTTAAACTTAAATAAAAACTGGGTAAACCATATGACAAATGTAACACATCTCATACACATACTTGAAATTTAAGTTCTTTCATATTTAAACATGTTTTTTTTGTGATACTGACATAAAGACAAATAGATCAATAAAACAGAATAGAGAAGTCAGAAATAGATCATTTATTAAATTTGTTAAATGAGATCATTTATGTATGTATGTATATATGTATGTGTTTACAAAAATTGAAAGAAAACCAGTGGAAAAAGTGAAGTGCTTGGGGAGTACAGGATCCACAACTCAATATCCATAGGGAGGGAAAAAAGCAAACAAACCTTGACCTTATCCTCATATTATATATAGAAAGTAATTTGAGATTAATATAAACCCAGCCATAAACTCTAAAGTAATCCCAACCTTCCTTAGTTAGTTTTTTGCCATCTCATACACTAAATATTTTACCATGTGTTAAATTGTATTTGTTTTGTTTTGTTGCCTGTTTCCTCCATCTAGAATAGAAGTTACAGGAAGATGAGGTTTTGTCTACTTTTGTTCTCTTATAAATATACCATGTATAAGATGTTCAACAATATTTACTAAAAGAGTGAGTGCCATAAGATATTTCGTCTTTCTATGAAGAATTAACATGGACCACAATATAGTTCAAAGGTTCTGATCAAATTCTCTAAAGAACTGAAAATCTTTCAGCTTCATTAGAAAATCAGATTCCTACATACTAGTAATAATAACCACTCCTATTTATTATGTATCTCATGAGTGTCAGGAACCAAGTGAGACATTTTACGTTGAGTATCTTATTTTTCTTTATAATACTTCCTAAAATAGTATGAGATTAAGAAAGTAGGGCTCCTGGTAGCTAAATAAATTGCCTACAATCACAAGAGTAAATGGTTGAGCATGGATTTAATCTAGGTCTGTCTTAAACAAATCTAGTTTTCATTTATTAAGTGAAATCTAATATACTTAAATACACCATGGAACATATTAAGTGATATGAAATCATGACATTTCATTCTTTTTAAAGTTAATGTTAGTTCCTCTTTTTGCACTTTAAAACCTTTTCTTTCTATTCTGAAACACATTTTATTTATTTGTTATTGAAGTATAGTTATGGAATGGTTAAGATACAGCACAAGAAATATAGTCAATAGTATCTTAATAGAGTTGTATGGTAACACCTGGTAGCTACACTGGCAGCGAGCACAGCATAATGTATAGAGTTGTTGGATCACTATGTCTTACATCTGGAACTAATGTAACATTGTATGTCAAGACATTTTATTCTTAATTCAAATGTACATCTAAGATAGAATAAAAGTTAAAGAATTAGCTAAGGTTAATTCTGCTTGTAAAGATGGTGTTCCTTATTTATGCCAGATTAAGACAACAAGTTTTTTGATAATGCTGAATCTGAGACTTGAAAGAAGTTTCTCAACAGAAGAGCTCCATTTTTTTTCCAATTACAGAGAAATATTAAACATATTGGAAGCTAAAATATTTCTTCATTTCATGAAAAGTTAAAGTCATATAATTCCACCATAAACACAGCTTAGTTTACTCAATTTATTTGAAAAATTTGAGTCAGTATTTACCAAATCAGTTCACAATAGTCATTTTAGAGCATATTCTGTTTTGGAAAAAGGACAATGAACACTTCTGTGAAAAGATGTGAATGAAATAACATCCTAGGAAGAAAAATGGGCAGCTTGAGCTCCTGGAGTCTCCAGAACTAGTAGTTGATCTATCAGTTATCAGATTTTCTGGGAGAGTGGCAGAAATTACAGTGAAGGAGCAGGTATTCTGAGTTGGGATGAGAGGGCATTGGCTTGCAGCTTAGGGATCAGAAGCATGGAGTAGTAAACCTAAAGTCTGAAAGAAGTTTCAACATTCTTTTGCATTCTAACCTAAAAAAAAACTCAAAATTACAGTCCTGCCTGTCTGACACAGTTTCTAAAACTTGACATTATCAACATTTGGGGCTGAAAAATTTGCTTGGAAGGCCACCCCATACATTGTGGGATGTTTAGCAGCAGGGGCACCATCCCCCAAGTCCTAACAACCAAAAAAGTGTGCAAACAGGGCAGATGTCTCCTGGTGGCAAAATCACCCCCCCATTTATAAGCCCTGATCTAATATGACGGTTTGCATTTCTAAAATTCAAATTCTTTGCAACTCTGCAAATCTCATATACCAGTTACTAAGGAACACTTAAATTTATCTCTCTCAAGTACCTCTGGTGAGCAGTTGAGTTTCCTTTGCCCGCTGATACTAATGCTGCCGGATGTGTGCTACAGACCTTGCCATATTTATATCCTAAGATTTTATATTTATCAAGTAATGATACTAATTCATTAATATTATACTGAACATTGTCATCTTCAGAACTGCATTATCCATACTCTCAGCTAACTTAAAATGAATCGTTCTCTTACTGATCAATATTTTTCACTGAAATGATAAGGTACAAAATATATTTTCTTAAAATGAATATTAATATGTTAGTCCTATACCTGAAATTAAAGATGAGACATGCAGGTTAGTATATAATAAAATTAGGTGCCGACATCTAACTAAATTTTGCTATGTGGTACTGAAATTAAAGGCTGTAGGCCTGGCGACTTGGTGATGCATTGAAGAGGGAATGATTCCTGCAGTTTATTCATTAGTACAGTTAGTCAGTGCTTATGTAATGAGCACCTACTCTGTGTAATGCATTATTTCTGAGGAAACAAGTAAGGATCCACTTGCCAAAATTCTTCATGGAGTTTATATAATAAGCAAGTAAACAAATATAGAAAAATATAATACTCCATCGATAAGTTATTTGTAGGAAACAAAGCAGGGCAAGGACTAGAGAATTTCACATGGAATGATCAAAGAAATCCTCTCCTCATGGGCAATACCATGAATAGCATTCGGAATAAAATAGGGGAACAAGTTTCGTGGAGAACTGGGAGAAGAGAAGAGAATTCCAAGCAAAGAAGAAAAGTGCAAAATCTAAAGTCAGAATCAGCTTAGCCTATTGAAAGATCAGCAAGAAAACGAGTGTGACCAAATGAAGTGAGTAAACCAGAAACCAGGAAGAGGAGTAAACCAGTTAGAGGAGCCAAGGTTGGAAACCTGTTAGAATACGGTCATGCAGAGCCATTTGGGTGAGGTAAAATTTGGTTTTCACTATGAATGGATAAGACACAGCAGCATCTGAGAAGAGAAGTATGGATCTTATTTACATTTATAAATGGTCGGTCTGGCTGCGGTGTAGAAAAGGGTCCATAAGTTGAAAAGAACCGAACAGTGAGAATTCTAAGGAAGATCCTACACTGCACAGTCTTGGGGAAATGCTGGTGGTTTGGATAAGGACAGAAACACTGGAGGTGATGAGAAATGAGCAGACCCAGGAGCTATTTTGAAGGAGTAACTAACAGGGCTTGCTGAAGGACTGGATGTGCACTGCGATGGGAAGTATTCGAGAACAAGTTAAAGGATGGGGTCGTGAATGACAACGCGAAAATTCGTGTTATTTTCTAAGCAACAGATGTGGGGTAGGAGTACAAGAGGGAGATCAAATGTCTTTTCACACATGTTAAGTTTGAGGTTACTCTAAATATTAAACAAGTACCATTTTATCTAAAGAGCAAATCAGATTCTTTTTTCCTTTAAGTTTCCGTTTAGTGACCAGTTCCATGTCTTTTTGTTGTTACATCAGCTTTCCTGCTTATCCGCAATGTGTTTATTTCTTATCTTCAGGTTGTGCCATAGAAAATAGAGGAGTTTTATTTATTTTTTTTTAAGATTTTATTTATTTATTCATGAGAGACACAGAGAGAGAGGCAGAGGCATAGGGAGAAGCAGGCTCCCCACCGAGCAGGGAGCCCGATGTGGGACTCGATCCCAGGACCCTGGGATCATGACCTGAGCCGAAGGCAGACGCTTAACTGACTGAGCCACCCAGGCGCCCCAATAGAGGAGTTTTAATAGGCGTTTATCACAGTTAGTGATTTTTTTTCCTTTAAGTGCAACATTATCTATCTAAGCCTGAGTAGCTCAAAAAATAAAGCCCATGAAAAAAGCAAGACCCCATGAGTAAATTAAATTTTAGGGGTCTGCTTGTCTCAGGCAACTGGTAAATACTGACAAATACTGTTTTGAAACACAAATGTTAAGGTAGAATTTTTCAAACTTTAAAATTTTACTTAAATCTAACACTTTGGATGTATGTACAACTTGTGAGATCTCTTCTTAAAAGTAAGTAGTTTGACATGATAAGAATCCAAGATTGTTCCTTGAATGTGAAAAAAAGCAACAAATCTCAGTTTGAGCATACTTCAGATATTAATTCATTGGGACAGAAAAAACTGCAACAAACAGCTTCATAGTAAAAGTACAAGCTATAATTTTTTACTGTTATTAACTGGTATTCCACATTAGTACCTTTTTTAATCCTTTAATTAAAAATCAAAACAATATCAAAGAACAGACCTGTATTTCCAGAGTGTCTTGAAGTATTTCACCACAGGTCCATGGAAGATTTTCTGTGGGTCACCCTTTTAAAATGACACCTGTAGGGTGCCTGGGTGGCTCAGTCGTTAAGCATCTGCCTTCGGCTCAGGTCATGATCCTGGAGTCCTAGGATCAAGTCCTACATCGGGCTCCCTGCTCAGCGAGGAGTCTGCTTCTCCCTCTGACCCTCACCCCATTTGTGCTCTCTCTTTTTCTCTCTCTCTCAAATAAATAAAATAAAATAATAAAATAAAATACACCTGTATTGGAAAGATTATCTCAGCAAAGAAAAGCAGCATTTTTTTTTATTCATCCATTGATATGTTAGGAATAATGATATGTTTCTGAGCAGATCCTAAAGACATGTTAACTAAAATAAATTGAGAAAAGGGAAAGATCAGAACCATGGGATATTCCTGAGTCAGAAGCTACCCTAGTGGGAAGTCTGAAGGCAGTTTTATGATCCATAAGATTACGGAGAGAAGGTTAGGAGAAGAGGGAGAGTGAGTAGAAGAGAAATCCTGCCCTGCTGCACGATTTAGTCTGGGGTCAGTCCTTGCCTTCTACATTGCTCTGGCTTCTTAGTAAAAGAACATTACATATAGTTTGAAAACAATTCCAGGCAAGTCATTGTCCTTTGGAATTCACTCTGTACTCATGAAATAAAGAAAATACAAATATAAATGAGACAAAGTTCTTAATAAGACAGATAAGTGAATTTTATCACACTCTAAGCAAAAAAGTAAATTCTATTATTTCATTATAGAAACATTAGTGATTCCTGGGGTTTAGTAATAGGACATAGTCTGATTTACCTCTAGGTCATTTGATAATTTTAAGTGACCTGTGGAGACTGAAAATGTTTTATGCTGTTTTCTATCTCTGTGACAGCAGGACTGGGGAAAGATGATTAACAGCAGCCTTTACGTATGAAAATAGCCCAAATGAATATACAATAACAATTTATATTCATATTTCAAGAAACAGTTGACAAAAATATGTTTTGATTATAACACTTAAAATTATGAAATTTAACTAAATCCTTAGGTACTTGGTAAATTTTGAATTTGGCCTTCAATATTGGACTCTGAAAATAGTTAACAGTAAAATGTGGTCTTACTTAACTTGGAAAAATAACATATTTATGAAATCCTGTATTAAAGCGTAAGCATATTTATTAAATCCTGTATTAAAGCATACTGATGAGTGGTAAATTTACTAAAAGTGCAATACTAAAGAAAACTTTTTAAAAACAGATCCAAAAAAACCAGTACATGCACATTTATTTTTCTATAACTGAATTTAATTTCTAGTCCTTACTAAACCTAGAGGTTGAATTATAACACAATTCGGGTCAGGAGAAAGTCAGCCAATCTAATTTTTTTTTTCAGTTATATACAAGACTTTTTTTTTTTTTCCATTGAGTTTTGGGATTATTTTTGGATTCATTCCAAGTTCTGGAGGGTTAAATAGTATCCATGGAACTCTGGTTGTAATGGTAGTGGAGCTTCTAGTCCTTAAACATTACTACCGGTTATCTTTTAAATATATGCCATTCCTGTTGGCTCCAGATGTCAGCAACTATCTCCTTGGAGTCCACTAAGACACTCATGTTCAGTATCTTTTCTCTGGTTAATCAGGTCTTTTCACGTGTGACTTTTTCACCAAGACACTGTTCAGATAGGCCAACTTTTCTTTACGCACATCTGAGGCCCTGCAGATTGGGCAGGAGAAACTCACATACCCTCCCTCCTCCTTTCTAGAGCATTTAGATTCAGCAATTAACAAATGAGTAGAACTTTTTCAGACATCCAATGAGAATGTCAAAGCTCCTGGAAAATTCCTCATACCCAGTGACTTCTTACTCACTCAATTAAAACCCAGGTATAGTGTAAGTACTTAACAATAAGCTTTTGGGGTTATAATGCAAATGCTTTATATTAGGCTTTGGATTGCTGAGGCATCCATTTCAAAGACACAGATCCCAAACAAACAAATTTCCAGCTTCATGACACAGTTACTAGCTAAAGAACTAGATGAGAAACCAGGCTGCCCGACCCATGAGGTTTTCCTTTTAGAAAGCTCTGGGTAACCTAGATAACAGACCAATTGAGTGACCCTGCATCCTAATTCCCACTCTTACGTTTTAAAATTTACCAATAGAGAGTGAACCCATGAAACCTTAAGCCCACACCCTCAATTCCAATAAAAGCAGAACCTAAGGTACATGCTTTCTTTCTACCTGAAACCTCACGGTGTGTCCCCTGGCAGGCCTGTACTGTCTAGGACTTGTGAGTAATAGCTTTGATTTTTCAAAGTTCCTTGATGGTTGTTGCTTAGGTATGTCTTGTAATCATAATGAGAACCTCAAGAACTGGTCCAGTCACAACACTGACTCTAGTTAGAGAAAGTTTCGTGGGAGCTCAACCATAAGTAGTGGGGGCCCAGGTGAATGCCTCAGGCATTCCTAGCAGGTAGCATCACTATCAGTAGGCTGAGACCTTCATGAAACAGCAAGCCTAACTGGCCATTAGCGCCAGAGACTGACTACTGTTCCTACACGGCTTTGTTCTCCCATCCTCAGACATCTGAAACCGTATGTATACTGTGACCTTCCATAGCTTCCAGAATCTCCATAAAATTACCTTGGCACCAGCAAGAGATAGAACAGGTCTTTCTCCAAACTTCTGTGTGAAGCACCTTGCAAATATAATGGTTGAACTTGGGTTTCAGTCTCAGAATAAAATTCTGTTTTTCTGGATGAAAATTCTAACAGTTTCAGCAGACCCAGTAGGCTGTCTCTGGTTTAAAATAACATTTCATTATTTATCATGATTTTGTGAGTCAGGAATTCAAACAGAAGTTGGTTGGCAATTTTTCTACTTAGTGTGCCAATGACTGATTAGAGTCCCTCATTATTGTCTCCTTATGGCTGTGTTCATGTGGAGGATTCAAGGCTTCGTTCAAATGCCCAATACTTTGGCAAGGACATCTGGAAAGCTGGATTCAGCTAAGAAGAAGATTCCTTCTCCATGTAGACTCAGGTCCAATCTCCACATATTTGTCCGTTTGTTTTCCCCACAGGAAAGATGGAGTTCTTACAAGCAGCTTATCTTTGTATCCGTTATGGATTATTTTTTGACACAGAAGTTATTTTGAACACTTAAGTTCCAAACGTTTGGGAACTTCAGAATTATTTTCTGTTAAATTTGTTATGTTGTTTGATTTTTTTGTTTATCCTTTCTGTGCTCAGAGACATCATCTCTAGGATTTTGATATTTTGAAATTTTTTGAGGTTTATTGCCCCACATATGATGTACTTATAGTTAAAAATTGATTAAATATAACCTACGGACAGTTAAAATACCATGTATTCTCACATTGTTTAGTGCAATGTATATATATGTGAATTAATTTATTGTAGTTAATTGTATGTTACTTATACCAAGCTGGGTTATATGACATTAGCTTATTTTTGCATTATATATTTTGAAGCTTTGTTATTTGAGGTATAAAAAATATTGTTTAAGCTTCTTCCTGAGTTGGTATTTTTTATCATTATGAAACTTTCCTCTATCTCTCGATATACTCCTTGCCTTAAAGTCTCCTTTGATGTTAATATTGCCATACTAAACACCCACTAAGGAGTTACCTGCATAACTTCTGGCTGAACAGTATCAGTCAAGAGAAGTCTTTCTATAAATAGGTGTGGTATATAAAATAGTTATGATTAATATTGTAAAATATTTTTTATTAACCTGAGAGGACCTAACACTAGGTCTAATAATATCTACTAAATATTATTTTCTCTCCCTCTTTTGCAAAAATATATTACATATTTATATTTAAATTTACTGGTGATCATGCTAATGCAAATCATTAATTCTTTTAAGTGGCTGCCTATTTTGTGTGATTTAAGGAATGAAAGTTTGAGTGTTCTACTGGAATAGGCAAATTAAAAAAAAATTGCAAAATGAAATAAAAGTGCGTTCTACCTCCTAAAGTAGCTATTTGAATGTGAGACCAAACTTTATATGTTACTCATTACTTGATTTTTACTTGTTTTGCTTCTTTGTTTTTTGTTTTTGTTTCTGCTTTTCAGTACCCATGGTTAGAGAATAGTTAAGTTTGGAAAAAAGGGACTAAGGAGATGTTATAAGAGAGTCTGCTGTTCCTTAGGACATGGTATTCTTGGAGGTAAAATCAGTAGTCTGAAACTATCACAGTTACAAAGTTTGGTTCACCGAACATTATTTTAGCCTGAATACATGAATTACGCATATATATCCTTACTATAAATGTTTAAATACTGTGTCTTAAAACAATGTATAAATTCTGTTAAAAGAATTAGTTGGGACACCTGGGTGGCTCATTCAGTTAAGCATCCACCTTGGGCTCAGGTCATGATCCAGGGTCCTGGGATGAGCCCTACCTCGGGCTCCTGGCTCAGAGGGGAACCTGCTTCTTCCTCTGCCTGCTGCTCCCCCTGCTTGTGCTCTCTCTCTCTCTTTCTGACAAATAAATAAAATCTTTAAAAAAAAAGAATTAGTTAATTATAGTAGCTTTCAAAAATCACATATTTTCTTGATCAAAACACAAACATTGAAAGTGAAATTACTCTCAGGTAAGGATTCATGATTTTTATTTTTCCTTTGAAATTACTTCTTAAAATCAAAAAGGTAAGAATTACTGGAATGAATGATCTATTCTTGTCTTCCTACCACAGTCTGATATTTTAAAATGGAATAGTTTTATAGCCATAAATCACTAGACTGTATTCCTGTGTAGATATCCACACTGGCATAATTCTTTAAGCTTTTGGGAAGTATGGTTTGCCACTTACTTGTGCACTTTACATGAAAGCAAACATAGTAAAACATGTCTACTTAATAAAAGATATTTGGTCATGATACTAGAAAAAAATACTGAAGAAAGAAGACTTAGGCTAAAAGTTTTATTTAGTTGAATATCAAAATCTATGTAAGTACATGTAATTAGGATTTGTAAAAAATGCAAATACAAAAATGTAAGACAATAAATTCACTGAAATTATATAAAAATCATAACATCATCAAAAACAACAAAAACAATAATAATGTTAATAATGTCTATTGAGTCCTTTTTATATGCGACGTACCATGCTGAGCTTCATACTTGCATTACCTCCTTAAATTATCATAGTGAATAGATAAAATCAATCATGTTTTCTGTCTCACTTTTAGATGAGGAAACAGAGGCACAAAGGTTTTACAAAGTCCAGATAAGCAGTAATCAATACATTTGGTCTTTGAACTTGGGAAGTCTGTCTCCAGGACCTGTTTTCTTATTCATTCATTCCTTATTCATTACTCTATTAATAGGAAATAGCAGATGGGAGAAAGGAGAGGGGGCACATAGAGTGTAAGGCTGGCCTGCCAACTCTTAGGCCAAATCAAGGGATATTATGACTTGGGAAGGAAAATTCAACTTCTTAAATTTATAATTCAAGAAAGAATAAAGTCCCAAGCAAAAGTTTAAACCTCAGAATTTAATTAGTATAATTTGTTTCATCAGGATTAACAATAAAATATGTAGTAATATGCTATTATAAGCTGAATTCATAATGTTGCCTAGGTTTGTAAGCGTGATAGAAATTGTTTAGAAGATTACCTTCAACAGTTTACAGAAAACTGAACAATAGAAGTAAAACATGTCTTCTAAGCTTTTACGTAACCAAAATTTTGGTACAATTTACGCTGTGAATTTGATTCAGACCTCACTCTCACTCCATGCATGGAAGTTAAGGGGAGTAGACTTTCTCAGTAAACCTCATTTTCATCCAGCTTCGTATCTTAGGGGATCACTGAGAAAACCTGTACTTTCTAAGCTACTTTTATGGGGGTTATAAAAAATGGTTTGCTTCTGCAATACTGAGCCTTGAGTGGCTACAAGGAGTTGTAAGCATGTGGCTGTGGAAGGGACAGGCTTACACTTGTATGGACATTCCCTACTCTGAACAACATGCAGGAGTGGCTCAGGAACCCCAAACCCAGGTCCACTCCTGTCTTTGCTGAATTTTTTCTTGGCAATTCTTAACTCCCTCCCCTGCACCCTTCCCCTAATACACCCAAACAAGATGCACATGCCCTTTCTTAGTGAATTAATATAAAACATTCTAAAGTGAAAGTACTGGATCTGCAGCATATTTAAGCAAAGGAACACTACATTATCCTCTTCAAATGCAACTCAAAGTCTGTAGCTCTTCATACGTTCAATCAAATACATTAGCATTCTACAGGTAAAGAAATATCTTCTCTCTATCCTGACCTCTATCTGCAATCAATTTGAAAGTTTTAAATGATTAAGGCTTCAAATAAATGATTAAATATGCCTGTGACAAAATATATGTACAATGAATACATGACAGGTGCATATTTTTCCATGGAAACAACTTTCAACAGAATTATCCTGTTAAAAGGCATAGCCCCAGTAAAGAGGGTATTAATCTACAAAGGGCCTCTATTTTGCACAACTTCAGAAAGCAGCATAAAATAAAATATAAATATCAGCCACTGAAATTGTGCAACATGGCAGCTCATGACCTTACTGAGAAGATTTTTCCATTAGAGGACAAAGTTCACATTTAAAATTTTTTTTTTAGGTTTTGCCATTTTTCTGAGAATTTTTCTGGGAATATATCCCATGATTCCCAATTACTAAAAATGGCCTAAACTTCTAAAAATATTTTTACTTTGCAGTTTTCTAATGTCCTCCTACTTGCCACTTCCTTCTTGCCATCTACTCTGCCTAACCAAATGCCTATAAAATTTTCCTTTTTTCTTTTCTTTTCTTTACTTTTCTTTTCTTTTTTCTTTTTTTACAGAGGGAGAGAGAGAGAAAGGGGCAGGGAGGGGCAGAGAGAATCTTAAGCAATGTGGGGCTCGGTCTCAGAACCCTGAGATCATGATGACCTGAGCCAAAATCAAGAGTCGGCTGCTTAACCAACTGAGCCACCCAGGGGCCCCTATAAAATTTTCAACTTCCAGATTAACCAAGACGAGGAAGAGAGGAGGATTAAAACTCATTTATCTGGAATATTTTGTATGAGTTCTTAAATAAAACTTGGGAACCAAAAGAAAAAATTTTCTAATGCCAACTCATCTCAATCCCTCCATGAAACTATCCCCTGATAATTCTATACACTGTTAATCTTATCTGATCTTTATGAATTTCAGAGTTGAGTTTTTCCCATGGGGTTTTTCTGCCACAAGTAATAAGTAAACTATCATTCAATATTGCTGGTACCTAGATATTGTCATACATCTACTATTATGCTTGGATTAAGTCATCGGTACATGCATGCTCACTGAATTTCAGCCTGACCTTTTTCCCCAAACTGTGTCCATCTATTGGAGTTGCTCATAAAAAGTCAATTTTCTTACTTAGCACACCAGATTCCAAGTGAGATTAGAGCCCTAACCTGAACTATAATTTACTTTGCTGAGTCTTTATTGCTTTGCGTAAGTGACATCATCTTTCAAAATAGTAAACAACTGTTGGCAAAGTTCCAAAAAAGTACACTTTCTCTTGATTTCGATAGCAGTTACCTACCTGAAAAATCTGGCAACTCTTCATAGAATGCCCAAAATAATTTTTTCTCTTTTTTAAAAAAGGTTTATTTATTTATTTATTTATTTATTTATTTATTTATTTATTATTTGACAGAGAAAGCACGTGCACACAAGCAGGCAGAGCAGCAGGCAAAGGGAGAGGGAGAAACAAACTCCCCGCTGAGCAGGGAGCCCAACGGGGGATGGATCCCAGGGCCCTGGGATCATGACTTGAGCCAAAGGCAGATGCTTAACCGACTGAGTCACCCAGGCACCCCGAAAATAACTTTTTTTTCATATATAAAAGTGACTTAGATCCTTGGCTCAAATAATTAAAACCAGTTCTCCATCTACACGATATCTGGTGAGGAATGTAAGAGCCACAAGGAATTTTTTTTTTTATTATTAAGTGATACTTCCTATGCAATAAAGAACACCAAACATTCCTGTTTCTATCCAACAAATGGCAACAGTGCCCTTCCTCCACAGTTTTTGTAATAAAGAATAACACCCCATGCAGACTTCAAATATTTCTCTGTAAGTCTCCACATATGTAAGACTGAAAATGAAGTCAAGAACCAGACCATGGAGAACTTATAATATTTGTAAAAGACTTGAGGTTTATCCTTAGAATGATGGGAAACCACTGAAAAAAATTAAGCCAAAGAGAAATGTGATGACATTTATAGTTTAGAAAACGTTAATTGGTCTACCATGTACAGAATGAATTGGAGGCAGTTTCCACGGCAAACTGAAGATCTTAAATTGTCCAAATAAGTGGTGACTTTGATCAGAATGGTCTGAAATAAGCTATTTAGAAATTAGATTCAAGTGAATTTGGAGATTGGTTCTAAGCAGGTAGAATAGGAGAGAAAGCATAAGGGATAAATAACCACAGAAAAAGCAAGAGAAGGGTCTAGTTGGAATTTAGTCTTACATGTTTCATTTTCCTCTCTACATTTGAGCTATGTTATATCTGAAGATACGCTTACTTTTAAAGATTTTTCTTTGTTATTTTCTAATTTTCCTTGAAGTTGGTTTACAAGTCACTGGAAGAGGAGGCCCCATATACAAAAATTATCTACACAAGAATTTTTATTAATAAACTTACCACTTAAAATGTGATGTGTTCTAAAAACAATCTGTAAGTAGATTTAAATTTTTTCATAAATTCCATATTAATGGAGACTAGCAAGGCTCTGACTTTGTTTTCTTCCAGACTTCAATACTGAATTTTCTCAGAGCCAACCAATTTGTAATATTTAACATCTTTAACTTTTTTATCTAGTATTCAATTTTTTACTCCTCAGATTGAGATTACTACATGCTTTACTTTTACACATATAATGAGATATAAAAACTCAGTTTATAAGATAGCAATTTAAATGTTCAAGGTAGAGTTCTTATACCATATATTTCAAACTTCGGTGTATCATAGAATCACTTGGTTTGCTTCTTAAGAAGACAAATTTCTGGGCCCCACATTCAGAATTTCTGATTCAGTAAGTCTAGAGAAGAGTTCAGGAATGTGACTTATTTATTTTGTTGTTTATTTCTTTATTAATAAGCAACTTAGTTAATATAGGTGGTACTAAGATCACACTTTGATAAACAATGATATACTATATCCAAGGAATATATTACTATGGTCTATTCTGTCTTAGGTATGTAAGGTAAGACAGAATGAGTTGTTTCCAGGCCTATAAATACATTAATTCTTTTAACAGTAGTCTATATTTTTCCAGAAAAATAAATAATATTAGGAGAAAAATATTCCCTATGTGCTAAAAATTAAATAAAGTGACCCAGACTATGCCAATAACTTGAGAATGTTTCTTGGGGTTGGGCTGTGGGGGGTGGTTAGCTAAGGAGTGTGAACATCTAATTCAGTAATGCTGAGGTAAAAGGAGAACACTTCTCAGTTACCCTATTGTGGTGGTTAATTTTGTGTCAACCTGACTAGGCTAAGCGATGTTCAGACAGCTGGTAAATCTTTATTTCTGGGTGTGTCTCTGAGGCTGTCTCTGAGGCTGAGACCTAAGAGATTAGGTCTATTCTGAATCAATAGACCACTGAGTAAATCTCCCCCTCTCCAACGCAGGTGGGCATCATCCAATCAGCTCAGGGTCAGAATAGGAGGAAGGGCACATTTGCTCTCTCTCCACTTGATCTGGGATGCCCATCTTCTCTGTCTCTCAGACATTAGTATTCTTTGTTCTAAAGCCTTCAGATTTTTGGCCTGAATGACACCAGCAGCTTTTCTGGTTCTTCAGTATGATGATGGTAAATTGTAGGCCATCTCAGCCTCTATAATCATAAAAGCCAATTCCTATAACTAATTAATTATCTTATTGGTTCTGTTTCCCTGGAGAACCCTTACATCTTACATGTAGCCTTTTAAACCAGCCACCAGCAGTCTGGACATTATGTCTATGTCAGCTTTCTGATTGCAGGAACCACAGGGCATGAGCAATTTTCAGAGTAAAAAACCCATTTTGAAGAACCTGCTTTATTAAACATATAGATGATAATTTCCTTTCAATATTTATCATTGAATCAACTTAAACACAATTTTTGATGCACACAAGCCTTTCCATTTCTTACTGGGCCACTATAATACCCTTAAATCTTTCATTTTACAGTTCAAGCTGGAAAAGAAAAATCTGCATTTCACTTTTGGCCTTATGTAATCCAACATTTCACAACTAAATGCAAGCAAAAAATAGCTGTATGTGGGGCCATTTGGAATCAACATAGACACATGGAGTTTTTTATTTAAAAACAGCAATCTAGGGAAGTTTTTTGCTGGAGAAATGTACTTATAAGTCTTTATTTCTTTCTTTCAGAAATATTTATTTTTTTAAAGAATTTATTTATTTATTTGAGAGAGCAAGAGAGAGCGCTCATTAGAGAGAGCACAAGCAGGGGGAGCAGCAAAGGGAGAGTGAGAAGCAGGCTCCCTGCTTAGCAGGGAGCCTGATGCCAGGCTCTACTCCAAAACCCTGGGACCATGACCTGAGCTGAAGGTAGATTCTTAACTGACTGAGCCACCCAGGTGCCCCGGAAGTACTTCTTTATTAGATGTTTTTTTCCTTGAATTTAATAACAGTTTAAATAATAAAAAATCATTGTTTCTGAAACTGAGGTAGTAGAAAAATAAGTACAGATACTGCTGCTTCCTTCTTTAAAAAGGAACAATGTCATAATGATAGCAAAGTTTTTCAATGTCAGACAAATAATTAGTAATTAGATACCTAGAATGAGCTAATACTGACAGAAAATACACCTGTGATTTCTCACATATGTGTTTTAATGGTTGTATTAATTTCCTAGGACTGCCATTGCAAATTATCACAAACTTGGTGGTTTAAAATAACAGAAATTTATTATTTTATGGTTTAAGAATTCAGAAGTCTGAAATCAAGGTGTTGAAAGGATTGGTTCTTTCTGGATGCTCTGAGGAAGAATCTATTTCATGCTTTTTTCCTAACTTTCAGTGGCTCTGGAAATCCTTGGCATTCTTTCGTTTGTGGACACAACACTCCAATCTTTACATCCATCTTCATATGGCTAGCCCTGTGTCTCTGTGTGTCTTTCCCTTTTCTAAGGACACCTGTTATTGGAATAGGACCACTATAGTCCAGAATGATCTTAAATTGGAATCCCTTCCTAATTACACCTGCAAATAGTTAGGTTGTGAGTTACCAGGTAGACAAAAATTTGGGAAAGACACCACTCAACTCACTAGAGTAGTGACATTTTATCTCTTATTCTTTTTCATATCTATACATTTCACATTCACATAACCAATTTACTCCATGATAACAAATGAAATTTTCTCCCCAAAATATTCTACTTAAAAAAAGGTAGGAACAAACATTAGACTCCACTTTAAACACCCTGGGTTAAAGTTCCATCTTGGTCAAATTCTAGCTGTGTGGTCTTTGGGAAGTCATAACTTATGTGAATGTTGATTTTTCATCTGTAATTAAAAGATAATACCTGCCCTATCTCTTGTACAAAATTGTTGGAATCAAGTAAGATGTATAAAAGTGATATGAGGGGCGAAGCAAGATGGCAGAGGCATAGGAGACCTGGATTTCGTCTGGTCTCAGGAATTCAGCTGAATAGGGATCAAACCATTCTGAACACCTACGAACTCAACAGGAGATCGAAGAAGAGAGTAGCAACAACTCTCTGAACAGAAAAGCGACCACTTACTGGAAGGTAGATGTGCAGAGAAGTGAATCCGAGGAGATATTCGGGAGGATAGACGGCGGGGGAGGGGCCTACGACGGTCGCTTCTGTCAAGTGATTGAGCAGCAGAGCACAAAATCGGACCTTTTAGAAGTTGGCTCCGCTGAGGAACATCGCTCCAGTGGCGGGGGGGGGGGGGGGGGCTCGCGGGACAGCGTGGTCTCAGGACCCTCGGGGTCACAGAAAGACCAGGGGTGCCTGAGTGCAGCAGAGCTCCCAGGTATCGGAGCGGGGAAGCCGGCTGCAGAGACGGAGCTGAGGCGCGGGCTCTCAGCTTGGGTTTGCCATAAACTGTGATCCGCGGCCCAGTCGGGCCACTGCTCCTCCAGCAGGGACCCAACAAGCAGCAGATCCGGGGAGACTCTCCTTCCTCCCCTAGGAGGAGTGGTGCGGGAGCACACCGCAGGGATCTGCTGGGTTTGGAGACTCCACACGGGGTCGGGTGCCAGAGATACAAATGTTCGGTCACAGGCCGGGTGAGCACGGAGTGCGGCCGGAGACCGGGGAGACAGGAATGACTGCCTTTCTCTGGGGGCGCACTGAGGAGCGGGGCCCTGAGTTCTCAGCTCCTCCGGGCGGAGATTGGGAGGCCACCATTTTCACTCTGGTCTTCCAAAGCTGTACCGAGAACTTGCAGGGAACAAAAGCTCGTGAGAACAAACCGGAGCAGCTTGCTTAGCCCGGACCAACAAGGACGGGACAATTACACCTCCGGCAAAGACATTTGGGAACCATGGCAACAGGTCCCTCCCCCAGAAAATCAGCACCAACAGCCAGCCAAGACCAAGTTTACCAATCAAGGAACGGGAGAATTCCAGCGCTAGGGGAATACTACACGTAGAATTCATGGCTTTTTTACCATGATTCATTAGTTTATCAAAATTAATTTTTTTGAACTGTTTTTTTTTAATTTTTCTATTTTCCTTTTTCAACCAACATCTTATCAATCCCTTTTTAAAAAAAAACGTTTTTTATTTTTCATTTTTAGAGTCATATTTTATCCCTTCATAATAGTTACCCTTCTTTTTGGCATATATATATATATGTTGTTCTCTCTTTAAAATTTTGAGGTACAGTTGCTTCTAACAGATCAAAATATACCCTAAATCATTAGTGTATGGCTTTGTTCTAGTCTCCTGCCTGATCACATTTTCTCCCTTTTTTTTTTTAAATCTTCTTCTTTCTTTTTTCAAACAACTTCTTATCTAATCAATTCCTTTTATAAAATCTTTTATAAATTTCATCTTTACAGTCATCTCCCATCCCTTCATTGTATCAACCCTTATTTTCTACATATATAAGTCTTTCTTCCTTTAAAATTTTAGGAGGCACTTTCTTCTAACAGACCAAAATACGCCCAAAATCTAGTGTGTGGCACTGTTCTATGCACTAGCCTGATCATATTTGATCATATTCTGTTTTATTTTGTTTTGATCTGTTTTTGTTTCTTTTTATCTTTTTCTTTTTCTTGTTTTTTTCTCTTTTTTCTTTCTTTCCCTTTCTATTCCCCTGATTTCAGGTCTTTTCTGATTTGTATATATTTGCTGGGGATGTTCTTAACCTGTTAGCATTTTGTTCTCTCATTCATCTATTCTTCTCTGGACAAAATGACAAGATGAAAAAAATCACCTCATCAAAAAGAACAAGAGGTAGTACTGTCTGCCAGGGACCTACTTAATACAGACATTAGTACGATGTCAGACCTAAAGTTCAGAATCATGGCTTTAAAGATACTAGCTGGGCTTGAAAAAAGCATGGAAGTTATTAGACAAACGCTTTCTGGAGAAATAAAAGAACTAAAATATAACCAAGTCAAAATCAAAAAGGCTATTAATGAGGAGCAATCAAAAATTGGGGCACTAACTCCTAAGACAAATGAGGCAGAAGAGAGAATCAGCGATATAGAAGACCAAATGATGGAAAATAAAGTGGTTGAAAAAAGAGAGATAAACAACTACAGGATCACAAGGGCAGAATTCGAGAGATAAGTGATACGATAAGATGAACAACAATAGAATAATTGGGATCCCAGAAGAAGAAGAAAGAAAGAGAGGGGCAGAAGGTATATTGGAGCACATTATAGCAGAGAACTTCCCTAATGTGGGGAAGGTAACAGGCATCAAAATCCAGGAGGCACAGAGAACCTCTCTCAAAATCAATAAAAATAGGTCAACACCCCGACATCTAATAGTAAAACTTACGAGTCTCAGAGACAAAGAGAAAATCCTGAAAGCAGCTCGGGAGAAGAGATATGTAACCTACAATGGTAGAAACATTAGATTGGCAACAGACCTATCCACAGAGACATGGTAGGCCAGAAAGGACTGGCATGACATCTTCAGAGCACTAAACGAGAAAAATATACAGGCAAGAATACTATATCCAGCTAGGCTGTCATTGAAAATAGAAGGAGAGAAAAAAGCTTCCAGGACAAACAAAAACTAAAGGAATTTGCAAACACGAAACCAGCCCTCCAAGAAATATTGAAAGGGGTCATCTAAGCAAAGAGAGAGCCTAGAAGCAGCATAGATCAGAAAGGAACACAGACAATATACAGTAACAATCAAATTGCAGGCAACACAATGGCACTAAATTCATATTTTTCAATAATTACCCTGAATGTAAATGGGCTAAAAGCCCCAAACACAAGACACAGGCTATCAGATTGGATTAAAAAACAAGACCCACCAATATGCTGTCTGCAAGAGACTCATTTTAGACCCAAAGACACACCCACATTGAAAGTGAGGGGGTGGAAAACCATTTACCATGCTAATGGACACCAAAAGAAAGCTGGGGTGGCAATCCTTATATCAGACAAATTACATTTTAAAACAAAGACTGTAATAAGAGATGAAGAAGGACACTATATCTTACTAGAAGGGTCAATCCAACAAGAAGATCTAACAATTGTAAATATCTATGCCCCCAACATGGGAGCAGACAATTATATAAGGCAATAACAAAAGCAAAGAAACACATTGACAACAATACAATAATAGTGGGGGACTTTAACACCCCCCTGACTGAAATGGACAGATCATCTAAGCAAAAGATCAACAAGGAAATAAAGACTTTAAATGACACACTGGACCAAATGGACTTCACAGACATATTCAGAACATTCCATCCCAAAGCAACGGAATACACATTCTTCTCTAGTGCCCATGAAACATTCTCCAGAATCAATCACATCCTAAGTCACAAATCAGGTCTCAACCGGTACCAAAAGATTGGGATTATTCCCTGTATATTTTCAGGCCACAATGCTTTGAAACTAGAACTCAATCACAAGAGGAAAGTCAGAAAGAACTCAAATACATGGAGGCTAAAGAGCATCCTACTAAAGAATGAATGGGTCAACCAGGAAATTAAAGAAGAATTAAAAAAACTCATGGAAACCAATGAAAATGAAAACACAATGGTTCAAAATCTTTGGGATACAGCAAAGGCAGTCCTGAGAGGAAAGTATAGAGCAATACAAGCCTTTCTCAAGAAACAAGAAAGGTCTCAAATACACAAACTAACCCTACACCTAAAGGAGCTAGAGAAAAAACAGCAAATAAAGCCTAAACCCAGCAGGAGAAGAGAAATAATAAAGCTCAGAGGAGAAATCAATGAAATAGAAACCAAAAGAACAGTAGAACAGATCAACGAAACTAGGAGCTGGTTCTTTGAAAGAATTAACAAGATTGATAAACCCCTGGCCAGACTGATCAAAAAGAAAAGAGAAATGACCCAAATCAACAAAATCATGAATAAAAGAGGAGAGATCACAACCATCACCAAGGAAATAAACACAATTATAAGAACATATTAGGAGCAACTCTATGCCAGCAAATTAGATAACCTGCAAGAAATGGGTGCATTCCTAGAGATGTATCAACTACCAAAACTGAACAAGGGAGAAACAGAAAACCTGAACAGACCTATAACCACTAGGAAATTGAAGCAGTCATCAAAAATATCTCAACAAACAAAAGCCCAGGGCCAGATGGCTTTCCAGGGGAATTCTACCAAACATTTCAAGAACAATTAATATCTATTCTCCTGAAACTGTTCCAAAAAATAGAAATGGAAGGAAAACTTCCAAACTCATTTTATGAGGCCACAATTACCTTGATCCCCAAATCTGAAAAAGACCCCATCAAAAAGGAGAATTACAGACCAATATCCTTGATGAACATGGATGCAAAAATTCTCACCAAAATACTAGCCAATAGGATCCAACAGTACATTAAAAGGATTATTCACCATGACCACGTGGGATTTATCCCTGGGCTGCAGGGTTGGTTCAACATCCACAAATCAATCAACGTGATATAATACATTAACAAAAGAAAGAACAAGAATCATATGATCCTCTCAATAGATGCAGAAAAAGCATTTGACAAAGTACAGCATCCTTTCTTGATCAAAATTGTTCAGAGTATAGGGATAGAGGCTACATACCTCAATATCATAAAAGCCATCTATGAAAAACCTACAGCGAATATCATTCTCAATGGGGAAAAGCTGAGAGCTTTCCCCCTAAGTTCAGGAGCGCGGCAGTGATGTCCACTATCACCACTGCTATTCAACATAGTATTAGAAGTCGTAGCCACAGCAATCAGACAGCAAAAAGAAATCAAAGGCATCCAAATTGTCAAAGAGGAAGTCAAACTCTCACTCTTTGCAGATGATATGATACTGTATGTGGAAAACCCAAAAGACTCCACCCCAAAACTGCTAGAACTCATACAGGAATTCAGTAAAGTAGCAGGATATAACGTCAATGCACAGAAATCAATGGCATTCCTATACACCA
Organism: Callorhinus ursinus; assembly: GCF_003265705.2. Lineage (NCBI taxonomy): Eukaryota > Metazoa > Chordata > Mammalia > Carnivora > Otariidae > Callorhinus > Callorhinus ursinus. Next base: position 14,202,650 of record NW_027397071.1, read on the forward strand.
ATAACAAGACAGAAGAGAGACAAATCAAAGAGTTGATCCCATTTAAAACTGCACCCAAATCCATAAGATACCTAGGAATAAATTTCACCAAAGAGGCAAAGGATCTGGACTCAGAAACTATAAAAACTCATGAATGAAATTAAGGAAGACAGAAAGAAATGGAAAAACGTTCCATGCTCATGGATTGGAAGAACAAACATTGTGAAGATGTCAATGCTACCTAGAGCAGTCTACATATTCAATGCAATCCCCATCAAAATACGATCCATTTTTTTCAAGGCAATGGAACAAATAATCCTAAAATTTGTATGGAACCAGAAGAGACCCCGAATAGCCAGAGGAATCTTGAAAAAGAAAAGCAAAGCTGGCGGCATCACAATTCTGGACTTCCAGCTCTATTACAAAGCTGTCATCACCAAGACAGTATGGTACTGGCACAAAAACAGACACATAGGTCAGTGGAACAGAATCGAGAGCCCAGAAATGGACCCTCAACTCTATGGTCAACTCATCTTTGACAAAGCAGGAAAGAATGTCCATTGGAAGAAAGACAGTCTCTTCAACAAATGGTGTTGGGAAAATTGGACAGCCACATGCAGAAGAATGAAACTGGACCTTTTCCTAACACCGCACACAAAAATAGACTCCAAATGGTTGAAAGACCTAAACGTGAGACAGGAGTCCATGAAAATCCTAAAGGAGAACACAGGCTGCAACCTCTTCGACCTCAGCCGCGGCAACTTCTTCCTAGAAACATCGCCAAAGGCAAGGGAAGCAAGGGCAAAAGTGAACTCTTGGAGTTTCAACAAGATAAAAAGCTTTTGCACAGCAAAAGAAACAGTCCACAAAACCAAAAGACAACCGACAGAATGGGAGAAAATATTTGCAAATAACATATCAGATAAAGGGTTAGTATCCAAAGTCTATAAAGAACTTACCAAACTCAACACCCAAAGAACAAATAATCCAATCAAGAAATGGGCAGAAGACATGAAGAGACATTTTTCCAAAGAAGACATCCAAATAGCCAACAGACACATGAAAAAGTGCTCAACATCGCTCGGCATCAGGGAAATCCAAATCAAAACCTCAGTGAGATACCACCTCACACCAGTCAGAATGGTTTAAATTAACAAGTCAGAAAATGACAGATGTTGGCAGGGATGCGGAGAAAGGGGAACCCTCCTACACTGTTGGTGGGAATGCAAGCTGGTGCAACCACTCTGGAAAACAGTATGGAGGTTCCTCAAACAGTTGAAAATAGAGCTACCATATGATCCAGCAATTGCACTACTGGGTATTTACCCCAAAGATACAAATGTAGGGATCCGAAGGGGTACATGCACCCCAATGTGTATAGCAGCAATGTCCACAATAGCCAAACTGTGGAAAGAGCCAAGATGTCCATCGACAGAGGAATGGATAAAGATGTGGTATATATACACAATGGAATATTATGCAGCCATCCAAAGGAATGAGATCTTGCCATTTGCAACAATGTGGATGGAACTGGAAGGTGTTATGCTGAGTGAAATAAGTCAGTCAGAGAAAGACATGTATCATATGATCTCACTGATATGAGGAATTCTTAACCTCAGGAAACAAACTGAGGGTTGATGGAGTGGTGGGGGATGGAAGGGATAGGGTGGCTGGGTGATAGACATTGGGGAGGGTATGTACTATGTTGAGCGCTGTGAATTGTGCAAGACTGTTGCATCATAGATCTGTACTTCTGAAACAAATAATGCAATATTTCTCAAGAAAAAAAAAAGAAGAAGATAGCAGGAGGGGAAGAATGAAGGGGAGTAAGTCGGAGGGTGAGACGAACCATGAGAGACGAAGGACTCTGAAAAACAAACTGAGGGTTCTAGAGGGGAGGGGGGTGGGTGGATCGGTTAGCCTGGTGATGGGTATTAAAGAGGGCACGTTCTCCATGGAGCACTGGGTGGTATGCACAAACAATGAGTCATAGAACACTACATCAAAAACTAATGATGTAATGTATGGTGATTAACATAATAATAAAAAATTTTTAAAAATTTAAAAGAAGGAATAAAAGTGATATGAGTTAGTAGAGTACAATCCACAGACATTTTAAATATTTTTTTAATATTTAATATTTTTAAATATTTAATATTATATTAAATGTATAATTTAATGTTGACTTTCTGATCATTAATTTACTCACCATATTCAGAATGTAACAATTTCAATATTATTCTCTTTGGAATAGAGCAGAACAAAGATGTTTATGAAGCAAATTGATATATTTTCCCCAGATATTTTAAAAATTTAAATATATTTAAAATAAAATAGTTTAAAATATTTTAAATTTTAAATTGACAACAATTTTGGGGGTAGTCATTTGGCATAAACCTTCCCAGAGTTTTCAACTTTATTTTCATAGATAAATTTTTTTCAATAATATTTCATTTCATATTATGTAATCACAATAAAAGTACTCCTGGCAAAAACATGTTTGAAAACACACACTTGACCCCTGGTAAGCATTCAGTTCAACTACTGGATGCAGATGGGTATGGCCATATTTTTTTTTTAAGATTTATTTATTTATTTGAATGCAAATGAGAGAGAGAGAGAGATAACATTCCAGCAGGGGGTGGGGCAAAAGGAGAGGGAGAGAGAGAATCTCAAGCCGACTCCACACTGAGCACAGAGCCTGTCCCAGCACTCGATCTCACAACCCTGAAATCATGACCTGAGCTGAAACCAAGAGTCTGATACTTAAACGACTGAGCCACCCAGGGTCCCCTAGGTATGGCCATATTAAAAAGTAGCTTAGTTACTAGTGTTAAGAATATTTGGGACATTAATTAGTATGATTAATGGGAGAATGGAGAACTTTTGTTAATAAAGCTATTTGGTTACCTAGGGGTTAGTTAAGGGAGCATTTTTACTCTAATTTCATATCCACCAGGAAATAATTGTTCTTCTTTCCCACCTTATAAATCCTATAACAATTTATCACACTACCAAATATTCTTTTTTACATTTGTTTTGCTCTTTAAGAGCATCCCTTTACATTGTCTACTAGATTAAATGCTCCTTAAGAGAAGAACTGTGTCTTGTTCATCTTTATATTTTTCTCAGTTTCTCCTGACATAGTCCTTGTACACATTGAGTTTGCTGAATAAATGAACACTGCCTTAAGAGAAACAGGAATAGTTTTTTATTAAATAAAAACATACCTATGTTTTGGTCTTTGCTGTACTTGGAACTTTGGAGAAATTAGGACATGTACCTGATGAAAATAATTATGTGTGATTTGTAGCCTAATTTGTATTTTCTTCACCAGGAAAAAGTGAGGGAAATAAAATTTTATCCATGTTTTAGAAAATTTAATGCTGAGATAACTCTTAAAAATTATAAATTTGTTTTTTGTATTTAAACATCACATATTTTTATAACTTTAGTGTTTCTATTCACTACAAATTAGATAATTATATTCTACCAAAAATCTGTATTTCTTCCCAAAGATTTGCATTTTTGTTTTTAAATACATGTATATTTATGAAGAGAGGTCTTTTTTGTTGATTAATTTCAACATAAACACAAAGCAATTATCATGCTAAAATAACATTCAGTTTCATTATCAAGAACAATGAATCATGGATTTAAATCATGATAGTCATTCTAAAGCCAAGGAGATATTATATAAAAATTTTATCTGCCTTCTGAGAGAACTGCTAAAGCTGGATTAAAATTATCCAGTGCTGCGGCACCTGGGTGGCTCAGTCGGTTAAGAGTCTGCCTTTGGCTCAGGTCATGATCTCAGGGTCCTGGGATCAAGACCCATATTGAGCTCTGCATGGGGTCCCTGCTCAGTGGGGAGTCTGCTTCTCCCTCTGCCCCTTCTCACTGTTCATTCTCTCTCTCTCTCTCAAATAAATAAATAAAATCTTTAAAAAAAAATCCAGTTCTTTGTGGTAGTTATCTTAGTGCCTGACATATAAAAGGAGTAGGTGTTCATAGATGTTTCTAAGTTGATTGATTGACTGATTTTAACCTTGGTTGTCTTGGATGAACACAAGTTGAATTTACAACTCTCTTCTTGTTTGAATCAAAACCTATACAATAGGGCATTCCAAAATGACTAGTTGCTTGTTTAAAATTTCTCCAACCTGAAAATGTCTGTAAAATTTGAGCTAGATTATACACAAGGAGAGAAAGGAGTGCTTGTGGGCCTGGTACCCTCAGTTCAGCTACACTTCAGTGAAAAAGAAGAATGCAGCAATGCTCAGGAAGATGTCAACTTGGCTGAGTTTTCATATGGCTTTTTTCAGATAGGCAAGTGCAGTGCTAACAACAGAATACCAAATACTACCTGAGTATGTGTTTATAGGGAGAGATACAAAAATGATAGATGGATAGATAGATGATAGGTGATAGACAGTTGATAGAGACATTAATATATGAATTTAGCATTTCCTAAAATTTCAGTAGTGTTCAGAAGGGAAATATAGAGATACTTTACAATGGTGCCAAAGAATGGAGATATAAGTCACTGAATAATAATGTACCTCTAGGCATTCCATTTTTTATTCCTTATTTCTTTTGTAAAATGTTCTGCAATGGGGGCTCCCGGGTGGCTCAGTGGGTTAAGCGTCCGAATCTTGATTTCAGCTCCAGTCATGATCTCAGGATTGTGAGATCAAGCCCCATGGCGGCTCCGTGCTGGGTGTGGAGCTCACTTAAGATTCTCTCTCTTCCTTTCCCTAGGCACCTCCCAAGCCCACTCACGTGCTCTCTCTCTCTCTCTCTAAATAATAATAATAATAATAATAATAATAATAATAATAATACATTCTACAATGGTCACATCAGAAGCCACAGACTTCTTGGTTGTGAATAGTCTGTTCTTTCCTACTTTATGGCAATGAATATTCTCAAACCACATTTCAGAAACTAAGAGCATAATGCATGTGGTGACCATTGACAATTAAATAAAAATTTATTAATGCAAAATATGTGTCCCTATTTTACCTTGTACATTCCTACGTCCACATTCCTCCCCATGCTACATTTTATTTTTTTATTTTATTTTTTTTTTTAAAGATTTTATTTATTTGACAGAGAGAGAGAGAGAACAAGTAGGCAGAGAGGCAGACAGAGGGAGAGGGAGAAGCAGGCTCCCTGCTGAGCAGGGAACCCGATGCGGGACTCGATCCCAGGACCCTGGGATCATGACCTGAGCCGAAGGCAGCCGCTTAACCGGCTGAGCCACCCAGGCGCCCCCCATGCTACATTTTAAATTATTACAGTTTCTGTCTCACGGTTCTCACCACTGTGGGCCAGGATCTAACCTGACATAGATGCCTATTTTTTTTTTCACCTTTACATACCTGAGCATACTGCCAGGTAGATAGTAGGCAGTCAGGAATGTTATATTAATTATAAGTGACAAATGAAAACCAGTACATATTAAATGAATTACAAGTTACAAATGAATGTCTGAGTGGTGTTAAGAATTCAAAGATAAGGGGCGCCTGGGTGGCTCAGTTGGTTAAGCGACTGCCTTCGGCTCAGGTCATGATCCTGGAGTCCTGGGATCGAGTCCCGCATCGGGCTCCCTGCTCAGCAGGGAGTCTGCTTCTCCCTCTGACCCTCTTCCCTCTCGTGCTTTCTATCTCTCATTCTCTCTCTCTCAAATAAAAAAAAAAATCTTTAAAAAAAAAAGAATTCAAAGATAAGGGGCGCCTGGGTGGCTCAGTCATTAAGCATCTGCCTTCAGCTCTGGTCATGATCCCAGGGTCCTGGGATCAAGCCCTGCATCGGGCTCCCTGCTCTGCGGGAAGCCTGCTTCTCCCTCTCTCACTCCCCCTGCTTGTGTTCCCTCTCTCACTGTGTCTCTCTCTGTCAAATAAATAAATAAAATCTTTAAAAAAAATAAAGAATTCAAAGATAAATTATCCATCTACACTGAAGTAATATATATTACTTGGCAGAAAAACTGGTAGTTGAGTTTGGAAGGATCTATCGGAATTCTACATCAGGTAGAAAGGGAGAAATATGGACAGAAATTTCAGACAGAGGAAAATCACAAAACCAAACAAACTCACTAAGGTATGAAGTATAAGTATGCTCAGTACTTTGGGTTATAATTTTATCATTTATTATCTAAATTTTAATACCTGAGAGCATCCTATTTTCTCTCCTGAGTAAATACTATGATTTTCAGCTTCCTTCTTAAAATGCATTGTGGGTAATCCTTGCGTTGATTTAGCTTTGCCATAGGGATCCAGTTCACTGTTATGGGGAATCCCACTACAGTTCACACACTATATCTTAAAAAAATCTGAAAGAGCAGTGTTCCATACTCCCAAATGAACTTACTGAAAGATGGTATGAAAAGTTATTTAACCACCATAAGAAACACACTACAAATCCACAGCTTTATCAAGGCTCGGAGGAGTTAATTTCTCTTGAATGATATTCAAATGACTTTTTTTTTTTTTTTTTTTTTTTTTTTTTTTTTTGGTATACCAAGGGTAGGAAAAGAGTAAACTCTCCATTCTGTGTGTCCAAGATATTCTGACCTGGCTCTCTACAGACAGATATCCCTCATCTTTTTTTTTTTTTCTTCCCCCTGCCTCAAAAAGTGACTTTTTTTTTTGTAAGGCTCATCCTTTATTTCCTCAAAAAGCAATAGTCTGTTTGGGCCCCATGTCGCCAGATACCCAGTGATGCACCTCAGATTATCCACAAAAGACTCTTCTAGTTGTCCCTAGTGTGGCCTTCATCTCCCAGTATGACTTCTGTGGTAGATTCTTATGGTTGGATGACCAAATCTCCATTTCCAGGTTTATTTTCCCTCAACAAATTCCATCCAGGGATGGCCGTATGACCGAGCTGTAGACAATGACAACGACAGAAAAGTCAAATGTGCTGCAGAGTGTCTGGGCAAGTCTTTGTTCTGTCTGACACAAATACTGCCTTTTCCTCTGGCCCTCCATCGTCCTCCTGCCAGGGCTGTGAATGGGGTGGCTGCAGCTGCAATAGTCATCATGGGGCCATAAGGGAAAGGACCTGAGAACAGCAGAACAACAGCCCTGATGTTGCTAAGCAGCTAATTCAATGCGAGCAGCTACCTACTTCTAGACCTTTCTCATTATATAAAGCAAACCATTGTAGTCTGGTACAGAATCATCTTTATCATATATATTTCCACCATTCTGTTTATGACTACAGAAGTATTCTCTAAGATGATAGACGCTTTCTCTTCTATGCTCCACATTTCTGTCTGAGCCCTCACCAGCAGCACCTTTAATGTCCATATCTCTACTAATAATCTCTTCAAGGCAATCTAGACTTTTTCTATCATGTGTCTCAAAATTTTTCCAGCCTCTATTCAGTATCCAATTGGAAAGCCACGTCCACATTTTTAGGTGTTTGTTAAAGGAGCACCCCATTTCTCAGTATCAAATTTCGTATTGATTTTCTAGGGCTGCCATTACAAATTACCACAAACCTGATGGCTTAAAACTGCATAAATTTCTTCTTTTATAGTTCTGGAGGACAAGAGTCTGGAATCAGGTGTTGGAAAGACTGTGCTCTATCCATAAGCTCTGGAAGAGAAAAAGTTATTTGTTATTTGGCTTTTCTAGCTTCTGGTGGCTGCCCAGCATTCCTTGGCGTGTAGCCATATTCCTTCAATCCCTGCCTCAATATTCAGACTGTGTTTTCCTCCACAAGTATCTACTCTCCTTCTGCCTGTCTCTTATCAGGATGCTTGCAAATCCAGATAATAAAGGATTATTTCCTCATTGCAAGATTTATCATTTAATCACACCCACAAAGACACTTTTTCTAAATAAGCTAACCATCACAAGTTCCACGGATTTGACTGAATATCTTTTATGAGACCATTTATCAGCTTACCTCCACATTAATTAGGGACACTAATCTGTTGTTTTCAATTTTTTGTATTGCCTTTGTCTAATTTGGGTACCAGGGTAGTACTAGCTTTATAAAATGAGTTGGGAAATGTTTCCTCTTCTATTTTCTGGAAGAGATTGTATTGAATTAGTTTAATTTCTTCTTTAAATGTTTCTTAAAACCCTCCAATAAAATTATCTGGGAGATTTCATTTTTGGAAGTTTTTAAAATTATGAATACAATTTCAAATTAGATGAGATATAATTGTGGGTGTTTTTTTTTTTTTGAGGAATTGGTTAATTTCCAATGTCAAATAAATGTGTGTAGAGGTTTTTGTATGGTCTTTTTTTATGTCTGCCAGGTCTGCCTCATTTGGTTAAGCGACTGCCTTCGGCTCAGGTCATGATCCTGGAGTCCCGGGATTGAGTCCCGCATCGGGCTCCCTGCTCGGCGGGGAGTCTGCTTCTCCCTCTGACCCTCTTCCCTCTCATGCTCTCTGTCTCTCATTCTCTCTCTCTCTCAAATAAATAAATAAAATTTTTTAAAAAAATTATATTTTCTCTCTTTTCTTTGTGGTCTTGCTAGAGGTATGCAAATTTTATTTTATCTTTTTGAAAAAACAGATCTTTGTTTTATTAATTTTTTCTATTGTTTTCCATTTTTAATTTCATTCATTTTTGCTCTTATTTTTAATATTTCCTTTCTTCTGCTTAACTGGGGTTATTTTGTTTATTTTGTTCTTTTTCTAGGTAATCTAGATGGGAACTTAGATTGTATATTTGATATTTTTCTTCTTTTCTAATGTATTCATGTTAGTGCTATGATTTTCCTTCTTTACTACTGTTTTAGCTGTGTACCACAAATTTTTTTTATGTTGTATTTTATTTCCAACTAGTTCAATGTATAGTGTTATTTTCCTTGAGATGTCCTCAATGACCTTGGATTTAGAATTCCAAGTGTCTGGTAGTTTTCCTGTTATCTTGCCATTAATGATTTCTAACCTTATTCCACTGTGGCCGGATAATACATTCTATACGGTTTCAATTGTTTTTAGTTTGTTGAGATTTCTTTTATAGACCAGGATATAGTTATCTTGACATATGTTCTGCAGGCACTTGAAAAGAATGTATATTCTGCTGTGGTTAGACAGAGTGTTCTATAAATGTCAGTTGAATCCTGTTGCTGATGATATTGTAAAAACCTTCTATGTCATTACTTATTTAATGGCCACTAGTTCCTGGCAGGGATGATAATTTTGACTCCCTACCTGATCTTCTCTGATATGACCCTGGTGAGGGTGGGGCATGTCAAAGTTTGGTGGGGATGGAAGTCTAGGGTCCTCACTTGGCCTTTGCTCATGTGGCTGATGGTAGGGCCACATTTTTTTTTTCTGTTTGGTTGAAATAGAGCAGTTATATATATATTTTTTAATTTCTGTCTTACAAAGCATCTCCTTTCTTTGTCCTCTGGCTAGAGAGAGCAGATTTTAGCTAAGGTGTTTTGTTTGTTTTTTAGTCTACATCCATTGATGTTTCTGGGTTGCTGTTTTCTCCAACACCCAGTCTGGGACATATGAGTCAAAAGAAACTCAGAGAACTCACCATCATGTCATTCTTCATGTCCTGAGATCCCCAACTAGTCTCCTTTCTTCTCTTCACTTTTTACAGTCCTCTTCTATTTGTCTTATATAAATATTCCACAGTTTTTGTTAGATTTAGCAACATTTTGTTTTATTTAGTTAGATTTGCTAAGTTTAGATCATTTGCCTTGGCGAATGAAATAGCAGAAGTGATACATACCAGCTCAAAGATGGAGCTTTGGGAGCCATCATGTGATTTCAGCACTGTACTCTTCTTTTTTCCATGAAGAGGCAATATCCAGTAGAAGCTATGTTTTCCTGAATCTCAGACAGAAGTCAACATAGAAGAGGGCTGCAGGCACTCTACATCTGTCAGGTAATCTTAATGAGAAAGATATCTTTTTCTTGCTATTGTAAGCCACTGAGGCTGTGGAATTGCTTGCTATCACACCACACTCTTGCAAAACTGACTAATATACTCATGTTAAATAAGCATAACTACATTAAATTTTCACATTCCCTGAGACTTTCTAATAATTCAATTTGGAATTTTGTTGTTGTTTTATGTAAAACTTAAAAATATATACTTTATGAAAGAACAGTATTTTATATATTGTGGCAGAAACAAGACATTAATTTTCCAGTTTCTACTTTTTTGGTACCAATCCCATTTTCCAGTATTTCCCAAACATTGACAATACTACATCTAAATGCAATTCATCTCATACAAGAAGGTAAAAGGAGAAGAAAGTAAGAAAGATAGAATGGCACTGTGTTTGGTGCCTTTAGACCTGGAGATAATTTCTACTAACAAATTGAGTTGAACATTTCCTAGATAACTATCTATTGACTTTATATTTTGAGTATCTGATAAAGAAATGGGTCTTACATCCCCTGAAAATAAAATAATTCCAGAACTTTTAAATGAAATTTTCATATGATGTATCTATGTTATTCTATTATAAATGGATGTCTTTTATGAACATGAAATATGAAAATAATCTTTGTTATTTCATTTTTAGACAAAAAAGCCCACCTCAGAAAAATAAATGAAATAAATGTAAATTATACAACTAAAACAGAGAGTAAATTTTAATGGAAAGGATGATATCATGGGCCATGAATCAAATATTCAGATTATAAATTGTGGTTGACATGGCCAAACAAGTGTCAGTTTTGCAATCCAACAGGTGAACATTTTCACCGTATTTCTGTGTCAACACTTTCTATAAACCTTAACTCCAATCGCTTCTCGCCTTTTGGCTATGATCAAGTGTAGTATCTGTTCTTATCAGTCTATAAACCTCGACTCCCAAAGATATATAAAAAGAAGTAGAATCTGAGCTCCTATGGGTTATCACATAAGATAAAAATATGTTTGTGTTCAAGAAACACTAGAATTACTCAATATCTTTTAAATCGAATTTATGTCATGTCATTTCCTTTGTCTAAAAGTCAATGGAAGCTATATTTGTAAGGTCTCCATTCTTGATATTATCTATGAGAAAAAAGAAAAATAAGAGACATTGCAAATTACAGTCACTTCTCAAAGTCATTCAAAAATTTTGTGTAGTTTCTACACAATTTTGTGTAATTGTCTACAGATTTATTTTTAGGGATAACTTGATAATATTTTGTTACTTTTTACCAATGACTTTGTTGTTTTTAATTGGATTCTTTCACAATAAAGTATTCAAATATTTTATTGCTCATTATGATCCCTTCCAAAAGAGCACATGACCAAAAGACATCATCAAAAAAAAAAAAAAAAGCAAGACCTCATTGAAGTGAAAGAATTACTTTTGTCATTTTGTCATTTTGTAAATAGATAAGACTTCTTTCAGGACTGGCAGCAATCTCTGATGTTACCATTTGCCAAAACCAAGCTCTAAAGCAAAAAGTCACAATAAGTTGTAGATCTTCACCAAAGTACAAAAACAAAACATTTTATCAAATGTTAGAGTTTTTCAAATGTGCAAAAAGACCAAATTTTTCTAATCACTATCTTGTGGGTTTTTCTTTTTCAGAGAAATATAAAATTTAAAGATATTGGCCATGGTTGATATAGAAAAGAGCTCACACTAAGAATTACTCTTTGACATGTGGCCATTTGACCCAGATTAGCCTGATCATATTCAATTACAGGGGTTCAGCATTCACTGTCTCAAGGGACAGTGTTAGAAAAATAAATAAATACAATACAAAATAAAAAAAATTAACACTCAAAACAGAGAGAAAATATCTCCTCCTGGACTGTGCCTTTCAAAACTTGGGCCCCAATAGGAAAATTGAAAGTATCCATGACACAAATGAAAAATTTGAGAAACTCACAAACTTAAATTGAATAAGAATATATCCCCCTTTCCTAGAGTGATTTGCAATATTGTCTCTCTTTATATACAAGTGAGCTATGTGACAAACCAGCAAAGAAACCAAGGTGTGACCAGTCAGATAAAAAAAGCATAAGTACAATGCAAATAACACCTCCATTTCTAATAATCAAAACCTAGAAAGAACACAAACCTTCATTAACAGGTAAATGGACAAACTGTTATAAAGCCAAACAATGTAATATTCATCAGCAATAATACAGAATAAACTATTGATACACACCTCAACATGGATAACTCTCACACAATTATGCTGAGTAATAAAAGCAAATGACTATGTATATTGCGTATGTTTCTACTTATATATTTTTAAAATGCAAACTAACTTACGGTGGCAGAAAGCAGAAGAATGATTTACTTGGGACAGGGGATGAGGCATGGAGAGGGTCAAGAAGGAGTGATTACGAAAAATCACAAGAAAACTTTTGGGGTAATGGATATGTTATCTTGAATGTGGTGACGGATGAAAATATACATATGTCAAAATTTATAGGATTATATACTTTTTTTGTGCAGTTTACTGTATGGAAATGGCACCTCCAAAAAAAAAAAAAAACAGATGAAAAACAGACCAATAAAAGAGTTAAGGTCTAAGTTGTCAAAACAGCAAATTCTTTCAAAGGTTTGAACTTTTTATTGCACCATTTAAATCACTTCCATCACTTTGGAATGTTGAGTTTGTGCTCATCTTTTAATTGCCTAAAAATGTTCCTGACAAACTCTATTCATATGAGCTTGCAGCACACTTAAAAATAATGTGCAAACCAAATTACAGCAAGAACTTTATCATTTTGTCAATATCACAACATAAAACATAAAATGCAAGCAGGTGGAAAAGGTGTTAATGGGATTTTAGACAATACATGTATAAAAATAACCTCAAAGCTTTGTTATTATCCTGATTATAGAAGTACAAACATTTATACAGCTGTATCAGAATGCAGTATGTTGTTCATTTACATCTTAACAGTGTTGAATATGTTTATATCTTAGTTTAGCCAGCCCAAGAGAACTTTTCTTGCATTGTTTCTTTTTTCCATTCATATTAATGTATGGAAATGTACATTTAAGAATTTTATGTTAAAACCTAAAAATTTTGCATATAAAGCAAACTGCAGTAGCAATCTCCCGAATGAAATCATAAGGAACACAAGTCTTATGATTCTTGAAATGTGTGACCAGATGGCCGAGGGCTACTGGAACACACTACTGAAAACCTTTCTGGTGACCAATCTGTGTTTTTTTTTTTTTTTTTTAATGCCAGGTAACTGTGACATTTCAGGAGCTATAAGCAGCACTTAGTAGTAGATGTCATGATTCTTTCTCCAACTCCATTTCATTTAGCAAGTAAAAAATAAACAACCCCAAACTCGGCCTGCGAAAATAAATAGAGCTCTCTTAAGTTCTGGAGGATTTGAGTTAAAAACATTTTCCTGAACATCTCTATTCAAATGTATTAATATCACAAATATAACAAGTTTACTCATTATTAGGAGTGCTTATTCTGTGTCAGGCACTGTTCTAAGTGTTATCTAGATATTAATTCTCTCAATCCTCGTAAAAACACTAAAAGGTAGATAATAGTGTTATTCCAATTTTAACAGATGCAAAAACTTTGACTCAGGGAGGATAATGTGAGGTTATTATGTACCAAGTGTGTCCCCTGCCTCCAATTTATAAACTGAAGTCCTAACCCCCACACCTTAGAGTGAGAACTTATTTGGAAACAGAGCTGTTACAGAAGTAATCAATTTAATATGAGGTCACCCTGGACTAGGGTGAGTCCCTAATCTAATATGATTGGCATCCTTACCAAAAGGGAAGATTGGGGAAAGATGCACTCACAGGGAAAACACCAGGTGAAGAGGAGGGCAGAGATTAGGGTGAGGTAGCAGAAGCCGCGGAACGCCAAAGACTGCCTGCAAACCACAAGAAACTAGGAGAGAGCCATGGAACAGATTAGCCTTCACAGCCCTCAGAAAGAACTGAATTTACTAACACCTTAATCTCAGACTTCTAGTCCCAAGAACTGTAGGATAGTATATTTCCAATGTTTAAACCTGCCAGTTTGGGGTACTTGGTTATGACAGCTAGAAAACTCACGCAGGAAAGGAATCTAAATATCTGGCTCCAGAGTATGCACTATGCTATGTATTCCTAGCATGTATTAATGACATTCTAATTCTCAGTCAAAAGGGGAAAGACCTTAGTTCTAAGAAGGGGACCAATTGGAGGAAGGAAATTCTAGAGACAGGAACGTACTGTCATGCCAGTGGTAGGGAGTCCAAGCATCCTGAATGAAAGGCTGGCTGGAGGGCTCCCATGTCCTGGAGATGGAGTAAGAAAAAGGAGAGGGAGGAGAACCTGGTGGAAAGTAGGGAAGATTATACTACAAGAGAGGTAAAATTAACTTACAAAAATTTCACGTGTGTTTCAAATGTGCCTAAAATTTGGCTGTGCCTAAATCTTGATGTGATGAGAAGTGTAAAAAACATATAAGCAAATAATATTCATTGCAAAACCAAAAGGGTGGCTAAAATTACAGCAAATTGTCTCTGTGACAGAATAGCTCTCATAAGTAACCTCAAGCATGGCTGATTTAAGATTTCAGACCTAAAATAAAATAAACGTTAAAAAATAAAAAAATAAAATCTCAGACCAGTTGACCTGAAAATGTCGATGAGCTCCTCAAATACAGAAAATACAGATCCAGAAAATAACTTTGCTCTGAGAAATTCTCATATGTCTTAAAAAAAATTTAGGGTAGCCGAGCGCCTGGGTGGCTCAGTCAATTAAGCATCTGCTTTTCGCTCAGGTCATGATCCCAAGGTCGTGGGATCAAGTCCTGCATTGGGCTCCCTGCTCAGCCGGGATCCCGTTTCTCCCTCTCCTGCTCCCCCTGCTTGTGTTCCCTCTCTCGCTGTCTCTCTCTCTGTTAAATAAATAAATAAAATATTTTTCAAGAAATAAATAAATGAAAGAAGATACATAATGGACTACTCCAGCCTTATGTTTCTATCTAAGGCTGGACCTCACAGGAGATAGCTATGCTTCTGATAGTTCTTCTGTGACCTTTACATACCAAAACTTTATCATTCGCAACTATGCATTTGTTGGTAAGAATTTTGGAAAACAACAGGAAGCTCTTCCCTCTCTCAGAGAATGTTGTTTCTCTCTAGGCTATATATCCTGATTGTAGGATACAATCCTTCCCTTCATACCCTAAATTAAGTAGAAACTTTTTTTTTCCCACTTTTCCATCCATCAGAGTTTAATACTGATGTTTGTCCCTATGGTTGTAATACACTCCTTACCCATTTAGCAGGTGTTAGACATTTCCACTTATTGACTCTTATGAATAATGCTGCTATGAATACTCGTGAACAAGTTTTCATATAGTCGTATGTATTCATTTCTCTTGGGTCTATATCCAGGAGTGGAATTGCTGGGTCATATGGTAATTCTATGCTTAACATTTTAAACAACTCCCAACATTTTCCAAAGCGGCTGTATCAGTTTACACTCCTACTGTCTATGTATGAGGGTTTCAATTTCTCCATTCTAGCCAAAAAGCTACTTAAATTTTTCACTATAATTGTCCTAGCAGATGTGATCTCTCTTGTGATTTTGATTAACATGTGCCTAATGGCTAATAATATTAGGCATCTCTTCAAGTGGTATTGCCATTTGTATATCTTTGTTGGAGAGATATCTCTTTATAAACTTTGTCCACTTTTAAATTCCTTTTTTCATCTTTTTATTATACATTTGGGATACAAGTTCCTTATCAGATATATGATTTGCAAATATTTTCTCCCATTTGTGGACTGGTTGTTAACTTTCTTGATAACATCATATGCAGCACAAAGTTGTAAGGTTTTTAAAAGGTTTTATGAAGTCCAATTTATATATTTTTCTTTTATTGCTTGTGGTCTTAGGGTCATAACTAAGAAAGGTTGGCCTAACTCAAGATCATGAAGATTTATTACTCTAAATATAGTTTGGGCTCTTGAATTTATGCCTACCACCATTTAAATTAATTCTTATATATTGTTTAAGGCAGTACTCCAACTTCATTCTTTTTATATGCGGCTATCCAGTTGTTCTAGCACAATTTGTTCAAAAGACCATTCTTTCCACTTTAAATTATTTTGGACTCTATGAAAATCAATAAACCATAAATGTAAAAGATCATTTCTGGAGTCTTAATCCTATTTCATTGATTTATATGTCTGTCCTTTTACCAGCACCTCTCTTTTTTGATTACTGTAGTTTTGGAGGAAGCTTTAAAGTCATGAAGTGTGAGTACTTCCAATATCTTCTTTTCAAGGTTGTCTTGACAATTCTGGGTTCCTGGCATTTTCACACGAATTCTTAGGATCAGCTTCTTCCAAAATGGCTGGAATTTTAACAGGGATTGTACTGAATTTGTTGATCAGCTTGGGGAGGATTGCCTTCTAAACAATAGTAATTCTGATTCATTAACATGAATTCCCATTTATTTAGATTCTTATTTTCTAACGACAAAGTTTTCTAGTTTTCAGAATACCAGTTCTGCACTTTTTTTCCCCCCTGGGGTGCCTGGGTAGCTCAGTCAGTTAAGCATCTGATTTTTGATTTTGGCTCAGGTCATGATCTCAGGGTTGTGAGATCGAGCCCCCCACCGGGGCTCTGTGCTCAGCAGGAGTCTGCTTGGGATTCTCACTCTCCCTCTCCCTCTGCCCCTCCCCCCATGCTTGCACACATGCATGCACTCTCTCTCTCTGAAATTATATTTATATATATATATATATATATATATATCTGTTTGTCTATCTATCATCTATCTATATATATCTATCATCTATCTATCTACCTAATATTTTCTTTATCCATTCATCTATTGACAGACACTAAAGTTGTTTCCATAGTTTGGTAATTATGAATAATGCTGCAATGAACAGACATTTCTTAGAGATAGTGATTTAGTCTCCTTTGGATATATACCCAGAAGTGAAATTGCTGGATCATATGATGGTTTTATTTTTAATTTCTTGAGGAAACTCTGTACTGTTTTCCATTGTGGCTATACCAGTTTACATTCCCACCAATAGTATACAAGGGTTCCCTTTCCTCCACATCCTTGCCAATGACTGTTATCTTTTGTCTTTTGGATAACAGACCCTGAACAGGTGGGAAGTAATAGCTCAGTGCAGTTTTGATTTGCATTTCTTTGATGATTAGCAATGTTGAGCACCTCTTCATGTAACTATTGGGATTTGTATGTCTTCTTGGGAAAACGTCTATTCAGGTCTCTAAGCCATGTTTATTGGATTAATTTTTTTAATTGTTTATTGAGTTGTATGAGTTCCTTCTGTACTTTGGATGTTAACCCTTTATCAATATGTGGTTTGCAAATATTTTCTCCCATTCCATAGGTTACCTTTCATTTCGCTGATAGTTTCCTTTGCTGTGAAGAAGCTTTTTAGTTTGATATAGTCTCATTTATTTATTTTTGCTTTGTTTGCCTTTGCTTTTGGTATCAAATTAAAAAAAGAATCATTGCCAAAACCAATTTCAAGGAGCTTACTCTTAATGTTTTCTTCTAGGAGTTTTAAGATTTCAGGTCTTGCATTCAAGTCTGTAATCTACTAGGGGTTGATTTTTGTGTATGGTGTAAGCTAGGGGTCCAGTTTCATTCCTTTGCATATGAATATCCAATATTCTCAACACTATTTATTGAAGAGACTATCCTTTCACCATTATATATTCTTGGCTCCTTTGTCATAAATTAACTGATCACATATGAATGGGCTTATTTGACGGTTCTCAGTTCTGTTCCATTGGTCAGTGTTTATGTCAGTATTACTGTGATTACTATAGTGTTGTAATATAGTTTGAAATCAACCAGTGCAGTGCTTCCAACTTTGTTCTACTTTCTCAGGATTGCTTTAGCTATTTGAGGTCTTTATGGTTCCATATAAATTGACTACAGTATGCTCTCTTTTTTAACTTCCTTAATACAATGCTCAGTGGAGAGGTGCCTGGGTGGCTCAGTTGGTTAAGCATCTGACTCTTGATTTCTGCTCAGGTTATGATCTCAGGGTTGTGAGATCAAGCCCTGCATTGGGCTTCCTGCTTAGCAGGGAGTCTGCTTCTCTCTTCTTCCCTCTATCCCTCCCCCCACTCATGTGCTCTCTCTCTCTCTTAAAATAAATAAATAAATCTTAAAAAAAAATACAGTGCCCCATGCAGAGGAGTTATGAAGCCTGACTTGCAGCCTTCCAGAAACAAGCTCAATCCAAAATCCTGAAACACCTCTTCTTTGAACCAAGTGTCTGTTCTACTTTTGCATGAAAATTGAAGAACATTGGCTCTGTCATCTTCATTTTCATTGATATCTCATTGGAGCTGTCTTTAAATAAATATCTTGCTTTAGCTTCTCAAGTTTGTGTATGGTGCTGTCATAGTAACAAGATGATATGTCTAGAACAATAATACCCTGACCACTCTTATTCTCAAGAATGTTTAATCCCTACTGATAAATGATAATGGATTCCAACTAGATGACATAATCCTCTTAGATATCAATGTAAACATATATCACAATGTCACTTTAGGCATTTTTCCCCCCAGTATATGGCCATCCCTCCCACCCCCAGGATATTATTGAGCTCAAACCTTACCTCGACCGGGCCTTTTCCCAATAGGTCTTAGGTCTGTGTCCACATTAACACATTTAAATAATTTATAGAGAATCATTTAATATTCTTCAAAGCTTATTCCATGGACTGGTTTTCCCACAAAGTACTAGTGGTTTTACTGCTATTGCAATTTTTAACTTGGTTTCCAAGAGCAAATATACTTTGGAAATGAAGTTTAACAAAGTTACTATTTTTTTTTTTTTTACTGCAGATATTATTAAAACTTTTACTATGACATGGAGCAGAATGAGATGCATTTCTTAATTTTTCCTTGACTAAAGAAATCAAACTTTCTTGGACACAAAGCTGGCAATGTTTTAATTGAGAATAAAGGGGAATAGTACCGATACTAGCAAATCATCCAATCTAAAAGTATAGCTCTTCTATAAATCCTCTAATTACTTATAGTGTCCTCTCCCACAGAAAGGAAAAAAAATATTATTGAGGACAATTTAAGAACTGCCTCTCATAGCAGAAGAAAAAGAGACACTATGATCAGCTGAAGTTACTTAAAATGCTTTAACCAACTTCCACATTATTGCCTACAGAGAGAACTTTTAGATCCTGAAATATTATAACTGTACCAATATACAACCTTTTGTTTGAACTTCTGTTTCTAGTTTTATTTAATACAGAAAGTTTATAAAATGCCATATCTGCTCAATAAAATAATAATTCTTAAGCAGACCCATGTGTAATTCTTCTTATAAAAAACTTATCTTTTTTTTAAAAAGCTCTAAATAATTATTTCTAGTGGCTCTGGATATTGAAGAATTAGCTGCTGTATTTCAGTAGCCTAAGAGAAATGAAAAAAAGGACTTTTTATGAAGTGAAATTTTCGAGCTGGAAAAGCATGTATGTGAAAATAGCTGCAGATATAAAATAAATTAAATTCCTATTTGGAATTGCCTAATATATAAATATATAAACAGCTCTTGAAAATTAAACTATCATCAAGAATTCCCTCCATACGTGTATTATGGAACATGGTGAGTTAGAGCTAATATTTATTCATGATCAAGTTTTCTGCATTGGACTACACACAGGGAAAATGAGATTCTTTTTAAAACTATCAGCACATAGATACAAATTACTCACTGAAGTCATGGTGGAAATGCCTGATTAAAGAGAATTGGTTTCAAATGTTTCCATATAAATGATTACATTAGGTGAATAGAATGTGGATGGTGAGAGTGTTTTAGATATAGAAAAAGAAAAATGAAATAAGGAGATGATCCTGAGCAAAATGACAGACATCTATCACTCTAAGCTGGTACAATTTTGACAAAAAAACAACAAAAAATGAAGATGAGAATAATTAAACATGTTCCACTTTGCCTTGCTGTATGGGTTCTGTAAGTCTTTGGTGTTATTTTGTTCATATCTATTGGGTAATAGAAACTCTAATTCACTATATATATATATATAAATAATAATAAATAATATAATAAATATTATATATTAGAATAAATAATAATTCACTATATATATATTTATATATATAGTGAATTATTGTATATAGATATATATATATATTTAGCCAAAGAGTGCTGGATGTGACGGCAGGTAAGAAATGCATTACTAATGCTCTCTGTACTACTGAAGTCTATCCAGCAGTAGTAACCCTAGACATTTTCAAAACTGTGAGCTAACAAAACAGAGGCAATGCGTATCTTTTGTCATGTATGATTGGCAATCATAAGCATATAAAGGCCCCCTCATATGGATTTCCAAGATAGGCTTTCCTCTCATGTCATCCTGTATTTATCTCTCTGGTTCTCAGTAGACCCTGATGGAGCCTTTAGACCCTTATCAATATCCAACTATATTTCTCACCGACTCAAAATTACACATTGATTTCAATTGATTATAATCTTGTTAATATTATAATCTTGCTCACAAACTAATATAACAAAACAAGTTGCAAGTTGCTTTCTCTCTCCCTCTCTCAAGCTTATTTTATTTTTATTTATTTATTTTTATTTTTTGATGTTTTTTGGGATTCCACATGGTTACGAGCGATAGGGAAAATGGTGTACTTCAGCATATTATTTTAATGTGATATTCCCTAAAACTAAACTTTTGCGAGAGCATCCATGAGCTTGGACAATGTAGTAGTACTGCAAAGTCAATGAGAAATCTGCAACAAGAATATAAACATAAAGTTTTGTTATAAAATAGGGTATAAATTTGGAAATAAAGATAAAACATTCATTAAGTAATGATAGGAACTTAGCTCTTGTGAGGTGAACAGAATAAAAAACACTCAATTTATTCAGAAAATTTGGCTTCAAATCCCAAATCAGCTTGTTGCTAGATGTGCCTTAGACAAATCACTAACCTTACTGTGGTTAAGTTTAACTATGCAAAAATGAAGATAATGTGCTTGCCTAACTGACTTCTTAGTGCCGTTAGGATAATCAATGGAGGAAATAAATACAAAGTCACTTAGTAAATTCTAAAGAAACAAACTACAAGTTTTTATGAGCTTTGATTAATGCTTTTGATGAGTCAGCAAATTGCTTTCTTGTACAAAAAGGTCTGAGATATATTTTTAAAACTGACATGACAAGTGAGATGGAGCTACATATTTACCCCCGAGATGTCTCAATAAGTCAAATGGTAAATGTGGAATGATGGAGTCTATTCTAGTGTGACAACAATTTCCTTTAGACTATTGATTTTTTTAAAGTAATTTACTACTCTTTAGGTACAAGATAGAGTTGAGAATTTGAAATCATTTTCCTAATTGCACAGGGACACAAAGTTCATGAGGGTGATATAGTCAGTACAAATAATTTTCTTTTCATTTTGTTTCATTTCAAGAGAATTCTTACAACTCGTGTTACTTTTCTTTAAAAAAAAATCTAAATAAAATTGTGGAGGAAATGAAAATAAGATGTAAGTTACCTGTAATTTTATTGAGTACTTATCCATTTAACAGAAATTAGCAAATCTTTAATTTACCTTAAATATTCCTTCCCATTAGAGTGAGAGGCTTCCAATAAATAAAGTGTTATAAACATTTTAAAGTGTTAAAGATAACACTTTATTTTTGGTATATTTGAATATTATTTGAAGTGACATTGCAAATGCTGTCTTAACTAAACCACAAAATCTCATACTTGAAATACTTTATGGACATTTTGCCATGACAGGAAAAAAAAAATTAGAAAGAAGTCATGGTGATCCTGTTGAAAGTAAGTTCTGGAATACCAAATAATGAAAAAAATGAATGTAATATCAGATCTTATTTCTTTGTTATACTATTAATCTCCAGTGGTAACATTTTATGCTTCCACTCATGTCAACCATTATTAATGCAAAATATTTAATCACTTAATCTTTATTTTTAAAGTACTTATTGCTAGGTGAATACCATTCAACTGTAGATAATTAATAAAAATATTTAAAATTGTGACTTGTTTTATATGACAGGTCAAAAGAATGTTTAGGGGATTAAACTGAAATAATCAGAAGTACTTTGTTAAAATACATTTAATTTTGAAGAATTTATAAACTTAAAGGAAGGCATTTCATACTTTGACTGAGTAGATATTATCTAAAGCAAATCAGCTATGTCTTTACCAGAGAGTATCTAAAGTATCATCTTGTTAGAACTGGAAGAAAGAGAAGAAAAGGAAGAAGAGAAATTGACTTAGTCCTTCCTGACAAAATTCTTAGAACATAAGCTGAATACCGAAGTGCTTTTTCTAAATTTTGTTTATTATTACTTAGAAATAATAAGGCTTGCTTTCCAATGACCTAATCAGTAAATGGAAGGATTCTATAAAGCAACAAACTCTTTTTTGTACATAATCTTGTATACCTGACCTTATGAAAAATAATAAGTAAAAAATATGGCTCCTGCACTTCTAATTTCATGTTCCAATATGGGCCAAATTAACTTCAATGCATGTGAAAATTTTGTGTTAATAACCAAATAAAATTAAAGAAATACACAAATACATAAAAGACTTAGAAGTTAGTGATTTTAATATATTTATATTCTATAACAGCTAGACACCAAATTCCAAATGTGGAGCCAGAGGGTGAGGACAAACAATAGTAGAAACCTCTGGTGTAGACATAAAGCACGTGCCCATGAAGAGATGTTCTTGGGTTTTCATTGCTGGATGCAGAGTGGGTCACCACCAACAGAAGGATCCCACTCCCATGCTGCTTTATAGTTCTCAGAAAATTATAACGAGGCAGGAAGTACCAAATTGGTCATCTAATAACAGGAGCTTTGTGGCCAGGGTAGTGGCTCAAGAGGCAAAGGAGCCCTTAGGCAGGACATCAGCACTGGATGAATTCATACACGAGCACCAGGGTCAACCAGGGGCTGACTCTAAGCCGACACAATCATGCTAAGCCACCTTATTGATAGGCAACTTGAGGTGAGGGTGGGACCATCGAGCTGGCAATAATTTTAGCCAATAGGGTTTTAAAAAAATCTTATGAAGAATGGTGATAAAATTATGCCACTTCTGAGAAATGGACACGACCTGGGATTACAAACTGTAATTTATAGACTATAATTCTTTCATCAGGATTTGTAGTAACACAATGAATGCTTACAGACTCAAATGGAAAAATAATACACCCAGTTGGGATCTACACATCTAAATATTAAGGGCACAGAACACTTAACTTTTAAGCAGAAATTTTCTACGGGCCCAAGGACCATTTTGTGGGTTTTTTTGGCAGTAAATTTTTCTTTTTGTATTCCGTTAAAATCAACATTTAAAATACAGTTATAGGGGCACCTGTGTGGCTCACTCAGTTGAGCAACTGACTCTTGAGTTTGGCTCAGGTCATGATCTCAGGGTTGTGGAATTGAGCCCTGGGTCAGGCTCCTTGCTCGAGATCTTCTCTCTCCCTCTGCCCCTCCCCCTGCTTGGGCATTCTCTCTCTCTCTTTCAAATAAATAAATAAATATTTTTTAAAAATAAAATACATTTATATTATATTTACTTAGGTCAGCATATATGATGAATTCTAGAACAAATCTCTAGCTTCATTCTTAGGCCCTTTTCTAGTATGCGTTACCCTTTCACAGTCAGACTTATGAGCACCAGTTTTTTTTGCAAGCATGCTCTTTCAAGTTGAGTTGTCAATGACCAATTTGATTACAATGATAAAGTATATGTCCTTTACTCTCACTGCTTTCTTTTCATTCAAAGAATAAAAATAAATGTGTGCTTTCTGTGTTATTTTGTCTAACCCAAACCTCAGGATTACCTCTAATACAAGTCAGTATGCTAGAACACATCAGAGCACAAAAGTGCAAAAAATGTGATACTGACCCTAAAATATGAGGAACTTAATATTTCCACACTTCCTGATTTGTGTTAAATGTCAGATATTTCAAACTGCCTATCTACAATCTATGCAACATACAGAATCCTATATACACAGAAACAATGAGCTCCTGTTTGTTCAACTTAATCAAATATTAAAAGCATGAAATTGCAGCACATTTAAAACAAAAGACAAGCCCAGTGGTGGAGTGCTCATCCCAACAGATGTAGAGATACCAGGTTCAAAAGGAATTCATGTTGTGTCTGCTCCCTGGAATAGTCCTTATTCTGTATTGCTGGCTAACTTTTCTCACCACTCTGTTGTAGGATTAAATATATCTTTTACAGAAAATCTTTCTAGTCCCTTTTAGCCTCTCCTGTTTCTTTGTTAAATGCATTTATTAAAATTTGTAATATTACATTTGTTTCGGTAAGCATTTACATATCTATCTTCAGTAAGCTCTATCAGGTCAGCTTACTATATACATGCTCACTAGTTCATTCAGCTCGTAGCAAGACCATGCACGTTACAGACAGACAATAAATATTTTTGAACAAATAAATGCAGCCTTTAAGGGTTATACTGAGCATTTGAAAGGCCTTAACTAGCCTCTCAAGAGCTGGGGTTAACTCCAGCTATGTCAAGATAGAGATACGGACTTTGGTAGGTTAAGTTGAATATTATAGAAGTATTCCAATATTAGATGAGATGTCTGACTTCCTGCCACAGACAAAGGTTGATTCAGGGTGTGAGAATGTAACCAATGTATCTTTCTGAAAGGCTGACTTTTTTATTTGACTTAGCAGACAAAACAGAATATGTCCTTCAAATGCATTGAAAAACCAAGCCCAGGAGAATGATGCCATTCTCATTTAGCCTTGTATTCTGCCCTCTTTTTATCCTTGGAAACAGGAATATTTGAGATTGTAAAAGGATAAGAGCATATGAATCTTTGCTGAATTCAAAGGGGCATCTTTAGATTTTCAAGAACAGAAAACTTCAGCAGAACTTCTTAGAGTATTTATTATGTGTTAGTATTCAAAACTGGTAAACTTCTACCAACTGTACTATTTTGACTTTAATGTAATGTTAAAGCTGTTTTGCATGACAAATTACACTGTTGTAACCAATATTATAATTAGGATAGAAAACAGATACATTAGATTCACATTTTAAAAAAAGCTACAGAAGATTAATTATAGTCTATTAAAATTCTAAGTTCATCATCATTTAAAGTTTTTTTTTCACTTGAGGCCAGAATGGAAAGATTCTAATACATTGGTGAGATGAATCTAGCATGCCCTAATCTACCATGCTGAACCCATTCAAACTTAAGGACCCAAATGTGTTATAAAACATAATTACTTGAGAGTTAAATCTTAAACAAGACAGAAATCCAAATTAAAATTGACAAGAATCATATGTAGACAGAGAATACAATCAAGTAGAATCTATATAAATAAGGCTTTGTCTTTAGTCCAAAATCCCCAAATTATACTATTACCGTTGCCTACTATAGTTTAACTTGGATTCTTCCAAATTAATTTTAAAGCATTGAAAGGCATACCCATTTTCATGTGTTTAAACTTACTCATTTTATATTAGCTTTTATATTAGCTGGCAGATGTCACAAAAGAGTGTCACTTAAATCTTCTAATTATGCATGCAAATGAAGGGAATACAGCAAGAACATTTTTAATAATATGAGTACTTGATGTCACTTTTTGATTTTTATTACACTAATTAATATAATTGCATACAATACCATTTGTGACATAAATTCCAAATAACAAGCTGTCAATCATTTAAACATAATGTGATAATATATCTTGGTTGATCTCATCCAAAACCACAATTAGATTTCAGAGCTCCATTTGCCTTTTTTTTTTTAAAAGATTTATTTTATTTATTTTAAAGAGAAAGAGGGAGAGAGAATGGGGGGCAGGGGCAGAGGGAGAGGGAGAGAGAGAATCTCAAGCAGACTCCCGGCTAAGTGCAGAGCCTGACACACCTCCATGCAGGACTCAATCCAGCAACTCTGGTATCATGACCTGAGCTGAAATTAAGAGTCAGACACAACCAACTGAGCCACCCAGGTGCCCCTGCCTTTTTTTTTTAAGCAATACATTAGTGCCCTTTCAAAGATAGTCATGAAAATCTTCCATATGAAATATAATGTGATTAAAACAAGATGGGTTAAAACTGACAGTGATAAGTAATAGTTCAACATAAAGCTGTTCTGAAATAAAATCTTCCTCTAAATGTCTCAGGTTTAGCTTTTGAAAATTCTGATTTGCTTTCTTTATGCAAACAAAGCAGGGTCAAATTAAACCTAGTCTGTCCTTCTTAGCTGAATGTAGTGAATTAAAAACACACACACACACACACACACAAAAACAAAAACTATGACATAAGCACTTCATGACTTTTCTTTAATACTCATAGTCTAATTTATCTTACATTAATTACAGCTCAATGATTAGCTAATTAGGAAGAGTCATTATCATTTTCATAGGTTATTTGTAGAGTATTATGTCTGATGATTTAATATACATTGCTCTATGAGCACTCTCTTGCAAGTAACATACGAACAGAGCCATAGGAAGATGAAAGCAAATATTATTAATGACCATGAAAATAACTTTGTTTTTTGACCAGAATTATGAGTCCAAGTAAGGTCATATATGTTAGAGTCAAAAGAATAAAAAGCAGTTTTAATGTTCAAAAATGCATTATCTGTTTAATGTATGATTTTCTGGTTTCCTATGTAGTTCTCACTGAATGGGGCTTTTTGTTTTTCTGAATATTAGAAAATTTTGACTTGTACTTTTATGCTAAATCAATCAAGGAAGTAGTTATGTGATAAAGAAAGAATTCCGAGTATTAGAAAAAAAATAGTTTGAGATCTGGCTTCACTGTAGCAAATAGGCAACTTTCAGTAAAATGCTTAACAATTGCACTCAATAACCTCATCTTAAAATGGGTCAAATAGTTTTTACTTTGTCTCAGCCTGGGTGATTTTAACATTCAAAGAGAAAACATGGATCTACTATACAGTTTGTAAATGTGCTCTATGCACATTGTATCATTTGGCCCACAATCTAAAATTTAAGCTAGTATTGTTATACATAAAAGAATCAATACACCATTTATCTATTAGCATGCTTGGTGTTATCTTAGATCCCTGATGACTCTACATCCAGTAGACTCTAAAATGAAAGTTTCAATGAAAGCTTTAGTAAGAATTAGGTGATACAGAATGAAAACCACACTTGCTTTAATTTTGATCGGAGATTTCAAATTTATTTTTTTCAGTAGACATGGATTTTTAAAAATAAACATGGACATGACAAACCAAACATTGTGACATTTTTGTAACACCCAAATATTTGTGTAGCTCAAATAAGACTAGGTCATGATGGTCAGTCTCTGTTTTCACCTGGAGACCAATCTCAGCTATCATCAAAATAAAATGATACACATATACACGTGCAGATGGCATTTTAAAAGGTTGATTAAAAATATAGATATAACTGAGAGTTTTGTGAGGGATGAAAGAGAGAATTATATCAATGCCAAATAATCAAATATTCTGAAATATTTTTAAAGATATGTTATCATTCTCCCTATGACTCTCTCCCCATGCCTACACCACCGGTGAAAATATATTATTGAAAATTTTCCTTACCCATGATTTCCCCCGGTGTGATGGTCCCATCTTCCTCTCCTCCAGTTTAGCTTTCTTTCAGCTCTCCCACTTTGTGTCATTCTTCGCAGAATAAAGTCATCAAACAAAAGATCTTCTTTGGAACTACTGACATTAAAAGTCTGAGAGAATTACACTAAAACTTACTAAAGCTTTTGGACAGAAATGACGGACAGAGCATATACAATTTTCTCCCTGCCTAGCACTAAGTCACAGAAATAACATAAGTAAAAGTAGCCGAAACAATGTTAATGGCAGACAAAATAGAATTGAAGGTGACAAGCATAAACAAGAAAGGAAGAACAAATCCCACAAAGAAACAGTCCCTAAGGTGGGATAGTCATCGATCTTTAAATAGCTAACAGTATAACTTTGAAATACACCAAAAACTTGTAAAAATGAAAGAACAAATTGATGAAGCTATAAACATAGTGCAGGATTTTAATATAACTCTCTCATAAAACCAGTAGATTAAGTAGATAAATAATAAGTGCATTTAAGATTTAAATTAAGTAATTAACAAGCTTGCCTTAATCTAAATATATAGATTTTTATGCCGAACGAAAGAAAAAAGCACAATAATTACAAATTTGCATGAAAAGAAAAACTAGCTCAAGATATTACTAGAAACAAGCATGTACAAAACCATCTTAACTAACCAGAATATATCAGAAATGAATTATCTATTCCCACTTAAGGATAGTAATCCTTGGAGGGGCACAGGTTTGATTTGTTTTTCCTCTAGAAGTATCCTCTGATAACTGCCAAGCTTTGGGCCTAGGAGGAGTAAACAGAGACCTAAGAAATACTTTGATATTAATGACTAATTTTAAGAAACACAGAAATAAGAATGTACTACGAGAATTTGGGCTGGTAAGGGAGGTAAATCAACATAAAAAAATGAACTCTGTGTAACTATGTTTTCATTTGTGAGTATTAATTTTCATTTTTATAGTCTTCTCCTCTGAAAAGAAGAATGCCCTTGGAGCACTGTAATTTGTGTGAGTTAATTGGATTTTTTCAATATAGTATTCAGAGGACAATGTCTTGAAAATAAATTTTTATTCAGAATAGGCATCTTCCAAGTAGAAAATTAAAAGTACGTAATTGAGATATAAAACTGTCATGAATAAATACAACAAAATACAGAAAAAAAATGTTAATCGTTTTTGTGAATTTCTGTTTTAAAGATGAACGTACGTGACTTTGATCTGGGTTAGTAAAATATCTACACGTTTGGTCCAAATGTCTATTTTTTTTTTAATTTACAAACCATCATTTTCAGGTGATCCAAAATACACTGAAGAGGTTTTAAGATAATTCCGTTAAAGTGTAAAATAATTGACTTCTGTATTAGACATGTTTAGCTAAGAATTTAACCTTAATGGCATGAGCCAACTAAAATTAAAGGGAGAGATTGGCAGTAAACCCAGATTCTTTAAGGCTACAAGTCTTAAAGAAAAAGAAAAAATATATTTTTTCTGGCTTGACTTGAAGTCATTCTTGTCTAGTTTATGAACTAAAAGAGTGAGAGGGAGAAAGGGAAAGGTCCTAAATATTTATTATAGATATAGATATAGATATAGATTTATTATATATTTTTATTATATATATTTATTTATTATATATTTTAGAGAGAGAGTGAGCACAAGTGGGAGGGGCAAAGAGAGAGGAGAGAGAGAATCTCAAGCAGACTCTCCGTTGAGTGCAGATCACAACCTAAGCTTAAACCAAGAGCTGGGTGCTTAACTCACTGTGCCATCAGGTGCCCCTAAATAAATAAATCTTAAAAAAAAAAAAAAGTAGTTTGCAAAGAGCTATGGATTCATTTTCAAAGGAGAACATTCTTTTAAAAGATGAAATAGAAGGAAATGAGGGGGCAATGAAAGACTCCATAAATATCTGCTTTTTGCTCCTTTCCTGCTTCTATTCTTGCTAGGATGAGCACCCCTACTTTACACATGCCTCAGAAGGCACATAGTGTATGTCCTAGTTGTCAGGGACAAGGAATTAATGATTTCTTTAGAACAGATAACATCTAAGGAAGGACCAGGTGAGAATGACCAGACGAAGCTATCATGTGTGTATTCTAGACCAGCAGCTCTAGACATCTTGACGTCAAGAGCCCCTGGCTCCAAGGAATAATACCTAGGCCCTCCTCTTTGTTCAAGCTGGATCCTGGATGCTTGAGAGGACATGTACACCAGACCACATTCCTCAATAAAAACTCCCAGACCCTGAACAAAGACAAGACTTATGCTCCTTTCCTTTCCGAGACTCCCAGATGGTCCATTTGCTCTTTCTATGTCTTCAATAAACTCTGTTCTCACTTCCTGCAGGCTCGCATTTGATTTCCATCCTGTGAGAAACCAAGGACCCTCTTGGCTGGTTCCGCATGACCCTCTCTGGGTCCTCAGACCTGGCCTGCCAGCATCAGTAAGTCCATGTGGAAACTACTTTTATCGGGAACTAAAGCTATGGACACGGGAAAGGCACAGTGACAGACCACAGCACAGTGCTGATGCCTAAACCACAGCAGCATAAACTCTGAGGATTGTTCCAAATGAACCAGTGTGTGTAAATGATGGCATAGCCTTCTCGTGTATCAGAGATAAGCGGTTTTCTCAGAATTGACAAAATAATTGTCCAGGTATGGAACCATTCAAAGCCTGAAAGAACTGATGTTTCTCATGCTTGAATAGGGATGTAAATTAAACATGCAGAATTTTAACTTCTAATATTACCATCCCTCAAAGAGATAATTTGAAAGTGTTAGTTTCCTAGTGATCACATGGACAAAAGCATCTATAACTAATAGGCAATTAAGAATAAACTGTTATTCTGCTCTGGCCAAAGGTGGAATAACAGAGCAGATTTAACCTTTCACCTAAAACAATGAAGAGACCAAAAAAATATACAGAATAATGACTTTCAAGATGCTGGACATTACACAACAAACCACAACAAGTCCTGAGAAAAAGGGAAAACATGGTAAGCCCTCAGATTGCCTCAACCTACCGCCTTAGAGAGTTTTTGTGCAAGGAGAAAGAAGCCAGGCAGAATACAGCAATCTCCAAAGATGAAATGGGAATGTGGGGAGGCCAAGAAACTAGAATACACCGGTCAAAGACCGAACAAGACAGAACTGGAAAGAGAAGAACCGCAGAGAACTGAATAGAATTTCCATTGAGGGTTCAGCTGAGTATGGTCAGGACACATATATGAGGAAACCACAGGGAAAGAGTCACCTGAAGGATTAGAGGGGAAGACCTTGGAGTTCACACAGGGATGCTAACTTTTCCCATTCCCACAAGCTAGGGTAGAAAAATCTCATAATTTACAAGGCATTAGGTAGAATACACAGGATGTTTTTGCCTCAGTAATGGGAAAAAATAACCTCAGACAAAAGTCTGCCCTTGTGTAACCAAGCAAGTTAGAGAAGAGAAACCTAAAAGGTCAGGTGTTTCCAAGTATCTTTACTATGTCCCAGAAAAAGGTCATGAATATTTATAGTACAAAAAAGTAAAATTCACAATGACCTATCTCCAATAATAAATTGCCAGGCATGCAAAGAAACTGGAAAACATTAAGTCATAATGAGTAGAAAAATCAATAAATCTAAACTGATCCAGAATTGTCACATTTGATATAATTAACAAAGGGGACATTAAAATAGCTATTATAACTGATTTCCATATGTTCAAAAAGCAAAAGGAAAACTGAACGTATAAGTAGAGCCAGGAAAAATATTAAAAATCCTCTCATTGAAATGCTAGAGATGAGAAGTATAATCTATGGAATAAAACATAAATTAAATGGGATCAGTGGCAGAATAGATACCGCAGAAGAAAAAATACATGTACTTGAAATTATAGGACTAGAAACTATCAAAAATTAAATGCACAGAAAAGTCCCCTAGAAAAAAACCACGTACAACATTAGTGATCGCTAGAAAGACTTTAAGAGGTCTGGTATACATGTACTTAGAGTAATGTAACATACACATAGGAGAAGGAGAGGGTAACAAAGCAAAGTTTAAAGAAATAATGGTCTCAAAATGTCCAAAGATGATGAAAACCTACAGAGCCAATTAGTTAAATAAACCCCAAGCAGAAAAAGGAAAAAATAAAAATAAAAAACTCTGCAGCAAAGCATATCAATCCATTTGCCTCAAACCAGTGATAAAGAGAAAAATCTTAAAAACAGCTGGGGGCAAGGGAGGAAAGATGCATTACATATAGAGGAATAAAGATAAGCATGTCAGCAGATTTTTTTGTCAGAACAATGCGATCCAGAAGACAAAGAGCAAGATCTTTAAAGTACTCAAAGGAAAACAAACAAACAACTACCAATTCTATACCCAATGAAATATCTTTATAACATGAAGGCAAAAGAAATAATTTTTTCCTCATGGAAACACTGACAGACTTCATCATCAACAGACCTGTACTAAAATGTACATATAGATTAAAATTATTATTTTAGGTGGAAGGAAAATGATATAAGAAAGAAATCTGGATCTACATAAAGTGTGAGGAATACTAAAAATAGTAATGATATCAATAAACAAAAAAATTGTTTGATATTAATTAAATTTTTTAAAAGGTAATTGACTGTTTAAAGAAAATAATAAAAAATGAATTGTGGAACTTATTACCTGTGTGGAAGTAAAATAAAATGTGTGACAAAAACAGCACAACAGCCAGGAGGGGGGAAATGGAAATATATTGCTATATACTTGACTGTATAAGAAATCATGTAATATCACTTGAAGGCAGATTGTGGTAAATGGAAATTGCATAATATGAACACTAAAGCAACTACTAAATCAACAAAACAAAGCATTTTAACTAATATGTCAACAAAGGAGATAAAATGTATCATTAAAAACATAATTTTAAAAAAAGGAAGAGAATGAAGAAATCAGAGAACAGATGGGACAAATAAAAAAAAAAAACAGGATTGTAGGTATAGATGTAATTCTACCAGTAATCACATTACATATAATTATCTAACCCCAATAAAATGAAAAGATTATGGGATTAGATTTACAGAAAGCAAGACTCAACTATATCTACCTAGAGAAGAAACCTCACTATCAATGTAAAGATTACAATAGGTTAAAATTAAAAAGATAGAAAATGATATGCCACGCTAACACTAATCACACAAAAAAAGCCTTCAGTGGCTAAAATAATATCAGAAAAAAAATGAGGTTTCAGAAGAAAGGCTATTATCATAGATTAGGAAAGTCATTTTCATAATCATGAAAAACGAACATAATATTCCTGAATGTTTATGTGCCTAATAACAGAGCTTCAAAAGATATGAAGCAAAAACTGATAGAACTGAAGACCTACAATTATAGTCAGATATTTCAATACCCTTCCCTCAATAATTAATAGGACAAGTAGAAATTCATTAAGAGTATAAAGGAATTGGGGGCGGAGCAAGATGGCGGAGGAGTAGGAGACCTGGATTTCGTCTGGTCTCAGGAATTCAGCTGAATAGGGATCAAATCATTCTGAACAACTACAAACTCAACAGGAGATCAAAGAATGGAGTGGCGACAACTCTCTGAACAGAAAAGCGACCACTTACTGGAAGGTAGGACGTTCGGAGAAGTGAATCCGAGGCGATATTCGGGAGGATAGACGGCGGGGGAGGGGGCCTTCCATAGGCCGCTTCTGGCAACTGATAGAGCAGCAGAGCACAAAACTGGAACTTTTAGAAGTCGGCTCCGCTGCGGGACCTCACTCCAGTGGCTAAGAGGGGGTGGAACCCTCGCGGGACAGTGTGGTCTCAAGACCCTTGGGGTCACAGAAAGACTGGGGGTGCCTGAGTGCGGCAGAGCTCCCGGGTACCGGAGCGGGGAAGCCGGCTGCAGAGACGGAGCCGAGGCGCGCGCTCTCAGCTCGGGGTTGCCATAAACTGTGATCCGCAGCCCAGTTGGGCCACTGCTCCTCCAGCAGGGACCCAACAAGTGGCAGAGCCAGGGAGACTCCCCTTTCTCCCCGGAGAAGAGCAGCGCGGGAGCGCACCGCAGGGATCTGCTGGGTTTGGAGACTCCGCGCCGGGTCGGGTGCCAGAGATAGAAACGCTCGGTCACAGGCCGGGTGAGCACGGAGTGCGGCCGGAGACCGGGGAGACGGGAGTGACTGCTTTTCTCTGGGGGCGCACTGAGGAGCGGGGCCCCGAGTTCTCAGCTCATCCGGGTGGAGATTGGGAGGCCACCATTTTCACCCTGGTCCTCCAAAGCTGTACCGAGAGCTTGCAGGGAACAAAAGCTCCTGAGAGCAAACCCGAGCAGCTTGCTTAGCCCTGACTGACCAGGGCAGGGCAATTCCGCCTCTGGCAAAGACATTTGGGAACCACGGCAACAGGCCCCTCCCCCAGAAGATCAGCACGAACAGCCAGCAAGCCAAGACCAAGTTTACCGATCAAGGAGAATGGGAGAACTCCAGCGCTAGGGGAATACTACACATAGAATTCATGGCTTTTTTACCATGATTCATTAGTTTTTCAAAGTTAATTTTTTTAACTTTTTTTTTGAATTTTTCTTTTTCCCTTTTTCAAATAACATCTTATCAATCCTTTTTTTAAAATAACATTTTTTATTTTTCATTTTTAGAGTCATATTTTATCCCTTCATAGTAGTTACCCTTATTTTTGGCATATATATATAAGTTGTTCTCTCTTTAAAATTTTGAGATACAGTTGCTTCTAACAGATCAAAATATACCCTAAATAACTAGTGTATGGCTTTGTTCTAGTCTCCTGCCTGATCACATTCTCACCCCCCCCTTTTTTTAAAACCTTCCTTCTTTTTTCAAACAACTTATCAATTCCTTTTATAAAATCTTTTATAATTTTCATCTTTACAGTCATCTCCCATTCCTTCATTGTATCAACCCTTATTTTGTACATATATAAGACTTACTTCCTTTAAAATTTAGGAGGCACTTATTTCTAACCGACCAAAATACGCCCAAAATCTAGTGTGTGGCCCTGATCTATGCACTAGCCTGATCATATTTGATCATATTGTGTCTTTTTTGTTTTGTTCTGTTTTTGTTTGTTTTTATCTTTTTCTTTTTTTTTTTCCTCTTTCTTTTTTCTTTCCTTCCCTTTATTTTCCCCTGGTTTCAGGTCTTTTCTGGTTTGTTTAGAGTATATTTTCTGGGGACATTGTTAACCTGTTAGCATTTTGTTCTCTCATTCATCTATTCTCCTCTGGACAAAATGACAAGACAAAAAAAATCACCTCAGCAAAAAGAACAAGAGGTAGTACCGTCTGGCAGGGACCTACTCAATATGGACATTAGTACGATGTCAGACCTAGAGTTCAGAATCATGACTTTAAAGATACTAGCTCGGCTTGAAAAAAGCGTGGAAGTTATTAGACAAACCCTTTCTGGAGAAATAAAAGAACTAAATCTAAGCAAGTCGAAATCAAAAAGGCTGTTAATGAGGTGCATTCAAAAATGGTGGCACTAAATGCTAGGATAAATGAGGCACAAGAGAGAATCAGCGATGTAGAAGACCAAATGATGGAAAATAAAGAAGCTGAGAAAAAGAGAGATAAACAACTACAGGATCACAAGGGCAGAATTCGAGAGATAAGTGATACGATAAGACAAAATATTAGAATAATTGGGATCCCAGAAGAAGAAGAAAGAGAGAGGGGTCAGAAGGTATATTGGAGCAAATTATAGCAGAGAACTTCCCTAATGTGGGGAAGGTAACAGGCATTAAAATCCACGAGGCACAGAGAACCCCCCTCAAAATCAATAATAATAGGTCAACACCCCAACATCTAATAGTAAAACTTACAAGTCTCAGAGACAAAGAGAAAATCCTGAAAGCAGCTCAGGAGAAGAGATCTGTAACCTACAATGGTAGAAATATTAGACTGGCAACAGACCTATCCACAGAGACCTGGCAGGCCAGAAAGGACTGGCAAGATATCTTCAGAGCACTAAAGGAGAAAAATATGCAGCCAAGAATACTATACCAGCTAGGCTGTCATTAAAAGCTTCCAGGACAAACAAAAATTAAGGGATTTGCAAAAACGAAACCAGCCCTACAAGAAATATTGAAAGGGGTCCTCTAAGCAAAGAGAGAGCCTAAAAGCAGCATAGATCAGAAAGGAACACAGACAAAATACAGTAACAGTCACCTTACAGGCAATACAATGGCACTAAATTCATACCTTTCAATAGTTACCGTGAATGTAAATGGGCTAAAAGCCCCAATCAAAAGACACAGGCTATCAGATTGGATTAAAAAACAAGACCCATCAATATGCTGTCTGCAAGAGACTCATTTTAGACCCAAAGACACACCCACATTGAAAGTGAGGGGGTGGAAAACCATTTACCATGCTAATGGACACCAAAGGAAAGCTGGGGTGGCAATCCTTATATCAGACAAATTACATTTTAAAACAAAGACTGTAATAGGAGATGAGGAAGGACACTATATCCTACTTAAAGGGTCTATCCAACAAAAAGACCTAACAATTGTAAATATCTATGCCCCGAACATGGGAGCAGCCAATTATATAAGGCAATTAATAACAAAAGCAAAGAAACACATTGACAACAATACAATAATAGTGGGGGACTTTAACACCCCCCTGACTGAAATGGACAGATCATCTAAGCAAAAGATCAACAAGGAAATAAAGACTTTAAATGACACATTGGACCAAATGGACTTCACAGACATATTCAGAACATTCCATCCCAAAGCAACAGAACACACCTTCTTCTCTAGTGCCCATGGAACATTCTCCAGAATCGATCACATCCTAGGTCACAAATCAGGTCTCAACAAGTACCAAAAGTTTGGGATTATTCTCTGCATATTTTCAGGCCACAGTGCTTTGAAACTAGAACTCAATCACAAGAGGAAAGTCAGACAGAACTCAAATACATAGAGGCTAAAGAGCATCCTACTAAAGAATGAATGGGTCAACCAGGAAATTAAAGAAGATTTAAAAAGAATTCATGGAAACCAATGAAAATGAAAACACAACGGTTTAAAATCTTTGGGATACAGCAAAGGCAGTCCTGAGAGGAAAGTATATAGCAAACAAGCCTTTCTGAAGAAACAAGAAAGGTCTCAAATACACAACCTAACCCTACACCTAAAGGAGATAGAGAAAAGACAGCAAATAAAGCCTAAACCCAGCAGGAGAAGAGAAATCATAAAGATCTGAGCAGAAATCAATGAAATAGAAACCAAAAGAACAGTAGAACAGATCAATGAAACTAGGAGCTGGTTCTCTGAAAGAATTAACAAGATTGATAAACACCTGGCCAGACTTATCAAAAAGAAAAGAGAAATGACCCAAATCAACAAAATCATGAATGAAAGAGGAGAGATCACACCATCACCAAAGAAATACAAACAATTATAAGAACATATTATGAGCAACTCTATGCCAGCAAATTCGATAACCTGGAAGAAATGGGTGCATTCCTAGAGATGTATCAACTACCTTTCAAATTGAACCAGGAAGAAATAGAAAACCTGAACAGACCTATAACCACTAAGAAAATTGAAGCAGTCATCAAAAATCTCCCAAGAAACAAAAGCCCAGGGCCAGATGGCTTCCCAGGGGAATTCTACTAAACATTTCAAGAAGAATTAATACCTATTCTCCTGAAACTGTTCCAAAATTAGAAATAGAAGGAAAACTTCCAAACTCGTTTATGAGGCCACCATTACCTTGATCCCAAAACCAGACAAAGACCCCATCAAAAAGAAGAATTACAGACCAATATCCTTGATGAATATGAATGCAAAAATTCTCACCAAAATACTAGCCAATAGGATCCAACAGTACATTAAAAGGATTATTCACCATGACCAAGTGGGATTTACCCATGGGCTGCAAGGTTGGTTCAACATCCGCAAATCAATCAACGTGATACAATACATTAACAAAAGAAAGAACAAGAATCATATGATTCTCTCAATAGATGCAGAAAAAGCATTTGACAAAGTACAGCATCCTTTCTTGATCAAAACTGTTCAGAGTATAGGGATAGAGGGTACATACCTCAATATCATAAAAGCCATCTATGAAAAACCCACAGTGAATATCATTCTCAATGGGGAAAAGCTGAAAGCTTTTCCCCTAACGTCAGGAACACGGCAGGGATGTCCACTCTCACCACTACTATTCAACATAGTACTAGAAGTCCTAGCCACAGCAATCAGGCAACAAAAAGAAATCAAATGCATCCAAATCGGCAAAGAGGAAGTCAAACTCTCACTCTTTGCAGATGATATGATACTGTATGTGGAAAACCCAAAAGACTCCACCCCAAAACTGCTAGAACTCATACAGGAATTCAGTAAAGTAGCAGGATATAAAATCAAAGCACAGAAGTCAGTGGCATTCCTATACACCAACAGCAAGACAGAAGAGAGACAAATCAAGGAGTCGATCCCACTTACAATTGCACCTAAATCCATAAGATACCCAGGAATAAATCTCACCAAAGAGGCAAAGGATCTGTACTCAGAAAACTATAAAATACTCATGGAAGAAATTGAGGAAGATACAAAGAAATGGAAAAACTTTCCATGCTCATGGATTGGAAGAACAAACATTGTGAAGATGTCAATGCTACCTAGAGCAATCTACACATTCAATGCAATTCCCATCAAAATACCATCCACTTTTTTCAAAGAAGTGGAACAAATAATCCTAAAATTTTATGGAACCAGAAGAGACCCCGAATAGCCAGAGGATAATTGAAAAAGAAAAGCAAAGCTGGCGGCATCACAATTCCAGACTTCCAGCTCTATTACAAAGCTGTCATCATCAACACAGTATGGTACTAGCACAAAAACAGACACATAGATCAATGGAACAGAATAGAGAGCCCAGAAATGGACCTTCAACTCTATGGTCAAGTAATCTTTGACAAAGCAGGAAAGAATGTCCAGTGGAAAAAAGACAGTCTCTTCAACAAATGGTGTTGGGAAAATTGGACAGCCACATTCAGAAGAATGAAATTGGACCATTTCCTTACACCACACACAAAAATAGACTCCAAATGGTTGAAAGATCTAAACGTGAGACAGGAGACCATCAAAATTCTAAAGGAGAACACAGGCAGCAACCTCTTTGACCTCAGCTGCAGCAACTTCTTCCTAGAAACATTGCCAAAGGCAAGGGAAGCAGGGGCAAAAATGAACTATTGGGATTTCATCAAGATAAAAAGCTTTTGCACAGCAAAAGAAACAGTCCACAAAACCAAAAGACAACCGACAGAATGGGAGAAAATATTTGCAAATGACATATCAGATAAAGGGCTAGTGTCCAAAATCTATAAAGAACTTATCAAACTCAACACCCAAAGAACAAATAATCCAATCAACAAATGGGCAGAAGACAGGAAGAGACATTTTTCCAAAGAAGACATCCAAATGGCCAACAGACACATGAAAAAGTGCTCAACATCGCTCGGCATCAGGGAAATCCAAATCAAAACCTTAATGAGATACCACCTCACACCAGTCAGAATGGCTAAAATGAACAAGTCAGGAAACGACAGATGTTGGCGGGGATGTGGAGAAAGGGGAACCCTCCTACACTGTTGGTGGGAATGCAAGCTGGTGCAACCACTCTGGAAAACAGCATGGAGGTTCCTCAAACAGTTGAAAATAGAGCTACCATACGATCCAGCAATTGCACTACTGGGTATTTACCCCAAAGATACAAATGTAGGGATCCGAAGGGGTACATGCACCCCAATGTGTATAGCAGCAATGTCCACAATAGCCAAACTGTGGAAAGAGCCAAGATGTCCATCGACAGATGAATGGATACAGAAGAAGTGGTATGTATACACAATGGAATATTATGCAGCCATCCAAAGGAATGAGATCTTGCCATTTGCAACGACATGGATGGAACTGGAGGGTGTTATGCTGAGTGAAATAAGTCAATCAGATAAAGACATGTATCATATGACCTCACTGATATCAGGATTTCTTAATCTCAGGAAACAAACTTAGGGTTGCTGGAGTGGTGGAGGTTGGGAGGGATGGGGTGGCTGGGTGATAGACATTGGGGAGGGTATGTGCTATGTTGAGCACTGTGAATTGCGCAAGACTGTTGCATCACAGATCTGTACTTCTGAAACAAATAATGCAATATATGTTAAGAAAAAAAAAAAGAAGAAGATAGCAGGAGGGGAAGAATGAAGGGGAGTAAGTCGGAGGGGTAGACGAACCATGAGAGATGAAGGACTCTGAAAAACAAACTGAGCGTTCTAGAGGGGAGGAGGGTAGGGGGATGTGTTAGCCTGGTGATGGGTATTAAAGAGGGCATATTCTGCATGGAGCACTGGGTGTTATTCCCAAACAATGAATCATGGAACCCTACATCAAAAACTAATGATGTAATGTATGGTGATTAACATAACAATAAAAAATTTTTTAAAAGAGTATAAAGGTATTGATCTATACTATCAACCAGCTTGATTTAATAGACATTTGTAGAGCATATCACCTAACAATGGCAGAATACACATTCTTTCAAAGTGCAATAAACAATTTGCCAAGACAGACCATGTCCTTGGCAATAAAACAAACCTCCAGAAATTGAAAATG
Source organism: Callorhinus ursinus (assembly GCF_003265705.2). Lineage (NCBI taxonomy): Eukaryota > Metazoa > Chordata > Mammalia > Carnivora > Otariidae > Callorhinus > Callorhinus ursinus. Next base: position 14,242,844 of record NW_027397071.1, read on the forward strand.
ATTCAAGCCATATAAAGGATGTTTTCTGACAACAATGGAATTATATTACAAACAATAAGAAAAAGAGATCTGGAAAATTCCTAAGTATTTGGAAACAATAAAAAATTCTATATAACCTATCAGTCTAAGAATTACTGAAAAAGATAAATTTAAAAATATGAGCTGAATGAAAATGAAGACACGACATATCAAAAATTGAAATATGCAGCTAAATTATTATATAGAGAGAAATTTATAGCATTAAATATACATGTTAAAAAAGATCAGTAACCTTGACGTAACTTTAGAAACCAGAAAAAGAAGAGCAAATGAAACCCAAAGTAATCAGAATGACATGAATAATAAAAATAAGGGCAAAAATCAATACAAGAAAACATAAAAACAGTAGAGAAAATAAGTGAAACCAAAATCTGGTTCTTTCAGAAGATCAATACAACTAACAAAACTCTAGCCATACTAATTTAGAAGTAACACGTGGTGACACAAATAACCAATATCAAGAATGAGAGGTTATCACTAGAGATGGATGCTATAGATATTAAATGAATAATAAAGGAATGGTATGAAGAACTTTATGACAATAAATTAGACAATTTAGATAAAAAGGACAAATTTCTTGAAAAATACAAGCTACCAAAACTTACTCAGGTGGAGTAAGTTGGTGTTTTCTTAATAAACATAAATAATTCCATGGTTCATCAGACAAGTCCCCTCTGAGACTATGATGGATCATGACAAAAGCAATTTAAATCCTTAATCATGTCAGAACATAGTAGGAAACATAAACATTGTTCAAATCACAAAATGAACAAACTTCTCCCTATTGCACTAACCTATGTCACTGCTGTTTCTTTACCTGAATTATAGATAAAGATTATCCTGGATTAGAAATAAATTTTTTAAGATATCTAATCAGAGACTTGTCTCTACTTATTAGGAATTAAAATAACTACCTTAGTGCCTACAAAAATTAAGTGTTAAGAGAGAATTTTATGTAAACATAAAATCTCTGTATTTTCCTCCTAATATGAAAATTTTGAGATATTACATGTATTACTTAGAGTAGGCTAAAATATTTAAAGGTTCAAACACAATAGACCCTTATTTCTTGCTTACATACAATTATACAGGACCATTCAGGATGCTAGTAGTTCTGCCAGCATCAGATAATATCTTTGAAGGTCTTGCTAGATGTTGTTTCCATTATATTAGCTGAACAAGAGAAAGCATGGAGGACCACATACAGAAAATATTTATGCTCCAAGCCATAGAGTTCTGCACATCACTTCCACTCACATTCTACTGGCTGGAATGTTGTTTCACACCCATCCTTAACTGGGAAATGAAGCATAGTTATTAATCAGAAATCAAAGGAAATCAGAAATCAACTCAGCAACATTAAGCATGCTACCGATTTTTTAAAAATTTTCACTTACAGATACAAAAAAATCAGATTCAAAGGGATACATGCATCCTGATGTTTATAACAGCATTATCAACAACAGCCAAAATGGAAAGAGCCCAAATGTCCATTGGCTGATGAATGGATAAAGAAGATGTGGTCATTATAAACAATGGAATATTACTCAGCCATCAAAAAGAATGAAATCTTGCCATTCATAATGCTGTAAATGGAGCTAGAGTGTATTATGCTGAGCAAAGTAAGTCAGTAAGAAAAAGACAAATACCATATGATTTCACTCATATGGTTGGAATTTAAGAAGCAAAACATATGGGGGGGAAATGAGAGAGGGAAACAAACCATAAGAAGATCTTAGAGAACAAACTGAGGGTTGATGGAGGGAGGTGGGTGGGTAGATGGGCTAGATGGGTGATGGGCATTAAGGAGGGTACTTGTTATGATGAGCACTGGGTGTTGTATGAAAGTGATGAATCACTGAATAATAGTCTTGAAACCAATATTGCACTGTGTTGACTAACTAGAATTTAAATTTAAAAATCAAATTAATTAATTAATTAATTAATTAAAATGTTCACTTTAATATATTCAGAAAAGTACATAAAACATATGTAAGGTTTAAATATGATTTTAAAGGGAATACTCATGTAATCACTACCCAAGTTTAAAAAAAAAAACAAAACAGAGTCAGATATACCTTCTGTTTACTCCTAGATTGCACCATTCTCCCTGCCCACATAGTTAACCACTATCTTGGCTCCTGTGATAATATTTTCTTTATTGATTGTTTTTAAAATATATATATGTTAATATATGTTAATGCCTATGAATGTGACCCAAACAGTATAGCTTTGCCCAGTTTTAAACTTTATATAAATATCACCATTTCCAACTTTTATATAAACAACACAACATAAATATTATTTTATGCTCATTTTTCTCTATATTCTTTTTATGAGATTCAGACATGTTTTGGTGAGTAGTTGTTGTTTGTTCATTTTTATTGCTGTGTTCTATGTCATAGTAAGAATATAGTCCACTTTATTTCATTCTATTGGTCAGCTAGTGATTGTTTCTGGTTTGGAACAATTATAAACAAAGTGGCTCTGAAGTTCTTGTGCCTGCCTTCTGGTACATGGGTGAAAAAGTTTCCCTACCCAAGAAAGGAACTGCTGAACCATGTGGTATATTTACATTCAACTTTACTAAATAATGCCAAAATAGTTTTCCAAAATTGTTGTAACATGATATGCTCCTGTCATGGTATGAGAATTCTCATTTTGCCATATCCTTGACAACAGTATTGTTAGATTTTCCTTCTAACTTTTATAGACCTAGGGAGTGTGTAACTGCAGCTTATGTGGTTTCACTGTGGACTTTCCTCATTATCAATGTGTGTTTTCCTGGTGATCAATGAAGATGAGTATCATTTGTATATATTTATAGGTCATTTGGAGTTTCTTTTTATTCAAGTGTTTGTAGAAATATTCCATCATTTTTCTGATGGATTTCCTTTTTCTCATTAATGTGTGGGAATCCACTGTATATTGTGGGATTTCTGTCAGTGATATATGTTATAAATATTTTTCCAGTTAGTGATTCATTTCTTCCTGTCTTTTTTAATTTTCTTTATAACCTCTTGATGAACGGAAGGCTTTATTTTTGATGTAGCCAAAGTCATTATTGCTTTGTGGTTAGTGCTTTTCCGAGCTCTATTCCATTCTATTTGAGGCTACCTTAATTATTTCAGATTTATAATAATTTTGCCAAGCTAGTAAGGCAAGCCCAACCAAGCTCTTATTTTCTGGAGTTTACTGGATTTGTATTAATTCTTAATGGCTAATGTTTTTATTCTCAAGCATTTTTTGAATTCTTCAGAGGAACTTATCAAAAATTTTCCTTGCACCATTCTCTGGCACGATTATCAAACTGATTGCCTATGGTACCTCTTATGTTCCCCCTTCTAGTACCAACCTTTGCTCTGGAAGATCTAAAATTACGGATAGGGTCTGGGGCACCTGGTTGGCTCACTCGTTAAGCGTCTGCCTTCAGCTCAGGTCATGATCCCAGGGTCCTGGGATTCAGCCCCACATCGGGCTCCCTGCTCGGCGGGAAGCCTGCTTCTCCCTCTCCCACTCTCCCTGCTTGTGTTCCTGCTCTCACTAATTCTCTCTCTGTCAAATAAATAAATAAAATCTTTTAAAAAATAAATAAGTAAATAATAAAAAATAAAATTATGGAAAGGGTCTATTCCAGATGATCCATGCCCAAACACACGAACGCTTCTCCATTATTCAGTTTGGCCCATGAGAAAACGTAGCATTCTTTCTGCCAAATTCTAGAAGCTCAGACCTTCCTTCCTGTCCTAGCAGGGACAGTTCCAACTAGTTCTGGCCTTTATTTAGACTATTCTAAAGTCTAACTTCCACTCTGAATTGCAGAGAATAGATTTTATATATTTTGAGCCATTCTCTTCAAACCCCTCTTGTCCCATATGCTTTGAAATGAAGGCCAAACTGGGGAGTGGGAAAAATGGATACACACCCCTACACTCATAGCATTCCAACCACACCATCTAAAGAAATTGTCACCACCAATCTTTCTTTCTGATTATAACCTGGAGGTCTCAAAGGTAGTTTAGGGACACCCAGATCTTGAGAAATTATCTGGGACCTACTTTTGGCATGTAAAAACATTTAACCCCCACTTCTCCTTGGAATCTCTATCCAAAACCTCAAGGCATAAAATGTTATATTTAGCAATCTGCTTTTTCTGTATCATTTGAAATTTTTAATTAAAACCCTTAACATATTACTTGAGATATAGTCCATTGAAATTAATTAAGCCTATAATAGGTCACAAGACATAATGTTCAAAATAAAAGTTTAATATAAACATGAAAATATCATATCTACTAATGTGAACCAATTGATTTTAATTACAGAAAAAAAATTGACACACTTTCCCTAAATACATAGCCAGTTACTGAGTAATAAGTAATTTGAAACACTTCACAGTCAAAGTAGCTTTGTACAAATGACCTTAAATGTCAGGTCTTTTTTTTCTTTTTTTTTAAAGATTTATTTATTTATTTGAGAGAGAGAGCTCATGTGCATGAGTGGGGGGAAGGGCAGAGGGAGAGGGAGAGAATCCTCAGGAAGACTCCCCAGTGAACTTAGAACCCAACACGAGGCTTGATCTCAGGACCCTGAGATCATAACTTGAGTGAAATCAAGAGTTGGATGCTCAACCGACTGAGCCACCCAGGTGCCCCTAAAATATGAGGCCTTTTTTTTTTTAGCATAGCTATATTATCCAAACTAAAATAACTTGAAACCTCTATTTTTTTGTTAGCGTTATTACTTCTTTACATGAATTACACACACTATCCGGTTTTCTCTCATTTTCCAAAAATAATATGTCCCTTCCACAACACCAAAATTCTGGGCATTCCTCTGCCCAAAAGTTCCTTTTACCCCTTATTTACTATATATTTGCCTTAAATCAAGCATAAATGTTATGGTTTCTATTAACGCTCTCTTGATTCACTAAATAAGGATCATTTACTCTATTGTTCATGTCAAAGCCCTAAATTCATTATCTATTATAGCACATAACAGATTATATTATTAATTATAACAATTTGATTGTTCCCCTTATTAGATATGGATTATATCCTCCCCAGAGCATAACTCCTGGAATATAATTAGTTTCTCAATAGATATTTAATTAATAAATGAAAGTATCGTATCTCCTCTATTTGAGGGCCAGAGTTCAGGTGACTGATACCAGGTTTTCAGTTCCAGGACAGGCAGCATAAGAATTTACAGAAGCTCAAAGTATTTAAAAGTGGAGAATACTGAGAAGACTGTTTTAATTTCTTTCAGGCCACAAGGAAAAAGGTTATTTCCAGTGATATAGTTTCTTAGTAAGGATGAAAATGTAAGAAACAAAGAAAGTATATGGAATCAAACAATTCTCACAAAGAATCAAAGCAATACCTATTGCTATTTTGGGTTCAACAGCAATTGTAGGGGGTCAGCAGTAATTTCACTAACTCAGCTGTGGGTCTGGTGACCCAATCTATTTGTCAAGGGGACACCTAGGGCTTACTACTTTAGTGACTCCATGAGCCAGTTCCTCTAACCTCTGATTTTTTTCTAAATCTGTTTCTCCATGTACTTCCTCTTCTTTAATTCTTGGTTTTTCCCTAATCTGTGCCTGCATTGCTTGTGCTTTTTTTGTGAACTTAAACTCTAGATTTCTTAAGATAGTAATTTACAGAATTTTTTCTAATAGTTTGAATGCTTCTACCAGGTTACTAATAGCTACGGGACTTCTTCCAACAAGCCTGTAGATGGTTCCCATCACCACATTATCATTACTAATTCAGTCAGGTTTTTTATAAAAATTTTATCTCTTTATTTGAGAGAGAGAGAGAAAGAGAACGAGCCAGGGGAGGGGCAAAGGGAGAGGGAGAAGGAGGATCCCCACTGAGCAGGGAGCCCCACAACGCTGGGCTCAGTCCTCGGACCCTGGGATCACAACCTGAGCCGAAGGCAGTTGCTTAACTGACTGAGCCACCCAGGCGCCCCTAATTCAATCAGTTTTGATCAATAAAGCAAGATCAAGAGATATTAAGTAAGCAGAATAAAGAAATAAAATGCCTATGTCTGCATATTTTAGAATCATTGAGCATACCATCTGAGTGTCATGTTATATCCAGTAGCATACTTAGGCACCAGAAAACATCAAGAATAAAAACCCAAACAAGTTCCATGGTCAAGTTCAAAGGGAGTGGATGCAGTTGGATATGATCAGGCAGATCTGAAATAAATTGGAAAGCATGGATCTGAGTGGCAATAAAATGAAGGATCATTGAAAATTTAATGGGAAGTAGAAAGAGCTCAGTACTTTTATTAACCTTCAGGAACAAACAGCTTGAGTGAGGTAGGCACCAGGTTTAAGGGAAACTGTATTTAAAGTATAATTTCTGGGTGTTGCAGATACTTTTTACATCTGGGATGTCATTGTTGCTAGATCTTCTCCGTTAATAGCTCTAAGTGTGTGTATTTTGTGTGTGTGTGTGTGTGTGTGTGTGTGTGTGTATGCCTATGGGTATATATACATAAAGTAGGTTCAAATACATTTGTCCAATTCAAATGTAATTTTACAGGACTTAAGGTTTTAGGTATTATATTTCTCTTAGCTCATATACTAGAAACCTTATTTTCTTAAAATAAAAACTAAATTAGTTACTATGTTTCAACATTAATTTATAGAGTGAAGTTTAAGGTTTCTCTGCGGTTCTTTTTGTTCTTAGAATACATCCTTCCTAGATGTACAGAGTTCTACATTCAGAAGTCACATTAAATAATTATTTTCTCTGTAATATTATTGTTCAGTTATCTATTCTTGCATCACAAACCACCCCTTAAGAAAGTTTAAGAAAAACAAAACAAAAAAATCATTTACTTTGCCCACAAATCTACTTGTCTCGTTTCCATGCAGCATTAACTAAAGTGGCTCAGAGGACAGCTGAGCACTGATTTCTTATGAAGGCCTGATCACACTCATTTCTTCTTTTTTTTTTAAAGATTTTATTTATTTATTTATTTGACACAGAGGGACACAGTAAGAGAGGGAACACGAGCAGGGGGAGTGGGAGAGGGAGAAGCAGGCTTCCCGCTGAGCGGGGAGCCCGATGGGGGGCTCGATCCCAGGACCCTGGGATCATGATCTGAGCTGAAGTCAGCCGCTTAACGACTGAGACACCCAGGCGCCCCCACACTAATTTTTGATGGTTTATGTTAGCTGTTGGCTGAGACATCCACGCATAGCCTCTGCATTTGTTGCTTGCTTTTCTCCATGGCCTGGGACACAGAGATCCCTAAGGGGAGGCTATGACAATGTCTATGATTTAGCCTCTTTTCTCCATATTCTATTTGTTAAAAGTAAGTCACTGAGACCAGCCCATATTCTAAAGGAAGTCTAAATAGACTCTAACTTTTGAAGGGAAGAATGCCCAATAATTTGTAAAAAAATTGTAAAATTTGTAAAAAATGTTTTAAGACAGTTATGTTTGATAGAGTTTGATAGAGTTAAATTCAATTCTTCCCACTTGGTTACAATTTTAGGTTTGCTCTCTTTTTTTTTTTATTTGAGTTGTTTTGTAGATCTATAAAATAAATTGTACAAAAGTCTAAACTTTATAAAGATGTTTACTCAGAAAAGTCTTGCTCCCATGACTATACCTCACACTATATTTTCCCCATTTTTCTGTAGGTAACTTTATTGTTTCATTTTTGGTTTTTATTACAATTCTTATTTTTGCATAAATAAGAAAATATTTATGTATGAAATTCCTATCAATCTTCCTTTCTTATGCACCAAGATGTATAGTCTATACCATATGCCCTATTGAAGGATGATTGATTTCAAGACGAGATCAGGGAAAGTACTTACCTAGGAATATACCCCAGCTGGGATGGATTTTTAATGGCTACCTTTGAGACAATTTGAGCATTAGAGCAAAAATAATAACAGCAATTAATTATAAAATATTACATAAACCAGAATATTTGCATCCATAGTGATTTTATAAAAAGGAAAAGTAAAAATCATTTGCCACCATTGTAAGTGACTATCATATAATTCCTTTTCCAAAAATTGGCATAGGAAAATAATTAAGAATTTAGTTGCCTTTTGAGAAAGAAAGCATTAGCAGATATGTTATATAAAGGATGGGCAATGGGATATTCAGATAGAATTCAAGTCATTAAAATTTCCCTCAATTACCGTGAGGCAACCTGAATTTTGTGCCTACTGATGAAGTCATAGCATCAACTATAGGTACTCTTGCAAAAAGTATTTAACCTGAATCTAATCAAAGTTTTACAATGCAGTTTTTTCTAGAGAAAATAACAGTAGAAAGTGAAAAGTTAAATGCTATCATGAGGAAACAGTAAGACATATCCAGAATGCAGGATATTGTAGCCTTATTAGTCTTATTTTTTCAAAACAGTGTCCTAACTAAAAGAAAGTTTGGAGATATACCACTGAATGCAATGAATAAAACCTGATTGCATACTCATTCAAAACAAAACTATCATGACATTATTGAGACAACTGAAGACAATTGAACATGCATGATAGTAGTAAATTGTTAATTTCTGTATATGTGATAATGAAAGTGTCGTTATATAAAATAATGTTCTTGTTTTAAAGATATATGAGCTAAAATAATGAGGGTTGCAAAGTTTTGATGTCTGCAACTCCTTTCGAACAGATCAGCGAAGATAGATGTGCGAGAGAGAGAGTATGTTATTAGCTATAAAATACAGAGTTGATATCCAGAGGTGTATTATTCTATGCATTTGTTTTCCTGCATGTTTGCATAATAAAGGAGAGAAAAAAAGGACAAAGTTAAGGAAAAAAGACTAAACTGGATGCTTCTCATGGCAAGATTTTATGAAGCTTTTTTTTTTTCCTGTTATTTAAGACGTGGTATAAGTTTATAAAGACATGGGAAGAAACAAAAAATGTGAAGCTATTGTTCGAATGTTATCATGTCTTACATGAGTTGGGATCATTCTATTATTCATTATAAATATTGAACATTTGCTGTCTGTTCAGGATATTGCCAGCAGTAATGTGTTAATGTCTCCATAATTTTCTGAACTCCTTAGATTAAAATGCTGTGCAATTGAAAAGTATTATTGTAATGATGATCATCATTATTAACCTTGTATGGCACTTTATATTTGAAAGTGCTTAGTAACCATTTTTATTAGTCATTATTAACATCTTTTCCAGAGTGCACTCCAGATTGATTAAGCACATTCCTGACCTGACTATTCAATTTATGTTCAAGATGTGTCTCTATGTTCAGTTACAATTTATTGTTTTAAGCCTTCCATTTGTTTTTTAAACCCAGAGATTTTCAAAAGTTATCTTTGAGATCAAAGTACTTTTAAGTAACTCCACTTTGTTCCCTAACGGATTTTTGAAGGTAGGGTTATTTTTACTTGAAGCAGTGGTCATTTAGAGGTTATACAATTCTATTTCTAAAGAAAATTGCCAAATTGTGTTCTCATTTTATTCATATCTCTCAAATCCATTGCCTTTTTTTGCTATTCCTGAGGTGGTAGATTTAGTTTATGCATTTGTTGTTAAGTTTTTGATTATTGTTTTTACAAAAAGCCAAAGAATAAAAGAACATGTCGTTGGTGTAAGAAAGTTGAATGTAGTTCCTATACCCACCATCACTTGACCATAGGTCAGGTCTGTTAATAAACCTTGAGGAGTCTGTGTTCTTATCTATAAAAGAGAGAAAACCACTACTTCATAATTTGTTGTGATGAGCTAATGAAGAATCTATTGTAATTATTATTATAGTATCAGATACATGGTAAGCACCTAATACAGTATCTGATCAATGGTAAGCACAATTTACCATGTTTCTAGTTTTTTCATCCAAACTTGTGGTAGGATGATCTTTCTAAACTGCAAATTTGAGACTATTGCTTTTATTAGTAAAATTAAAATTAAGTCCTATTTGCTTTTTAGGACAGCACAGAAGTTCTCTAGGCTCTTATGTGAACATCTTATTCTACCATTTTTGGTTGTACTCATTTATTTTCAAAGGATTCTGAGCCAAACTGGAACTAAATACTGGCAACCCTTCTGAGCAGTCATCCTAAGAACAATCCATTTTCCTACGCACTGGATATCTTATAAAAGCTTTGCACATGTTAAATATACAGAACTTCTATAATGTCCTTCACAAAACCCTATTTATGCAGCAAAATTTAACTCAAATGTCACCCTTCAACAAAAGCTTTCCTTGGTAATTTCTCTCTCCATTGTGCTCTTATGGCAACCTGACCCTATTCATCCCTTGAATTTCTATAAATTTCTTTTCTCTCCTTCTTCCCTTGACTATGAGCTCCTCAATAAGATTATGTTATGTTGAACTTCATTCGCCAAATATCTGGTGCACTGGCTGTCAATATCTAATTTCCCCAGTATTTATGTGAGGGGCATAATTTAAATAGAATCACCAGTCTCCAATTTTTTCACAATATCTGCTTTATCAGCATGAGATGATGCTATTTTTTTTCCATGTTACCTGAAATTTCTAACAATAACCGCCACTGACCAAAGTGGGGGTGTTTTCTTATTAGGGCCATGCTTAAAAATGTGCTACATGGTGCTGAAATATCTATTTCATTTCTTACCTTTTTTCTAATCATAAATTAGTTTATAAGATTAGCCAGTTGTGAACTTAGAAGATGTAGAAAAATTATGTCTAAATTTAGAACAAGAAATAGAGCAAACAATTTTTTAATTGGGGTAGAGAATAAAAGAGAAAAATCAGTGCATATATTTTATGTACAGCAAGCTAAAGGACTTCTTAGGGATGTAGGTCAATGTTCACAGGAAGCTCATGTTTTGATATTGTTTTAGCAACATAGAGTTTTCATTATGTACAGGATAGTGGTTACAGGCATGAGCTTTGGAGTAAACTAATCTATAATTCTATTTTTAATGCTTACTAGACCTATAACTTGAGACAATGTAATTAACCTATGAGTGTCAGTTTTCTAATCTACAATATGTTTGTAAAAAGATGCCAATTTCATCTAGTTGTGCAATTTAAATAAGACAATATGTGTAAAATATTAACCACAGAGGAAAGCACATAAGAGTTCAATCATGGTAACTATGAGTAATAATGTAATTATTATTGCCTCCTCACTCAAAAATCATAAAGCAAGAGTTCTTCCTCACAGGCAAGGGTATTGAATCTCAAGAAATGTTAATGTCTTGCCTATTACGTAAAGCCAATATTAATTGATGGATGTAAGATTCAAACTGCTTCTCTTTACAGCACACTTTATAATAAATACCCCATGCTATTTCTAGCTTGTGTAAGTCTCAGACAAGGGATGAAAGATCATTAGCAGGTGCCCAAAGCCAAGTATCTGAGAAGAGGAGGAAGGAAAGAATAACTAAAGCAAAATGCATCTGTTTTCTAGACATGCCTTTTGCGATGTTATCTACAAATTGATGCTACCTAAGTAATCACCACTTGTAGGTTACTATGCTAAGTGTGGATGTGAGAGGACAAAACCACAACAAACCATTTATTCTCTAATAATTTACGTCTTAGCTAAGAAATAACAGAGCTCAAATATTAATAGAAATAAAACTATTGTGAGTTGACATATAAAAAACGTTTTATGGGAAAAATATTTTGAACTGAGTTTCCAAATTGTTATAGGAAAAGATAAAGGAGAAAATTCTAAGGAATGTGACTATTCTTCCACTTTACTTTTCACCTTGGGGTATTACCCTTTACCTTCCAACCATCTATCTTCATTCATAGCCTGTCAATTTTCACAGTTGCGTCTTAAAACTTTAGCAACGCATGTCCTGTTTGTTTTTTTTTCTTAGCTATGAAGATAGGTAATAACTTCCTTTTAGAAATGACCAGATCATTCTTTTCAACAAGAACCAATTACAACAGTCACTTTCAAAATACTAGCTAAATACATGTATTGCTACTACAGTATAACAAGAATATTTTGTAGGTGTATAAGTTTCCATTTCAGTTGAGAAAATTCAAGCTATAATTATAATGAATAGTTCATTAACTTGTAGTGTTTGCCTATGAAGAAAAAGAAGGAAAACTATTATCTTAAATTTCAGGTTTGGTAATAAAGAGCAGAGATTCAATTACCTGACTCCAGTCAAAGCATGAATCAGGATAGAACTCTTCAGATCTCAAGATATAGTAGACCTACAAAATAGTTTGAACTCTTGGGAGAAAAATACTAATAAATTGAGATAATATGTTGTTCTATTAAATTATGCTAATTTATAATAATTATTTTAGCTACCATATTTTAAAGCAGAATTGTAAGAATTCTGTGCAATTTACTAATTTCCTTTTCCATTCTCCACCCAGAATTTTGTTTGAAGAAAGGAAAAATTGTATTGTTAGACTCAAAAATGTTGCAGTTGTAATTCCATATTTAATATGATGTTGGCAGATACTTTCTTGGAGGAATCTTAAATTCAAGTCTATCTTGTTAATTAGTGAGATTATCATAGGCCAATCACTATGCTAAATCCTGAGGACAAAACGTTTAATAAGACTTGCCCCATTCAATGAGAATTTTACAATCTATTGGAGAGGAAAAACACACACATAATTGAAATCCATTTACAAATGCCCTAGTTTAAACCTCATTGTCTTTCACCTGGAAAGCTGCTATAATGTAATGATTGTTTCTTTCTGCCTCTAGTCTCCTCCCACCAACTATTTAATCTCTTTTCTACATGACTGCCAGAATGACGTATATAATGCAAATCTCATTTTGTTATTCTAGATGTAAAGACCTTTGGTGGCTCTCCATTATGTAGAGAATACAGCTCTAGCCCCTGCCCCCAGCCCAGGAGTCTGCTTGAGATTCTTTCTCTCACTCTCCCGCTGCCCCTCCCCCTCCTCTCTCTAAAAATATATAAATCTTAAAAAAAAAAGAAAGAAAAGAAAAGAAACATTGACAAACTAAAGGGCCTTCTTTTGCCTTTTACAACACACTATGGCGATCTCCATCTTACACCTTTCATAATATCGCTGGTTACATTTGTCATGGTATGAAACTTTGCATGCAATTCTTACAGAGAATAAGCTAAGTTAGACTGACACAAAATGGAGTCACAGTGGCTAATGTCAACTCCCATATTAGTCTTTTGTTAAGATCTGATGCAGGACTTCAACATGAGCTGTGTGACCAGCAGATAAGTAAAACCTGTTTGGAAAGTCCGTGGAGACTTTGGTGAGACTGAATGGACTAAGCTGATAGGGCAAAGACTCTCGGGTGTAACCGTACACCCTGCTAAGCAGACCCCTTAAAAGAAGGGGCTGTCTGGTGGAGGCCCCAAGGATGATCCACCACCCACACTGTACCTGTAGAAATGCTGGTCCAGACGGATGCTGCCAGACGCTCTGCCTATGTCCAGGCGACCTGACTGCAATCAAGGCCAACCCTCGTCGCACTACCCACCCGGGACCCGGGACCGGTGCCTCCCTGCTTGTGACACCACCTTTCCGGATCCTCTGCAGAGCTGTTTGTTAATTCCCTTTTCTCATGGTCTTGTGTGGCTAACTTGTGTGATAACATTGTGCAACAAACCGAGTAATTTGTGATTTTAATGTTGGCGCCACGTGGTTGCATGAAACGTTTTTCAATCCGGTGATTGTTACCTGGCATTGGCATGCCTCCAGCTTCAAGATTGCCGGCGGAAGTATAAAATCCCTGTGGTGACTCTGGTCCTTTCTCACCCTTTCTAGTATATCTTCCTGTCTTGCAGATTTTAGGTACCTTTTGGGATTCAAATTAAATTCTACCACACTTTACATTGCACTTTTGTGAAATTTGAAGGCAGATGAAGTAGAATCTGTTATCTTTTGCTTCTTTGGCTACTTACTCCTGGCAAGAAAGGAGCTGCTATGCAGTCGTGTCCAGTCCTTATCTTTGCAAGGGTTGAAAGATAGTTTGGCAGAGATAGAAGACAGACTTTACATTCCTGTGTCCAGGTACCAGCCCCATGGGACTGAGATGCAGTTACAGCAGGATTGCAGAGGCTTCCTAATCCCAGATTCCTGATCCCTGGATCATAGCCACAGCTGAGCGTGTGTGAACCCATTCCTCACTTCCCTGATCTTGGTAGAATTACTAGCTACTTGGCAGATCAATTCTGCACTTTTCTAGGACACGTTTCAGGAGATCCAGCCTAGCGTTCATTCCTCTATCCTTTCCAATGACTTTGTAAGTGCCCAAATCCCTATATTAATTTTTTTCTTTTCTTTTTTTTTTTGTTTTTGCATAGAATACTTAGAATTGTTTCCTCTTCCTATACTGTGCCTGCCGGAGACTTTATACCAGAACTGGTTCCAGATAACATAGTCTCAAGAAAGGGCATCTTGGATGGTTATCTGGCTACATTAAATTTAAAAGCAGTGAAAATGAGAGTACAACTGCAGAGTGGGTGATGGTGGCCCAAAGAAGACAGAGGAAGTCAGTAACCGAAGTTATTAGGAAGGAAATGCCTACTGACTATAAGGGCCATTGTTCCCTGGAGTGCCACCTGTCCGGTACCCCCTCCTACGAGCAAAGACTGTCATTTTGGCGTCTTCCAGCTGCAGCCCCGGACACAGAGCCTGGCCTGTGGTCACAGAGCATGGAACTGAAATGAGCGACACATTCTGCCCGGGTTCTCTTAAGCATCTCCATGAATGAACTCATATTTCACTTTGATATTGGAGCATTTCAGTTAATATTTCAGATGAAAGAGAGAGCATTTCAAAGGAATTAAGGCTCAAAAACACAAAGCATGCTTGGGAAATAGCAAGTAGTTCAGTGTAACTGTATCAGCATGCCTTTGAAAGACCTGGTGAGAGATAATGTTGGAAACAAAATTCTGAAGGACATAGTGTGTCATATTCAATCCATTACCATCCTTAACTATTTTCATTATTTTTCCCAGAAATTTCTCCTGGTATTTTCTAACCAACTTTTATAAATCTCCTGCTCTGTTATTGCCAATCTGGTACCAGGAATAAAACTGTAATAATGTTATTAGACCAGTATTATCCATTTCAGAACACTATTTTTCTCCTATTGTCATTGTTTCAATAAATATAAACCAAAAGAAAATTGAAAATGATAGTGTTTTCCTAAAATAAATCCCATTTAGCTATCATTTATAATTTATTTTTCTTAGGTAAAATACTTATATCTATTTTTACTCTTGTCCTTTTGAATTATTAAATCAGAAATGACCGCTTCCTTCTATGACTTTGATCTTTTCTCACATGTACCTTCAATGCGATTATTTTAAAACTCAGGGAATTAACTTTCACACATTTTCTTTTACCTGTTAATCATAAGATCCCGCATTTCTACAAACTAAAAGTTTGATCTAAATTTAAATAAAATTATTTTTCACAAAGTAAGGTGATTATTTTACAAAAGATCTAGGATTCATATTCTTTTTCTACAAACAAAGATGCAACAAAGCAAGTGAAGTGTCCTAAGTTTCTAGTTTCGCTATAAGTAAAATACTAGTTGTGGTAGAAAATGAAACAGGTCTTCATCATTACGGCATCAAATCAATACCAACCCCCAAATAAATCTCTTTTCGCATTTTTTAAATGATAATATTCACTCTTTAAGTACAGGGCTGATGAAATTTTAATGTGCACTCCCTGTGGAACTGCTTTCTTGCCACTTTCCTCATTCATTCATTCATTCATTCATTCATTCATTCATTCAACAAATATCTATTGAGTGCCTCATGTGCATTGGGAAGCACCAGCAAACAAAACAGATGAAGATTCTCGCCCTGTGAGCTAACATTTAATGTGAGGAGACAGAAATACATAAAACACATTATAAAATAAATTGCTGCTGATCATCTTAACTGGCTGGAATTAAGTGACAGTTTAATGAAAAGTACCTTAGTACTTCGAGGTCAAACTATGATATCTCCCTCATTTGGACATTTAATTGCCCTGGCTGCTGAAGTGTAAATGCAACATATAAATGATTTTTGTAGGAATGAGCAAAAGTAACAGAAAGAAACAGAATGAGTCAGAACTAGCAGGAACCTAGTAAATTTTATGCCTCATCAACAGTAGCCATCTTTATCAGACACTATATGTTAGCCACTTTACATGCATTTCATTATTTAATAAAACATTTTTACAAATATAAATAAGCCCAATAACTATAACCAATTATAGGAAAGGAAACCGAGGAAGGGAGGAAGTTTCCATATTTCAAAATTTAAGAAGTAGTTTGGAAGGGACTAGAACTCAGGCTATCTGATCCTAAAGGTGCTGGATTTAACTGTGGGTAGAATGCTGTAATATATCTATTAAAAAAAATAATAACGGTGCTTATCATAAAGAAACACTGAGAGCTTTGGAAGCATACAAAAAGTGAAATAACTACTGCACATTTAAATGCTATGTAGGAGAGAGAAAGCCTTAGACAAGAAAATTGAAGTTCCATTCACATGACCATTCTAATGTGTGGATGGTGCCTCAGGCTACTTGGATGTGATGAGAAATATTTGATTCATCTAATTAACTCTCCTTGCTCTAATTTGTTTATCAATCAACTTTCTGTTTATTATTTGGGGTTCCAAGTTTAACACCCAGAAGGAAGGTACTGGCCATGTCAATGTGAGTTTTATGATGCATATGACATATATAGTTCTTTTGAATGTGATAAATTTGATTCTAGTTTTATTCATCTGTCTCATGAGCTTAGCTCAAAACTAATAGTGTTTCATGAGCTTTTTGATGTACAAAGCTCTATGCTAAATATCTTATATGCCCTAAACATTTTTTTGCCACAAGTATTTATTGAATGAATTTATCCTCACCATTGCTGGATAAATCAACTTCCATACTTAAACTTTGCAAAAACCCTACAAGTTTAGAACTACTATATAATCATTTTGTAGATTTAAAAAAAAAAATGAGGCTTAAAGGAACCAGTTAATTAGCCCCTGGACATTTAGGGCTGGAACTTATACTCAGGTCTGCCTGACTCTCTGGAGTCAACCAAAACTATCGATTTTCAAACTGCAATACTCTGACTGACCATCAGTATGATCATGACTATCTGAGAAGTATCTTTTATTGAGGGAGCCATGAATTCCCCTGAAGTGCTCACTTTGCCTTGCCTAACATGAAACCATCAAATAGTGTCACAAAGCACCAAATCCTTTTCATTAAAAGTACAGTACATGACAAACACTAGTGCTTGAGACAACATATAAGATTATTGGAAAAATCAATTTCTTAAACAGCATTATTGGTTGTTAAGTAAAAACAATGATGAAAGTTGAGGAGGGCAATAATTATAGAATAGGTGTTAAGGAAAACTTCTGATATAAAGAGTATGAGGGATGCCTGGGTGGCGCAGTCAGTTAAGCATCTGCCTTTGGCTCAGGTCATGATCCCAGGGTCCTGGGATCGAGCCCCTCATGGGCTCCTTGCTCATCGGGGAGCCTGCTTCTCCCTCTGCCTGCCGCTCCCCCTGCTTGTGCTCTCTCTCTGACAAATAAATAAAATCTTAAAAAAAGAGTATGAATTAATTCTTCACACACCTATGGTACAAATATGAAACAGAAATATTTGATCACTTTTTCTTCTCTAATTCCTGAAAAATCATAATAAAAAGGAACGTTTTAATTTTCTTTTACTTCACTTATTTAATCATTAGATTATTCCTGAGGTACGGAATAGAGCATTTGTGTGAGCCACAGGAATGGATGTTGTTTCTCAACTAAAGTAGATTGTGCCTGAATGTCAATCCAAAGCTGCTTTATTCACAGAAAACAGAAAACATTGATTTCATTGTTGAAAATAACTGTGAGGGGCGCCTGGGTGGCTCAGTCCTTAGGCGTCTGCCTTCGGCTCAGGTCATGATCCCAGGGTCCTGGGATCGAGCCCCCTCACATCAGGCTCCCTGCTCGGCGGGAAGTCTGCTTCTCCCTCTCCCACTCCCCCTGCTTGTGTTCCCTCTCTCGCTGTGTCTCTCTCTGTCAAACAAATAAATAAAATCTTAAAAAAAAAAAAAAGAAAGAAAAGAACTATGAGAGGTGTGAGCATCATTAAGTCATAGCTACTGAGTCTAATTGCAAAATACTGTTTCAGAGGTCGGACAAGTCCACACTTGTTCTCAAAGAGAAAGAGGTTCACACATGTTTTGAGTTGACACCTATTTCTGGCAAACACCCATCCATGATTTCAGTTGGCTTGATAAAGAAGTGTATCTCGATATGTTGAATAGACTAACTTATTATTTTAGGGTCAAAACAATCTCATAAGCACTTTTTAAAACTTTTTTTTTAAGTTGAGGACTTTCATGAATTTTTATTTAGGTAAGCAAATATCAGAAATCATTAAAGGGCCAGTTAGTGATATAAAGACTCACTGAAAACTGTCTTGATTTTCTTTACTTCCTAGATATTTTTCCAGAACCAAATGACATCAACAACTGAGTAACAAGTTTTATTATGATACACCATCACCACCTTAGCATTTGATGCAGACCAAATGCTGCAAAGAGCATTCAGTGAGAAGTCTCTAGATTCTGGGTCTATCATCAGAATTATCCATTAGAATCTCAAAGAACTTCCTGACATACTCAATAATCTGTCAGTGCTTGCTCAATTTTCACAAAATAGAAGTGAAGTGTAAGGAATTTAAGAAAAGAAACCAACTGGTGGCAGGGACTTATATGTCCAAAACTCCACAATATCAAACAAAATTGAAGTATATTATTAATCTACCATATCATGACTATCATAAGAAGCTATCACAGTTGTTTCAAATATTGATAATTCTACATTTTTACTTTATTACATGTATATTTAAATAAATTCTTATTTTTTTAGGATTTTATTTACTTATTTGAGTGAGAGAGAGAGAGCACAAGTGGGGAAGAAGGGCAGAAGGAGAGGCAGAAGCAGACTCCCTGCTGAGCAGAGACCCTGACATGGGGCTCCATCCCAGGACCCTAAGATCATGATTTGAACCAAAGGCAGACACTTAACCACCTGAGCCACCCAGGCGTCCTAAAAAAATTCTTATTTTTAAATTTACTTTGAATCAGTGGTTTTTATGTATGTAAAGCTCACTAAACAGTCTATTGATGATGACAAAGAAAAATCATCCTATACCATATTCTAAGTCATGCATTGAATGTTCCTTTTATTGCCCTAATTAAAACCTGGGACGTTCACTTCATAATATTGCTATTCCCAGGTGATAACTTTGCTTCACAGTTGTATCAGAACAAGTTCTCAGTTACAAAACTTCACAGAAAAAATATAATCCATAACACAAGAGCTCTCTGACCATTTTCTGGCTACTGAAAGTTATTTGTATATCCACATCTATAGCATGGCTTTCCATCTCACTCATAGTAAAAACCAAAGTCTACGTGGCTCAGTCGGTTGAGCTTTGGACTCTTGATTTCAGCTCATGTCATGATCTCAGGGTCCTGGGATTAAGCCCCATACCACCCCAACCCTCCCTCTGCACTCAGCGGGGAGTCCACTGGAGAGTCTCTCTCTCCCTCTGCCCCTCCCCCATCTCACACACACACTCTCTCTAAAATAAGTAAATAAATTAAAAAAAAAGTCAAAGTCATAACAATGGCCTACAAGAATATGTATGACCTGGCTTCACCCTCCAAATTCTTAATAGTCCCTCCACTTGGAACATCCTCCCAGATCTCTGGTTTACATCCTCAAATTAACTATAGCAGTGAGAAGTTCCCTGACCAACCTTATAAAATAACAACTATCCTAAGCCATGTCATGTTTACCTTACCCTGCTCAATTTTTCTGCATAGCACTTACCACTATCGATAATTACTTGTTTGCTATCCTTGTTTGTTCCCCTCCTCTTTCTGTCTGTTTGTTTAGTACTGTATTCTTAGGGCCTGGAAAAATAAATGAGATATTGTACTGACGATTCCTGGATCTACTGGGAGTAACCAACAGGTCAAGCTTCTGAAACTGCATAACTTTAGGGACATATTTATTACCAAGTTCAAGAACACCACTGAGAAGATCCTTGAAAAACAGGCAGTTAGCTCTTCTGTTTCAGTGGTTGCTATAAGCATCTTGCTTTTCTAAACTTTCACAAATCTCCCTTTAAATGTTATCACTTCTTTGGGTAAAAACCAAATTTTAAAGACTTTATTTAAGGATAAATGCTTTTAAACAGTAACTGACTGCTTCGCTAGAATGTAGATTCATGTTATACATTTATTTCCCTGCCAGGTATTAGTTTGGAAAGAGCCCAGAATAAAACTAGGATCAATAGATATTGTAGCAAAATAAAAGAGATATTTTTAAAAGGCATATTCTTTTACCAGATAGTTCATTGAGTTTCACTGTGCTTGACAGATTTAAGAAAAGAACTCACTGGCAGATCAACAAAACACTTCAGATGAAAAAAATTTACCATCTACCTAAAATATATTCAGTAAACAAAATGATTTTGTTAAATACCTCGATGTACTCTGTTTACTAGTTATATTCTGACTCATGAATGAACGTTTCTGAAAATTTATGTTGTCAATGGCATACCATTTTGATGGAAATTTTCATTTTGCAAAGCACTTTACCATACTTTGCTAAAACTTACATTTAGGATGAGCACTAAAACTAATGTTTGCTCAAAGTAAATTTTGCTTTCTACTTTTTGTATTACTTTCCTGTAACTGCTGTCACAAATTACCACAAACTTGATGACTTAGAACAACAGAAATTTATTTTCTCACATTCTGTAGGCCAGGAGTCTGGAATCGATACCACTGGGCCAAAACCAGGGTGTCAACAGGGACCTTGCTCCCTCTGGGGTCAGTGGAGTAAAGTCCCTTCCTTGCCTCTTGCAGGTTCTGGTAGCTGCCAGCATTCCTGGATGCATTGTTCTGATGAATAAGGTTCTCATGTCAATATGCAAATCGTTGCTCTGTTCCAAAGGCATATATGGAGTCTATAGATTTTTCAATAGTACTCTAAATTATTTTTCAGACTGTATAATATTTGGATAGAGTTTGGGATGTGTATAACTTTAATATAAATTTTGCTGTTAATACTATCCATTTGAATAAAGTAAAATGGTGATTCAATGTTTTTCTTTTTTTTTTGGCAGTTTTTCACTGATGTTTAGAAGCAACCGCCAGATTGTGTTTTTATGATAGCCATAAAAACACAATGCTTAGATCTCCTGTTATAGGGAAAACAATTCACTGATGACCTCAGCTACTGCCTCTGTGGCTGTAACACTGTGTTGATCCACACTCTCCAGGTACTGCTCCCAGGCGATGACTGAGCAGGATAGGGGTATTAATGCTGATCCATTCCTGCCAAACAGGGAACTGCTCAACTACGTTGGTCCCTCATTGGTCTGGTTGAACTTTGCTGGGAACTTGTTATGGACTAAATTGTGCACCCTCAGTATTCATATGTTGAAGTCTTAACCCCCAGGACCTCAGAATGTGACTGTATTTGGACATATGGCCTTGAAAGAGATAATTAAGGTAAAATTAGGTCATGTGGAGTCCTAATTCAGTATCACTGGAGTCCTTATAGGAAGAGGAAGTTAGGATACAGACATGAAGACACAGGAAAAAGACGGCCAGCAGGGCGCCTTTGTGGCTCAGTCGGTTAAGTATCTGATTCTTGATTTTTGGCTCAGGTTATGATCTCAGGGTCCTGAGATTAAGCCCCATGTCAAGCTTCATGCTGGGCATAAAACCTGCTTAAGATTCTCTCCCTCTCTCTCTCTCTCTCCCTGCCTTTGTCCCCCTCTTCCCCCCCAAAGGAAAAAAAAAGACAGCCATCTACAAGCCAAGGAAAGAAGCTTAAAAGAAACCAACTCTGCTGACACCTCAATCTTAGATTTCTAGCCTCCAGAACTGTTAAGAAAGAACTTTCTATTGTTTAGGCCACTTGGCCTATGGTACTGTGTTACGGCAGCCCTGGAAAACTAATACAGAACTACACTGCGTTCAGGACTCTTCTTAATCCTCCTTCGGTCTCCTCTTGCCCTGGTATCAGACCTGAATTGTTGTCTGAATTCTCCCCCCCCCAGTTTCTATTCCCTCTCATTTTATCCTCCACAGATTTCCCCCCTAAGTGTATCTTCTGCAGGTATAATTCTGTTTTGGCTTCTGTTCCTCACTGAAATGAAACTAACACAATTTACTATATAAAATAGGGTAAAACGCTATTTCTAGTTCATGTAACAGAGACATTAACTTTACATTATCATTGTTCAAGAGTGCTTTTCATAACTCCAGTTAAGGGGCGCCTGGGTGGCTCAGTCAGTTAAGTGTCTGCCTTGGGTTCAGGACATGATCCTAGGGTCCTGGGATCCAGCCCTGCACCAGGCTCCCTGCTCAGTGTGGAGCCTGCTACTCCTTCTCCCTGCATCGCACTCACGCTTTTTCTCATGTGCGCTCTCTCTCTCTCGAGTAAATAAATAAATAAAATCTTTAAAAAAATAACTCTCGTTAAATTTTCATCTCTATTTCTTCTAAGTTTATGACAAAAATTATTCCTTATAAATCTGATTAAAAATATTGTTCAGGGCATTAATTTATTTTGGAAACTTTTCTCTCAAAAGTCAAAGAAAAAAAACCCAAGAAACTATTTCTACTGTAAACCCACATATATTGACTGGCATTTTATAACTCCTATGCTAGTCATCTTTAAAATAACTGAATCAGATGACATTGAATAGCAACAAAAACATACCTACTCAAGAAACAGTTAAAAACCCTAAACACTCCACCACAAAACTACTATAACTGATAAATGAATTCAGTAAAGTCACAGGACATAAAATCAATGTACAGAAATCTGTTGCATTCCTATACACTAACAATGAAGAAGCAGAATGTGAAATTAAGAAAACATTCCAATTTATAATTGCACCAAAAACAATAAAATATCTAGGACTAAACTTAACCAAAGAGGTGTAAGACCTGTACTCTGAAAACTATAAAACATTGATAAAGGAAATTCAAGACAATGCAAGGAATGGAAAGACATTTCATGTTCATGGGTTGGAAGAACAAATACTGTTAAAATGTCTATACTACCCCAAAGCTATCTACACATTTAATGTCATCCCTGTCAAAATATCAATGGAATTTTTTATAGAACTAGAACAAATAATTCTAAAATTTGTATGGAACCACAAAGATGTCAAATAGCCAAAGCAATCTTGAAAAAGAAAAACAAAATTGGAGATATCACAATTCCAGATTTCAAGTTAAATTACAAAGCAGTAGTAATTAAAACAGTATAGTATTGGCATAAAAATAGACATCTAGATCAATGGAATAGAACAGACAATGCAGAAATAAACCCACAATTATATGGTCAATTAATCTTCAACAAAGGAGGCATGAATATACTACAATGAGAAAAATTCTCTTCAGCAAATGGTGTTGGGAAAACTGAATGGCCACATGCAAAAGAATGAAAATGGATCACTTTCTTACACCATACACAAAAATAAACTCAGAATTACACCATACACAAAAATAAACTCAGAATAGCTTAAAGACCTAATGTGAGACCTGAAACCATAAAAATCCTTGAAGAGAACACAGAGTAATCTCTCTGACATACACCATAGCAACATTTTTTTAGATATTCCTTTTAAGGCAAAAGAAATAAAAACAAAATAAATAAATAAATAAACTATTGGGACTACATCAAAATAAAAAGCTTCTGCCCAGCAAAGGAAACAATCAACAAAACTAAAAAGCAACCTACTGAATGGGAGAAGATATTTGTAAATGACACATCTGATAAAGGGTTAGTATTCAAAATATATAAAGAACTGATACTACTCATTACCCAAAAAACAAATAATCCAGTTAAAAAATGGGCAGAAGAGATGAAGAGACATATCTCCAAAGGAGACACAGATGGCCAACAAACACATGAAAAGATGTTCAACATCACTCACCATCAGGGAACTGCAAATCTAAGCTACAATGAGATATCACCTCGCACCTGTCAGAATGACTAAAGTCAACAAAAGAAGAAACAACTAGTGTTTGCAAGGACGTGGAGAAAAAAACCCTCGTGCACTGTAGGTAAGAACACAAACTGGTACAGCCACTACAGAAACCAGTATAGAGTTTCCTCAAAAATGTTAAAAATAGAACTACCCTATGATCCAGTTCATGCTACTAAGTATTTACCTGAAAAAAATACAAAAACCCTTATTCAAAGGGATACATGCACCCCT
This sequence comes from Callorhinus ursinus, assembly GCF_003265705.2. Lineage (NCBI taxonomy): Eukaryota > Metazoa > Chordata > Mammalia > Carnivora > Otariidae > Callorhinus > Callorhinus ursinus. The sequence goes on from NW_027397071.1 coordinate 14,267,137, forward strand.
ATGTTTATTGAAGCATTTTTTACAATAGCCCAACTATGGAAGCAACCCAAGTGTCCATCCATAGATGAATGAATAAAGATGTGGGGGATGTGTGTGTGTGTGTGTGTGTGTGTGTGTAATGGAATATTATTCAGCCATAAAAAAGAATGAAATCTTGCCATTTGCAATGACATGTGTGGATCTATAGGGTATAATGCTAAGTGAAATAAGTCAGTTCAGAGAAGGAGGACAAATACCTTGATTTCACACATATATGGAATTTAAGAAACAAAACAAATGAGCAAAGGGAAAAAGAGAGAGAGAAAAAACAAGAAACAGACTCATAACTATAGAGAACAAACTCACAGTTACCAGACAGAAGTTGGGTTCAGGAAGATGGGGGAAATTGGGGATGGTGATTAAGGAATACATTTACCATGATGAAATATAAAATAAAATATAAAAAATAAAATAAAATAAAATAATAAAATAAAATAAAAAGAAGTAAAACAATAAAATAAAATAATACAATACAATAAAATCACTTCCTCAAAAAAAGAAACAATTACATTGAGCACATTCGTTTTCAAGGCTTTAGCTAAGGAACCAACAAAAAAAGAACTAAATACATATATATATCTGCACATCTGTGCCCAGAAAACTGCCTGATGGATAACAAGGTAACTATCCAAATACAAGATTAATAAGTAGCTTGTCAATTATCAAAATCAAAATACTTATAAAATGGTTTACATTTTTTACTGCATTATTATTTACAGAAAATTACTAGTGATTTTCAATATTACAATTTCAAGTAGCAGATGTTGAGTTTGCTGCATTTTTTTATTAACCCCTAAAACAATTTCTAAAAGGAATATAAAAATTTTATTACATTCCATTACCAGATGTTCAGGGAGATGTCATTTTTAAAAATTCATTTTAATTGATTTTTTTCACTAGAATATGTTATAAAATGAGTGGGAAGTGAGTTAGAAACCAAAACTACAGTATTTCTTTACACAAAAAATATTTATTGTAAAACAATTTGATGTAAAGTTTTTTCAGTGATGAGTGCTACATAGGAAATATAGCAGGAACTAAATCAGTGAACTGAAAAAACATGGAAAACATTTTTATCATTACAAATTTTTAAACGCCACCTAAAATATTTGTCAGTGTTGTGTTACTAATAGAAAAATTCAATGAAAAAGATCAGGTTTATAAATATTCTCTTTCCAAAATATCTATGCTAGAACAAATTAGAAATTTTGGAATATACCCTAACTTTCCAACTCTGGATATTCCATACGATCACAGAATTTTATTCTTTGAATGAGATTATGACTTTATTAGTACATTTCCAGATTTTTGTTTTATTGCAAAAGGTGTCAAAAAAATTAAAGTGCACATACCTTCCCCATCCAATATTTATCAAACAAGAAGTTTCTTTCTGCCATCAAATCTCCACACTTACTGCAACCATATTCACCAGTTTGTCTCCCACGGAGACCCAAAGGACAGGTGCACCACTTATTTAAATGCTCTTCTCTCATCTATTTTAAGTCCTTTACCCCCCCAAAAAAATATTAATTTCTTTCAACTACTTCCTTTCTGTTCCTGTCTATTGACTCTTTTCTAGCATTTTAAAGTTTTCAAGTATCTTTGATTAGAAAAAAAAATTATTCTCCCAAATCCTTTCCAAAACCAGCTCTCTCTTGTCTTCACAATGCTCCAAACTGTTGTCTCTATTAGGAGTCATGAAACTTTTCTGTAAAGAGCCAGTATGTAAATATTTTAGGCTTTGTGAACTATATGGTTTCTGTTTCAACTACTCTTTGCCATTATAGGTTGAAGTGTCATAGATAATACATAACCAAGTGAGTGTGGTTGTGTTCCAATGAAACTTTATTAGTGGACACTGATATTTGAATTTTTTTAATTTTATTTTATTATGTTCTGTTAATCACCATACATTACATCATTGGTTTTTGATGTAGTGTCCCATGATTCATTGTTTGCGTATAACACCCAGTGCTCCACGCAGTACGTGCCCTCTTTAATACCCATCATCAGGCTAACCCATCCCCCGCCCCCCTCCCCTCTAGAACCCTCAGTCTGAATTTAATGTAATTTCCACATTTCAAAGATATTCTTTTCTTTCCTTTTTTTCTCAAGCTTTAAATAAATGTTCTTTCTATGCACCAAATTCCTCAAGCCAAAACTCTATGAGCCAACTCTCTCTCATAACTCTTCCCACTATCAATCAGGAAGTCTGTGTCAAGTGTCAGGACTTCCTGAATCCATCTACTTTCCAAGCCACTACAAGCATCCTAGGCAAAATCATCATTGTCTTTTACTTCCAAGTGCTCTCTTTTGCCCCATAATCCAATCTCCACTAAGCAGAGTGTTTTCTTAAAACATAAATTCAATTGCATCAATTCTTGACATAAAACTCTCCAATAGATACTTATCACATTTAGAATAAAATCAACATTCTTTACATTGGCTTACAAAGGGCCAGGTGATCTGGTCCCTGCTTACCTCTGAATTATTTTAGCTCATCTAGCATGTCTTTGCCTTCTGCCACCATTCTGGTTTTCTTTCTATTTTCTTGCTTCTACCTTAAAGTAGTTCAGCTAGCTTTTCCTTCTCTCTTGAACTCTTTCTCCTGATCTTCATATGACTAGCTCCAGCTAATAGCTTAATTGTCATTTCTTCCTTGGGATCTGTACTGGCCCAAACCTACAAATCTAATATAGCTAACCATTACAATGCACAGCATTTATAATTACCAGATATGCTTCTTATTTATACATTAAGTTGTTTCCCAGCATGTAGGCCAGTATCAGGTCTGATCATATAGTTTACTATCCAAAATGGAATAATTTGGGAATATAAGAGGGAGCTATTAATAGTTATACTAGAACAAGCTTGAAACAGGGCTGTCCCAAGCAAAGACAGTATTGATTCTACAAAGGCTGGTGGCCTGGCAGCAAATGTTTTGAATAAATAAACTCTCCGCCTATTTTCCTTAAGAAACTGCATATTCTGATACAGATGAACTTAAGTTATTCTGATTGTAATATATAGTGAAGTTTCATTTTATGGAAAATAAGCATAATGGGTGTTCATATGTTCACAACCATAATCTTTGTTACAGCACTAATCATTACATTATAAAGAAAACTAGAAAACAAGATTAAAGAAAGTCTCCTTAATGACCAACTCTTTGTCTTTAAAGAGAAAGTAGGCTTTGAAATTGAGATTTTTGACACAAGGAAATTAATTTTATTATAAATAAATATTTTAATAACATTTATGTGACATAACTTAAGAATGATATACAAAAGTTTTAAATGTTTAAATTTACCTAATTATACTAAACTTCCAATTATCAATAGATATATTTCAACTGCTTTCTTTGATATACAATTTAAGTTGTCTTTAGTAAAAATTCAGTAAGACAGTACAAATTGATCACAAAAAATTTCACTCTCTTGCTTGCAGTCATTTTTCCTTTGTCTTCCATATTCCACCATTATATCTTGTTTAAAAAGATATAAAAACTTTGATTCAAAACTAACCTTATAAATTATTAATAAAGCAGAAAAAAACTGAAAAAGCAACCCAGAGAATTTATTTTTCATGGTCTGTTCCTTGAATAAGCCTGCTGCTGCTTAACTGTAAAATTTTTCTATGCCTCTCAGTCACCTGTATATTCATACATTTTTACACATTACATTTGTTTCACCATCATAGTTATTAAAATTTTAAAACTTAAATGGCAATAGCCAAGCTCTATAATTCATGAAATCGAGTTCTTTTTCCTCTTTCTACTAAGAGAGTGGCTTTAAAAAATACAATTTTATATTATTTTTCATTGTTAACGTCTAATTATAACACGAAGTCAAATTTATATAATATGGAACAATAGAGAATACATTTTAGAAAAATATTTAACAATACTCCTAAAACAAACAAAATATTTTTTTAATTTCATTTTATTATGTTATGTTAATCACCATACATTACATCATTAGTTTTTGACGTAGTGTTCCATGATTCATTGTTTGCGTATAACACCCAGTGCTCCACGCAGTACGTGCCCTCTTTAATACCCATCACCAGGCTAACCCATCCCCCAGCCTCCTCCCCTCTAGAACCCTCAGTTTGTTTTTCAGAGTCCATAGTCTCTCATGGTTCGTCTCCCCCTCCAATTCCCCCCCCTTTATTTTTCCCTTCTTACTATCTTTTTTTTTACTAATACATACTGTATTATTTGTTTCAGAGGTACAGGTCTGTGATTCAACAGTCTTACACAATTCACAGCGCTCACCATAGCACATACTCTCCCCAATGTCTATCACCCAGCCACCCCATCCCTCCCACCCCCCACCACTCCAACAACCCTCAGTTTGTTTCCTGAGATTAAGAATTCCTCATATCAGTGAGGTCATATGATACATGTCTTTCTCTGATTGACTTATTTTCCTTAGCATAATACCCTCTAGTTCCATCCACATCATTGCAAATGGCAAGATTTCATTTTTAATGGCTGCATAATATTCCATTGTGTGTGTGTGTGTGTGTGTGTGTGTGTGTGTGTGTGTGTATACCACATCTTCTTTATCCAACAAACAAAATCTTTTTTAATGCTAACAGTCTGAGTCCTTCAAAAAAATGGAGTCTGAGTCATGTGGTCTTTGTGTCATTACTTTACTAGGGAGTCCCACCCAAGGAAAAAGCAGTGGGGAGTATGATAGTAGATGAGGGAGGGAAGCATCGTGTAATTGGAGGACTCTATAACTGACTGTTCCTTTCTGTGGGATCGTCACCCTAAAATATCATAAATTTTAGGCATCTTCAATAATACTAAGAAGGAGAATAGAATGCATCCAGTAGTTTCCAGATCTTTCTGGTCAGAGGTGTTCTCATGGGCATTTAGTTCTTTGCATGCTGGCCTTAACAGCACCAATAGGCAAACCCTAGTGGGAGGTGGTAGGCTCAGAGTCACCAGAAAATGTGCTGTTCCACTACAGATGCTAGGATTTGGTTGAAGCTCACGCTATAGTGATCATCACAGCCACAGCTGGAATGAGGGACAGGTAAAACCAAGAGGTAACATGATTTTTTTCCCTTAACATTTTTAGTGTATTCAGCATTTTGTTTTGAAAAATAAATTTTGAAAACAGTGACTAACCAAAGGTACTCGATTCATCTTTCCTTTTGTACAGCTCCTCATAGCTCTTTTCTTTCTGCTAGTTGGGGATGCTGCCTGATTCATGAATTATTGAATAAAGCCAATGAGATCTTTAAAATTCATTCAGCTGAATTTTGTTTTTTAACATTATGAAACTATAAATTAAGTAAGAGTATACTATTGACACAGGAACTGAACAAAGTATAGAAAAGATTCAAGTATATGTGATATTAATTTATATGACAAAGGAATTTTTTCAGGTGCAGGCTAAAGACAGATTATTAAATTAATCATGTGTGGCCACTAGCTAATCTTTCTAAGAAAAAACTAAGCCTTTAACTTACATCAAAATTAATTTCACATGAACTATAGATTTACAAGTAGGGGAAAAAGAAAGTACAAAAGTACTGGAGAAAAAATAGAATAAAAATATGTGATATTGTAACATAAGAAACATTCCGGGCTCCTGGGTGGCTCAGATGGTTAAGCGTCTGCCTTCGGCTCAGGTCATGATCCCGGGGTCCTGGGATTGAGCCCCACATCTGGCTCCTTGCTCAGTAGGGAGCCTGCTTCTCCTTCTGCTTGCTGCTCTCCCTACTTGTGCTCTCTCTCTTTTCTGCTTTTTGTCTCTCTCTGACAAATACATAAATAAAATCTTTAAATATACATATATATATATAAATAAATCAAACACTAGATGTAAAATGGATAATGGGCCATCACCAAGTAGGGCATCCTCTACAATGCAAAGGAGTTTAACATGTAAATACCAATCAATATAATTCTCTATATCAATTGAAAAAAAGACAAAATGTTATGATCATTTTCATAAGTGAGGAGAAGCATTTAACAAAACACAATTACCATTTATGATTAATTCTCTCAGCAAACTAGGATTAGAAGGGAATTCAGTAACTTCATAAGGACATATGTGAAAAATCTAGAGCCGACATCATATTTAACAGTAAAAAATTGCCACTTTCCCCTAAAGAAAGGAAAAAAGCACAATGCCTGCATTCACCACTTCCAATCAATACTGTACTGAACAGCCAAACACTAGTGCAATAAGATAAGCAAAAAAGCCCCAAAGTTTTACAGATTAAAGAGGAAGAATTAAAACTGTCTATATTTTTAAGTTACATAATTATTGAATATATGAAATCTTAATGAATCAACAAAATTATTTTGAGAATTAATAAGTGAATTTAGCAAATTAGCTATATATAAATCTAATCTACAAAAATCAATGCATCTCTATATATTAGAAAATATTTGAAAAGCCAAATTTGAAAATTTACATTTATATTAACCTTAAAATACAGACAAGAATAAAATTCTTAGGAATAAATAAATATAGGAAAAGATATGTAAAATCATTTCCCTAAAAATTCCAGACAACAATGAGATTGAAAGACTTGGTATTATTAAAATGTCATTTTTCACTAACTTGATTTATAGAATCAGTGCAGTATCAACTAAAATGTCAATAGATTTTCTATAGAAATTGAGAAGGCACTTAAAAATTTATATGGAAATTCAAGTGATCTAGAATGGCCAAAGCAATTTTAAAAGAGAACAGAGCTGAAAGGAATCACAATACCAGATTTCCAGACTAACTAGAAAGCTACAAAAAATAAGACACTGTCATATCAGTGTAAAAGCAGAATATATACCAGTGAAACAGAAGAGATTTTCAAGAAATAAAACTAGTGATTGTGTGTAGATTTTTTATGGAAGGTTGTTTGATTTTTGACTTTAAAAATCAATTGAATGTGGAAAGAGAAGTTTTCAATAAATGGTGTTGGACACTGGATATTTGTATTTAAAAAATGGACATCAATCCTTATTTTACCCATAGATAAAAATTAAATCAAAAGCATTATAACTCTAAATGTAATAGCTAAAAGTATTTTATTTCTAAAATAAAACATAGAAAACATTTTTACTTAAGGTAGGCAATGATTCTTTAGATAAGACAGAAAATATAGACAATAAAATACTAATAAATTTGACTTTATTAATATTAAAAACTTTTCCTTTAGAGACAGTATTAAGAAAATTAAAATGCAAGCCACTAGATGGGAGAAATTTCCTCCAACTTTTATCTGGTAAAGGACTCATACTCAGAATATATAAAGAACTCTTATGTTCAATAATAATTTTTTAAATGGTGAAAAATGGGATACAGATTTATAAAATCATTTCACACACGCATTTTGTAAGAAAAAGATAAACAATTGTCCAGTGAGAATATAATGACTCAAAAAGGACACTGAGTTTCAAATGTGACAGTTTTATCTATCCCCCTTTTTAAATGCACACACATACACACCCCTATGCATTAGTGTAAACTGACCATGTACATGTTACCTATCTATTATAGGCTAATATACTCTCTTATATTAGAATCACTGAAATTAAAGAAAAAAACTGACAATAACAAGTGTTGGTGAGGATATGGAATAAATGGAACTGCTATTTAATATCTCACTTTGGTACATCCCACTGCTGGTAGGAATTAATAATGATATGACTGATGAATCACAGACCTGTACCTCTGAAACAAATAATACATTGTATGTTAAAAAAAAAAAAGAAGATAGTAGGAAGGGAAAAATGAAGGGAGGGAAACCAGAGGGGGAGGCGAACCATGAGAGACAATGGACTCTGAGAAACAAACTGAGGGTTCTAGAGGGGAGAGGGGTAGGGGGGTGGGTTAGCCTGGTGATGGGTATTAAAGAGGGCACATACTGCATGGAGCACTGGGTGTTATACGCAAACAATGAATCATGGAACACTACATCAAAAACTAATGATGTAATGTATGGTGATTAACAAAGCATAATAAAATAAAATTTAAAAAAAGATGAAATCAGAAAAAAAAATAATGATATGACTGTTTGGGGAAACTATTTGGCAATTCCTTAAAAAGCTAGACATACACCATTCTTATACCCAGCCTTTCCACTCCAAGTGTTTATCCAAAAGAAATGAAAATATATTTCTGAAGAAATGTTTTTAATAACATTGAATGGAATATTCCTAATACCAAAAGAACAGATTATTTATATCTGTATGGATTCATACAGCATGGATAAATCTTAATGCTGATCGAAGGAACTCAGGCAGGCATGAAAAAATACATATAACATGATTTCATTTTAGAAAATTATAGGAAGTACAACACAATTTACAGTTACAGAAAGCAATTCAGTAGTTGTCTGGACCCAGGAGCAGAGAAAGGGATAGATGCAATTGGGCTTGAGAAATGTTTTAAAGGTGATGGCAATGTTCTCTATCTTTTTGAGGAAATGCTTTCTCAAGTGTATACTACTCTAAAAAGTCATTAAATGGTTAACTTTAGTGGATGCAACCTGTTGTATGCAAATTTTATCACAGTAAAGTTGATTAAATAAAAGATGCATACTATAAAGCCTAATAGGTTGAAAAATCATAGCATTAAGAATATAGATGAAGGTGCTTAGAAGTCCCCAAATAATGTCTTGATAAAATGAATAGAACAAAACATTATGTGCTTTCAGTTGGTAAAAGAACTTAAAATGTCCTTGTTTGCCTACTTATCACAAAGGTTTTATGATCACACACTGATATAATAAGCCAAAGACCACCAAAACACTCTGCCTCACTGTAATAGAAGTGTTTTTTTTTTCAATCTCATAAACTGGAATGATATAATACAATGAACAAATTTTGTGATTTATTTTTTATTAAGAGAGAGGAATTGGCTGAAATATAAAGGATAGAAACTGTTGTGCAAGAGATGTCTCAGAAATGAATTTTTTAAAGCATAGAATCTACCCCCAGAAAGAGACAAAAACAAAAAATGTAAATAAATAAAAAATCAAATTCTGTAATACACCACTAAAACACTTTATATTGTAATGTTATAGTCAATATATTTTTACAGTACCTGTAAATTATACAGAATATAAATCTCTGAAACAATAGAATGCTACATTAGAAGACCTTAAAACTCTTCACAACATATAAAACCATATCCCAGAGAGAAATTTGCTCATTATTTCATTTTTGCAAAAAGTATTTTTTTCTGCTTTTATCTCTATATTCTCTCCTTTACCATGTATCATTTATTGCTGATATTTGAAAAGTCTGCCCCATGAACAGGCTCAACATTAGCAAGAAGTCACTATTGTCTCCTTGCTCTGGAGGTTGGTGAACTATTTTTGGGTTCTAAACCCCTGCTACTTTCTAAGCCATTCAATTGTCAAAGAAATAATTCTTTGTTCCACTTTGAGATAGAGTACCAATGTCTGGTCATGAATCACTTAAAAGATAAAAAAATCTTCACAGGAAACAGAAAACGATAGGTTTTCTCCAATATAAAAAATATATAATTTAGTAAGAACTTAGTTTTTGAAAATTTTTATCTTAGTACTGTTAAAATAAAACATATGTAGTGAAGAATTATATACTTTTTGTTAAAATATAATTTATAGGCATACTTAACATATGTACAGACTGTATGTTATGTATGCTTATATATGATATATATTATATATTGTATTATAAATGTTTATAAGAGTTATGCCTTATATAATATAATAACAACTAAAGAAAAAAGCTGTTTTTAAGTGACTTATTTTTAATATTTATATATGGTTAATAACCTGGTTAACAAGAAGTTGTATAGGTAATGGAGATCATTGTAGAGCAAATATTATTTTATTCCACAGAAAAAGAGCCTAACATGGACTACAGAAACAACTTGCTCAGATTGGAAGATGAATCTAGGAGGTTCTCTTTTGTAGTAGACATACCTCCACCATAGGTCTGCTAAGCTAGGAAAGGCATAAAGCACAGTGGTTGAGAGCCTCATATTTGAAATCAGACAAACCCATCATTTACTAGCTGTGAGACCCTGAAAAAGTATTTTTACTCCCTTCAACCCCAGGTTCTTCAGCCACAGGATAGAAATAATGGTGTGTATCTCATGGAATTTCTGCAAGGATTTGGTATTATCACGTATGGAAACATTTAGTGTAGTGACTGACATATAGTAAATGCTCAATACATGAGGCCTTTTAGTCCAAAAATTACTCTCTCTAAAAAACTGCAAATTGGTTCTAATACATACTTTTTTAAAAAAATGCAAAACTCAATGTCAGAAGGAAGACCCTGAAGGAAGTACTTTTACTAATAAATTAAGAACAATTAGGTAGCATTATATAACCTGCTCAAGATAAAACAATGTTTTGAAAGCAAATATATAATTATGCTCAAAATAAGGAGCCCCTTTACTTTACATTTGAATAAATTTTAAAATTTTTTGAATAACTTTATTTCAATAATTAGGAACAAAATCAACTTCAGCATATGCCCTACTTCCTAGTCTAGCTGCATGTTCAGAATGTCTTTCCATGAATTACATTTAAACAAAACTACAGTTTTTTTGTTTTTGTTTCTTTAAGATTTTATTTATTTATTTGAGAGACAGAGAGAGCACACTCACTCAGGGGGAGCGGCAGAAGCAGGCTCCTTGCTGAGCAGGGAGCCCAATGCGGGGTGGGGGGTGGCAGGGCTCAATCCCAGGACGTTGGGATCATGACCTGAGCCGAACTCAGACGCCTAACCAACTGAGCCACCCAGGCTCCCCACAAACAAAACTACAGTTTGATGCAACAATGTTTCCAAACAAATTTATGAATTCTAATCAAAGGCCTTAGACCATAACTAAATCTGGTCCGTTATTAATGTAGCAAAGGGTAAGTCATTTAAATACTCTGTGCATCAATGCATAAAAATTTGTAGTTAAAATAAAATAAAAATTAAAGCCAGGAAGATATGAGAAGAAAATATCTGTAAATCATAGCCTGGTATATCAAAAAAAAAAAAAAAAAGAAAAAAGAATGGATGGATAGATAGGTGATAGGTCAAAATAACTGGAATGAGAAATTCTTGGAAAAATCTCCTTCATGGGGTTGAGATCCAGAAAACCCATGTCATGACTCTCATGGAAAGCTGAAATGATTAGTAGAATGTGATTATTATCTGTTCATAATAAACAAGTTATCCCAGAGTCAACACATGACCCTTCCCAGAGAAAGGTGGACTGCATATTCTGAGGGTAGAAAACTTTATTTTTTTTATTTTTTTAAAGATTTTATTTATTTATTTGACGGAGAAAGAAAATACAAGTAGGCAGAGTGGCAAGCAGAGAAAGAGGGAGAAGCACGTTCCGCACTGAGCAGGGAGCCACCCAGGCGCCCCTGGAGGCAGAAAACTTTAAATGCCTACAAATTCCTTGGTAAAGAAAGTCCTCTTTGATAGGAAACCATGCATGTTCCTTTTTACATATCTGTAATATAATAGGGATAAAATATTTCAGGGAACAACATTATAAACATAATAACAAAACATAACATAAACAGTATTTTTATTTGAAAATAAAAGATCACATGAACTCCCATTTCACCTTTAACAATTACAAAAATAGATTTAATGCATCCCACTTCCTGCCCCATCACAGCATTTGCTAAGCAATCATCAAATGACAATAACACCAGTTGGGGGGAACTTGAGAAAATTCCTGAAGAATTCCATCTCCAGGAAAGGAGTGAGAAAATGGAAGTTATATTTGGCTAGCTCTTAGCATTATAATTAAAACAGGATAAATGAAGATAATCTGAACATCCCTGTCTCAAAGTCGATAGATCTAGTGTCCCTTAATTCAAAGAGAAAAAGACTACACATCATTGTAAAATGAGAAGAGATATAAACAAGCAATTTACAAAAGACACGGGAACAGCCAATAAACATGGAAAGAGACTCGGTCTTAAATCTACTCAAGGAAATTCAAATTAACATAGCTAGAGTATACAATATTTGCCAGTCAACCTAGCAGAAATGGCTAGAATTAATTATTGATAACTTCAAAGATATTTAAGGACATGGATTAATGGGCATTCTCTTAGAGCAAAAGCATAATTGGTTAAAGCCTTTTAGGAAAACATTTTGTCAGTATCTATCAAAATGTTGTCAGATATATCAAAATTTTGACCCAGTAATTTCATTTTTAAAAACTATGTGCAGGGTGCCTGGGTGGCTCAGTTGGTTAAGCGACTGCCTTCGGCTCAGGTCATGATCCTGGAGTCCCAGGATCGAGTCCCGCATCAGGCTCCCTGCTCAGCAGGGAGTCTGCTTCTCCATCTGACCTTCTTCCCTCTCATGCTCTCTCTCTACCATTCTCTCTCTCTCAATAAATAAATAAAAATCTTTAAAAAACAAAACAAAAAAAAACCTTTAAAAAAAACTGTGCAGATCTGCCTCTCAGATTGGTGTTAAATGTGGCTTTTCTAAGAGATACAACAGAAAAAAAAAATTGGCCTACTCGTCCATTATATAAATGCAGTGACCAACCAGGAATGTGTTGGACTCATTTAGCAACAATTACTTGCAACTAGTCTGCAAGCAGGGACATTGAAAAAAATTCAGAGTAGGAATGAGACTAGAAAAGTAATTTTTAAAATATAGTCAAGATGTGCGTGTGGGAGCAAGAGGTATTCGAGAATGTCTCTACCTTCTGCTCAGTTTTGCTGTGAACCTAAAATGGCTCTAAAAAATAAAGTCTAATATAAATTACTTTTAATATAGTAAAGAGAGTTTGTTACTCCAGAAAAATAAATCCCTACCCCTTACAGTTAATACTATCAATAGTTGTATAGCCCTGTGGATAATTTCTGGAAAATCTTTTCATCTGAGAGCATGATGTATTTATGTCACCATCTCTGAAAAGTCTCCTTTCCTCTGCCATGAAGAAAACATCATCATCTCTGAGCTATATTTTGGCAATTTTCCTTAAATTATAGCATAGTATATTCTATTACACAATTCTATGGGCCCTATTTACATTGCAATTGCCCTCTGTGGGTATCACTCACGTAAGATACATATGCACAGCACAGTCTCCTGGGTTTACGTCTGATGTGAGACTGCTTAATGATGCTAGATCCTACTGGCTAAATTGATTAAAAGGAGATATCAGGGGAAAGAAAAAAATAATGGAATGCTAGGTAAAAACAAAGACAAAACAGACTTCCTTGCATAAAGCCACATAATCAGGGAAGATTAAGCTTAGTGGTATATGTCCTCTTATCCGCAGCTCTGGGTGGTTCGCATTTATTAACCCAGTTAGTTTTCTCAGATATTGTAATGGGAAAACCTGGGAAATGAAGGGAGTCTGTTTCTCCAATTAAAGCATGCCTTATTGTTTCTGCCTTATATAGCTAAGTGAATAAATACATTTCTTGTTCTTTTCATTTCATTCAAGAAACTTCATATCCTTTTACTGGGTCTCTTGGTATCTTTTTATGAATCATTTCATTGTCTTTTAGTGACAAGCCTATGCCACTAAATAACATAAAGTTATTAGTTTGAAAATGTCTTATTACCTTTTTTTCCAAAAGCAAAAAAAAAAAAAACTGGAATTTTTTTTATCCTTCAAGATGGAAGTTTGAATAAATTACATTATGTTTATACTACAGTATTGTATCTATTCATAAAAGAAGTGAGGCTATATTTGACATAGTTAAAATTCTAAGATAAATAGTGAAAATAATATTTATAGTATGAGGTGTGTATAAAGACATAGATTAGATAAATAGGCAGAGAGAGAGACAATAGATAGATATAAAAATAAACTACTTTTTTGCAGTTTTTATAAGGAAAGGTCCAAATGCATGAATATCAGAGGTTCGATGAAGAGCAGATACAGTTTGGGGAAAAGAAGAAAGGCAGATTCATACACTCTTCAGGGTTTTTACCTAATGCCACTTGAACATGTCTATGAATGCACAGAGATTATGCCTTGATGGGAAACCTTCAGATTCACCATTAGAAGTAGTGTGATCATCATACCTTATCTGAAGAATATTTCAGTTGGGCTCTGCCTGTGTAGCTCATTAAAATAGAATTTTGAGTATTCTAAAATACACTATCATCAATGTTTTGGAGCCAGTCCCCTAGCCTGAGAAATAAGCTCTATACAGATCCATGGAAAGATTACCCCCTCCCCAGTTCTAGTGCTCCCCTGCATGCTAAATTTGATTATTTCTCTTACAAATGTAAGCAACACTTTCTTTCTGCAGGGGATGTTTCTTTTGCACCCAAGCTTTGGGCATATTTGGCTTTGCTAGACTTCATCTTTGTTATCATGACAATTTCAGGTAAATTCTTCAAATGATTCTAGGGTTCAGCTTATACAAAATGTCTTATTGATTCTGTTTATTTAGTGGGGGATTGCTTGAGCCATCTTTGTCCCTGAAACAAAATTCTTTACATTTTGAGATATTTATATATCTGTACTTCATCCTCTAACCCATCGAGGTCCCTGAGAAACCATCTGAATTATTCTTCTCTGCACTGTGGGCAGATTGCTCCAAAGATATTTTTATGGCAGGGTTGTGTACTTGTGTACTCTATTATTTTTTTCACTGGTCAAAACTGTGGATTCGCCAAACTGACACTCATAACTGTTTGAGCTCTGCACCAGATTTTCTTGCATCCACTTTCTTTTTTTTTTTTTCAAGTTTGTATTTAAATTCCAGTTAGTTAATATACAGTGTAGTATTAATTTCAGGCATAGAATTTAGTGATTTAACACTTCCATACAACATCCAATGCTCATCATAACAAGTGCCCTCCTTAATCCCCATCACCTATTTAACCCATCCGCCCCCACCTCCCTTCTGATAACTATCAGTTTGTTCTCTATAGTTAAGAGTGTGTTTCTTGGGTTTCCTCTCTTCTTTTCATCCTCTGTTCATTTGTTTTGCATCTTAAATTCCACATATGAGTGAAATTATATGGTATTTGTCTTTCTCTGACTGACTTATTTCGCTCAGCGTAATACACTCCAGCTCCATCCATGTTGTTGCAAAAGGCAAGATTTCATTCTTGTTTAAGGCTGAGTAATATTCCATTGTATATATATGCCACATCTTCTTTATCCAGTCATTAGTCTCTTGCATCCACTTTCTTATCAGGCGTTTGTTTTCAAGCTTGCCTTTGTATACAACAAAGGACTGAGAAGGAAAAGACAACCAGCTTTGCAACTATTTGTTCACTTTTAACATAGGTCATCTCATTTTTTTTTTAAGATTTTATTTATTCATTTGACAGAGAAAGAGAGAGCACAAGCAGGGGGAGCAGCAGGGAGAGGGAGAAGAGGCTTTCTGCTGAGTAGGAAGCCAGATGTGGGACTGGATCCCAGGACCCTGGGATCATGAGCCGAGATGAAAACAGGCGCTTAACGGACTGAGCCACCCAGGTGCCCCTAGGTCATCTATATTCAAAAAAGAATATAGAACATAAGTAGAATAAATATCGTTACAGACTTAATTGTGTTCCCTTCAAATTCATATGTTGAAGTCCTAACTCCCAGTACTTCATAAGGTGACTGTATTTGGAAAGGGTATATAAAGAGTTGGCTTAATTAAAATAAAGTCATTAGGCTGGGCCCTAGTCCAATATGACTCATATCCTTGTAAGAAGAGGGAAATTGGACACAGACACATAAGGAAGGAAGATGACATGAAGACATAAAGAAAAGATGGCCATGTGCAAGCCAAGAAGAGAGGCCTAGAACAGATCCTTCCCTCATGACCTTCAGAAGGAACCAACCCTGCAGACTACTTGACCTTGGACTTCAGCCACCAGAGCTGTGAGATAATAAATGTATGCTGTGTAAGTCACCCAGTCTGTGGTACTTTGTTATGCCAGTCCTAGAAAACTAGTATAGATGCTATGTGTTTTTAAAACAGGAATGCTAAGGAGTGTTGAGATCTGAATCAACATTAATTTGTAGGCAATGTTTACCATAATCTTCTAGAAGTTTTTTGTTCTCTTAGTATTCCTTAGTAAAATGCTTTCTTCAACCATGGAAATATTACTTGAGTGCTGAAGGCTCTTAAAATTGGGTCTACTGTTATTCTTTGTCATATTTCCTCTTTACTTTTAGACAGCCTGAGTTTTTCCCTTATTCTCCTTCATTTAAAATTCTTTATGGTGTAGGATTTACGAAGCTACTTAGTCATTTTTGCTGTTTTCAATGTGTCACAGGAGCAAAGTAATAGGATTAACATTTGAAGACGGACTAACATTTGTAGCAGGCTCTTTAAGCAGATGACGTCTAGCTGATTGACTCAATACTTTGAAAATCAGTTCCAAGTGGTAAAGAACTTTAATTTAGTGTGATCAGTGAGCCATGTGACCTAACAGAATACAGCTTGGGTTATAAATTTTGTAGCCCTTAGCAGCCTGTAAAGAGGATTCAGCATTTACATTGCCATGAGCTTTAGAGGAGAATCTCCCCTCAGATAGTTTATTTTGTAAGCACAGGGTTTCTTTAGGACCCAAAGGGCCGCTGTTTTGGATATGGCTGTAAGCCGATAATGACCAAAGCTGATAATGACTGAACTTTCCCTCTGCAAATTTTTGTAGAATCCTTGTCTTTATCTTGATCTTTGCTTCTCAGTGCTCACCTGAGCTCATGGATCTTCCTCAAGCTAGTTTGCCAGCTCCACATTTTGAATGGGTGAATAGATAAATGCTTAATACATTGTTATGGAGCCCTGGCAAAGTAGACAGAGACTCTGCAGTCCAAGGCTCAAGCCGGGAGAGGTATACCCCGAGGCAGAGACTCAGAATGTTTGCTATCCCTTGCAGGGAAGGATGCCTTTATTGCGGTACCACTCGCATTACACCCATAACCTGGTTTGTAAAAGCTGGAAATTAAATTTTAAAAATAAATTAGCTCCAGATAAACGCTGGAGTGCAGTTTGGTGCAGAACAAACAAAATGTTTTTGTGTTCCGGAATCATTTGTGAGCTGCTAGTTTATAATTTCTGATTTAGCGGAAATGACAGGTTCTGGGAGGGAAAGCCCTTGCTTCGAATGCTGGCTTTGCTACAGAATATACATGCTTGGGCAACTCTGCCTCAGTTTTCTCATGTGGTAAAAGGGAATCATCTGCTCTTTTTAAATATGAAGATAATCTGTTTTGATTTTTTTTCTTCTTTTGAGAAACAAATAATGATTCTGACTGAAGAGAATGGACATAAGGTAAGAAGTCTTGGGAGCGGGTTCCTCAGAGCACAGCTAAGATTTTGGTCAATGCAAGAACATTAGGAACCGTGGATACCCACACCAACATCAGCACTGCTAAAAAACGCTCCGATTCTTTGGTAAGGCACACACTGATTTATTTGCTTAATCTCCTGATTTTCTGGGAGTCATAGATAATGATGGAATAACCATTTTGTACAGGGTTATCCTGCTCCCAAAGCCACGTGACTGGTTCAAGGGTGGGCATGAGACCACACTGAGTTGATGAATCCCTTCACCAGGATTCTGAAATTGGGAGAGAAAAGATTTCTCTTTCAGAAATGTCAGTAGCTATTAAAAGTTAAGCTCTAGCCTTCGGTCCAGAAAGGCCAAAGAGATCACTGAGCAAAGGAAGGGAGAAGAATGAGAGGAATACAGTGAAGTATAAAGGTAAGTGCTGGAGAACAGAAGGTCTTTGTCACCTCACTGTCTATCCCAGTAACTGTATCTAAGTAGAAAAGCAACACATAAATTATCAATGAATGAGTGATATAAAGTAGAGAATAGGTTTAAGATTTCAAGTGCATAATTTTTGTTTTATCTCAGCACGATCTCTCTGTTGCCCCCCCCCAAACAAAACCAAACGACAACCAAAAAAAACACCTCCCATACAGAACCCATTCCATACGTTTAGAGATGGTTGACGCAGCCGCTTCACTACCAGAAAGCACATAACCTGGGCCAAGTTAATGAGAAGATTCCATCTACCTGTAAACAGTAACTCTGACTCAGAGATCATCCCAGTTTCAGGATCGATTCAGAATACAACCTGAGCCAAGCAGAAATGAGTATTCACTGAGATTTAATACATGGATGGAGAGCCATAAGGCTATGAGTATAGAGCTACCAGAATTGATCTTTACTACAGGTACAGCCAGTCTGTGAATTAAGCCAACACAGTGTGAAGTTGGACAAAATGCTAAAGCAAGAAACTTCTTCATTTGAATCCCTTAATTTAGCTGTTTCTAAAGGTAGATTTGTTATCTGGTATGAATCAATAGGTTCCCTTTCAACTTAAACTGGTTTGAGTTGGGTCCCTGTCATTTGCAATAAATAAAACCTTATTATACAAAAATTATTTCAAGAAGTGTAGAAAGTCCTATACAAATGTTTATTATTCAAAAATTACTCCTCTTTGACTCAAAAAGATAAAATTCAAAGCATTTAGAATGCTGAAGTATGTTATAAAATTTTTCACCCATTGCTTTCAGGAGAAGAATGCTGGTTCAAGGTACTTGAAACATCAGCCCTGTTTCTTCATGGAGCCACATCCAACAGCATAAATTCTAAGAATTGGGCTTGCCAACCTATTGAACAAATATTTAGCCCACTCTATCCACCAGATTACATCTCCAAATCTCTTTTATAAGGAAATTCCAGAGCCATTTTGTTGAATTCACATGCCAACTTCTCTTATGAAGATTCATTAGTTCAACTATCAGTTAGAGAGCATTTGTTCAGTATCTGTGACTATGTGCTATGCACCATGAGGCTTTGAGGACATAAAGAAGAAGAAAATAAAACCCTGGCCCCAGGGAAATTACAGTAAAATAAGAAAGGTAAACAAGTAAATAAACGGTTGTAATACAAGATGATAGGGATTGTGATGGATATCCAGAGGGTACTTCACAGGGAAGTGTTTCACCATCCTGTAGCACTGTGTGTGTTTAAATAATAAGCCAGTCTTTCCACATATAAGTTGCTCCATGGTTATACATAAAGCATTTCTGGCAGTTTTATTCATACTTGATCACTAAATGATTATTTCCTGAGGACCAAGAAGTCCAGAGATAACCAGAGAATACATGTTTACAAACCTGCTTAGTCCCTAGGTTGCTTCTATTTCAGTTAAATTAAGTTAATAGGCTGATATTCAATATTATTTTTAGAATTTTACGTGTAGTAGAACAAAGATTAAGTACTGAGTGATTATTTCTGTAGAAAATAATACACACACACACACACACACACACACACACACACACACACACATATATATATATATAGCTACTACTTTTACCAAATACTACAAGTTAGTCTTATTTTTGGAAGTTAAATTTCCTTAGAGGCAACATTTTAAGAAAGATACATTTTTTCAAGCACAATTTTTCTCTTAACCCCAAAACAATATGGGACAACTTCTGGGAGAATTGCATAGTTATTAGCACGTGTCTAATAAAGGGGGGCTGTTTGAAGACCTGTGCCCCACTCACAAGTCTGTGGATTTCCCAATGTGGAAATGTGGTCCAGTGTTCTGATCACCGAAATCAGAGGAGCGTGCCCAAATGAGAACCATCAATGACCCTTTTTTTTATTATTATGTTATGTTAATCACCATACATTGCATCATTAGTTTTTGATGTAGTGTTCCATGATTCATTGTTTGCGTATAACACCCAGTGCTCTATGCAGAACGTGCCTTCTTTAATACCCATCACCAGGTTAACCTATCCCCCCACCCCCTCCCCTCTAGAACCCTCAGTTTCTTTCTCAGAGTCCATCGTCTCTCATGGTTCGTCTCCGCCTCCAATGGCCCCCTCTTCATTCTTCCCTTCCTGCTATCTTCTTCTTCTTTTTTTTTTTAACATATAATGTATTATTTGTTTCAGAGGTACACATCAATGACCCTTTTGTCACCTGCAGTTGTTGCTTCTCCCAAAAGAGGTAGAAGGGTTTCTTGCATTCAGCAAGAAGGCCAGCAAGCATCAGTAAGCCTGTAAGAAGGCCAAGAAAAGAGGAAATTGGCCCTCCAAGATTCAGTAGCAGGGAAATTTACACCCCGAACATGCCGCCTATTTGATTTCTTCATCTGGCAACCCTATTCTGGCAAATTGTGATGTTGGAATACGTTCTCTTTGCTAATAGAATATCAGTGTGCAGAATCTTTAAAACCTGTGAATATGCTGTCTGGGGTACATTCTTACAGCACCTGTCAAAACACTCCATCTGTTTCATGCTGCCGCAGGCACCGTCCAGTTCCCGCTCAGCTCCCCACACACCAGTTTCTTCTCCCTGCCTTACGGCACTTCACCCTCCCTCACACACCGAATTAATTCCACGTGGCTCTGATGATTCCTCCACATTGTCTTCATCTGACCATGTAGCTTCTCTGCTTGCTAATCCTAAAGTTATCTTTTAAAAATCCCATTTGATTCAGAACAGCCTCATTAAAGAATTTAAGACAATTTTCTAAATGTGTTTTACAGAAAGGAATAGGAAGGAATATGCATATTAGCTTTGACAAGTAATGCATTAGAACTCTCTTATTGCATGCTTCGCTAGTGCAGAGAGCCCAGAAAGCTATAAGCCAAAACATAAATTGTATATATAACAAAATCTCAATATAAAATAGTATGAAAGCAGGTATTAGCCTGTCTCCCAGAAGCTATGCAAAGCAGCTGAACTGTCTATAAATAAAATGATAGAATTATAATTATGAGCAGTTGTCATTATCTGGAGATAAAATACAGAGTTCCATTTTTGGCTTTGCTACTGACAGATCATATACAAGTCAATTAACCTCTGTAAAACATTACTTGCTACCTTTCTATTTCACAGGAGGGTTTTGAAAATTTGGATGAATATGAATTAGTATAGCTTTGTTTATTAAGTGGCTAAGAACCAAAAAAATTGAGAATAGAAGATATAACAATGCATGCCCACATGTGATAATCAAATATATTGCACTGTTGGTAGCTTTTAAGGGTATTTATTGATTGCAGAGCTTCTTTTAGTTGTGGTTTTTTGTTTTTTGTTGTGTTTTGTTAGAGCAGTTATTTAAAAAAAAACTGTATTCCTTTATTAACATATCATATTAAATACTAAAAATGTTATGTTGAATTTAAATAAATATTGCAGGAAAATAAATTTTCACCTCAAAGAACAAGCATTGATTTACCCTTATAGTTAAACCCATCTATTGATATAAATTGCTTAGCAGGAAGCATATGTTGTGTTTAAAACTGATCTTACATTTGGAAATTTGAGCAGAGCTACCCTGAACCTTTTATCTAGGTTAACTTTTATTCTTCAAAGTTGTAAATGGTTTCTTTCAACATGTACATTCAAGGTTACTGGATACAAAAGTAAGACATCAGTATTATATTTTCTTCTACACTATAATAAATAGGTGTTGGGGGAAGGATATTTATTTTAGAATATAAAACTTTAATTAAAGTTGGCCATAAAAGCTTTACTTAGACACATTTGCAGAACATTATTCAATGTTGCCACCTTCAGGACAAATTTTATAATAGCAATGAAGAGGGTAGGATTAAAGATATTCTCCCCATGAATAAACAAGTATTCAGTCTATGCCAGTGATGCAAGGTAACTACTTATGCTTTTTAAGGCATCTGAATATCTGAATTTTAAAAATTATTTTCATATTCAAATGGCCACAAAATTTCAACTAGAACATGCTCTTCTAATAATCACCCACTGGTAGATATTTATTTAAGAAACACTGGTTGATTATTAGTATGTCTTAGGCTCTGTGCTAGGTGTTAAAAATTAAAAAAAAAAAACTGACTAAGACATATCAGCTATACTCAAGGAGCCCATATTCTAAAGGGGGAATCGGTATACAAATTGGATATTCCGGTAGTGTGATAAATGTTTCTGATGGACATAAACAGACTGTTATGGGAAAAGAGAAACTAAATACCTCTCACTCCGGAGGGTCAAAAAGTAAGAAAAGCATGAGGGAGGTGACAACTGAGCTTAGTCTGTTATTATAATAACTTTGAAATAGTTTAGCTTGTTTCCCCTTTTCTCTTTCCTATTAGGGAAGGGAGAGGGGCGCCTGGGTGGCTCAGGCGTTAAGCGGCTGCCTTCGGCTCAGGTCATGATCCCGGGGTCCTGGGATCCAGCCCCGCATCGGGCTCCCTGCTCCAAGGGAAGCCTGCTTCTCCCTCTCCCACTCCCCCTGCTTGTGTTCCCTCTCTCACTGTGTCTCTGTGTAAAATAAATTAAAAAAAATAGTAATAATAAAATAAAACAAAGGGAGAGAAAGAAAGAATTCTTAAAAACAGAACAATTATGTCTACTGGTGTATACATAAAATGGAGATTATATTTGCTAAAATGTTATTTCACAACTTATATAGATCATTTCTTACTTTTTAATTTCCTTTTTGTAGGCTTTAACAAATTTTTGAGTCTTCTTCATGGAGCAATCCTAGGGGGTCAGTATTATGTCATTTCTCCTGTTCATACTCTAGGTCCGGACCATACAACAGGATCACAGTTACTGGATTATTGACTGGCAGATACAGTCTTTTTCAAATGCTCCATGAACAGCAAAGAAAAATGCAACATAGTGTTAGTGTTCCTTTCCATCGTGAGAGAAACATTTTTCTATCAGTTTAATATTTCCATTGCTATAGTCCTACTTTTCTAAATAAATGTCCTCTGAAACAGCTTTTAATTAAAGTGTGTTACTATTGTTATACATTAACATATATGAGATCTGTCTGTAAAGCAGTTAAGACTATGTAGCATTTGAAGCCAGTCAGATGCGCTCTACCTGAAAATTTGCTCAATGTAGCTCCATTGCCCAAGGAGGGTTTTGGTCTGCTCTTGACTGTAATAATTTCTCAAAAATATGTCACTGCAGTATTTTTAAATAAAAATGATCATTATCATTACTGCTACTGGAAATTGAATTATTACAATCAGAAAATGGAAATGGCAATGTTGATTGAAAGAATTACATTGACAGATAGGAACATGAATAATGTCTTTTTTTATTTTTGTAGAATAAGAGGGAAAATATCAAAATCTGAATTTAAAAAATCTGAATAAAATTGTTCATATCTATCCTGATAAGATCACTCAGGTGTGCTAATGGGAGTGCAAGAATTAGTTATTTTTAAATAACTTACCAAATTTCTGTTCAAGTTCTAACACTTTAATAAAAAATAGAATTGCACATGTCAGCAAGCAATGCTCCTCCTGAGGTACCACGTCAAAAAGAGCCTTATGGATAGGTGGCTTTTTTCTTCGGATATACTTGTCTTCTATGCGGCCACATCTCCCTTCCAGAAACATTCATTATGGAGATAGGTTGTCCTCTAGTTTTACTTTTTATAAGATTTTATTTATTTATTGACAGACAGAGAGAGGGAGAGAGAGAGAAGCAGAGGGAGAAGCAGGCTCCCAAGGAGTAGGGAGCCCGATGCGGGACTCGATCCCAGGACCCTGGGATCACGACCTGAGCTGAAGGCAGACGCTTAACCATCTGAGCCACCCAGGCGCCCTGTCCTCTAGTTTTATATGACAGAAGATGTAAACAATTTAACCTTAAACATCTGTGTTTTGGTTTGTGTTTTTTTTTTTTTTGAATCTGTGTTTTGGTTTGTGTTTTTTTTTTTTTGAACAGAGAGTACAAAAAAATCTTCATAATAATATCTATCACTTTTCTAGTGAGAAATCATAGTTTCCAGATTGAATGGGGGATTGCACATGATGGTTTCCAATTTGAATTTTTTAGTGCGGTAGATATTTTTTCTTTGAAAAGTAGCTGACAAGAGGTTTCCTTCTTCTTGACAAAATAAGATGATAGGTCGATATGTACATATATATATATATATATACAGAAAAGATAGATAATAGATTAATAGATCAGTCAAACGATGCTGACCATGATTTTACAAACTGAAGGAATTTTTGACACCAAAAAAGCTGAAGGTATGTGATCTTAAGAACATTACATGAAATTAGGTAAATTGATCTTCATTTAAAACTCACTAACATTCTTTTTATTTTCTACTCATTTCATCACAGATCAATAAAAACTTTCTTACAGATAGGCTCTGGTCTGCGTCAGACCCATGAGAACCACAGCCATTCCAACTCGCATTCCCCCTTGGTGAGGGCTCATCTAACACTGCTGCGTACATGGCACTTGTGCTTATCAAGGCTTCCAATTCTAAGTCATGGAAAATGTTTCACTTTTAAAACTAACAGCTTAAAGTTGTTTTAGCTCTTTTCCACGTTTGCTCTCAAAACTAGTTTGTCTCAGTCAAACGTTCAGTTGTGTAAGTTTAAAGTCGCCGAGCTTCAGTGTACCCATGTGAAAATAGAGATAAGATTCACTCATTCATTCGGAAACAAGATGCGGATATCCATGAAGAGTGCAATGACATAATTTCCATCCTCAAGATTACAGTTTAATGGGGAAGACCAGAAAATGATATCTCAGGTATTTACATAGACTAAATGTGGTAAGATTTAAGAAGCATTTTGCATCAATTCTGATTCAAAATTCTGTAATTAATATTGCACAAAACATATGCAAAAAGATGGACAACTTAAAACACTCGCTGTATTCTAGGAAGCTTGGTTGCCCGTTAAAGCCAAGCCAAGCATAAATACATTTCCTGCTCCCTCCTTCTGTGCCTGTGTCCGGCACGTACGCAGAAACAAGCTCTTTAGATCCCAAGGCCATCTCCTTTCCCCCCTTACAGTTACAGTTCACTCTGGTGATGTGCTGTTGGAGTACCTTATGCACACAAAGTCGCCACCCCTGTTCTCAGGCTTTCAGAGCTGCTGACACCATTTCCTGATACTCACAAAGCTCCTCTTACCATGAGCCCCATTGTGTAGTCACAGAGTGAGGCAAATCCCCCCACCAGGTCGACCAGTTACTTGTACCCCAAAACATGGCTTCCTCTACTCAAAGTCTTCAGAACATTCTAAATGTTTATTCTAAAAGTTATATTATTATATACCTAATATATATATATATATAGGTATTTAACATATACCTATATATATATATATATAGGTATTTAACATATACCTATATATATATATATTCTCATTCTAAATTTTATGTTATTATATACCTATTATATTACACATACAGAAAGGTGGACACAGCATATATAAGTGGTTTAAAAATAAAAAAAGTATATATCAAGTATATATACCAGTTGCTCACTGGGAAGGTTTCCTGGCTATTGAACCTATTTTCTAGAAGACTGCTCTGGGCCTGCTCTGGCTACTCCCCTCCCCATGAAGAAAGGAGTTCTGGAACCAAGGGAGCATGCCTTATGCGAAGCCCAAGTTCCCGCTTCTCTGAGCACCCAGGACCCCACAGCTCCCTGCCCAGATGTTCCTGAGCTTTTTTCCAAAGCCTGATCTGACTTTCCCCGGTCAGATACTACCTGGATGTGTCACCCTAAATCCCAGCAGTGCTCAAGAGGCAGATATTTAGGGGAGGTGTGGGCAAAGCTTAAACAGAAGTGTATGAAACCCTTTGCAGTGCACAGATCTAAGGGTGGGACCAGACTGGAGTGGACCACTATTGGGGTGGGCCAGAGGTCATGGGTCTATAGTCTGACTTTTTCTGCATCATTATGTTCTATCATAGAATTCCTAAATTCACACCTGCCTTTTAGGTCATGAAGAAGATATATTATTCAAGTTAGGAGTATATTATCTATTTTGCTTAACAGTTTGATGATCTTGATACTATCAGGGAATAAAAAGGCATGCACAATTGATGCTTACTAAACATGGATGCCTCTATGATGGGTGAAAATGCAAGGCCAAAAAAAATGAGTAAATAACATCATTTATTTAAAATTCTAGGACTAATAGGCTTCCATTTTTCTTGAGTAAATTCCTGGTAGTGGAATGGCTATATCATCTGGCATGGGTGTGTTAACTTTTTGAGAAACTGCCACGTTGTTTCCCAAACTAGTTATATCATTTTACATTCCCACTAGCAGCATATA
Organism: Callorhinus ursinus; assembly: GCF_003265705.2. NCBI lineage: Eukaryota > Metazoa > Chordata > Mammalia > Carnivora > Otariidae > Callorhinus > Callorhinus ursinus. The sequence continues at coordinate 14,293,200 of NW_027397071.1, forward strand.
AAAGTTCTAATACCAGTTCTTTCATGTCCTTGAAAATATTTGGCATAGCCAGTCATTTCATTTTAGTTATTTTACTGGATGTGTTATGGGATCTTATTGTGGTTTTAATTTGAATTTCTCTAATAACCAATGATGTTGAATATCTTTGCACATGGTGCAACATTAAGAAAAAGTGGTGAATTATTTTATATTTATTGAGACTTTTATTATGTCCCAGAATAAAATGTATCTTCATAAAAAGTTCTGTGTCCACATGGAAAAAATGTGTATTCTCTTGCTATGTAGAGTATTCTATAATGTCATGTTAGGTCTAAATGCCTGGTAATGCTGTTCAAATTTTCTGTATCCTTGGTGACTTTAGGTCTCCCTATTCTATCGATTATTGATAAAGGGGTGTTGAAATATATCTTGAGAATTGTAGATTTATTTATTCTTATAGTCCTGTTAGCTTATGTTTCAAGTATTTTGAAACTTGTTTTCTTATGTTTATTTTTGTCCATAAATTTTGGGATTGTTGAAAACCTCCTCAGAAAGTCATCCCTTTTTCATTGTTGAATGGCTGTTTTTACCCCTGGTAATACCATTTAATTTGAAATATACTTTTTCCAATATTAATTTAGCCACTTAAGCTTTATTTTTTGATAAGAGTTATGAGGTATACATATTTTTTATCCTTTTACTTTTAATGTATTTTTTTATTGGAAGTATGTTTCTCATAGCACATAATTAAGCTCTTTAAAAAAAAAATCCAATCTGACAATCTCTGTCTCTTAATTGGGATATTTAGACCATTATGTATTTGGTATGTGTTATTGATATGGTTAGATTAAAATCTATCATACTGCTCTTCGTTTTCCATTTGTACTATATGTTTTTAATTTACCTTTTCTCTTTATTCTGTCTCTTTTCAGATAAATTAAATATTTTTTTAAAGATTTTATTTATTTCAGAGAAAGAGAGAGTGTGTGCACAAGTATGAGCAGATGAGGGGGCAAGGCAGAGGGAGAAGCAGACTCCCCACTGACCAGAGAGCCAGCCCCCAGGCTCAATCCCAGGACCCCTGGATCACAGGAGCCAAAGGTGGATGCTTAACCGACTGAGCCACACAGTCACCCCATAAAAACTTTTATTATTGTATTTTATCTCTGCTAATTTATGTTAGTATCTTTGTTTTGTTAATTAGTGGATGCTTTAAGGTTTATAGTATACATCATTAACTGATCACTGTCTAGTGATATTATACCACTTGATACACAGCACAAGAGTCTTCAAATACCTCCATATCCATTATATTGATGACTGTTGCTCAAATGCCTTACATAGCACAGAAAAAAATTTAGACATAAATTAGGGCTCTGGATGTTAAATTCTTCCAGAGAGGATTTAGGCTAGGGGCATACCTCCTTAACCCAATCGGAGTTTGAGTTGATTTGAAGTTGGTTTGAAGGTAGATTTTCATCTTTTCTGATTTGCTCTTACTCTTGGGAGTGCAGACTTTCAGGGGTCTCAACTAAATGTCTGGGAAGCTTCTCAGGCCTTTATTCCTTAGTGAACTCTAAACTGTGAATTTTGACCCCTCAGCCTGAGGGAACAAGAAAAGCTCTGCTCAGTTTCTTCGTCCTTTGGCTTAAGAATTCACAATTTCACAGGAGAAAGGTGGGGCCAAACACCAGAAACATCTCACTGTGCTTCCCATCTTTTGAGGATCTCAAACCTTCAAGCCCTCACTGTCTTGATCATTTGCCAATGTTTTCAAATTGAAGACATACTTTTGTTTTATGTTTTGTGTCCAGATTTTCTCTAGATGTTCTAATTGAGCTCAGCTGGAGGATTGCTCTAATGAAGGCTAAACTACCATGACCAAAATCAAATGTCCCCTTTGTTCTGAAATTTCCTAATGACTTTCCTGTTTCATCCATTATGCTGGGCACTCAGTGGCCATTTCAGTATGGAAACTCACAGCATTCTGTTTGGAAGTTTTTCTTGAATAATTCTTTATAACAAAACCCTCTCCATTTTCCTTGTTTTCTTTTTCTGAATCACCTATTACTCAGATAGGGACATCCTGAAATTAGTCTGCAGTGTAAATAAGGATGATTTTACTTTTCCTTATGGCCATCACAGGATTGGGATGCTAGATTAATTGACATTCCTCCATCTACATTTTTTAGATTTCAAAATTTTGTTCCTGTTATCTTTGCCCTTACATTTTTTACCCTTGTTACTTTATGTGTTTAAAAAAAAAAAAATGTCTTCACCGTAGTTTTAGTGGAGTTTTACGAGGGAGAAAAATTTGATGTGGGCTGTCTATGACCTTAATTTGGAAATGTTCTCTCCATTTTTGTTGCTGACTCTACTTCTCAGAATCTGTATATAAATTTGAAAGAAAACAGACAGCAATCTAAGACAGAGTAAAATTCTTTATTAAAATATTCACAATCTTCTGATCTTTAGGCACTTTTTTTTGGATCCATGTGCTCTCCTCATAGAAGGAGTCCTTTCCCAAGTATTTATCTGATGTCTTTTTTTTTTAAAGATTTTATTTATTTATTTGACAGAGAAAGACACAGTGACAGAGGGAACACAAGCAGGGGGAGTGGGGGAGGGAGAAGCAGGCTTCCCGCCGAGCGGGGAGCCCGATGCAGGGCTTGATCCCAGGACCCTGGGATCAGGGCCTGAGCTGAAGGCAGACATTTAATGGCTGAGCCACCCAGGCGCCCCTTTATCTGACATCTTGATCAAGCTGTCCTTTTGTGGGTATACCTCACACATCCTCCAGACTTGTAAGAAATTGGCATAAACACAGCTTAGGCTAGAAAAAAGATCCCTGCTTATTTTAACTGTGTTGTTATATCTATAATCAGGTGACTATCTCAAAGAAAATCACTAATTCAGCAAATATTTACTTACGGTTTTCTATATGGAAAGCATTGCATTGGTCTTCATAACTGAGTGTTTCTTCATATATTAGCAAGTGAATGAATTACCATAAAGCCAAGGATTCACTGGAGACAACTGCTTCTAAGCATTAGAGCCAGAGGGACTACAGGGACTATGTACTCTTCATTCTGTAGGTGAGAAAACTGAAACACTGAATGGTTTCATGATTCGGAGAGCAGCCCCCTTATTGGGGATTCATGAGGTGTCCTGGGGGATGTCTACTCTGGTCAACCCAAATTGAGAGTCAATGGAGTAATGTGGGGAATTTCTACATTAAACTAGAAAATCAATTGCCTATAGTATATTAGCTAGCACCTTGGGTAAAATAGAATCCTTATGTTCAAGTGAGTTATCAAACCAATTTTGAACCCACTCCAAACGCCTTGGCCTCGAAGCTGCTATAGTCAGTCCTGTAATAGCACAAGTCCTGCCGTACTAACGAGAGTGCAAATGCCCATTTAAAAATTACTCATCCTTAGTGAAAACGGCAAAATGTTGAAAGTTATGCTATACATTATACATGCACAGAATTTAACTGCCATTTTGTCTGACTGAAGATTTAGGTAGGACTATTCTGCTTTTCTCCTGCAATCTTTAAGTCAATACATTTCACACTATGTGATGTTCACCTGTTTTCTTACAATCACCTGGTACTAGGTACATTGATGGATGGTCATGGGGTCAAAAGTATGCCACCATTCAGAGATACTTTCGGTGCCACAAACAGTAACTTTGTTAATGTACAGGCAAATGCCTATCATCAGGCAGGGGTGTTGTAAAGGCTTGCTGGCACTGGGTAGCGAATTTGAATTAGACAATCCCTAAATCACTTTCTTACTTTAAGTTATTAAATTCCCAAAGACTGTTATAGCATCAATCAATATTTTCAAAGCCTAGAAAAAATATAAGAATGTGGGGCACCTGAGTGGCTCAGTCAGTTAAGCATCTGCCTTCGGCTCAGGTCATGATCCCAGGGTCCTGGGATCCAGCCCCGCATCGGGCTCCCTGCTCGGCGGGAAGCTTGCTTCTCCCTCTCTCACTCCCCCTGCTTGTGTTCCCTCTCTCGCTGTGTCTCTCTCTGTCAAATAAATAAATAAAATCTTAAAAAAAAGGAATGTATTCTTCATTGGTACTTCATTAAAATGTTATTTATAGATATATTTCTCTGGCATCTACTTCTTTTATTTTGTGTTACATCTTTGTAATAAATTTGTATTATGCCTATATAACCAAATATGTGCTAAATATCTATACAGCGTAAGTATGTACTCAGTAGTAATGTGACTTTAAGGCAAATACCGTTATAGCACACAAACATACATTCTGTACATCATATTCATACAAAGAAAAACAAGTTCTGATGAAGTTGGGTTAATAAATAAATGTGATGATATTTGGGGGGAAAAGAAGTGTCCCAGAGAATGTTTTCTTCACTCCAGGCTACCTAGACAGAGAACGAGGAGGTTCAATTTGTTTGTAAAAGCAAAATCACTCACTTTAGAGTAAAGGCCATTCCACGTTGAGAAGTCAATCCCTTGAGTGCACTCCACAAAGTCAAGCCCTCATGGCTGACAGGTTGGTAGATTCCAAGTCAGCATGATGCAGGAGCTTAGTGACCTTTAATTCCACAGACACAAAGGACTTCTACCTGGTTTCCTGACTCCATGGCTTTCAGAAATGAATGCTTGAGTACCCTTCTTTGTGCCTCAGCTGTAATCAGAGTCATTTTCTGCCCCTAGCATACAGTTTTAGGTTGATTGGACCCATAGTAAAAATACCCCAGATGTTTCCATTGTGACAGCTAAGGAACTGTTGACAAGTGCCTTTTAAATTGCTTTTTGCTGCACTGAAAGTTTTGAGATGTTTGTCCTTATCTTATGATAAAGTATCATAGTTTATGAAACACAAAACAATCAATCCATAAATGTTAGTGAATTTATTAGTTAATTGCCATGTATAAATTGTCCAGCTAGGCTTTCAGTGGGATAAAGTGCCATTTAAGACATAGAGACAAAGGAAAATGGAATTAATGTCACAAGGTCTTAAATGCAGTAAGTGGGTGGTAGTTGCTCAGTGAAAGAAGAAAGAAAAGAGGCAGTCTAAAAGATTGAATGGGGTAAAGGACCTGAGCTGTGCTTTCCAGAGAGGAGGAATATCATTAACAAGGGATGCTGAGGTGAGAAAATACAAGGGCTTTTTGATGGTCAGAGAATGAAGGAAAGGTCCAGTGAACAGTCAAGAGTGAGAGGACCTAAAAAAAAAAAAAAAAAAAAAAAAAGAGTGAGAGGACCTAAGTCTCCAAGTGCGGAAATAGTACAAGATAAGAGCAAAAAGGAACTGTGATCTGTATTGGCATGTCCTGGCCACACAAAGTGATTTGGACATCTTCTGGCAGATAACATGGCACCATTAAAGGTTTTCAAAGAAGGAGCACCTGGGCTGCACAATTGGTTAAGCAACGGACTCTTGGTTTCAGCTCAGTCACGATCTCAGCATGGTGAGATCAAGCCCCTTGTCGGGCTCAGTGCTCAGCACTGAGTAGGCTTGAGATTGTCACTCTCCCTCTCCCTCTGCCCCACTCTACTCATGCTCGCGCTCTCTCTCTCTCTCTCTCTCGACTATAAATAAATAAATCTTAAAAAAAAGTTTTTTTAAAAAAACTTTTACTCTTTCCCTCTCCCTCTGTCTCTCCCCCCATGTTCTCTCTCTTTCTCACTCTCTCAAATAAATAAATCTTTTCTTAAAAGGAAAGTGTTCAAGGAAAATTTAAGACATAATCATGCTGTTAGTTGTGAACAGAGAGGAGCTGACAGGGGAAAGAACAGAAGCAGAAAGTACTTGCAGAGTTCCCGTTCCCCAGGAACAAGGGCCTAAACCAGCAATGGTGAAATCAGGAGCGTGGACGAGGTGTGTGAAGGCACCCAAAACTGTTAATGGCCTTGTGAGAAATCAGTGAACACTTAAATGGAAGATGACCATGTCTGACAAATTTATAGGAAAAAAAAAAAATTCAAAAGAGAAAACCATTATGCAAAGCTATGTGAAATAGTTGTTTACAATCGCAAGCACTGGAATGTAAATAATCCGAATTTAAATTGCAGCTCCACTACTGGTCACTTTTGCGGCCCTTAAAGAACCAACAGACACCTCTGTGCCTCACCTTCCCCATCTGTAAAAGAAAGCTCATTAAATATCCACCCCAGAGGCACGGCAGGAACACAAAATGCTATTATGTACATAAGTAAATATTGCCTTGCACATGATAAATATTAGACACGATTATTAGTCATGTTATAACATCTCAAGCAAAGGGGATTACTTTTATACATGTTGACTTTGGGGTAATATTAATATGAAAGAGGCTATTAAAATGGTGCCGTTGGAATTCTGGTGGGAAGCAGATAGGATGGAGTTGTTTAAGCCCATAAATACTTGAAACTGTTAGAGTTAAGTAGAGAACGATTATAAAAGCCTCATTATCTAGTCTCTGAGACCAAACCTGGACCTGTTGGGTGAGTCCCTAATGCCTTGAAATGCCACATAAATTTGCGTATCACCAGGCCACAGACGATTTCTTTTTTTTTTTTTTAATTTTTTATTGTTATGTTAATCACCATATATTACATCATTAGTTTTTGATGCAGTGTTCCATGATTCATTGTTTGTTCATAACACCCAGTGCACCATGCAAAACGTGCCCTCCTCAATACCCATCACCAGGCTAACCCATCCCCCCACCCCCCTACCCTCTAGAACCCTCAGTTTGTTTTTCAGAGTCCATCATCTCTCATGGTTCGTCTCCCCCTCTGACATACTCCCCTTTTCTTCCTCTCCTGTTATCTTCTTCTTTTCCTTTTTTCTTAAAATATGTTGCGTTATTTGTTTCAGAAGTACAGATCTGTGATTCAACAGTCCTGCACAATTCACAGCGCTCACCGTAGCACATACCCTCCCCAATGTCTATCACCCAGCCATCCCATCCCTCCCACCCCCAACCACTCCAGTAACACTCAGTTTGTTTCCTGAGATCAAGAATTCCTCATATCAGTGAGGTCATGTGATACATGTCTTTCTCTGATTGACTTATTTCACTCAGCATAACACCCTCCAGTTCCATCCACGTCGTTGCAAATGGCAAGATCTCATTCCTTTTGATGGCTGCATAATATTCCATTGTGTATATATACCACTTCTTCTTTATCCATTCATCTGTCGATGGGCATCTTGGCTCTTTCCACAGTTTGGCTATTGTGGACATTGCTGCTATAAACATTGGGGTACATGTACCCCGTCGGGTCCCTACATTTGTATCTTTGTGGTAAATACCCAGTAGTGCAATTGCTGGATCGAACGGTAGCTCTAATTTCAACTGTTTGAGGAACCTCCATACTGTTTTCCAGAGGGGTTGCACCAGCTTGCATTCCCACCAACAGTGTAGGAGGGTTCCCCTTTCTCCACATCCCCGCCAACATCTGTCGTTCCCTGACTTGTTAATTTTAGCCATTCTGACGGGTGTGAGGTGGTATCTCATTGAGGTTTTGATTTGGATTTCCCTGATGCCGAGTGATGTTGAGCACTTTTTCATGTGCCTGTTGGCCATTTGGATGTCTTCTTTGGAGAAATGTCTGTTCATGTCTTCTGCCCATTTCTTGATTGGATTATTTGTTCTTTGGGTGTTGAGTTTGATAAGTTCTTTATAGATTTTGGATACTAGCCCTTTATCTGATATGTCGTTTGCAAATATTTTCTCCCATTCTGTCGGTTGTCTTTTGGTTTTGTGGACTGTTTCTTTTGCTGTGCAAAAGCTTTTTATCTTGATGAAATCCCAATAGTTCATTTTTGCCCTGGCTTCCCGTGCCTTTGGCGATGTTTCTAGGAAGAAGTTGCTGCGGCTAAGGTCGAAAAGGTTGCTACCTGTGTTCTCCTTTAGGATTTGGATGGACTCCTGTCTCACGTTTAGGTCTTTCAACCATTTGGAGTCTATTCTTGTGTGTGGTGTAAGGAAATGGTCCAGTTTCATTCTTCTGCATGTGGCTGTCCAATTTTCCCAACACCATTTGTTGAAGAGACTGTCTTTTTGCCATTGGACATTCTTTCCTGCTTTGTCAAAAATAAGTTGACCATAGAGTTGAGGGTCCATTTCTGGGCTCTCGATTCTGTTCCATTGATCTATGCGTCTGTTTTTGTGCCAGTACCATACTGTCTTGATGATGACAGCTTTGTAATAGAGCTGGAAGTCCGGAATTGTGATGCCGCCAGCTTTGCTTTTCTTTTTCAGTATTCCTCTGGCTATTCGGGGTCTCTTCTGGTTCCATACAAATTTTAGGATTATTTGTTCCATTTCTTTGAAAAAAGTGGATGGTATTTTGATGGGGATTGCATTGAATGTGTAGATTGCTCTAGGTAGCATTGACATCTTCACAATGTTGATTCTCCCAATCCATGAGCATGGAACGTTTTTCCATTTCTTTGTGTCTTCTTCAATTTCTTTCATGAGTATTTTATAGTTTTCTGAGTATAGATCCTTTGCCTCTTTGGTTAGATTTATTCCTAGGTATCTAATGGTTTTGGGTGCAATTGTAAATGGGATAGACTCCTTGATTTGTCTCTCTTCTGTCTTGTTGTTGGTGTATAGGAATGCCACTGATTTCTGTGCATTGATTTTATATCCTGCTACTTTACTGAATTCCTGTATGAGTTCTAGCAGTTTTGGGGTGGAGTCTTTTGGGTTTTCCACGTACAGTATCATATCATCTGCAAAGAGTGAGAGTTTGACTTCCTCTTTGCCGATTTGGATGCCTTTGATTTCTTTTTGTCGTCTGATTGCTGTGGCTAGGACTTCTAATACTATGTTGAATAGCAGTGGTGAGAGTGGACATCCCTGCCGCGTTCCTGACCTTAGGGGAAAGGCTCTCAGCCTTTCCCCATTGAGAATGATACTCGCTGTAGGTTTTTCATAGATGGCTTTTATGATATTGAGGTATGTACCCTCTATCCCTATACTCTGAAGAGTTTTGATCAAGAAAGGATGTTGTACTTTGTCAAATGCTTTTTCTGCATCTATTGAGAGGATCATATGATTCTTGTTCTTTCTTTTGTTAATGTATTGTATCACGTTGATTGATTTGCGGATGTTGAAGCAGCCTTGCAGCCCAGGGATAAATCCCACTTGGTCATGGTGAATAATCCTTTTAATGTACTGTTGGATCCTATTGGCTAGTATTTTGGTGAGAATTTTTGCATCCATGTTCATCAAGGATATTGGTCTGTAATTCTCTTTTTTGATGGGGTCTTTGTCTGGTTTTGGGATCAAGGTAATGCTGGCCTCATAAAATGAGTTTGGAAGTTTCCCTTCCATTTCTATTTTTTGGAACAGTTTCAGGAGAATAGGTATTAATTCTTCTTGAAATGTCTGATAGAATTCCCCCGGGAAGCCGTCTGGCCCTGGGCTTTTGTTTCTTGGGAGATTTTTGATGACTGTTTCAATGGCCACAGACGATTTCAATCTAACACAAGCTTCACCAATCAGAGCTTTAAAACAAGAACTCAACAATGGTTTGAGATTGGAGAAATCTTTGAAAATCATGGTCAGTTGTATAGAAGTTCAACAATCAATGATAGACAAATGAACAAACTGTCAAAGAGGAAGAATATAATTCAAGAGCTATAAACTTGTGAGTTTGACGTTTATCCTTGGGAACTTTTACAAAAAATAATTAAATAGAGGATTATTAAGCCTATAAAAAGATGTGATCATTAGGAACCTGCATAGACTTACTAAGAAAGCAAGTCCCAGACTAACATAATTTGGGGGTTTTAGGGAAGTTGTCCAGGAAGTTCAAAGATTCCATAAATGTGGATATTTGAAAGAACTCACCAAAATATAAAAGATGTATTCACATAAGGCTTTAACATAAAGGGAAATGTTACAGTCACAAGAAACAGTGCAGGCAAGCATTGGAGATCCCAGAGACATCTCATGTGCAAGCTCCAAAAGGTCCTTATTAACACACCAAGGGGCTTCCTGTCCAGATTGAACTTTCAAGATCTGTGTGATGAATCTTGGCCTCAGGAGATCTCAATTTATCAGGAGATAAATTTCCAGTATGGTCTTTAATGCCTCTATGGTCACACAGTCAAGCAAGGTTGGCTAACTGGTTGTGTCGGATGAAAACAATCAGTAAACAAACTGGTCCTGGGAGTTACCAGAGTAGTTTCAGACTTTAAATGCCACCACCCATATCTCAACTAAGAATTAAAATTAGACATCCAGGCATCTCCAAAGATAAGGCTAGAGTTTTCCAGTCCAGCTGCAAATCAACTCTATCTTACACATAGATTAGAGGAGTTCATATATGTGAACTTTTCTAGTTTCAATGAGAAATTTGATATTGTGTTACCTAGAACTATTATAAGCAAGATGGAGAAAAATAGATGAGATGACACGATGATTAGGTTGATCTATAGTTGGAAGGGGAACTTACCACAAAATATCAGTTATTGGAGTGAAATCACCGTGTAAAGAGATTTCAATAATCAGAGAATAAAAACTGGCACAATGAAAACTTAATCCCACAAATACTAAGTCTATATTTAAAGCATTTTATTTATTATCCTAACTTGTCAATGATCAAGGCAATGGACAGTTTATATAAGAAAATAAAAGCTTGAATCTCGTAGTTTCCATGTATATTTCCCATATTATAAGTTAGATAGATCATATTTTCCTATGTACAAGTCACATTTGTTTTTCTCACGTGTGAATTCTCTGTATATTTTGCAGGTCTGGATGAACAATAGAGGCAGGTGAGAAAAAGAATAAACTGATCCCCGTGGTGAGAAAATCACAAATGAAGGCAAAGTTAGAATGGTGCAAAAATCATAAATAAGTTTACATTTTTATAGCCTTAAGTGGGAAAAAGAGGAATGGTAAGAAGTGAGCCTGAAGAAGATGACAACCATCATATTATGGAGGGTGTTGGGTGCCTACTAAGTAACCACCAATCTGGTGCAAATAGTGATCTATTAGTGGACTGAAAAATCAGTCCAGTGGACCACACATACCAGTGTTAGAGGTTTTTAATTTGTTTATTTTTAACCAAATGCAAAGTAGAAGAGAAAAAAATAGTGTGTGAGAATAGAGGGGAGAATGGGAGAGGAGAAGAGGGGAGAGCAGGCAGAAAAGAGAATAGGAAAATGCATTGCAAGGTACGTGACTTTGATTCCAGTAAGTATGTTTATACACAAACGAGTACATATTTGTGTGGGCTGATGTTCTGGGAGGTGATGGGAACATATACAATGTATTTTTTGCTGAGAGCCATGGTTTAAAAGTTTGAAAATCACTGCCTTAGGCTAGGTGGTACCATTGAAGGATTTTAAACATATGAATGGTAGGGTCAGATTGAATTTTAGATTTATCTGTGAAAAGGCCTATAGGACTGACAGCTTCTTCAACAAATTGTTTGTAGGCAGATCTATAAGGCTCACGTGAATATATTTACAGCAAATCTTTTTATTTGACATGCAAATGAATGTGCATATTTTTTTAAATAGAAGAAAAACAAGTTTCAATGAGGATCTTTATGCAATATTTCATTCATTCAATTACTTAGCTATGCATCCAGTACCTACATTATTTCGGGCACGTTTGTAAGTCCTGAAAACACAGCAGTGAATGAAACAAAGTTCCTGCCCTTATTAGGCTTATAGTCTAGTCAGAAGTGCCACAGGATAGTAGGAGTGCCTGGGTGGCTCAGTCAGTTAAGCGTCCAACTCTAGATTTCAGCTCAGGTCATGACCTCAGGGTAATGAGATCAAGCCCAGCATCGGGATCCCTATTCGTTCTGCCCCTTGCCCCAGTCTCTCTCTCTCTTTCTAAAAATAAATAATCTTTTTTTTAAAAAAGTGTCACGGGATAGTAAATTACGTGACAATTTGCATTTACCAAAGATGGCACAAACAATACCCCCATCTCTTATGCTCTTCCAGCAATGTCACTCTGTTAGTCCTCCCATCAAGCAGTGGGATCTGTGTCCATTGCCCTTGAAAATGGCATGCTTTTGTGATGATTTTGGTTAATTAAGTGTGCTGGAAAAACTTCTTGAGGTTTTCCAGCACACTGGAAAGGATCAGACTGCCCTGAAGCATTCATGCTGTGAGGAATCCCAAATCAGGCCTTGCTGAGAGCTCACGTGGAGATGCCATGAGATACACGGAAAGAAGAAAGAAAGAGAGATACCTGGCCAGTTCCAAGATGTTTCAGCCCCACTCTTCCAGCTGCATCCACTATGTTCCTGCAACTCTATGAGAGACCCAGAGCCAGAATGACCCAGGAAAGCTTTTCTGAAATCCTGATGCATAGCCACCATGAGAGTTAATAAAATCATCATCCTTCTTTTGAGCCACTAGGTCTTTGGTGTGGTTTGTTAGGCAGCAACAGATAAAGAGAATATTGACAAACAAATAAATATACAGTGAGTCAAACAGTAATAAAGTACAAAGGGAAAAAAATAAACAAAGGTAGAGCTAAGAGGGTTAGGAATTGTAGGGGAGAAAAGTACCATACTATGTATGCTGGTCAGAGGAGCTCTAAAGTGATGTTTGAGCAGAAGGAAGAAGGTGAAGAAGCAGCCCTGCAGGGAAGTGGAGAAGGACCTCTGCAGAGAGAGGAAACAGCAGGTAACAAGACTGGAGTAAGTCCAGATCGCTTGGTATGTTCAGCACATTAGAGCAAAGAGAAGGTGGTGGAGATGTGCTTATAGAGAGGATGGGGAAGGGGGAAAAGAAGCCTAAATAGAATACTGGAGTCTGTTCTAAGAAATTTTACTTTCACTCTGGGTGAGATAGGAAGGCTTAGAATGGTTTTGAAAAAGATTTTTCTTTCTGGCTTCTGTGTGAAGATTAGAAGGGGTATAAGGACAAATACAAATTTAAAATAAGAGGCTTAATTCTCTCCCTTGAAAATAAGGGAAGAGAGTTCCTCATCCCTTTCCTTACAGCACTTTTCTTAGAAAACTGGTAAGTTCTTTCATTGTCTTTTTGTAATTTATGTAACTCTTTTTAAAAGCTAAATAAACTTCCTGCCAACTTTAGGAGCCAGGAATGTCTTTCTCATAGGCCTGGGAACCCTCTCTTTGAAATGTAATCATCAAGAATGATAGCAGCCCCATCTCCCAGTCTCTGTGGAAGGGCAGGAGCCTAACTTCAGCAGGCTTCTTGCTCCAAGCTGTTAAACAACCTCTTGCAATAAAGATATGAGAAGGTTTTCTTAATCCTTTTTGGATAAAGCCAATTAGCTAACACAGATGGTCACCCCAACTACCAAGTGAATTTAGGATGAACTATGTGACAAATGGTGCTGTCAAGTCCTGTTACTTGAGAACTCGCTGTTGTTTATCTTGGAATCATGTATATCATTTGCTGGACTATGTAAAAGGGGGAGCTTTCTTTCTGTCTCTGCAATATCTCAACAGATTGCCTGTAATGTGCGTCAAACTCTGGTTTAATGCCTATTCAATAATAAAATTGTTTTCTTTCTCCACTACCTTTGTGAAGAGACTTCCTAAGTAGTAAAGATTTTTGTTTTTTTAATTAAGTATCCCAAACAAGAGCAAGGATAGACTCAAAAGAAGATAGTTAAGAAATGACTGTGGTATTCCAAGGTAGGTAACAGTGGTTTCCAGCATGTGTAGCAGTGAAGACCGAAATGTAAGCTGTATTAACTGAGGTTTTTGCATCTAACAATGAAAGAGTCATGTAGCCAAAATTATTCGTTCTTTTTTCTTTTATTTATTCAATTAAATGTTCTCCACTATCTTCCAGATATGAACACAGACCCTAACAGAAATTAAAATGAATAATGTTGATGCTATTTACCAAATTTGAAAGTCTTTAAAAATCTTTCTGATGATTCAAATGACAAGCTTCATAATTCTCCTAGGTTCTCAGTTAGTATATAAGATGCAAAACTGATTTATTCAATTTTAAATGATTTTTTGGAGTTTTTTATAGGTTATCAAATCAAAGACTAAACTTCACCATTAATAGTGTATTCAATACTAAAATATATGAAACCATATATGTACATGAGAGTAAAATAATGACAACGATACTTAAATACTAATATGAGCTCTAAAAATAAGTTTATTAAAGTTTGTGTCTTCACTATTTATATAGAACCTTTGGTAACTTTTTTTTTTTTTTTTTGAGGTGAAGAAGAGATTAAAAAAAGAAGAAAAAGTGAAATATCTTGGGTGATTTTTCCCAAGGTAGGAAACACAGGAATAATTGGTAATTTCCAATCTAAGTCTCACACTTTCTGTCTAACCATTCAGATAGAAGTCAGAGGGAAGATACCTGTACTGGAGTTTTATAAGGGGCAAGTGGAATCTGTGCCCATTATTTGGAATTCAGAAAAGTCCAGGTTTTAGCTAAAAATAAAATCTCATAAAAATGAATACTAATAAGAGTATTAAGTGAGCCTCACTGAAACCAATAGCTACCTCAGAGCTACTTGAGCATTTTGTTCAGCATAATCATCACTCCAGACAATTTCTATGAACATACTCTGTGATCTGTGACAATCCAGTATAACTCTGAACCTCTTGAAACAAGGCAATTTAGTTTTCTTAGAACAGGGAAATGAAAATATGCAAGCTCTTTCACTGATTTCTGGACCAGCACTGGGACTAGCTCTTGGCAATCTAATTATGCCAGACATGAGGGAGTGATTTTTATTTTCCAAACTGGTTTTTATTTTATTAGCATGGAACAAATTCTATTAAGAAACAGGAATTCTTTTTTTTTATTTTATTTTATTATGTTATGTTAATCACCATATATTACATCATTAGTTTTTGATATAGTGTTCCATGGTACTGGCACAAAAACAGACATATAGATCAATGGAACAGAATAGAGAGCCCAGAAATGGACCCTCAACTCTACAGTCAACTAATATTTGACAAAGCAGGAAAGAATGTCCAATGGAAAAAAGACAGTCCACTTCAACAAATGGTGTTGGGAAAATTGGACAACCAGATGCAGAAGAAACAGGAATTCTAATGACAAGCAAAAATAAACATCTACACAGCTAAACCAAAACCTGAAATAATTATGCATGCCTGCTATTTTGCCCTAGAAAAATCCCCCAGTGAGGAAATTATAGAGTCCTTAAATCATTCAGAAGGGCTATCTACACTGGTTGAATCCATTCAAAGATTGTTCAGTTTCCTGGTTTGTGTTGAAAGAGCTAAGACAATCCTTTCAGTGAAGGACAATGCGTTGGAGTAGAAAGAGATCCGTATTTGAAATCAGAATACTAGGGTCCCTGATTTCTAGGCATATAAACTTAGGCAATGAGGTGACATTAAACTGAGTATCTCCTCCTCTGCAAAATAAAAGTAATGATAATAACATTTTCCCCAGTGTAACAACACAGGAGTTGAATGAGAGGATGCAATTAAAAGAATCTTGAAGCTGTTTCTAAATAGAAGACATATTATTACTTCCATTAATGGAAACATAGATTGAAAAGTATCAAAATAGATTATAAATGTACAAAGAAAAATTTTTCATTTCTTTTTATGTGATCTCTAGGGATCTATAAAATTTATAAAATCGTTGAAAATGTGACAATAATGGGCACCTGGGTGACTCAGTCGGTTAAGCGTCTGCCTTTGGCTCACGTAATGATCCCAGGGTCTTGGATCAAGCCCCACATCAGACTCCATGATCAGTAGGAAGCCTATCCACCCTGCTCATGCTCTCTACCTCTCTCAAATAAATAAATTTTTTTTAAAAAATGTGGCAGTAATCCAAGAAACAAATAGTGCTCTTTTTTTGGTTTTTGGTTTTTTGTTTTTGTTTTTCTTTTAAGATTTTACTTATTTGACAGAGAGAAGAGAGCACAAGCAGGGGGACCAGCAGAGGGAGAGGCAGAAAACAGGCTCCCTGTGGAGCAGGGAGCCCCACGCAGAGCTCAGTCCCAGGATTCTGGGACCATGACCAGAGCCGAAGACAGACGCCTAACCGAATGAGCCACCCACGCACCCTATTTTTTTGTTTGTTTTTTTGAGAAGAGAAGTGGGTGGATGAGGGTCAGTGTTGGTAGGAACAAAGTCTGAATTATTAGCAATATATACCTAATGCCTAACTCTTAGTAGATAACTTCATGTGGAAGAATTAATAAATGTCATATTATATACTTAACACTTCAGTGATCATAAATGTATTATTATCCTGTCATGCTCTTGATTAAAGGGATTGGCAAAGAAAAGTCTCTGCCTAAAGAGGAAAAACCCTTTTGAAGAAGGTGAAAGTCATATTCACACTTCTCTTCTCATTCATTAATTTGAAAAATTATTTATGGAGTTCCTTTTTATTGCTAGGCATGTGGTAACTCATAGAAGGCACATTTATATGTATTCATTCAACAAAAATTAATTGTACCCTGGACCAAAGGAGACACAGCAATAAATAAGATTAATATTATATTTGTTACCTCAGAACTTATAAAGTGATCCTTAAGTACATGTTTAATTTTTTTTTAAAAATCTGACTGTTAAAAGCTGACTGTTATGATTGGGAAATGAAGAATAATATGGGAATATAAACCTAAATTAAGAGTCAGAGAAGTTGAAGAACTGATATGTAAATTGACACCTGAAGAGTGATTAGTAAAAATGAGAGGTAAGAAGAGTGTCCTAGGAAGAGAATATTTCTTGTGTAATTACATGCTGACATGATGGAACAATCCCACCTCCCCCTTCCACCTGGAATTGAGAAAGTTTCTCTTTTTTTTTAAGATTTATTTATTTATTTTGGGGAGGGGCAGAGGGAGAGGGAGAGAATCTCAAGCAAACACCCCACTGAGCACAAAGACTGACCGCAGGGCTCATTCTCATGACAATGACATCATGACCTAATCCGAACTCCAGAGTCAGATGCTTAACCAACTGAGCCACCCAGGGGCCCCAAAGAAGTTTCTTTATTAAACACCACCACAACCCTTTGTACTTCTATAACACTCCTCATACCTACAACTACTTATTTTAATGCCTATCTTATCAAACATTTTGTAGTCTCCATAAGAACAAGAAAACTACCTCATTCATTACTGTATCCCACCTTGTAGCACAGAAATGGTTACTATAAAAAAAGCTCAATAAATAAAGGCTAAATAAAAAATCAGATTGGTAATGTTGAGCATCTTTTCATGTACCTGTTGACCTTCTGTCTGTCTTCTTTGGAAAAATGTCTATTTAGATCCTCTGCACATTTTTTAACATATTGTTTGTTGTTGTGGGTTTGTTTATTTATTTGCTTTTTTGCTTTGTTTTGCTATTGAATTGTATGGGTTCTTTATATATTTTGGATATTAACCACTTTTCAGATATATATGATTGCAAATATTTTCTCCCATTAAGTATATTGTCTTTCCATATGGTCTCCACTGCTAAGCAGAGATGTCCCTTTAAAATAAAAGTCACATCATGTGACTTATCTGCTCAAAATCCAACTGTAGCTTCCCTTTCTTCAGCATAAAAACCAGAGGCCTCTGAATGACCTATATATTGGATTGAATAGAGTCCTCAAAAAAATGTATATCTATTTGGAGTTACAAAACATGACTTATTTAGAAAATGTCTTTGCAGATGAAATCAAGTTAAGTTTATGATGAATTAGAGTGGACCTTTCATTTGATAATTGGGATCATAAGAAGAAGGAAATTTGAACACAGACAATGAGAACATCATGTGACTGTGGAGACAGAGGCTAGAATGATAGTTACAAGCCAAAGAATGTCAGGGACTGCTACCAACCACCAGAAGCTACGAAGAGGCAGAAGATTCTTCCCTACAGCCTTGAGAAAAAGCTTGATTTTGCTGACACCTTGATTTTGCACTTCTAGCCTCTAGAACTCTGAGAGATTAAATTTTGTGTTGTTTTAAGCCACCCAATTTGTGGTAATTTATTACAGCAGCCCTAGGAAACTAATCCAACTTAGAGGTCCTGTGTAATCTGCACTTCCTATCCACCAATCTTATTTCTTGCCAATTTTCCTCTTGATTACTCTGTTCTAGTTACCCGGCCTCTCTACTCTTTCTTATATGCCACAGACATGATGGCATATTAGGCCAATTGCACTGCCTGAAATATCTGACTGGAATGCTTTCTGTTAGGTGTCTGCACAGCTAACTCCCTTGCCTTACCTGTTTCAAGTCACTGACCAACTAGAAGACCATGAAGCTTACCTGATCACCCTATTTTAAATTACAGTTATTCCCAAGTCACAGAAGGCTAATTACCAAATTTCACTGATGTCTTTGGCTTATCATATCAGTCAAAAAGTATTAGTTAAACACCTTCCAAAAGATTAACATATAAAAGATGACCTCTATCTTTAAGGACTATGAAGACCTCTCTCTTGTGTACACCACAGAGTATACACACACAAAAAAAAAAATATTCAGAGCTCAAGTCATAATCAAATAAGGTATCAATTATAAGAAATACAGAAAGCATGTATCAATAAGATGTAAAAGTGAGAGTTGGAGTAAGAGTCTTAAGAAAAAAAGAAACCATTTGGAAAACCCAGGATAGCAACAGGAATCACCACTAAGAAGGAATTTAAAATAAAATCATGTACTTTGCCTAACTCAGATCCACTTTATCCTTCAATTAATTTCATGCTCTTCAAAATGATAAAATAATGATCTCAGAGTGCCCAAATAATTGAGTGCTCTTGAGTTATGTGGAATAAGATTACATTCTTTGTTCTTTTACCCTCTTCTGAAATTGGTGTAATACTTGTAAAAAGATATTCACTTGACAGTTCTAAACATGTAAGCCCTCCATTAACCCAGAAAGCAAGCATGGAATGCAAAGGAGATTCCAACAGACTCATATCAGCTGTGTGCATGCTAAACACTGCTCCTATTAGACCACTTGTAAAGTGAGAAGCACACACAGTTCAGAGGCCATTCAGCTCTTTCTTCATTGTTGCTATATTCAGGGATGAAGTTAATTAACCATAGATTTGTAAAATTATTTCAGCTCAGAGAGAATCTCCAGAGATACATTCTTTAGTATAATGGTGAATTATCTAAGGAATATAAACTTGCTTTATCCAAGTTAATAAAATTAATTGACAACTCAATTGGTCCAATATTATCTTAAATGACATATCTCTATTTCCATGATATATGACTTCATTACTCCTCTGGTCTATGCATTATCTAAATATATGGTATGGGAAAAAGAGGCACTCTAACCTGAAAGTTGCTGTTCAAGTAAATGGCGCTTTAAAAAAATACATTTTTAAAGGTTTTACACTCAACATCCACAGGTTACCATTGAGACCTGCAAAATGCAAGAAATATTTGACAATTATATCAAATAAAGATAACATATGTCTTTGTAAACCTCATTTTAAAAATGATAATGTGAAAAAAATTACAGAATTTAAAAAAGCTAAGCACAAAATCCATTATGCACTAGTATTTCCCAGGCATAAGCATTATTCCCAGATACAAAAACATGTTCTTGAAATATAGTCCACGCTACTGTTAATAAGGCACAGGCTGTGGCAATTTTGTAAAACATAGGGATGAAGCTCCACAGATAAGAAAAAAGCTCTATAGTATCAGCCTCCACTTGTCACTTAATCCATGCCAATTTTCCAAAATATATTTGAGTTTCTAGCATATGTTAGGCTCTAAGCAACACTATGTGGAATAAATTAATACATCTCTAACGAAGTACAGGATGTCTGATAATTTATGACCAATAAACTGTTAAATAAACTACCTTATATTCACTTTTACTAAAATTATTTTTCATAATTTTTATTCAATGCTCTGGGTCAATTAATAAAATGAAAGTAATGTAAAAACAGTGTGTAACAATTCAAAAAAATTGTTAATCCGTGCCTTTACTGGGCTTACAGTCTCATGTTAGAGATAAACAATTGAATAAGTAAACATCTAATAAATCAATACCAAATAGTACAAATGAATCTATGAAGAAACATAAATTAGGATAAAAGTTAGAGAGAATGTATGAGTGCTATTTTACATGGGATAAAGGAAAGACAATGGAGAGACATTTAAGTTAGAAGAAGGAGCCATAGATATATATGGAGAAGAACATGACAGGCAGTCTTGAAATCAAGAGTAAATAAGCCTGATGTGTACATATGTCTTAATTACAAAACTTCAGTTACTGTGCTGGTAGCCTCTTAGAGCCATATGTTAGTTAAATAAAAACATTTTATGGTGAAAAAGAGAGTACAAATTTGCTCCTCACTGGTAAAGATCAACTATATAGAGTATATACACAGTAAACAGTACCAAAACCCGACATCTGTACACTGTTTTAGAGAATATAATATGCTTTTACATATAAAGTGATTTCATAATGAGCATTTGATATACAGCCTTTAGGAGTTTTGAGTCAGGCAAATGTGAACTCAAATCCAGGTTCCGTTATGTGTCTTCTCATAATTTAGAGCAAGTAACTTAACTTAATATGGTTTCAGTTTCTTGGCCTGTAAGGGAAGGAAAGTGATCTTTATCTTTAATTGGCTATTTTTTGTACATGCATTCATTCATTTATGCACTCATTTGTTCAATCATTCAACACATATCTATTAATTGCTTCCAACATGCCAAGCATTATTCTGGCCATGGGGATATAGGAGGAATGCTGGCATGGACTTTGGAAAAAGATGACCAGAAAATAATAATTAAACAGAGAAATTTGTAATGTGTCAGGTGATACTATGTGCTAAAAAGAAAAATAAAACAGGATAGGACAAAATATTTGGGGCATTCACCTATTCAAGATAATGTTGTCAGATAATGCCTGTCTGACTGAATGAGAGAAACCTAAAGGTAACGAGAGACCCACCTTTGAGGAACCATCTAAGGAAAAGTGTTCTAAGCACAAAAAAAGGATATAAATGTAAAGGTCCTATGATTAATCCAGCGAAGGGCAAGTGATAGGAGGCAAAAGCAGATAGTCAATCTGGAGACAGATGATTCATAGACATGTAAACCATGATAAGAATCTTGGATATAATGCTGAGTGAAACTGAAAACCACTGAAGGTCTTAATCCGAAAAGTGATGTGATTAAGTCTTCAGTTGTAACAGGAGCTCTCTAGTGGTGGGTGAAGAAGAAGCTATAGCAGTGGCAAGCTTAGAAGCAGGGGGACTAGCGAGAAGTATTGTTCTAATCCAGATGACAGTGATTTCTACAAGTTTGCGATCAGAAAAGATGGTAAGATATAGCCAGGTTATGGATATATTTCAAAAGAGGAATGTGCAGGATTTGCTGATGATTTGGATATAGACTGTGAGAGAGAAGAGTCAGGAATGACTCCAAGACTTATGATCTGTTGTAGGCTGAATTAATGACCTCCCAAATATGTCCTAATCCCTGTGAATTAAGAACTTGTGAACTGTTACTTTATATGCCAAAAAGGACTTTGCAGATGAGATTAGTGATTTTGAGATGTGGGAATTACCATAGATTAGTTGGGGAAGCCCAGTGTAATCAGAAAGGTTCTCTGAAGAGAGACTCAGGAGGCGTCAAGGAGAGGATGAAGTATGTGCGATAAGAGAAGCGGAAGGAGAAAACGCTACATAATACAGGACCAGGAGTCAAGGAATGAAGAGGGCCTTTAGAAGGTGGAAAAGGCAAGAGAATAGCTTATCCCCTACAGCCTCCAGAAAAAAAAAAAAATCCTGCCAAAACTTTTCAGATTTTAAAAGTGTTAAGACTCATTTTCAGATCTAGAACTGTAAGAGAATAAAAGTGTGCTATTTTAAGCCAAAAAATATATAGTAATTTGATACAGTGGCAATAGCAAACTAATATGCGGTCTAAGGAACCGACAGCATAGAAAGGGTAGAAGAAGACAAGAAGAATCAGGTTTAGACCATGTTTGGAAATCACTGAGTCTGGATCTGAACATGGTACATTTGTGATGACTTTTAGATATCAAAGTAGAGATGTCAAGTAAAATGTTAATTAATTTGTAATGTGTGACGTGGTACTACGTGCTAAAAAGAAAAATAAAACTAATATAAATACAACACAGTAGAATTCTCCTTACTGGAGAAATAAATTTGGAAGTAATCAGTATATATATATATATTTGGTAATTAATCTATAGGTTTGAGGAAAATCTCCCAGGTAATGAGTATAATTGGAAGAAAAATATCAAAATACTGAATCCAGAGGTTCTTCAGTTTAGAGAAAGAAAATTCAGGGTAATTCAGACAAGCAGTAGCCAAAAAGTAGGCAAAGAACAAAAGATTAGTGTTCTGAAGGCCAGATGGAGAAAATATTTCAAGGAAAAGTGAGCAATTAGCTGCGTTAAATGCTGCTGATAGACTAAAGAAGGACTGTAAATTGACCAATAAGTTTAGTAACATGGGGGTCACTGACACATTTGATAAGCTCTAAAACTGCATAATTTTAAGACCTCTTTGGGTGAAGGTAAGGAGCAAAACCAAATTGATTTGGGCTCAGGAAAAAATAGGTGGAAGAGAAAATGGAGGTACTGGTCAGGATATAATATCCTGAGTATGCAAGATGGAATGGAATCCGGTGTACAAGTCAAAGAATGGACCTTAGGAAAGAATATGGGTACTTTATATGTTATTGTATTATGGATTAATAAGCTAATAAAAGTAAAATGCCCATATGTTTGTACAGAATAACTGCCCATTGACATATAGATATTATTATTAACATAAGAACCCTCCCCATAAGCAAATGAGTTGTGTTAATGTGGTGTCTATTTTACAAAAAAAAAAAGAAAGAAAGAGAGAGAGAGAGAAACTGACTTCTATTTAAATTAAATGAATGTCCCAGGTGTATTATACTAAATAAGTTTCCAATGTACCTTATAGTGTGGGCAGAGTGGCGTAATGGAAAAATTGTTGTTCATGAAAGACAGAGGACTTGGATTTGAGAAAAGTTTTTGTCAATTACCAATAATGAAGTTTTTAAAAACTCAATTATTACTTCACTTCTTCATATATAAAATGGGGCTAATGATACCTCCACTACACAACATTGCTAAGGTGATTAAATAAGATCCTGAATGTGGAAATTTTTTATCTACTGCCCAACAGTTCAAAAACAGTATCAAAAACCTGAGACAAATCTCTTCCTCAGTTGGAGAAATATTCTTAGAGGAAATGAGTCTGGAGTTTGACTTTTATTAAAGACTGACTGTTGGCAGACAGATGAAGAAAGTGATTCAAATATAGGAGACATCAGGAAAGCAATTGTTTGACACACTAGAGAAAACTGTATATGAGCAACAAAGGTGGAAGGGAAAAGTAACAAAAAAGGCATGGAAAGTCAGACTGAGGTCTTCACTTTGAATATTTGAGAAACACAGAGACAGAGGAGGAGACACAACAGTTATGATCCAGATATCATTTCGGGAAGATCAGCTAATAGTAGATTGAAGGAATAGAGGCCAGTGATGCATACATTAGATTAATAGAGGTAAAAGGAATGAAGGGCCATATGAGAGGGTAACAAATTTAAATATGATGGGGTACATTATAGAGATTTAGTCAGATATCCATCAAGCTGACAATTCTTTAAATTCTCACTAGAAAATACTGTTCCTTTTAGTTTCTTAATTAGCATTCTTCCTTTAGAGATTTCAATTCCTACAGAGTGTTCATTAAGTGGAAAGAAGCAATGTGGAGATTTGAAGCAGCTTATCTGCACATTTGAGTCCTAGCACTTTTTGTAAATAACAAAACAAAAAACAACAAAACCCACCTTAAATAAAATAAACTAAATAAAAATTAAAAGTGCCCACAATCACCAAAAAAGTCCCAGGTCCAGACAAGTGGAGCCCAGAGCAATATAGATTAAATTCAGAGGATGGAGAAGAGGAAAGAGATTGTCTGAAGCTTTCCATTAGTTTAAGGCATAAATGGAATGAAGTAAGAACTCAGGAAACAAAATATGAAAGCTAGCAATTTCTGGAGTTGTCTCTATTATTAACTTCTAGTATTATGAAATTTAGATCAGACACATTCATATGCATTTCAAATAAAGGATATTTGAACTGCATGTCTCCCGCTAAAGTTTGCATCATTACTCAAATCAATCACCAAGTAATTACTGCTCATGTTCTAAGGTCTCTGCACTGTTTTTCTTAACAATGAAGAGTGTTCTAGGATTACTAATGTTAAGGGAAACAAAGACTAACATTTAAGGGCATTTTAAAATTAAATTTCAAGAATATTTAGTTAGCAATTTAAATTATCCCCAATGTACCGAGAGAAAAAATGAGACACAATAAGCCTCTTCCCCCACCAAAAAAAAAAAAAAAAAAAAATTACGATTGTGCAACAGGAAGGCAATGCTGCTGTTCCAAAGGTCTAAATTAGACTTTCTGCTAAGGGCACCCACACCTGGGTTATTGTGCGGATCAAACAGTAAGATCTATATAAAGGAGCTTAATATAGTATTTGTTCTATAGTAAGCACCCAATAAAGTCGATCATGACTATTCTTATCAAGATGTATTGTTTTCTTATAACAGATTTTTATTTCCCTCAAAAATAATGATAGTTTTGTGTCCAGACATGTTTAATTAATACGAGAAGGAAATTTGATGCCTGTATATTTCAACATTTTTTGAAGTTGATTGTTTTATATTTCCCTCCTTACCACAAATGAAAGCTTCATGTGTATCCATCTTTTGGTAACATGTTTTAAAGCTATAATGACTGCATTGTGCAATCGGATGGGATGTTCCATAATATTAAGAGTCCTGTATGGGCTATATATGGTGAATATATTTCCTTAGTAGATATTGTGTTAAATTATGGAAGACTTGGATGCAAAAATGAAGTCATCTTTAAAAGAGTTAACTTGGGGCACCTGGGTGGCTCAGTCAGTTAGTGTCTGACTCTTGATTTCGGCTCAGGTCATGATCTCAGGGTCATGAGATTGAGCCCCTGGTCAGCACGGAGTTCAGTTTGGGATTATCTTTCTCCTCTCCCTCTGTCCCTCCCCCAGTTTCCTCTCTCTCTCCCACTCTCTAAAATAAATAAAATCTTAAAAAAATTTAAAAAAGAGTTAACTGTTCTGATAGCTTATATTAAGTTTTTCCCTAGGGACTTACATTAATTTGTTTATAGTAACTATAAGGTTTTTTTTCTTTGATGTATTAACTATATCAAATGTGTTTCCCAGTGTATTATAAATGAAGTCTTTTCTTCTGGAAATCACCCTAGGAAGAGGTTGAGCAATTCCCTTCAGCAGGAAAAAAAAGTTTAAAACTAGCTAAATGATTGAAAACAAATTTAAGGATGCTGGAAAATGACTAAAAACATATAGTAATTCAAGAAGTATTTACTCAGAAAAAAATCCCCACTCAGTAGATGAAAAATTAGTTTATGACCATTTGAGCCTAGAGGCGTTCCCATCTCATCAGTTTGGTTGGTGAAATCCCACAGGAGAACCTGTTGCATGTGGTGGATTCATACCAAAATGGCTAGAAGAGCAAGTAGGAATTCAGTGGGAATTTCTCTTGGAAGCAAGAGAGCCAGAGAAGAACTGAGATGATAAGCTCTTAAAATATCCTTGGCTGGCAGCTAAACTAAGATTATGCAAGAGGCCCTAGAGAGCTCAGTGAAAATTGAAAGCCTGACGAGACTATGAATTTACTCATGTAATCCTCAATTCACACAAAGCAGGAATTATAGAAGTGAAAACTTACGGCTGGAGGTGTCTGAGAATGACCTCTTTGGAATCATTGACTAATCTCTAAACTATGCAGACACAAGAAGACCACAAGGGAGTCAATCCAAAATACAAGCAAACAAATAAAACAAAACCATACAAAAAACCTACAACTGAGCAGAGACATCAGTAGCTGTAAAACACAATGAAAAATATTTTACAATGTGAGTATAGGTGAAATAATTGACTACTAAAACAAACAAACAAACAAACAAACAGCTTCCAGAGACCAAAAGAGAGTCCAGAATAGCCACAGTGTAATATCTACTATGCATAATTATCAACCAAATTGCTCTTTATGAACTAGGCAAAAAAATAGGATATTGTGAACAATAATCAGGTTTTAAAAATAGCCAATACAGAAATTGACTTCAAGCAGATTTAGATGTTAGAGTTAGTGACTTTGAAGCAAATATTTTATATATATATATATATATAAACTATATATTGGACATATATATTCAAAGAATTAAAGGAATGCATATTCAAACAATCAAATAATTATTAAATTATTTCTTTCAAATAATTAAAGGAAAATATGCTAAGAATAATCAAAACAATCATACCAATAAGGAATCTCAATAGAAACCTGGAAACTGAAAAAAAATTTAAAAAAAAACTAATGGAAATTCTAGGACTGAATAGTATAACAGCTAAAATTAAAGTTTCTCTATTCAACAGCAGATTTGAGATGTCAGAAGAAAAAAATGTGTAAGCTTGGAGATGAAACTATAGAAATGTTCAAATCTGAACAATAGAGTGGAAAAAAGAGTGAAATAATAACAGATATTTGGAAGTATGTGGGACAACAGCAAGTATTCCAACACATGCATAATTGGATTTTCAGGAAGAAAGGAAAAATATAAAGGGCAGAAAAATGTTTGAAATAATAGTGGCCCCAAGCTCTCAAAATTTGTCAAGAAATATTAATTTACACATCCAACAATCTTAATGAATCCCCAATTAATATAAATACAAAGAGAACCACACCTAGATACACAAGACTCAAACATCTGAAAGCCAAAAACAGAAAAGTCTTGAAAGTATGTATCACATACTTCAAAATGATACAGTTAATGGCTGACTTCTCATTAGAAACAATAGAGATGAAAAGACATTGAAATAACATTCAAGGTGCTAAGGGGGGAAAACTACCAGTTACGATTCAATATATACTGAAATTATGCTTTATAAATGGGTGTAAAGTAAAGGTATTTCCAATTAACAAAAGTTGAAAAAATTCAATGTTAACACAAGTGCACTGCAAGAAATATTAAAGGAAGTCCATCAGACTGCACGTGATGTAATGAGCACTGGGTAATATATAAGACTGATGAATCACTGAAGTCTACCTCTGAAACTAATAATATACTATATGTTAATTAATTGAATTTAAGTTAAAAAATAGAACAAAAAGTCCATCAGACTGAAAAAAAATGTTATCAAATTGTAATTCAAATCCAAAGGAAGGAATGAAGAACACTAGAAATATAAGGTAAATATAAGATAAAGAAAAGATCTGTGTGTGTTTTCTCTTAATTTCTTAAATGACATTTATTGCTTCAAAAATTATAACAACCTACTGTTGAGTTTGCAACATATAGATGTAGTGTGTATAGATGTAATGTGTATGACAAAAATAACACAAGGAGTGGGATATAGTACAAAATTTCTATATTTTACCAACAGCTAGTCAGTACAAACTTGAAGTGGCATTGATCAACACTAAAATAATATTGTAAAGAAATTGACTGTGGTGGTAGTTACATGACTGCATGCATTTGTCAAAACTCAACTAACTGTACACTTTAACAAGCTAGATTTTATTGCATGTAAATTATCTCAATGAAGCTCACTTAAAAAAAAAGTAAAACAAGCTTTCCCAGAGTTTTCTCCAAACCAGGAAGTCTTA
This sequence comes from Callorhinus ursinus, assembly GCF_003265705.2. Lineage (NCBI taxonomy): Eukaryota > Metazoa > Chordata > Mammalia > Carnivora > Otariidae > Callorhinus > Callorhinus ursinus. The sequence continues at coordinate 14,320,844 of NW_027397071.1, forward strand.
TTTGAATAAAAATAATCACAGGAACAACTAAAAACTTTCTACAGCCTGGAAAAATTTAGAAATCTGTGAGAGTTAAACAATTTCAGAAGAGAAAAAAAAAATGTCTTCTTTCCATACTGAAGTGCATACCAAGAAACAGCAAGTTGAAGAAAGCATTTTTGAAAAATAATGGGGGAACTTTGACAATCCAATCTGGGCAAATAAAATATAACTTTAATTTTAATCAAAATATCAGGATGTTCTGGGACTTCTATTTGTCACTGAACACATGATTTATGTGAAATCTGATGGCAAAAGATTGTCAAAACGCATTAAGAAGAGTGACAAGGTTAATGCTTTGACCTCTGCAATGGCACTAAAGATTTTAATTTGAAACTACAGCTTCCACCTATAAATCTGAATTTAGCAACAGGACAAATTCAATAATTTAGTAAATGCAATGCTTTTTAAATCAGCATTTCCCCAAAGCAGCACCCATGGTTTTGTTACAAGGAACCACCAAATGGTAAAAATGTCAAGTGCTTTTTCCATGAGTGCATCTTTCTTCAACCCAGTAGGTATTCATAGCACAGATTTTTTTCCAGAGGTATTTTATTGTTTTTCTACTTTTCATCAGGCTTGGGTTGCCATGGCAATAAAGGAGGCTATCTTGCTAGATTTCACCTTTGCTGTCTTGCTTCATATGGTTGTCTCTCCTCAAAGCAAACATGGTGGATGCTACACACATACAGATGTCTGATTTTGTATTTTCTTCTTGAGTGTGCTTGGCAGCTACTCTCCTGAGACAGCTGAAGCAGCACTTCACAAACTGGCATTCATCTTTCTCTCTAATGGCCACCATCATATGTCTCACTTGCTTTGTGATCTCTCTTTTAAGAAGGACACATCTCCTTTTGAAAGATTTCTCTTTCCCATTGAAAACATTGGACTTTTAACATTTCAATTAACTTTGTTGTCAGATCAACTCTAAATGCATGCCCTGTTTAATGTTATCCATCATTTAAGGTGTAAAAGAAAAAAAAATCAAAAGAGCGTATAGATTTATAATTACACGTAAACTGATTTACTTGGAGCATGAACAATTTAGTTTTCAGTCTCTTCTCACTCATATGTAGCAATTACCAATTCTTTCAACTGTTCAAATGTAAGACATTATTCCTGACAAAGGATAGATTAGTTTCTTAACCGAACTTGTCTCCTGCCAAAAACAAATGTCTTTTTTTCTTTTTATATTTCCTGCCTATTTGTGATTGCCCAAGTTCCATTCTACTATATTTATTTGCATCTGATAACCAGTGGTGTCCAACAGTATTTGTTCATCAGATTATTTTGGTTTAGAATTCTATTTAAAAGAAATTTGTTAATTCTATTACTTATAGTTCAAAAATTACTTTTATAGGGCGCTTGGGTGGCTCAGTTGGTTAAGCGACTGCCTTCGGCTCAGGTCATGATCCTGGAGTCCCGGGATCAAATCCCACATCAGGCTCCCTGGTCAGCAGGGAGTCTGCTTCTCCCTCTGACCCTTTTCCCTCTTGTGCTCTCTATCGCTCATTCTCTCTCTCAAATAAATAAATAAAATCTTAAAAAAATGAAAAAAATCACTTTTATAATTTATAATAAGAGATTTCTAGGCATTTAAGCAAAATTTGCAAGGCAAAAGCTTGACAATATTTTTTAAGGTCTCATAATACTATTTTCTGATTATATTTAATTATATGACTATAGTCAGCATTGTCTAGTTAGTAATTTCTACCACATTATTGTTATGGGTCCCATAACAATGTTTTTCTGTCTTTAAAAAAGGTAACCATTTTCCCCCATCTAAGTGCATATTTTGATATTTTTAGATAATCTATAGTGTATTGTGGGACCACAGGGTTTTTTTCTGCCTACATGATTTCCTATCTTCCTCTATCTAGTTCCTTTGCAGAATCCCTCTACTCACTTCTATTTGTGAAGCATCTCTCCAGTACGGTACCCATTCCCAACTCCAGGAAGAGCCTTATAACCCAGGTTGGCCAAAAATACTATCCCCTTGACCCCAGTGATTTTTTTCAGGGATGAGCGTATTACCCCTTCAGTACTAGGAAATTCTTAGTGGAGAGATCTCTTTCTGCAAAGAGAATGTGGATATGAAGGAGCTAGCAGCCATCTTTCTCACATGGAGGGCTTTTCTATAGGATAATGCCCGACAGAGATAAGCTGAGCCTAAAGAGAAAGACATAAAGGCAGCTTTATGCATATCTGAAGCCAAAATTCACAAGTATTTTAGTTACCTGTCCTAATATAAGCCATTTTTCTAAAGTTAAGCTCAAATATCAGTTCTGCAGAGAGGACCTACCTTCCCACAGTAACTAAAGTACCATTTTCTTTAACAACCTATCAGTTACTGTGTCACTGCACACTTTCATAATAAAAAAATAACAATCTGGATTCTCTCATTTATGAATTTAATTGTTTATAGTCTCTTTCTCTCACAAGAATATAAGCTCCATTATGGCAGAATCTTTGTGTGCGGTTCATTATAATAGCCCCAGAGCCTAGTACTATGACTTGCTTTCAATAAATAGTTGTAGAATGAATCAATAAGTGAATGAGTGAGTGAATGAATGAAGGTAGTTTGAAGAGAATTTCTGCCACTAGAAACTGAAAGAGCCTGACGAATGCATACTTTATTTTTCCAGGTTATGGAAATGACATAAAACTCTAGTATTAAGAGGCACCTGGGTGGCGCAGTCAGTTAAATGCCCAACTCCTAGTTTCATCTCAGGTCATGATCTCAGGGTTGTGGGAATGAGCTCCGCATGGGGCTCTGCACTGAGTGCAGAGTCTGCTTAAGATTCTCTTGCCCTCCTAGTATCCAAAATCTATAAAGAACTTATCAAACTCAACACCCAAAGAACAAATAATCCAATCAAGAAATGGGCAGAAGACATGAAGAGACATTTTTCCAAAGAAGACATCCAAATGGCCAACAGACACAACGAAAAAGTGCTCAACATCGCTCGGCATCAGAGAAATACAAATCAAAACCTTAATGAGATACCACCTCACACCAGTCAGAATGGCTAAAATTAACAAGTCAGGAAACGACAGATGTTGGCGGGGATGCGAAGAAAGGGGAACCCTCCTACACTGTTGGTGGGAATGCAAGCTGGTGCAACCACTCTGGAAAACAGTATAGGAGGTTCCTCAAAAAGTTGAAAATAGAGCTACCACATGATCCAGCAATTGCACTACTGGGTATTTACCCCAGAGATACAAATGTAGGGCTCCAAAGGGGTACATGCACCCCGATGTTTAAAACAGCAATGTCCACAATAGCCAAACTGTGGAAAGAGCCAAGATGTCCATCAACAGATGAATGGATAAAGAAGATGGTGTGTGTGTGTGTGTGTGTGTGTGTGTATACACACATATAATATATATCATATGTGTATATATATTATGTGTATATATATGTGTATATATATACATATATATGTATATAATATATATATATATAATGGAATATTACTCAGCCATCAAAAAACTGAAATCTTGCCATTTGCAATGATGTAGATGGAACTAGAAGGTATTATGCTAAGCGAAATAAGTCAATCAGAGAAAGACAAGTATCGTATGATTTCACTGATATGAAGAACTTGAGAAACAAGACAGAGGATCATAGGGGAAGGGAGAGAAAAATGAAACAAGATGAAACCAGAAAAGGAGACAAACCATAAGAGACTCAATCTCAGGAAACAAACTGAGGGTTGCTGGAGGGGAGGGGGGTGGGAGGGATGGGGTGGCTGGGTGATGGACATTGGGGAGTGTATGTATTAAGGTGAGTGTTGTGAATTGTGTGAGACTGATGAATCACAGACCTGTACCCCTGAAACAAATAATACATTATATGTTAATAAAAAAAGATTTTCTTGCCCTCTCCCTCTGCCGCCCCCAAATAAATAATGTTTTTTTTAATCTAGTATTAGTGATTCTATTTTCTTTTTTTATAACTATCTTTTTCTTCACATTATCATGACTTCTGTCCTATTTCAGGCTCTCAGATGGGTTTTCAAAATACCCTACATAAAGAATTTTTTGTTCCTTAGCCTAACCCTTGGTTTCAATATTTACACTGTCACCACAGTGATATTTAGGAGAAAAAAGGTTATGTGAAGTATATTCTCTGAGTGTCAACAGAGATCATCTAGTGTCAGGATGCTTCAGACAAGATCACCTCTCCCTAGCTTCTGCATAGCCATGGGCAGAAATAAAGAGGAATCCAAGAGCTCCATGTACTCTAAATAAAACTTTCCCTCCTACAAATGCCACATAATCATTGGCAAGAGTGAACAAGAGACCATGGAACTCTATGATTTTTGCAAGATTCACTCCCTGCCATTCAATATTCACAGCTTCACCTCTACCTTATTTGAGGCCACCACTTCATTTTGTAATTTATTCACTTCAAGTCAAGTATCACAAGACTTCCAGAACTCTTAGTTTAGTTTTTTTTTTTTAATTTTATTTATTTATTTGAGAGAGAGAGAGAATGAGAGATAGAAAGCACGAGAGGGAAGAGGGTCAGAGGGAGAAGCAGACTCCCTGCTGAGCAGGAAGCCTGATGTGGGACTCGATCCCGGGACTCCAGGATCATGACCTGAGCCGAAGGCAGTCGCTTAAACAACTGAGCCACTCAGGCGCCCTTAGTTTAGTTTTCACTCTCTGGATTTTAAACAACATATTTATGTGGGCGAGGGGCAACTCTCACAACACAACTCTAAGTTCAACATTCTCTAAATCAATATCCTACTTTATTTTACCTAACGTCTATGTATATCATATATTCTCTTTCCTTATAAAAATGAATATAAAGTACTTTTTCATATCTTCTCAATTTCTGTAATCCTGCCACTACCCTTCTATAGCAGGTATGGACACCAGTTTGAGACTTGGCCAAACATGGCACCTCATCCTTCTTCTCATAAGAGATGGCCATGTGTGGAATGTAGTACAATGGCCTCAAAAAATGCCCATTTTCCTAATTCTTGGAACCTGTGAATGTGAATGTGTTATAGTATGTGGCAAAGGAGATTCAGGTAACAGATGGAATTAATGTTGCTAGTACATTGACCTAAATATAGAAATATTATCCTGGATTATCCAGGTGGGGCCAGTGTAATCACAAGGGTCTTAAATATGAAAGCAGGAGATAGAGGAGTGACAGTGATGCAATATGAGAAATACTCAATTAGCCATTGCAAGCTTTGAAGATGAATAAAGGGGTCAAAATATGCAGGTAGCCTCTGGAAGCTGGAAAAGTCAAGGGAATTGATTCTTCTCTAGAGCTTCCAGAAAGGACTGCAGCCCAGCTGACAACTTAGTCCTTAGGCCAAGAGACCCATTTCAAACTTCTGACCTTCCAAATTGTAATACATTTATGTTCACTAAGTGACAGTTTATTAAAGTGGTAATAGGAAACTAATATACCAGCGTTCCTTTAAAGTACTTGTTATATTGATAATGAGAGAAAGAAAAAATCTCTCTTATAAGCCTGGAGCCACCAGGAAACTTCTTTCCACCATAAGAAGAGAATGAAGGTAGCAGATGGAATTCAGAATTCCAAGAATCTAATGAATACCAGAAGGCATATCTGAGAGAGCAAACTCTGAGGACATTATTTGTATACCAGACTTTTCAGTTATGTGAGTCAGTGCATTCTTTTTTATCTGAAACTAGTTTGAGTTAGACTTTTGTCTCCTTTAGCAGAGAGAATCCTTCATGAATACCACCTTACATTTCTTTGTCTATGCCCTTACCTCTGGAAAAATGTCTATACATATTTCAAAATTGAGCTCAACTCCCCTCACTTGTTAAGTTTCCCTGACTCCCACAAGTAGAATTTTGCCACTTCTGTACCTACTATAAAGTTACATTGCTAAACTTAGATATCTTACTATTATTTGGGTGACATAGTGAGCTAAGATTTTCCTTATGCTTCCATTTCTTCACCCCTAAGTCAGGAGAGAAGACTAAAATGATTTTAATCACAAGAATGTTTTCCAACAAAGAGGATAAATGCTGTTTTAACAGTATAAGGCCAACATACTAGTTCATAAGAAATAAAGCCAAAGTCACACTGATCAGAAGAATGTAATATTTTCAGGGAAACAAAATGAGATATTTGGGAAACAATTCCATCCATCCTTGATCAGATATGTCTGATTTTTGATGGACCACAGTAAAAGTAACTTTGATATTTAATCAAATAACTTATCTTGTCTTTCTTGTCCCCTCTACAAATCTCTCCGTGACATTGTAGCTTAGAGCATGCATACACATGTACACACACACACATGCACACACAGGCACGCACACATGTACACACAGGCACGCGCACGCACGTGCACGCACATGTACATGCACGCACACATGGACACACATGCAGGCAGATGTGCGCGCACGTGTGTGCGCACGCACGCACGCGCACACACACACACACACACACACACACACACACACACACCAGTTTCCTGAATAAGCCAGTAGACTGATTTCACATCTGGGAGAATGTCAAAAAACGTTGAGGTATTTTTTCTCTTCCAGAGTTTTTAGGGGTACCTGGCTCACTCAGTAGAGCATGCTACTCTTGATCTCAGCATTATGAGTTCAAACCCTACATTGGGCAGGGAGTCTACTTAAAAAAACAAAAACAAAAACTTTCAGTATAGGAGAGAGGAGTAAATATTACAAAAAGAATAGTGTTAGGAAGGTAGTGATAGAATAGGGAAGGTTCAGTTTCCTGAGTGGTCTCCATATCAAACCCTCTATTACCACCAGGGATAGGCAGTGATGTTTTGTACCTTTTGCATTAAGATAAAATAGAGAACCTATCTCAGATATGTGACACCCAATTCCCTACCACCTCTCAAATATCCATTCTGTGTAGTTTTTAAACTATCATCCAAATCCCAAATTCCTTTAATGGATAACTACTTAAACCTTTAAAATTATCAGGAACACATTAATTTCAGAAAAAGGAGTTTGAAGCAATGTTAAATCAATAGTGTTAAGTATATTCACATGGTTATGCAACAGAACTCCAGAACTTTTCATCTTGCAAAACTGAAACTTATACCCACTGAATGACAATTCCCATTTCCCTCTCCCCGCCAGCCCCTGGAAAGTACTATTTTACTTTCTCTTTCTATTAGTTTGATTACTTTAGATAGCTTGCATTTTAAAATAAAAAACACATGATCTAATTTATATGTGGAATCTAAAATAGTCAAACTCATTGAAGCAGAGAGTAGAATGATGGTTGCCAGGTGCTGGGGAGAAGGGAAAATGGAGAAGTTGGTCAAGCGGTACAAAGGTTCAGTTATGTAAGATGAATAAGTTCTGAAGACCTAATGTACAATAGTATGACTATAATTAACAATACTTTATCATGTACTTGAAATTTGCTAAGAGGATAAATCTTAAGCATCCTCACCACACACACACACACACACACACACACACACACACGAAAAAGGTAATTATGTGAGATGATACATATGTTAATTACCTTGATTGTAATGATTATTTTACAACGTATACATATATCAAATCATCCAGTTGTATACCTTACTTATATACAATTTTATTTTTAATTGTCAATTAAGCCTCAATAAAGCTGGGGGCATAAAGGACAGTAGTGGAAGAGACAGAGCTCTCTCTCTCTTCATAATGTGAGGACACAGCTGTCTACAAGCCAGGAAAAGAACCATCACCAGGGAATTGAATACACTGGTGTACTGATCTTGGGCTTTCAGACTCTAGAACTCTCAAATACATGTCCATTATAAATAAATAAATAAATTTAAAACCTGAGCAATGTTAGAAGGAATAGAAGCCCTTTACCCTTGTAAAATCTGTGAGTAGCAGCAACACCACCAGCATTGTACAGTAGAGGGCTTCAGGAGTTTCTGTACTTAACTGATTGGCTACAGAGGGATGCAGTGTAGCTATACTACTAATCAAGGAACAGCTGGAAAAACTCTCAGTTCAGTGGGTTTTTCAACTCTTTTCCTCTTTATCCACAAAGAATATTTATAGATAGATGGTAAGTTATGAAAAGGAAGAGTCCTAACACCCAGAGACATTGGCTTACATCTCCAACTCCCCTAAAGACTATAAGCTCCTCAAGAGAAAGACAAAAAATCGAAAATAAAAAGACTGTGTTTATTTATCTAAGACCTATGCATTTAGTACAGAATCACGAAAAAATAAAGGAATAAATAACTCTTTGAGCCTTACTATTCCCTAAAATTTATCAAGCAACCTAACATACATTATTATCTCATTTCAATCGTTGGCAATCCTAAAAGATAGACAGGAATTATAAATAGTAACAAGAGAAAAAACTCCAAGGATGTTTAGCGGTTTCCCTTCTATTCCTCAGGTTAGTGGAGAGCATAGCCAGGACTATTACTCTCAGCCATAGGTTCCTTGTCACGGCCACCTACTGGGGACTGCCTCTTTCCAAAGTTTCATTTGGCAAGTCAATGAAAGATCTTCCTAACTATTTCATTTGCTTTGTATTGATACTTAAAATTTAAATTATTCTTATTTCCTTTCACTTTCCTAGTGAGTTCATATTTAATGTACAAAAGATTTTATTCATGTATCTGAAGGTAAACCATATCTCCTATGTTCTTCCTGTGCAATATCTAAATCTCTATTCTTATAGTTTCTACTTAAAATAATCTTCATATTCTGCAAAATTAATTTGCAAACATCATTGCAACATTTATTATCTAATTACATTTCACATTTTATTGCTGTTTATAAATAAAGTAATTTAAATGAATTTATTCTCATTTTAAGAATATTGGTTTGTTTTACCCAAAATTCCTTGCATAGTTTTCCATGGAGACACAAACTTTCATTAGGGGAAGGAGTAGTGATTATCTTACTAATCATGACAAAATACTTGTGGATAGAAAATTCATCTTGACAAAAAAAATATTGATATCCTTTCTTTAAAAAATACATATATTTGAAAATAAACTTAGAAAAACAAACATGAATAGTTTCAGAATAAAAATTAACAGGATTTAGTCGAAAATTAGGGAGTTTCTATAATTAAATAGCTCATCATAAAACATAAATAAATAAGTACAAAAATCAAGAAAAATATAAATGTATTCCAAGATAACAGAGATAGAATTAAGATGATAGGCTTAGCAAATAGTTCAACATCCCCACTCATCCAAGATTTTATGGAATAAGAGGAAATACTCTAATGAGTTCATATACATGTATGTACTTTCTATACCCATACACAAACATATGCATAATGAGAATAAATCCAAAGTGGACAACAACAAAATTAAAAGTGCCATGAGAGTCCAAGTTTGTGAGGAATACCTGAAAGATAGAAAGTCAATAACATCAGATCCAAAGGAAAGCACAACAGGAGAAAAAATTTACTCTAAAATAGATGCAAAAGCAGACTGTTGCAAAGGTAAAAACATCTGAGGTTCTAAGGGATGAAATAAAATTAATCAAGCAAACAGAAGAGTTTAAACTAAGCATAATTAATACATTCAGAATATTTAAGAGGATAATTCATCTATTAAAGAATTCCCTAGAAGTGTTGGCAATTAAAAGTTGATCATTTTAATTGAAAACAATAGCGTAAGTAGCAGGATGGATATGGTTAAAGAGTAAATTACTGGGTTAAGAAACCTACTAGGGGAGAGTTCCGGCAGAGAGCGAGGTGAGAAGCGCAGCGAGGCCATCTATCCCTCCAGGGCCCCAGGCCTCAGGCCGGCGGGTGCGCTGGGGGGCCCGGGGACAGGTCCGGGGCTCTGACCCGCAGAGACCCAGTGCCCTCGCCGCAGCCGTCCACCGGCCAGGCGCAGACTGTGAAGCAGCCGCGGGGCTCTCCCCACCCCCACCTTGGCGCCCACGGCGGCAGCCTCTCGGAGCCCAGACCTGGCCGGCTGCCCACTCCCCTGGCCCAACTCTGCGGGCTCTGCGCGCAGCCCCAGCCCAGCCAGCGCGCACGCGGCGCCTTTGGACGTCGGGTGCAGGCGGGGCGAGAAGAGTGGCGGCCACTCAAAGGCCACGGACGGCCGTTGGGGCTTCCGAGGGCCTAGAAGGCGGGTCTGCGTGGACGCAAGCTCGACCACCCTTGGGCCTTGGAGCCCCACAGATCTGGGCCCTGGGATGACCTATCCGTCCCCATTGGACGAAACCTCACCTTCTACGGAGAACAGTGGACAGAGGCCCTAACGCGCCCGGAAGCTGAGCGAAGCCCCTGTCGACGACGGGTGGAGCGGTTAACGGGCCACAGGCGCTTGGTCTTCGTTCTACCAGACGTTGATGTTGGAAGATGGAAATGGGAGATTTACGTACCGCATTTGGCCAATAGGAAGACCACCCTTTGGGAAGATTTACTGGCCATATTTAGAAGGCCTGTGTATATAATATGAAAAAGCTGCTCTCAACTTTCCCCCCAACCTTTTAAAAGAAAATTTTTGCCACATCTAGGCCTTCTAGATGTAAAGAGGTTGCCGACGTATGATAAAGTAGAGTTAGAAAAATCACACGTCTTGCAAATGCCTATTTGTTTTTTTTAAAAATCATAGAAAAGTAATGCCTTTTGGAAATGACTTTGGAAATGGAATTGTTAGACCACTTCTAGAAGCGACATCAGGAGCGACACACGTCCACGTTTGTTCAGTGGGTAAGAGGACATGAAGTAGACGACCTTGAGGAGGAAGAAAAGAAGGTTCTGTGCCAGACTGGTCATACTTAGAAGACATTTTCATATTATAACCATTGTTTTGTGTGTGCATTTTATTCCTCAACTATTGTATATATATAGTTGACAATGCTAAGTACTTTTTTGAAATATCTAGTCTTTCTAGATGTTCTGAAGTGCCTGCTACATGTTAAAAATAGAGGTAGTAAAAAGACATTCTTGTAAATATCTTTTAACATTGATATGAAATGCTGTTTAATTTGGGGGGAATGGCCAAACCACCTCTTTGAATAGTACACATTGTGTTTGTGCACTGGTTCAAAGGAGGGGGGAGGAGAAGGAAGTGCAGAGAGCTCTGCCAGGGTGTTTATAGTGAGGGAAGATAAACCATTGTCCTTTATGTTCCTGCACTTGGTTTTACTTAGCTGTGTATGTATGTAGTGCATATACTGGACAAATGAGTCCTAATTTTCAGCATCTAGTCTTTCTAGATGTTAAAGAGGTTGCCAGTGTATGACAAAGTAGTAAAATTAGCGCATTCTGTACACATTGTGTTGAAATTCAAAGGAAAGCTTTTCTTTTGTAAATGACTTTTGGATATGAATTTGTTCAACCACCTTTAAGCATTACGCATGCCTATACTTGTCTACTGGATTGGTGGTGGAGAGAAGGAAGTGAGGGAATACTTTAGGCCAAAACGGTGGTCATATTTAGAAGACACCTCAGATTATACCCATTGTTAGGTGTGTGCAATTTTATTTAGCAGTGCTGTTGTGTACATAGTGGACAAGTACTTATATGAAATATCTAGTCTTTCTAGATATTTAGAAATGCTTGATGTATTTTAAAGTAGAAGTAGTCACACTTCTTGTAAATAGCTTTTAAAAACTGATGGGAAATATTATCTTTGGAAATGGAATTGCTAAACCACCTCTCTGAACAATATACTTGTTCAGTGGTTTGAGGGAGGTGGGAGGGAAGAAATTGCACAAGATGCTTTGCTAGTGTATGCTAGGAAATTTCAGCTTATCCATTGCCCTGTATGTTATGTGCATTTAAGGTGACTGTATATATTGTATATATACTAGACAAATAGGTCCTAATTTTATAATATCTAGTCTCTAGATATTGAAGAGGTTGCCAATGTATGACAAAAGTAGAGTTAGTAAACTAACACATTTTGTACACTTTGTGTTAAAATTCATCGAAAGGCTGTCTCCTGAAAAGGACCTTTAGAGATGACATTGTAGTCACATCTAAGTGACACGTGCCTGTCTGCACTCATGCGCTGGGTTGGTGGCAGAGAGGACTTGTGAGAAATGAAGCGTTCTAGACTAGAATGTTCCCATGCAGAAGACACTTTCAGATGTAAGCCATTGTTACATGTGTATAGTTTATTCAACACTACTATGTATATAATGGACAAACTTAAGTCCTTATTTGAAACATCTAGCCTTTCTAGATGTTTAGAAGTGCACAAAATATGTTAAAAGTAGAGGTAGTAAAAGAACACATTTTGTAGATAATCCTTTTGTTAAAATTCATATGAAATATTGTCTTTTGAAAATGGAATGATCAAAGTGATCAAACCACCTCTCAGAGCAGTACACATTATCTGATATTTGTGCTGGTTCAGGGAGGAAGGAAAAGAAAGGGCAAAGGGCTTTATACCAGTATGTTTATAGTTAGGCAGGATTAACCATTGTCCTGTACGTCTGCATTTTGTTTTACTTAGCTGTGTATATAGTGTATATAAAGGACAAATGAGTCCGAATTTACAACATCTAGTCTCTCTAGATGTTAAAGAGGTTGCCAGTGTATGACAAAAAATAGAGTAGTAAACTAATACATTGTGTACACTTTGTGTTTAAATTCATAGGAAAGACTATTCTGAAAACAACTAGAGGAATTGAAATTGTTAAAATTCCCTCTAAGCATTACAGATGCTTATACTGTCCACTAGGTCAATAAGAGATGAGAAGAAGAAGGGTTCTAGGCCAGAATGTTCTTTGGGTGCTACTATATATGTCGTGGGCAAATTTTAATAACTCCTTACTTGAAATATCTGGTCTTCTGGATGTTTGAAAGTGAACAACATGTTAGAAGTAGAGAATTAGAGTAACAACACCATTTAAGTATTGTTAATTTACAGGAATGTCTGTATTTGGGGAATGGAATTGTTAAACTTGATGTCTTGGAGAGTATGCTGAGTGTTCACTGGGTTCACTGCGGGACGGAGACAGGGCCAGGGAAGGAAGCGAGGAGAGAAGGGTTCTGTGCCTGTGAGTCTTTAAAGTTCTATATGTGCATTTTAGTTAATATTGCTGTGTGTCAAAAGGATAAACAAGTCCTAATGCCCAAAGTACATTAAAAGTAGAGGTAGTAAAATAATCCCTTTATGAATGCCCTTTTGTTAGTTTTTAGGAAGGACTGTTCTGGGAGTGTCTGTTAATCCACCTCTTAGAGCTAGATGTAGTCCTATACTTAGTCATTAAAATGGTGGAGGGAGCAAAGGAGGGGTGAAGGGAAGGGCTTTTTGCTAGTGTCTCCACATCTAGAAGACCGTTCTAGGTTATAACCATAGGTCTGTATGGGCATTTTTATTAAGTACCTGTGTTTGTTGTGGACAAGTTTCATTATTTTGTAACATCTAAGCTTTTTGGATGTCCTGAGGTGACAATGTATGATAAAATGTACAGGTAATGAATTAACCAATTTATAAGTTTCTTTTTGTTATCATTGATAGGAAAGAAGCATCGTGGATGTGGAATTGTTAAGCTGTCTCTGAGAAATGTCAGGACTTTACTAGGTTGGCAGCAGAGGGGCAGAAGGAAGTATAGAGGGAGAGATGTATGCCAATGTGTTCATATTTACATTGTAACGATAACTGTTAATGTGTGTGCCTCTCTTTGGCTGTACTATAGGAATAAATTGATTCAGTGGAAACATGCCTCCTTGCTAATATTTGAATAGTGTAGATTGGATAATGAATTCTTTTTAGAAGCATTGTACGTTGTGTACTCTTACTTTGTCTCAGTTTTAATTGAACATTAAGGGAATGCAGTATTTTAATTGTAACTCTGCCAATACCTTTATCTAGAGGCCTGTTGCCATTTTTGTCTTTTATGAAATTTTTGTAGCCAAGAAAAGCAGGATTACTTTTTTTTTTCTTTCAGATGGAGTTGGTGTAGTGTATTCTTGGTTATCAAAATACTCAAAGTTTGGAGACTTTGAAATGGTAAATAGTCATGGTGATAAAAAAGCATGATACGTAACTGTATGATCTTAATTACATTAAAATGCTTATTATGGAGATACACACATGGGACCTAGAAGTCAAACTGTAAACTGCTTGTGATTATGGATGACTTTGTTCTTTGCTTCTTGTGTTTTTCAGTTTCCTTTTATGCACATGTTAACTTTTAAAAAATAAATTTTTAAAAACCTAAAAAAAAAAAAGAAATCTACTAAAGGAGTCTCTCAGAATTCAGAGCTAAATACAAATGAGAGGGAAAATATGAGAGAGAAGTTAAAAGAAATTAAGGATAAATTCAGAGGTTCTAACATCTCTCAAAAATGAGTTCTAGAAAGAAAAAAGAAGCAAGTGAAATAGAGTAAATAGTAATAAAAAATTTAATAGAAGTAACAATTCCACTGCCAAAAGAAGAAATAAGTTTTCAGTTGAAAAACCTGTGAGAGTATTATGCTAAGCAAAATAAGTCAGAGCAAGACAAATACCATATGATTTCACTCCTGGGGAATTTAAAAAAAAAAAAAAAACAGATCAAGATAGTGGGGAAGAAAAAGAGAGGCAAATCAAGAAACAGACTCTTAACTATATAGAACAAACTGATGGTTAGCAGAAGGGAGGTGGACAGGGGGATGGTGAAATAGGTGATGGGGATTTAGGAGTGCACCTTTGACGAGCACTGGGTGTTGTATGGAAGTAATGAATACACTGTGTGTTAACTAACTGGAATTTAAATAAAAACTTGAAAAAAACTAAATTACTACCAAACGGGTAAGAAAAGAAAAACATGTAAAAACAATCATGAAATTTGAGAACACCAAATGTTGTTGCCTGAATTGTGCCCCCCCTGAAAAAAAATTCTATCTTGAAAGCTTACTCCCCAGTACCTCAAAATGTGACTATATTTGGATATAGAGCTTTTAAAGCATTAAGTTATAAAGAGGATGTTAAGGTGGGTCCTGATCCAATAGGACTGGTGTCCTTGTATGAAGAGACATCAAGACTACAAGACTGTACAGAGGAAAGATTATGTGAGCACACAGCGAGAAGGTCACCATCTGCAAGACCTGTCTGTCTGTTTTTTGTTGTTGTTTTGTTTTGTTTTTAACTTTCCGGGGGATTGTAATGGTCTTAACAAGTTTGAAAAACACCACTCTAAGGAATATTCCCTTGTCTCAGTTTAGAATCTATTTGCCCACATCTTCACCTGGCTCTTCTCTTCCTTTCATTCAAGAAAGGCCAAACATCTGATCAAATGTCTTCTGGTCAAATGCCATCTCCTCAGAGAGCCTTTCTGACCATCATATATAAACCACCTCCACCTCACCCCTCCACACATACCTTCACTCACTAAACATTTACTTTACCTTTGTTGCCCTTGTAGTACCTTTAACTGTCTGACCTAATTTATTACCTTCTCTAATAGACTGTAAACACCAAAGAGAAACAGACTGCTTCTTGCCCATCATTGTATTTTCAGTGACTGTTACACAGTAAAAATTCTAAACCAGCAAAATAATATTAACGTGGGACAGAGATAATTTTATAGACACATCAAAAGTACAAAACAAGTGAATGATGAAAACATTTAAATCAGAACAGAAAGAAGATGAGGAAGCAGCATGTCTACCATAGTAAAAGCTCTTGACATAGCATCAGAACACCTGGGTTCAAAAGAAGACTTGGGTTCATATGATGTCCTCAATGACAAATTGGAGATAATAATACCTTCTAAGTATTTTAATGCCCTCTCCTCCCTTGTTACATTACATTGGTGTAGGGAAAATTTCTGGCACTTCAAGAACCATGTAATGCTATTTTTTTTTAATTTTTTTTATTTATTCATGAGAGACAGAGAGAGAGAGAAGCAGAGGGAGAAGCAGGCTCCCCGCCAAGCAGGGAGCCCAATGCGGGACTCGATCCCAGGATCCTGGGATCATGACCTGAGCCAAAGTCAGACGCTTCACCAACTGAGCCACCCAGGCAATGCTCTTCTTAATTAATTTAAAATAAGAAATTTGTATTAGTCTGTTTGGATTGCCATAACAAAATACCAGACTGGGTGGTTTAAACAACAAAAATTTATCTTGGTTCTGGTGCCTGGAAGTGCAATATCAAGGTGATAGCAGGGTTGGTTTCTGGTAGACCTTACTTCCTGGGTTGCAGAAAGCTGCCTTCTCACTGTGTCTTCACATGGCCTTTACTCTGTATATGCATATTCCAGGTGTCTCTTCCTCTTGTTAAAGGGACACCAGTGCTATTGGATTAGAGGACCACCTTTATGACCTGACTCAATCTTAATTACATCTTTAAAGGCCCTATTTACAAATGTATTCATATTAAAAGTTAAGGCTTCACCATGTGGATGCGGGGACATGACACAATTCAGTCCATAGTTAATGTCTATTAAAAGATAAGTTGAAAGCTTAAAAACTACCTTTAACTATGAAGCTTAAAAAATGGTCAATAATGTCAGCTTTAGATTGACATTCAACAGATATCTTTAGTTTTTATAACAGCTAATTTAATTATTTTATTTTATTTTTTCCACAAGAACACTTTTTACTTGAAGCATACTTCAGAATACATGGTTCTCAAAGGTATATATAAAACATTCCATCCAAGAAAAATAGAATTCACATTTTCCTCAAGTACGCACAGAAGAATCCCCTGGGAAAATCACATAAAAAGTGACATAACAAATATTATAAATTTAAGAAGACTGAAATCATACCAAGTATATTTTCCAACCACAATGGTACAAAACTAAAGATCAACAATGAAACAAAGCTGGAAAATCTACACTGTAAATATTAAATATTTAATACGTATATATTAAACAGCACACTACTCCACAAGCAATGGGCCAAATAAGAAATCAAATGGTAAATCAAAATATGTTGTAAAACCATAGAAAAAGAAAACACAGTATTCAAAACCTAGTGATGCAGCAAAAGCAGATGTTAGAATGAAATTTATGCTATAAACGTTTGTATTAAGAAAAAACATTCAGGGGCACCGGAGTGGCTCAGATGGTTAAGCATCTGCCTTCGGCTCAGGTCATGATCCCAGGGTCCTGGGATCGAGTCCCGCATCGGGCTCCCTGCTCCTTGGGAGCCTGCTTCTCCCTCTGCTTCTCTCTCTTTCTCTCTCCCTCTGTCTCTCATGAATAAATAAATAAAATCTTTAAAAAAAGAAAAGAAAAGAAAAAAAGTTCAAATAAACAACATTACTTCACAAGGAACTAGAAAAAGAAGAAACTAAGCTGAAATTTAGTAGAGGAAAGAAATAACAAAGAACAATCAGAAATAAATAGAGACCAAAATAAACAGTAACATAACATTTTAAGTAATTACTAGTTTTTCTAAAAAAAAATAGAATTGGCAATTCTTTAACTACATTAAGAAAAAAAAAAGAGAGAAGCTTTAAAACCCAAAATGAGAAATGGAAGAGAAAACAATACAACAGATCACCATAGAAATACATAGCACGGTAACAGATTACTATAAACAATATATGCTAACAAATCAGATAACTTAGAAAAAAAAAAACAAGTAATTCCTAAAAACACACAAGCTACCAAGATTGAATCATGAATTTTGAATCTAAGAAATAGGAAATCTTCTTAGACCAATAACAAGAATGACAGTTGAATTAGAAATCAAAAACCTCCCAGCACAGAAAAGCCTAAGACTACATGGTTTCATTGGTGAATACTACCTAACGTTTTAAAAAGTAATAAATGACAATCTTTATCAAAAGCTTACAGATAATAGGATAGAAGAATCACATTTAAAATGATTCTATGAGCCAGTATTACCTTCATACCAAAACAAGATAAAAACAATATAAGAACCAAAAAGACTAGTTTGTCCAATGTAATATTGTTACTTTGGCTTTCTTTTCACATCCATTCACATGATAAATGTTTCTCCACCCCCTCATTTTCAATCTGCATGTGTCTTTAGGTCTAAAATGAGACTCTCGTAGGCAAAATATAGATGGGTCTTTTTTTTTTTTTTTTTGACTCCCTAGGTCTTTTAATTGGAGTGTTTAGTCCATTTACATTCAAAGTAATTATTGATAGATATGTGTTTATGCCATTTTATTACTTGTTTTGTTATTGTTTCTAGAAATTTTCTTTGATCCTTTCTTGTCTTTGTCACTTTTGGTCTCTCCTTTGTACTCAAAGAGTCAACTTTAATAGTTCTTGGAGGGCTGATTTATTTGTCACGAACTCCTTTAGTTTTTGTCTGGGAAACTCTTTCTTCTTCTATTCTGAATGATAGCTTTACTGGATAGAATATTCTTGGCTGCAGATTTTTCCCATTTATCACTTTGAATATAACATGCCACTTTCTTCTGACTTGCCAAGTTTCTAGTTGAGCAATCTCCAGCTAGCCTTATGGGTTTTCCCTTGTACATTAAAGACAAAAGTCTTGCTTTTTTTAAAATTTTTTTCTTTATCACTATATTTTGCAAACTTAATTACAATATATGTCTTGGTGTTAACCTATTTTTGTTGATTTTGATGGGAGCTCTCTGTGCCTCCTGGATCTAGATGTCTGTTTCCTTCCCCAAATTAGGGAAGTTTTCAGCTATTATTTCTTGAAATAAATTTTCAGCCCCATTTTCTCTCTTTTCTTCTTCTGGGACCCCTCTAATATGAATGTTATTATGTTTTATGAAGTCACTGAGTTACCTAAGTCTATTTTGTTGCATAATTCTTTCTCTCTTTTGTTCACTTCCTTATTTTCCATTATTTCAACTTTTAGGTCACTAATTCATTCCTCTGCTTCTTCCATCCTGTTATTCATTGCATCTAGCCTATTTCCAATCTTTTTTTTAATTTTTTTATTTATAACCATCAAATCATTCTAAATACCCCAGAAGTTGACCTGAAGACTGACAGACCAAACAAACTCCAGAACTAAAGGGAGAGAAGAGGTCAAACTGAGAAGATGGGAAGTACAGAGATGTGGTATAGGGGAGAAATGGATCATGAGAGCTCTGGAGGGGAGGGAGACTTGGTGTGGAGTAGGGTGAGAGGGAGAGGAGCACACAGCAGAAAACACAAGAAGAATGTTTCCCCAAAGCCACTGGCTTGTAAAATGAGACGAGCTGAATTTTGTGAGTTCTTGAAAAAGCTGGGCTTAAACATTGAATTTTAAAAGTCAGCAAGCTTGGCTGGGATAGAGCCTGGAGGGCACTGCCCTGCTCCTGGAGAGAAAGCAGACAGCAACCTGGAGGCAGAATGCATGGAAACTGCCATCTGAACAATACCTGAGTCACACTGTGGAGATTATCCTTTACTCTAGGAACACATTCCTGACAGGGAGCATTCACAGAGACATCTTTCTGGGAACAAAGGAGCTGGCTGGCACCATTTCCCCCCACCCCTCAGCATAAACACAGAGCCACTGGCAGGAAGCAGTACAGCACCAACGCCAGCTGCCTAACTTGCTTACACCAAGCACCATGCCCCTGCACTCCAGTGGAAATGCCCTCCTCAGTCACATGTGCCTCAGACCCAGTGCAGTGGGTCCTTTTCCCAGAAAACCAGCACAAACCCCTGCCCACACTACATCTCCTGATCAGAGAATTCAGGGGCTCAGTTCTGGTGGAGGTGGTATCAGGTCTCATTTCACAAGCAGGCCTGAGTATACCTAGTTACAACTCACCACATTCAGGCCAGGGACCAAACACTGTTCATAGCAGGCAAGGAGAGCCTCTGTAGACAACTGGTCCAAAGGACAGAGCTGCCAAACACAATAGCAGAGCACACACAGCATACACTGGAGACATTACCTGAAACACCAGGCCCTGGACACTACATGACCTCTTCTTCATAAAGCCATTACTTTCAGGAGCAGGAGACATAACTGACTTTTCTAACACAGAGAAGGCAGAGACTTAAACAAAATGCCAACATGGAGGAATTTATCCCAATGAAAGAATAAGATAAGGCCATGGCCAAAGATCTAAGTGAAACAGATATAAGTAACATGCCTGATGGAGAATTTAAAGCAACAATCACCAAAATACTCATTGGGTTCGAGAAAAAGAATAGAAAACAAATGTTTTTAAATGCCAAATATTTTCTTGTTCACTAATTTTGGCTGTGATTAGTAAAGCAATGTGCTAACCACTTTTGGTTGAAGCCTGGTTAGAAAATTTATGTGTGAGACAGAATTTGAAAAACTGAAATGTTTCACAAGCAAAACCAGGTCATAGAAATTAGCAAATGTAAAGCAGACACTAGTACCTTGATGTTGGAAAACACCCAGAAGAACAGGGAAGATTTTGGAGTTTAGGAAAAGTCCAGTTTAATACCTTTTTCTGATGAATAAGCAAGGACAACACTGTTGAGTTAGTTTCTTTTTAATACCAGTTGAGAAATTATGATAGATTCTTATTCATACGTATATCATAGTGAGTGACAATCAAAAAGGCCTTATGAAGAAAGAATCATAAATAATTGTGTTCTCAACTACAAAAATGACAAGCCAGGATCTTGTGTGTAGTCACTAAAAATTTTTTGTATATTACTTTCTACTAAATTGGAACTAAATTATATTGATTTATGTTAACCAATAGATGCATGTAATGTTATTATTGCAAGATTGTATTGATTACATAAGTTGCATATTGATATCTGCAGACTGAATTTTGCCCACTATAAACAAGAGTATTTGTCTATATTTATTTTATTTTATTTGTTTCATTGCTATATCCATAGCACCTAAATTACCAGCTGACATATTTAAGTGATTAGTAAATACTTGTTCAATGTAATATCTATTTAATTCATGCATGAGTACAACCAGTACTAAGATTTTATCATGTTGTAAAACATCATCTCAAAGGAGATTAGTTGGACATCAAACAGTGGTGGAGTAGGTGATTCGGCCTATGTCAATTAAAAAAGAGAGAGAATGGGTGGAGAGAAGAAAAGACAAATGATAAAATTGAAGAAAAATGCAAAAAAAATTAGGAGCATTGAACTATGAAATGGAAAGTTCCTTGTAAAAATTAAAATGTGTGCAGGGTAAGGTGGATGTAGGGATAGGGAAAACAACGTGATGCTGTGATAGATCTCTTCCCAGGAGGGTTCTTGGGGCTTGCTTTAATTATTAGTTTCCATCTTAATGAAAATTTTATAAGATTTCCCTCTGCTCTAAAACAAATAGAAAAATAACAGAATTCACATATAGCATTTTCTTGGAATGTAACGTCCAGAGGGAAATTAGTAAGAAGAAGTGAGGGGAAAAGCGATGCTTCTTTTGATAACACTCAACTAAATAAACCAGTCAATGCAAACCACAGGCATACCTCAAAGTGATTGTGGGTTCAATTCCAGACCACCACAATAAAGCAAATATTGCAATAAAGTGAGTTGAATGAATTCTTTGGTTTTCCAGTACATATAAAAGTTATACTTACATTATACTGTAGTTTATTAAGTGTGAAATAGCATTATGTCTAAAAGAAAGTATATACCTTAATTAAAAAATACTTCATTGCTAAAAAATGCTAACCATCACCTGAACTTTCAGTGAGTTATAATTACTGATCACAGACCATCATAACAAATTTCAAAAAACATTTGAAATATTACCAGAATTACCCAAATGTGATACAAAGACACAAAGTGAGCATTTCTAATGCTATTAAAAAAACGGCAGTGACAGACTTGCTTGAGAGAGTTGCCCCAAACCTTCAGTTTGTAAAATTAAATTTTAAGTTTAATGTTACAGGTACATGTTGCTATTTTATGTTTTATACCTAAGGCAGTAAGCATGTTTGTCTTATGCTAGTATTATAATTATTATTAATAATCAAAATATGCTACACTGAAGATAAATTGCAGACTTACTGAGCATCTAGCTAATCCCAGATTTCTCCATGATTCATCTTGGACCATGCATTATGTTCCATAATAATGTCAACCTGCTCAGTTGCCTGTTAGAACTAGAATATTCCATAATGTGATAATCATGTCTATTTTGTCCCCACTAAGAAACTTGGTCCTAGAAAAGTGATTGACACATATTATATGCTTAATAACTATGCAAAAAGGAATTGACTGACCATTTGAGAATTCTGATTAATGGGCATGCTATAGTGACTTTCAATGGCCAAACCAATAATATCTTTTTAGGGGGGTATTTGTAAGTCACAGAGAATCAATTGTGTGGCTAAAAGCATAAAAAAAAGAGAATATTAGAATATGAAACATGGAAGCCATCGTCTTCACAGAAGGACAAAAGCATGAGTTGCTATCAGGTTATTAGAATTATTAATGCATCATGAGTGTGTCTGCTCTGGATTCACATGCTTATTCTGTCATTTATACATACTATTTACCTTGAGACTGCTTTACACTGTAATAAAATAGTTCTTGCACTCTTGTTGGCAAGCTAAGTATATGTGATACCATTGTAACTGATTATAGAGTAGTGTTCCTGATAGGATATGGTAAAATATTAGAATTGTTTTTATATAAATAACATGATGGGTTTCTGTTGGTGGACTTTAGATATTGAAATTTATTATAATGCCATTAAACATAAGGATTGTGCTTTGGGATTGACCAATGGAAGTATCATTTTCATCTCAAGATAATCCAGTAACTCACCCACCTCATGGCTTGGAGCAGAGGCTTCCTAAATTTCACAATATAATAACCAATATAACAGAAAAGGTCTTGAGTAATTTCAGACTATACTGTTCTTTCAGACTGACTTTTAATTGTCAGTGACTAACACTTATTAAGTTTATATATACCACATCATATCTTCTCAAATATAATAATAAATTTTAATATGAGAATAACAGCATGTGTTTTTATTAGTTACTGTGTATAATATTAATAATATGCTTATCTCATTTGATTTGCACAAATACCAGAAGGAATTGCTCTTGGCCCCATATTAGAGACATAGTATTTTTTTATTATGTTATGTTAATCACCACACATTACATCATTAGTTTTTGATGTAGTGTTCCATGATTCATTGTTTACATATAACACCCAGTGCTCCATAGTAATAAATTCTTGGAGAACAAAGTCATACCTTTAGTTATGAATTGGAATTCAGATGCATCTGACTCCAAAGTCTGGTTCTTAATCATACTTATTTACTATCCATCTGAAAGTTTTTAAAAATAATCTAGGGTTTATAAAAAGAAGAGGTCTGTATTAAATCCCTTTAAAAAGTATTTCCATTTGGGATTTTTCTATCTGGAGGTTTCATAAAGCAGAGATTACTCCTATAATTCAAACCATTTAGATGTGCTGTTTCTTAATGTAATAGATTCAGTTTTACATTCTGCAAAACACTAGTTTTTTAAGAATCTTCTCAAAAAAAGTTCTGAAATCTAGAAATTTGAAAAATATTTTGATAATATACTACTTCCTAAAGATTCACAGTGCACACTAACATATTTTTTTTTACAATCAAAGGTCCTACAGTAAGAATACAATTAATTTTATCTCAGAACTTCTAATTTTACCTGAGTGTTTTTTAAAAACATTTATTAAAACTCTTAGATAATATTTTCTCAGATACACAATAGCAAATTATTTGAGGATAAAAAGGAAAAGGAAGAAAGGCCTAAAGTAATTTCCCACTTAAGATGTAATTGTATCAAACCACATAGTTTTACCTCCAATTAGATACACGGGACAGAAAAAAAAAATAGATGTCCTTTAAAATATTCTTTATTGAAAACATCAAAACATTAAAAATAGTAAGAAATGAAACACACACACCAAAAAAAAAAAAACCACTCAGATTCTACAGAAGAGAAATTTCTACTTGCAGCGTCAACTTTAAGTTTCTTTAAAAGAGTAGAGCTCCCTATTTTCAAATGACAATGTATATAACTTTTCTCTTAAAGCTTCATGGGGTGAATGATGTATAGATACAAAGTAGTCATGTCTTCCCTTTTAAAATCATATTTTCTCCTCCTTATCTAAAATGACATGGACGTGAGGTGGCCACATGAGTTAAATTACCAA
Organism: Callorhinus ursinus; assembly: GCF_003265705.2. NCBI lineage: Eukaryota > Metazoa > Chordata > Mammalia > Carnivora > Otariidae > Callorhinus > Callorhinus ursinus. The sequence continues at coordinate 14,344,859 of NW_027397071.1, forward strand.
AGGCACTATATTACTATAAGCAGAATAGAGTGTTATTAAACAAATCCATAGGATATTTTCCTCTGCAGTCTTTTGCCAGCTCCATCATCACTCTCTGTTGCTTCTCCCTTTTTTGCCCTTTCTCAAATCAATTCATTTCTATGCAAATGCTTGCATCTCAGTAAGGAAGATATGTGATAAGAAACCAGAATTTTTCTATAGACAGGCTGCTTATTGAGTAATTCATCCATCATTTACTCAAACAGAAAATCTATGACTACCATCATTTATTCATTCACACAGGTGTTTTCCCACCTGAAGCAAAGACTCCATTTTAATTTTGTTTTACAGCTGGTGGACATATCTCTACTCTATTACGATCAACAGCCCCACTTTGCATATATATTCCAGGGGCAATCTTCCTTTGGAGCCTTCTAAATATTCTTTTGTAACAGAGTGTCATTCATCTTCCATTTTCTCTGATTTACCCAATCCTAGCCATCTTTTTGAAGATGCTGTCTCCTTGGCTGTGGAAGCCCACTTTTATTCTGTTAATTTATATCATATAAGCTAGCACTTAAATGGTTCACCTTTTTTTTTGTAATACCCCTGAAATAGAGGATAAACAACTTGAACACCAATACTACCTCTAATGTGTATTGTTTTCAACACCACAATATTCTAGCCCATAATGGATACTCACTAGAGATTTGCTGAATTGGAATTTGTGGAGTTATTAAGAGGGACAGATTGCTGTAGGAGGAGGGTTACTTTAGTGAGAGGAAAAAGCCAAAGTAGAATAGTAAAGACCTATTAAGTTTATGAAGTTCCATTATCACATAACTGTATGTATTCAATGAGTGTGAGAATTTCTGGTTTCACATTCTATTATGAGCCTAGGAAGTTGCTAAAAAGAGAGGCTCAGATGAATTAGCAAGACAATATTGCATTTCAATCACACAATTCTGTGTTTTACAAAAAATAACCTTGATTTAGTTTTGTTTTGTTTTGTTTTGTTTTTTGTATCTCAAATATCACTGTAGTGAATTCTACTTTCCAGTCAATTATTTTTAAAAATGCTCACAACTTCATTCTATCCAAAGTAGAATATTAGTTTCATCAGGTGGTTAAATGGCATGTTTAAAAAATCTTTTCTTTGCTGTGTACCCTCAAGTTCCATCTATAGAGATAAATGAATTACTCACCAACACAGTTAAGCAAGCATTATTATTTTTTCCTTCTACACATATTGAGGTAGGCACTGAGTATGAAGTAACCACAGAGATATAGTCCCTTCCTTCTATAGATTATAATTCTGTGGAGAATGTGTATGATAAATAACCAATCAAAGAAAAAAGAGAAGAAAAGCAAAAAGGAATATGGAAAGTGAGGTGCTAAGAGATTAGAGGGAACCTGTGTTGAATTATGTTGTTTTTAGAGAATTATTTTAAGAAGTGACATTTATGCTAACTTAGAAGATGAGAAAGAACCACTATGTGAATGAAAGAACATTCCAGATAGAAATAAAAAAATATGAAAGAGGAAGTCAGGAAAGGATTTTTAGTATAAGAAGCAAAGGGGAATAACAAACAAGATGAGGGTGGAGAAAATGTCAGGGGCCAAATGTTAAGAGGATAATAGGCTAGAATAATTTCAATGGGAGCCATTAAAGACTTTCAAGCATGGAAGGAACAATATTAGTCTAAGTTTTAAAAAGATAAGCTACTACATGGAAAAGGCTACAAGCGCACAAGTATGGAATATCATTCTCTTGAAGGATCTCTTCACATGATGGGGAAGGTGCTCATTGACAGTCATAAGCCTATATACTTCAGATTCCGTATTAATCAAATTTCAGAGAAGAGACAATTAACTACTTCCAGTTCTTTTTTCTAAATTTTATTTATGACAGAGAGCATAAGCAGGGAGAACTGCAGAGGGAGAGGGAGAAGTAGACTCCCCACTGAGAAAGGCAGATGTGGGGCTCAATCCCAGGACCCTGGGATCATGACCTGAGCTGAAGGCAGATTCTTAACCATCTGAGCCACCCAGGCGCCCCACTGCTTCCAGTTCTACCTCTGCTGTAGCAGACAACTGACACCTCCACAATGCCATGTGAATTGGAGCAACAGAGGAGTTGATCTGTTTATTTTTTCGCTTAATTTTATTCATTCTTGATTTTCATAATATCGCCCATTAATCAATTCTTTTCATACTTCTCTATATTCCTATTCTTTATCCTCTGAGTGTCCTTTGCCAATACTTTAAATACTGATTTTCTTCCACTTCAACCCACAGTCATGCTCATTTTTAGTGTCTTTCTCTGAGTATGCAGATCTATTTTCACAACTTTAAGTTTTCTCATATTTAATCAATAAATATTCACCAGATACTATTAAGTACCATGCACTATTCTAGGCACTATGGATCACCTAGGGGCACCTGGGTGGCTCAGTCGGTTAAGTGTCTGCCTTTGGCTCAGGTTATGATCCTGGGGTCCTGGTATCGAGTCCCGCATCGGGCTCTCTGCTCAGCAGGGAGCCTGCTTCTCCCTCTCCCTCTGCCTGCCACTCTGCCTGCTTGTGCTCTCTCTCTCTCTCTCCCTGTTAAATAAATAAAGTCTTTTTAAAAAAGTCTACCATCTCTTTCTTTCTATCATCTGTCTCATCTTTTTTCTACTGATGCTTCTCAAATCTAGATCTCTAGCCTAAAACTCTCTTAGAAGAGGTTCTGTTTGCTGGGCTTGAGACTCATGTATTCAACTTCTTACTATCATGTCTGCTTAAACATCATAAAGTCACTTCTTAACTCAAAATACCCAAACAAAAATTTTCTTTTCCCTTAAACTTGTTCTTCCTCATCATTTTCCATCTCTGCAGTTAGTACAACCATCCATTCAGATACCAGGGAGACAGTTTTCTTTCCTCCCTCTTTTTCACTTTCCACCCTTCAATCAGAGACCAATATTTTAAATTCAAATTAATTTTTTAGTTAATTCAAGCACCCATCATATATTGCTGGTCTGTTGCTATAAATTCCAGACTTGTCTCCCTGATTCCAATTTCCTTTCCTTCAAATCAAACTTCGACACCACTCCCAGAGGGCTCCACCTAAAAGGTAAATCTGATCACCCTACCTCCTCTCTTATAACCACTATGTCATAATAATTCAAGCAACTTAACATGGCATAGGTCATCTGACCACCATCATCCCCTCCTCTCTACCTCTAGCTTTTTCTCTTGCCAATACCTCTCAAGCATTTTATGTTCAACATTTTCTCTTGACATTGCCTGGGCTTGGGATTTCTTAGTTTCCATTACTTCTTCTTTATCTGAAGAACAACTTATTTTTCTTTAAGACAGATCCTTCCAAGAAGGCTTTTTTTGGAAATTTTGAGTTTGGATTAATGGTTTCTCTTCTGTGTATTCATTCATTCATTCATTCACTTAAAACATCCTTTGCTTTCTCTTCTAATTGCCATATGCCCATGTATTTTTTTTTTTTTGATAGGACTGGTGAGTCATGATAGAAGAGAAACCTTATTTCTTTTCCTCTCTCCAGAACTAATTTAGTGCCTTATGCAACAGATGTTCATTAAGTAAGTGAATAATTTCATTCTTCTCTTTCAAGCCTAAATATTTCAATATATACTACCATGCACACTCTTTATTAATGATAATCTGTATTTGAATAGCACCTTTAAATTTATGAAATGTTTTCACATTTATGCCCTGTTTGATCTAAATCATTCTTTAAGAGAACATTAATAGGTTTTGATTTTTTTCATTTTTAATAACAGGGAAAGTTGAGGTTCAGAGAGATTTGCTCAAGGTCAAACAGCTAATGATGGAACATAATTCCACACATAATTTTTTCAACAGACCACACTGCCTACTACTCACCAGAGTGGGGGCTCAGCCTCCTTGACCCCCTCTTTCTGAAACATGCCAGATACATTTCTTAACCTAAGAAAGCCTCTAACCTAAGGCAGCAGACAGCTCTGCTCAAGTGGGCCTGATCTTTTCTCCCTGAGCTCCAGACCTGTATTTCTAGCAACCTGCTTAATATATATCTCCTTGGATATGCCACAGCACTCCAAAGCAACATGTCTAATTTGCTCTTCTCCCATACCCTCTGCCTCTCACCCAAACTCGTTTGTCCTCCAAATTTTATGATTTCTAGCAATGCTATTTTGTCTTGGGGATTTGGAAATTAATGTTTCAGATGTATCTAACTATTCATCTCTGGAAAATAAACCTTTTTAGTGATAAATTGTCATTATTTATTGAAAATCTGCCAGACTATCATTCATCCCTTCAGGGCCTTACTGCACAAAGACATTTTAGAGAATTAAATATGGCATACTGAAAATAGTACTCTCCTCTTTGCATAATTAGATTTATGTATAAAAATATTTCAATAACAACCTAAATTGATAAAAGGTAAAAATCTCTAACAATGAAGAGACTACTTTCATTACTTCAATAACTTTTTTCAGTGAAAAAAATGTTATTATCTTCCATCTTGTTTTATTTATTTTTTATAATGAGGAGGGTAATAATGCCATATGTTTTATTTCTATTTATTCCTGTTTTTGTGCCATGCCAGTCAGTCATTTGACTGCATTAATGGAACCAGGCTGAAAGAGATTCCCTTTTGGATTCACCAAGTTTTGTAGTGTTGAGGTCAGCTTTTCCTTCATTCTAACAACTTCCTTGTTATTTTAATATCTGTTTGAAACCATTCATTGGATTAGGTGTAATTGTTAATATAATAATATTTTTAAAAGACCAGGAAGTTCAAAATAAGTTAAAAATATAAATTACATAACTTACTTAGTAAACCACATGTATTAATTCATATAATTCCTGCCTTACTTATAAGTAAGGCAGGAATTATATGAATTAAATTATTGTTCTTAATTGGACTTAGATTTTAGAAATGATATCATAAAGTTATTTCAGTGGCTAAAATTGAAGGGAGAAAACTGAAGATTCTAGGGCTGGGTTTCTCATAACCTGGGTGTGATGGACACTATGATGTATCACCCAGAACCTGATCATGGAAGAACTTGTTGCTCCTGCTGCTGGGAGGGCTGTCATCAACAGGCTTTAGTCACCTTCAGAGATCTCCTCAAATGCATGGTGGTCTACATCCACTGCTTCTTGGGCAACTCACATTCAATAACGGATCAATACAGGAAGACCCAACTCCTTGACAAGCTCCTGGCTGTGATTGCTCCCATATGATTATGATTGTCTAAGGCTTTTTTGGCTCTGTATCACAGCTCAGCTTCTCCCTCTACCCAATCTTGTATCCTCACATTCCTTTCCATAGGTATTGCTACCTAACAAATAACTTGCATGCTAAACTGTTGGGTTCCTCTACCCTAATCTAATCTGGAACACAGGGCTTCAAGGAATCTGTGACTCCTCTAAGTTTACAGTCATGTGTTTATCTTATACGTGAATTTTTCTGGTAGAGGTTTTTCCTAGGTGGGCTTTGTACAAAAAAATTCAAGTATCATTGTCTTAGTGTGTTGAAGATCATCCCATTACTAAGAAAAGATGAAGACAAAATGTGGATAATTTCAGCCTTTGAATTAAGTAGAACAAATTCTGCACAATGACTAATTCATACATATTAACCATTCAATATCTATCACATCATGAATGGACAAAAATGAAACTAAATCAATGAATGCTTACAAGGCAAAGAGCACCCTGCTAAAGTAAAAAAGAAATGATAAAACTTTTAAAAAAAAAAGGTGACTATTCTTTGTAGTCAGGAGACTGTTTCAGGCCATCTTTTTCATTTTTGTAATTTTTTTAAAAAGGACACATGAAAATACAGCAAGGTAATGATAACCCTGAAAATTTTTAAAAAGATTGCGATGCACTTTTGAAATTGTGTGTATGAGTTCTTGGCTAGAGCCCTGCTGAATCTTTTTTCAAATTCATAAAGAGAGTCCCTCAGGGTATTTCACAGTGTGAGGATACACAGCCTCCTTTCCTGACAGGTCATTATTGCATATCATGCTGGGATCGAGTGCAGGACTGGAGAGTGGTTGCTCTCTGCTTCTTCTGTAAATGTATGTGAGACTCAGGCTTTGGAATCTTAAATGTCCACGAGAGCTCAAAGGGTACCTGATGATTGATTTGCACTACAGGACAGGACTGACACAAGAATTGCAGTTGAGTTCAGCAGGATTGCAATCAGAGTCCTTGACAAAAGTCATATTGCATGAGGTTGACTATCATGTGGCTATGACCACCTGCTGCAGTTTTTTATCAGTGCTAGATAAGAGGGTTTTTTTTTTTGTTTCCTTTTTTAAATGTTGTAATTAAAAGCAGTTTCTTCAAAAAGAAAAGTTTAACAGCAAAAGACCATGTCTACCAAGTTCTGACTGAAGAATGGAAACCTATATAGGGGAAGTGAAACCATAGGGAGGCGTATGCTGTGTGTCTAATTAGTCTATAGCCTTCGAAGTTGAGATACATCACAGGAGAGATTGAGCTTGGAGCAAAGCTCCTTCCTTTATTTAAAAATGATATACTTCACAATCATTAAAATATTAAAGTCCTAGAAATGTTACACCACATGGTGTTACACCAATTCATAGTTTCACTTTATATAGTTAAGAAGTCTCTTGGGTGAAAAAGGCATATTTTAAAATTCACATTATGCTTTAATAACTTTTTCCTCCTGTTATGCTCATTGAAAGAAAAAATAAAAATACACAAAAATATAAAGAAATGAATGAAAATCAGTCAGAACTACACTACATAAGAGAGCACGACCTAGACTCTATTAAAAATGTACTACCAAGCCCCCAGGGAGCCTAAATCCACTAAAAATACTACAAAATGTCAAAGAAATTTTCAATTGTTGAAAACTAACAAAAATTTAAGTTGACTAATTGTTAAGTAAATTATTTTTTTCCGTTACCTCAAATTATTTTTTGTTTGTTTAATTAATATGCAGCAACGTAAGCACATAATTGCTTTTGAGAATTGGTTTGAACAGAAGTCAAAAGCTAATCTTTTTTTTCTTTATTAACATAATGTATTATTTGTTTCAGGGGTACAGGTCTGTGATTCAACAGTCTTACACAATTCACAGTTCTCACCATAGCACATACCCTCCCCAGTGTCCATCACCCAGCCACCCCATCCCTCCCACCTCCCTCCACTCTAGCAACCCTCTGAAAATTCCTTAGAATAATTAGAGAATTTGCTAGAGCAAATAACTCTATTGACATTTTAGTCATAATAGAAGTTTATTAAGATCTTCATGGAGCATCTTTACCTATTCCAGTAATATTTCTTGTCAAGTTTTGATTCCTAATATTGGTCTGGACAGGGAAGAATATGAGGACTCTGAGCACATGCCTAAAGCCCTTAAGTCTTGAAAAGAGATAGCCGAACACTCACTTTATTCCAGATGGCTATGTACGTTATTCCTAATATTAAAGGGGGGTTGTAAGGTTTTTGTTTTGTTTTTGCTTTTTACCCTCAGGATGGTTTTATTTATAGAAATGGATATTCAGAGGCTTACTTTAATGTTTAAAAAATCAACTAGTGAAATTTACAATTGTAACAACTTAATTCATTTTTAAGCTTTTAAGCTTAAAGTTCATTTTAAACTCAGTTCACTTATTCTTTTTATAGCTCTAGCAAATTCTCCAATTACTCTAAGGAATTTTCAGTAATTTCTAGTCCCATTTACAAGTTTAGTTATAAACATTTAAACATTTTAAACCATATTTTACATTTTTTATATTTATTTTCTTATATATATTTTCAGTTTTCTGACTATAATTTTCCAACTGCTAAACTTCTCATAAAGCTAATAAATTAAATTTATAAAATAAAACTAGAATTATCTTAAATATTAATTAAAAACCAGTGAGATTTCAACAACAAAAAGCATAAGCCTAAAATGGTTTCCTAATTAAGTGTCTTAATTTGATATTACAGGGATTTAAAAATGGAATCACACAGTTGACACCCTCTGATTCCAGTTGTCCAATTCTCTTCAACACTAAAGGAACCAATAGGGGGCGCCTGGGTGGCTCAGTCGTTAAGCCTCGGCCTTAGGCTGGGGTCGTGATCCCGGGGTCCTGGAATCTAGACCCGCATAGGGTTCCCTGCTCAGCAGGAAGCCTGCTTCTCCTTCTCCCTCTCCCCCTGCTTGTGTTCCTTCTCTCGCTCTCTCTCTCTGTCAAATAAATAAAATCTTTAAATAAATAAATAAATAAATAAATAAATAAATAAATAAATAACGAACCAATAGTAAATATGCACCTAAAGAATGTTAATGCTATGAGTTTGAATCTCTTAAACATTTCTATATTCAGTTTTAAATCTTTCTGGGATTGAAAATTATTTGTCTTCCTCTCTCACTAAGGAAATATTATCTTATTCCTCAAGTTTATAGGGTTAACTCTCCAAATCTACCATGTTTGCAAATTAACTATGTTTTATCCATGTCCCTGGAGTTATCTACATCTACTCACAGAGGTCTACAGCTCCCACCAAGTTCGATTGGATTTTACATTTCTTTTGCCTCTGAAGGGTGGTTTGCAGACCTTTGTCTGTGTGGTAACCGGATGCCCAGGGAACCCAAATTGGGCAGCCCAGACAGGCCTGTTCCTGGGTCCATGCCAAAATAGAGAAAGGAATTTGTGGGCCGTACCAGGGTCTTGCCAGGTGGGGGATGTGGCACGCAGCTCTGCATGTGGTAAGCCAGCTCTCAGTCCCACCCTGCCCACAGTCAACCACTGCTGGGACAACCTGCTATTGCAGTCCCACACGGTGGGGGGGAGGGGGACAAACAAACAAAAAAACCTTATTTTTGGAGATAAAAAGACATATTTGCTGCTCACGCCAAAAGACTTTTGCTTTTTAAATGGAAACTGCATTATTTCATATATTTCCTAAGGCTATGCAACACTTTGGGATATTAAAATTATATTAGGCTCAATTTGAGGTATTTCTTTGTACTCTATTAGGTCCAATGTATAATGTATTTCCTCAGAAACTAACATTTCCCATTTCTCTGGTGTTAATGATGTAGGAAGAGGGATAACAAAAGATGACTGTCAGGGTAGCCTTGTCTGGAACAGTCCATGCGGTTTCTCTCCCGCATGAACAGCATAAAATTCAACTCAGGTAACTTCTGGCGAAGAGGAGGACTCAAAGAGGATAACAACATACCTTTTTAAGTTAGGATCTGAGAGTATCAAAATTTGGGGTGGCTAATTTCTGGGAACTTTTGATCCTGCATTGTGATAGGTCGTCCTGAGGATTAGATGCAGTATCGGCTGCTGCGGCAGCAACAGTAGCAGAAAGCATAAAACTAAGCTTGTAGTCTTTGGAAATGGCTCCTTAATGTCATTATCTTCTATTTTAGCATCTCAGTTGCAAATTAAAAGAGAAATAGTCTTCATAAATATGCTTTCTCCCATTTTTCTTGAAACATGTGTCTTTTTGTATAGCCTTCATTTGTCTAATTTTTTTTAAGATTTTATTTTTAAGTAGTTTTTACGCCCAACATGGGGCTCAAACTTCCAGCCTTGAGATCAAGAGTCAAATGATCCACTGACTGAGGCAGCCAGGCACCCCTGTCTATTTTTGATAGAGTACAGAGAAATATTTCTCTTCTACCAGAAAAAAACAAATAGTTCATGCTTGATGATAAATGGCAACTGACAATCCACCTCCTGGTAAGGGAGACAATAGGATTTAGTAAGGTGTGGACTAACTTGGAGAGTATACATCACTTTTAACAAAGGGCCCACCCCACAGCTCTAGACAGCTCTTATCCTGTTGGAATACAGACTAGACATTGCCAGAAATTTGCATTTTTATATGAAATTGCCCTATTTGAAATTATTAGTTTAAATTTTTAAAGAACATTATTCAGACTAAACCAAACACATCAGTAAGATTTATTAGGTCCCATGCAGCTAGTTTCACATTGACTGCCCTTTAATTCAATGTGCTACAGGCTGTCTAACATGCATTATCTCAATGCCACAAGGCCCACCTCTCTCAATTTGCAAAATTCTGTAACAGTCATTTCTGTAAAAGTCAATTCTGTAAAAGTTGGGATTTCAGTTTTCTTGCTTTTTGTGCTAGAACACAAACTCCTTTCCCTTAGCTAGTATAATAAATTATTTTAAGCTAATATAATCTTGTGCTTCATTATCAATAATTGAAATGCTCTTCCCTCATTCTCTAATTGACTAATTTTATTTTCCCAACCTTCAATGTCCAAACCAAATGTCACCTCCCCTGTGAAGGGTTTCTATTATCAATATTCAATATTTTTCTCTTTCTCTTCACACTCAACAGCACTTTATGTAGCACCTCAGCTATGGCATAGTGCCATGAAATTAACATGCCCGGATCAGCGTACTAGTCCAAGGAGAAATAAAAACATGTGGAGCAGACCTGGAGCCACACCAAGCTGAAATCAGACAAAATGATCTTATTCCAGTCAATCTGCAAGAAGGTGACTAAAGAAAAAATATTTTGCATTTTTGGGTTATTTGTTATGTAGAGGTATTATGGAAATAATTAACCAGTATAGCTTATCACAATGGTTAAAGGATCCTTCTAGGGCTCTGTGTTCCTGGATATTGGAGCACTGAAAGAAAAGTTTAAGTTTTCAGAGAAGAAAAAGAGAACCAAAAATACTTCCCTTTGTATTGTCCTTTTCAAGTGACAATACAGTATCATTCATTTTGGGACAAAATTGTACAGCAAATATCTAGAACTGATTTGTCTTGAATAATTAAGACTTTAGTCTTTTGATTAGTGACTCTCCCAATTTCTTATCCTCCCAGCCTCTGGCAAGCACCATTGTACTCCCTGATTCTCTCTAAGTTTACCTATATTAGACATTGTGGAACCAGGCAATATTTGCCTTTCTCAAACTGGTTTATTTTACTTGGCAAAGTGTCGTGAAGATTTATCCATGTTGTTGCATATTGCAGGATTTCCTTCATTTTAAGGCTGAATAATATTCCATTGCATGTATATACCTCATTTTCTTCATATATTCATCCATCAATGAATATTTAGGTTGTGAAACCATCATTGTGGTTTTGATTTGAATTTCCCTGATGATTAGTGACATTGAATATCTTTCTTTTAAGATTTTATTTATTTATTTGACAGAGAGAGAGAGCACAGCAGGGGGAGCAGCTGGCAGAGGCAGAGGCAGAGGGAGGAGAAGCAGGCTCTCTGAGGAGCAAGGAGCCCAATGTGGGGCTCGATCCCAGGACTTTGGGATCATGACCTGAGCCAAAGGCAGCCATTTAACTGACTGAGCCACCCAGGTGCTCCTGAATATCTTTTCATATACCTGTTGGCCATTTAGATGTCTTCTTTGGAGAAAACTCTATTCAAGTCATAACCCTTTCTTTAATTGGGTTATTTATGTTTTTGCTATTGCATTGTAAGAATTCCTTATATATTTTGGAAATTAATCCCTTATTAGATACATGGTGTGAGAATATTTTATCCCATTCTGTGGGTTGCCTTTCCACTTTGTCAATTGTTTCCTTTGCTATATAGGAGTGAGTTTTTGTTTTGTTTTGCTGGTTGGTTGGTTTCTATAATGTTTTTAATGGGAAAGGTGATGAGATTTCTGTATACACCCTCCCCCCTGAAAAAAATATTCGTTAACGATCAAGTTGGAGAAAGAATAATAGACTGATCTAATTCCGCAAAGGAGGTCCTTATATGGGACTGACAGCAGCTCTCTTCATCAAGCTTCTGTGTAATATTACTATGCCTTGTCTATAAAAATTAAGAAACCTAGAATCAATGGAGTGCCTCTCATTCAGCTTACTGCCAGTTCAGTGAGGACTGTGCAGAGGTGTTTTAGTTTGATGTAGTCTCACTTTTCTATTTTTGCTATTGTCGTCTGTGCTTTTGGTGTCATATTTATGAAATCACTGCCAAGACCAATGTCATGAAGTTTTTGCCTGTATTTTCTTCTAGGAACTTTATAGTTTCAAATCTTAAATTTAAGTCTTTAATCAATTTTGATTTAATTTTTTCTGTATAGTTTAAGATACACAGAGTTTAAGGGTCAAATTTCATTTTTGCATATGAATATCCAATTTTCCCAGTATCATTTGTTGAAAATACTATCCTTTCTCCACTGTGTATTTTGGCACTCTTGTCAAAGATCAGTTGATCACATACTCATGGATTGATTTCTGGACTCTCTATTCAGTTCCACTGGTTTATATAATCTGTATCTATGCTAGCATCATATTATTTTATTGTAGCTTTTTGATGTAATATGAAACGAGAAAGTGTGATGCCTCCAGCTTTATTTTTCCCCAAAACTTTTTGGCTATCCAGAGTCTTTTGTGGGTCCATATGAATTTTAGAATTGTTTTTTCTACTTCTGTAAAAAAAAAAAATGCCATTGAGATTTTGATAGGGATTGCAATCTGGATTATTTTGGGTAGTATAGACATGTTTAACAATAATAAGTCTCATAATCCATGAATACAGGTTGTCTTTCTATTTGTTTTTGTCTTCTTTAATTTCTTTCATCATCGTTTTATAGTTTTCACAGTACAAGTCTTTCACCTCCTTAGTTAAGCTTATTCTTAAGTATTTTATTTTTTTCGGTGCTATTATAAATGAGATAGTTTTCCTAATTTCCTTTTCAAATAGTTGATTTTTAGTATATAGAAATACAACTGATTTTTGTGTGTTGATTTTGTATCCTGCAACTTTACAGAGTTAGTTTACTGGTTCTTACAATTTTTTTAATGTAGTTTTTAAGTTTTCTATGCATGAGATCATGTCACCTGCAAACAGGGACAATTTTTTTTCTTCTTTTCCAACTTGGATGCCTCTTATTTCTTTTTCTTGCCTAATTGCTATAGCTAGGACTTTTGATACTACATTGAATGGAAGTGTCAAGAGTGATCATCCTTGCCTTGTTCTTGATCTTAGAGAAAAATTTTTCAGTTTTTCACTCTTGAGTATAATATTGCCTGTGGGTTTTTCATACATGGCCTTTATTTATTTTTTTGAAGATTTTATTTATTTATTTGCCAGAGAGAGAGAGAGAGAGCACAAGCAGGGGGAGCAGCAAGCAGAAGGAAAGGGAGAAACAGACTCCCCGCTGAACAGGGAGCCTGACACGGGACTCGATCCCAGGACCCTGGTATCATGACCTGAGCCGAAGGCAGATGCTTAACCAACTGAGCAACCCAGACTTCCCTCATACATGGCCTTTATTGACTGAGCATTTTTAAAGCACATTTAGGTAATACTTAGATCAAAGAAAAAATCTTGAGATTCTCCCAAATTACCTTCTATGCATTTTTAACCTAAAAATGGAATCAGTCATTTTACTGATTTTTTTCCCCAAAAGCTAAAGCAAGATTTTAATAAGCAGAGGAGAGGCTTCAGCCCCAATTTAACTAGAGATGGAAATGAAAGATGTACTCCCAGAAAGGACTCAGATTTTAAAGTTAATTATAGGTGAGCAAATATGAGAACAAGCAGTTTTCTGACATCATTCATTTCAATTCAATACCATATATTCAATAAATATTTTTCTAAAATCTTTAAGTTGCATTTTCTTGTTTTAAGCATGAATGCCTATACTAGATTTCCACTGCTGTATAACAAATTACCACAGACTTAACAGCTTAAAAGAACACACATTTATAAAAATAACACACATTTATTATCTTACAGTTCTCATGGACAGGAATCTGGGCACAGCTCTATTAGGTCCTCTGCTCAGGCCCCTAGTATCAGTAGAGGCTGCAGTCTCTTCAGAAACTCAATTGTAAGTCTAAGGTTTCCAACATATCTACCAATATTAAATCATATTATTTTTGATTGGTTAAGGTTTTCAAGAATTTTTAAAATTTTTTATAAATTAAAAATATTAAAATTATTATTTTGATTAATGAAAGAAAACATTAACAAAACTATCATGTTCAAAGTCACCTAACTCTGATTTGTCTTTCTTTTATCATCTTGTTCTTTGGTCATTAAAGTTTTGCCACTTTATAATTCCTACTCTGAGATTTTACAAGGGACAGTTTCCACTACTTCTTGGGAAGCTATTTGGCACTGTAACAGACCTCTCCTTATTCTGTCTTGTTTTCCCTTTGTTCTGTTTCATCTCATTACTTTTCCATTTCTTCCTGCAATATCACATTGAAGGCTTTCATCTAATTTTCAATACACTGTCACCTGCTCATCTTTGTTAGTTCTGTTGCTTATCAAGCAGTTCTTTCTTACAGAATGACTTTGCTTTGGAAACTATGTGCCAGGTGTATGATACTAACTTGCAATGCTGCCAGATGAATCTTGTTTAATTTTCTTTTTAACCTTGCTTTAAATTTATAGAATAAAATGCATTGAACATCAGGACTAAAACACCTTCTTTTGCAGAGAAAAAAATGGAGAAGCATGGCCTATTGTACTGATATATAAACATAGTGCTGCTCTTCTCCTGGTGGTTGCATGTACAGGTGATTACGAACAGGAAGGCACTAGAAGATAATGGAAATTAGTACACTCAGCACAGCAGGAAACACTTAGCCTTTTAGATATACTTTAGAAAGAATTTCTCAATGGATGGGCTTGCAATGTGTGATTCTGAACACCAAAGCAAAAGCTAGCATTATTGGCATAAGTCAATATCCTACTTTGGGCATCCAAATGCTAAAATCTAACAGACATAACTCTTAAAGCCACAAAATTCCTTTTATAAATTTCTAAACATAGGGAAGAGTATTTTCTGGAAGATTGAGAACGTTTCTTTGTTTTCATCTAAAATTTATTTGATCCAGTATTTGGCTTACAAAATACCTTATACAGATACATTCTGAACATTTTTTTTAATTTAGCTTAATAAATAGCTATCTGATATAACTCATTTTTTGTTTAAAACCTAATTATTTTTAAAGTTGACAATAATAACAAAAACTAAGTCATATCTTATTTGTTATAAACATAAGAGTTTAAATATAATGCCTGCTGCTAAAAATCAGGTAAAATATCAAAAAGATATGTATATATAGTGTGTGTTTGCTCCAGTGCAAGGTACTAATTTTATATTCAAGAACATTAAAATCAATTTAATTAGGGATATGTTATAATAAATGAAATCTAATACTTTTCTATCCAAGAAAACAAATGTTCTCTGCCATGACTTTGGCAAATTTATTCAAATCTACTTAAATACTTCCAGTGATACAGATTCCTTCATTTCACACTGTCTCCTACAGTGTTGAGTTGTTCTAATTTTAAATCTTATAAAACTTTCACTTTCCTAGAACATAAACTTGTTTCTTTAGACCATCCATTCATTGACCCTAGTTTCACCTTAGAATGATCCATTCTAAATCTGCCCCTTACACATTAACTTATTGCAAATGTTTAAAAATTTTTTTAGCTTAAGACATGCTCAGGTATGTCTAGAGTTTTTTTCAGTAATTTCCAATATGGTTTTTCTGCACACAATCTAGTTGGCCATTACCCAGATTATATGAGTAAACTTAAAATTTTTCACAATTGCATAGGCTGAGATTACAATAGACTTTTTATTCAATGTTTTATTTGTTCTGTCAACTAATAGCCTATTTTATTTTCTAACATAAAGTTCTCAAGATAGGTCTTTTAAGTTCTGAGATTTATATTTGATTTTTCTATAACCTCTGTGCTGAATTTGTTTAGTTTTTTGACACATAACTACGAGTGCCAATCATTACCCCAGGTGCTGGAGATAGATTGCTGAGCACAGTTTGATCACAATGGCCATGTAGTCTCTAGAAAGAATCAGACAATCAAATAATCACAACAATAAATATATAATTATAAACTGAGATAAATGCTCAAAAAAGAACAGTCCAGTTTATTACATACATTATTGTTATTTTAATTTAATTTTCTCTTGTTAGATTTGTCCTACGCCTCTACATTGAGGATGTTTTTGAATCTGCATTATTTTATCCAACATGTTATTCCTTTTTGTTTGTATCATCTGAAATATTAATAAGCATAAGCACTCCTACAAGTTCTTAAATAAATTACCCTTTGAAAATCATTTTCCATCTCTTTGAAAATCATCTTCCATATACAACTTATGTAATATTTTTAAATTTGTTATGCAAATGGATAAAGATATTTACATTGTCCCAGCCTTTTACATAAGGCTATGATGAGGCTCAAATGAGAGATTTTACCTGAAAGCTCTTTGTGAACTATCAAATGTTATACAATGCCAGACATTATTATTCTTCTGAGTTAATACATCATAAACCAAAGAGTCTTTTTTGTATAGTTAAAGCTCTCATTTATCCATTAATCAACAATCATTAGGTATATTTGTTCAGCCAATTAAAATGCACTCATTGTGTGTTCATATTTCACCCACATTTCTCTATTTTATTCATAAAGGTATTGTGGCAGAGACACAAAGCCTTGCTGAAATCAAGGTATAAAGTGTATATATTTTCCTGAATTTTCCTTGTCATTCCTTTATCATTTATTCAATTGTTTGGTAATCACAACAAATAAACATCATTTGGTCCTCTTCTTTCTCACTCTGCCCCAAAATATCACAACTCATCAAAGAATTGAAGGGAAATTGCCAGCCAGTTTTGAACTTATGTAATATTTTTAAATTTGTTATGCAAATGGATATGAACAGTACATGTTTCTCCTTTCTACTCTTTGAATTTTATTTCTAATTTCAAAAATAACTCTTCTTTTTTTTTTCATTTATTACTGACTGACATGGATTCTTCTTAACAAGTAAGAGGTGTAGTATCACACTGAGAAGATAAGAGGACTGAACACAGCTTTTAAATAAAATTTATCCATCTAGTTGTTTTTCCTTTTGGAAAAGGTGAGTTTAAAAAGTTATTTTTATCAATTTTAATAACAATTTATAATTTCTGATATATCCTGGAGCACATATCACAATAATTAATTCTCAAAAAGTTATATTCTTTGTTAATTACCATCCCTTGAACAGCAACAGACATATATAAAAAAAAGTCATGTGTTTTGATAAGTGTAGAAGTTCTACTTTTCATGGTCTCACTCAAAACTAAACCAAAGATATAGTATTAATCAGAAATTAGATTGCATGTGCCCTTTTAGCTGGAGAATATCAAACTGGTCTAGATAAATCAATCAAGACTTTGTAAACTAACAACCAGCTCCTAATTATGTATTTTATCTAAATTGATGTTTATTGAATTTTTACTGTATTGTGGCTAATTCACACACATTCTCATATTTAGTGTTTTCAAATATAATTTTACCACCAGCTTAAAAATTCATTCATTCATGGGGCACCTGGATGTCTCAGTTGGTTAAGTGTCTAAAGCTTGGTTTCCACTCAAGTCATGATCTCAGGGTCACAGGATTGAGCCCCAAGTTGGGCTTTGTGCTCAATATGAAGTCTAGTTGAGAATTTTTTCCCTCTCCCTTCCCCACCCTGCTCCTCCCCCTGCTCATGCTCTCTCTCTCTAATTAATTAATTCACATATCAAGAAATATTTATTGATTGCCTATGATGCTTCAGGTACTATTTTAGGAACTTGAGTTTCAGCATTAAACAAACTAGCAAACAAATAAATAAATCTTCCTGCCCTGGTAGAGCTTACATTTCAGAGAGAGAGACTGAAAATAACGAAATAAATTAGAAAAAATATATTTAAAATGATAAATTCTATGAAGAAAATTAGAGCAGGTTGAGTTGATGGAGTTTTTGAGGTAGGAAGGGGTATGTTGTAACTTTAGATGTGACAGGATAAGGAAGGTCACACCTTTCGTTAAGGAAGTCCAACCTTGAAAGAGGTGAGGGAGTTAGCCTTGTGGATGCCAGGAAGAGGAAGGAGCTAGAGCAGAGGTCCTAAGATGGGTGCATCCATGAAGGAGTACTAGTATGACTGGAGCCAATTATGGGGAGGAGCAGTCGATGCGGGGTCAGAGACTTGTGTAGAGCAAGGCCATTGAAGGGCTTCTAGGACATTGCAAGAATTTTGACTTTTACTCTGAGGGACATAGGGGTCACAGTAGAGTTACCAGCTAAGGTTGGATTCGTTTTTATTTCTTTTGCAAAGGATTACTTTGCGTGCAAACTAAGTGTACACTGGTAGATACAGGAGCACAATATTATAGGCTATTGTAATAATCCCAGTGAGTAACAATGATGACTTATATTAGGGAAAAAGCAGTAGAGGGGGCCAGAAATAATCAAACTGTGAGTGTTTTAAAATAATCTTTATTATAATTATAAAATAGTACAGAGTAAAAATCATAGTATTATGAATCCCATATCCATTACTCATAAAGGAGAATTATCAGGATTTTGTTATATTTTCTTTCTCCCTCTTTATTATGTTCTTTCTTACAAAATATTTTAAGGCAATCCCTAAATATCTCATAATTTCCCCCCAATTGCTTTATTATGAGTTCCCAAAGCTACAGAGTTATCATGCTCAATAAAAGTGATGATATTCCATAGTATCTTCTAATATCATAATCAAATTTCCACAATAAAATTTCTTTCAGTTCCTTTAAAATGTACTCATACAGTTGCTTTCTTGGAATGGAATCTAAACAAATTTCTTACATGGATTTTTGTTTTATTGTATCTCTTAAATCTCTTCATTGTAAAACAGATGCCACTTAAGTTCTTTCAAGTGAATCTCTAGTAGACAACATATAAGTAGATCATATTTTTAAGAAATCTATTTTGCCAATTTCTGCCTTTTAATTAGAAAATATAATTCATTTACATGTAAAGTAATTAGTGATAAGGAAGAATTTCTGCCATTTTGCTCTTTGTTTTGTGTATGTCTTTGTTGTACTTTATTTCCTATTATTGCCTATTTGTAATTATTTGATTCTTCACAGTGTACAATTTTTATTCTGTTCTCATTTCCTTTCCTGTTTTTTTTTTCTAGTGGTTTCCCTGGGGATTACAATTAACCTCTTAAACTTATAGCAATCTCTTTTGTACTAATACTGCCTTAACTTCAATAGTATACAAATTCTCTGCTCCTATACAGCTCCTTTATATTGATGTCACAAATTACATCTCTATACACTGTTGCCCATTAACATAGATTTTTAATTAATGTTTTATGGGTTTGTCTTTTAAATCATATAGGGAAAGAGAAGAGGAGTTACAGACCCAAAATACAAGAATACCAGCTTTGTATTTACCCATGTAGCTACCTATAGAGTGTTCTTTATTCTTCATATGGCTTCCTGTGCTTGTCCAGTATCCTTTAATTTCAGCCTGAAGTATTCACTTTAATATTTCCTATAGGCAAGTCTACCAGGGACAAGACCCTCTGCTTTTGTTTTTCTGGGAATGTCTTAATTTCTCTTTCATTTTTGAAGAACAGTTTGCCAGATATATAATACTTGGTTGACTTTCTGTTTTCTTTCAGCACTTTAAATATGTTATTCCACTGCTTTCTGACCTCCATGGTGTCTCCTAATTGTTTTTTACTCTTATGAAGGATTTCTTATGTATAATCAATTTCTTCTCTCTAGCTGTTTTCAAGATTTCTCTTTGCATTTGTCTTTCAACAGTTTGTTTTATTTATTTACTTATTTTTAAATTTTATTTTATTATGTTATGTTAGTCACCATACCATACATCACCAGTTTTCGATGCAGTGATCCATGAGTCATTGTTTTCATACAACACCCAGTGCTCCATGCAGTATGTGCCCTCCCTAATACCCACCACCGGGCTAACCCCTCCCCCCACACCCTTCCCTCTAAAACCTTCAGTTTGTTTCTCAGTGTCCATAGTCTCTCATGGTTCATCTCTCCTTCTGATATCCCCCCGCTTCATTTTTCCCTTCCTTCTCCTAATGTCCTCCATGCTATTCTTTATGTTCCACAAATAAGTGAAACCACATGATAATTGACTTTCTCTGCTTGACTTATTTCACTTAGCATAATCTCCTCCAGTCCCATCCATGTTGATGTAAAAGTTGGGTATTCATCCTTTCTGATGGCTGAGTAATATTCCACTGTATATATGGACCACATCTTCTTTATCCATTCATCTGTTGAAGGGCATCTTGGCTCTTTCCACAGTTTGGCTATTGTGGACGTTGCCGCTATGAACATTGGGGTGCATATGGCCCTTCTTTTCACTTCGTCTGTGTCTTTGGGGTAAATACCCAGTAGTGCAATTGCTGGGTCATAGGGTAGCTCTATTTTTAATTTTTGAGGCACTTCCACGCTGTTTTCCAAAGTGGCTGTACCAGCTTGCATTCCCAACAGTGTAAGAGGGTTCTTTTTTCTCCACAACCTCTCCAACATTTGTTGTTTCTTGCCTTGTCAATTTTTGCCATTCTAACTGGTGTAAGGTAGTATCTCAATGTGGTTTTTGATTTGAATTTCCCTGATGGCTAATAATGATGAACATTTTTTCATATGTCTGTTAGGCATTTGTATGTCTTCTTTGGAGAAGTGTCTGTTCATGTCTTCTGCCCATTTTTTGACTTGATTATTTGTTTTTTGGCTGTTGAGTTTGAGAAGTTCTTTACAGATCTTGGATACCAGCCCTTTATCTGTAGTGTCATTCGCAAATATCTTCTCCCGTTCTGTGTGTCGCCTCTTTGTTTTGTTGACTGTTTCCTTTGCTGCGCAGAAGCTTTTTATCTTGTTGAAGTCCCAAAAGTTCATTTTTGCTTTTGTTTCACTAGCCTTTGGAGATGTATCTTGAAAGAACTTGCTGTGGCCGATGTCAAAGAGGTCATTGCCTATGTTCTCCTCTAGGATTTTTATGGATTCCTGTCTCACTTTGAGGTCTTTCATCCATTTTGAGTTTATCTTTGTGTATGGTGTTAGAGAATTGTCGTTTCATTCTTCTGTATATAGCTGTCCAATTTTCCCAGCACCATTTATTGAAGAGACTGTGTTTTTTCCATTGCAGATTTTTTCCTGCTTTGTCGAAGATTATTTGACCATAGAGTTGAGGGTCCATATCTGGGCTCTTTATGCTGTTCCATTGGTCTATATGTCTGTTTTTGTGCCAGTACCAGGTTATCTTGGTGATCACTGCTTTGTAATATAGATTGAAATCAGGCAACGTGATGCCCCCAGCTTTGTTTTTCTTTTTCAACATTTTCTTGGCAACTCAGGGTCTTTTCTGATTCCACATAAATTTTAGGTTTGTTCCAGCACTTTGGGAAAAATGTCACTGGAATTTTGATTGGGATGGCTTTGAAGGTATAGATTGCTCTGGGTAGCATAGACATTTTAACAATGTTTATTCTTTTTTTTTTAAGATTTTATTTATTTATTTAACAGAGAGAGACACAGCGAGAGAGGGAACACAAGCAGGGGGAGTGGGAGAGGGAGAAGCAGGCTTCCCGTGGAGCAGGGAGCCTGATGATGCCGGGTTCAATCCCAGGACCCTGGGATCATGACCTGAGCCGAAGGCAGATGCTTAACGACTGAGCCACCCAGGCACCCCAACAATGTTTATTCTTCCGATCCATGAGCATGGAATGTTTTTCCATCTATTTGTGTCTTCTTCAATTTCTTTCATGAGTGTTCTGTAGTTCCTAGAGTATACATCCTTTACCTCTTTGGTTAGGTTTATTCCGAGTTATCTTATGGTTCTTGGTGCTATTGTAAATGGAATCATTTCTCTAATTTCTCTTTCTACAGTTGCATTGTTAGTGTATAAGAAAGCAACTGATTTCTGTGCATTGATTTTGTGTCCTGCCACATTACTGAATTGCTGTATGAGTTCTAGTAATTTGGGGGTGGAGTCTTTTGGGTTTTCCACATAAAGTATCATGTCATCAGCGATGAGAGAGAGTTTGACTACTTCTCTGCCACTTTGAATACATTTTATTTCTTTTTGTTGTCTGATTGCTGTTGCTAGGACTTCTCGTACTATGTTGAACAATAGTGGTGAGAGTGGGCATCCTTGACGTGTTCTTGGTCTTAAGGGAAAGGCTCTCAGTTTTTCCCCATCAAGGATGATATTTGCTGTGGGTTTTTCACAGATGGATTTTATGAACTTGAGGAGCGTTCCCTCTATCCCTATACCCTGAAGAGTTTTAATCAGGGAAGGATGCTGTATTTTGTCAAATGCTTTTTCTGCATCAATTGAGAGGACCATATGGTTCTCTCTCCTCTTATTAATGTGTTCTATCACATTGATTGATTTGCAAATGTTGAACTACCCTTGCATCCTGTGGATAAATCCCACTTGGTCGTGGTGGATGATCCTTTTAATGTATTGTTGGATCCTATTAGCTAGGATTTTGTTGAGGATTTTGGAATCCATATTCATCAGGGATATCGGTCTGAAATTCTCCTTTTTGATGGGGTCTTTCCCCGGTTTGGGGATTAAGGTAATACTGGCCTCATAGAATGAGTCTGGAAGCTTTCCTCCTGTTTCTATTTTTTGAAACAGCTTCAGGACAATAGGTATTATTTCTTCTTTGAATGTTTTGTTGAATTCCCAAGGGAATCCATCAGGCCCTGGACTCTTGTTTTTTGGGGAGGTTTTTGATCTCTGCTTCAATCTTGTTACTGGTTATTGGGCTATTCAGGTTGTCAATTTCTTCCTGTTTCAGTCTTGGGAGTTTATAGATTTCCAGGAAGGCATCCATTTCATCCAGGTTGCTCAGTTTATTGGCATATAGTTGTTGATAATAATTTCTAATAATTGTTTCTATTTCCTTAGTATTAGTCATGATCTCTCCCCGTTCACTCATAATTTTATTAATTTGGGTCATTTCTCTTTTCTTTTGGATAAGTCTAGCCAGTGGTTTATCGATCTTATTAATTCTTTCAAAAACCCAGCTTCTAGTTTCATTGATCTGATCTACTGTGTTTCTGGCTTCTAATTCATTGATCTCTGCTCTAATCTTAATCATTTCTCTTCTAATGCGTGGCTTAGGCATCGTTTGTTGCTTTTTCTCTAGTTTTTTAAGGTGTAGAGGTAGTTGGTGAATTCGGGATTTTTCTATTTTTTTGAGTGAGGCTTGGATGGCTATGTATTTCCCCCTTAGGACTGCCTTTGCTGTATCCCATAGGTTTCAGACCGATGTGTTTTTGTTCTCATTGGTTTCCATGAATTGTTTAAGTTTTTCTTTGATTTCCTGGTTGACCCAAACATTCTTGAGCAGAGTGGCCTTTAGCTTCCAAGTGTTTGAATTTCTTCCAATTTTTTTCTTGTGATTGAGTTCTAGTTTTAAAGCATTATGGTCTGAGAATATGGAGGGAATAATCTTAATCTTTTGGTATCATTCAAGACCTGATTTGTGACCCAGTATGTGGTCTACTCTGTAGAAAGTTCCATGTGTGCTCAAGAAGAATGAGTGTTCTGTTGTGTTAGGGTGGAACGTTCCGTATAATATCTATGACGTCCATCTGATCCAGCGTGTCATTCAAAGCTCTTGTTTCTTTGTTGGTTTTCTGCTTAGATGACCTATCTATTGCTGAGAGTGAAGTATTGAGGTCTCTTACAGTTAACGTATTTTTATCAATATGACTCTTTATT
Source organism: Callorhinus ursinus (assembly GCF_003265705.2). Lineage (NCBI taxonomy): Eukaryota > Metazoa > Chordata > Mammalia > Carnivora > Otariidae > Callorhinus > Callorhinus ursinus. The sequence goes on from NW_027397071.1 coordinate 14,368,406, forward strand.
TTGGTTAACAGTTGGCTTATGTAGATGGCTGCTTCCATTTTGGGGGCATAGATATTTACAATTGTTAGATCTTCTTGTTGGATAGACCCTTTAAGAATGATATAGTGTCCTTCTGTGTCTCCAACTACAGTCTTTAGTTTAAAATCTAATTTCTCTGATATAAGAATTGCTCCCCCAGCTTTCTTTTGAGGTCCGTTGGCATGGAAGATGGATCTCCATCCCTTCACTTTCAGGCTGGATGTATCTTTAGGTTCAAAATGAGTCTCTTGTAGACAGCATATGGATGGATCCTGTATTTTTATCCAATCTGCAACACTGTGCCTTTTATGGGAGCATTTAGACCATTCACATTGAGAGTGATTATTGAAATATATGAATTTATTGCCATCATATTGCCTGTGAAGACCTTGTTCTTATAGATTGTCTCTGTAAATTTCTTTTCTATATCACTTTTGGAGTCTTTCTCCTTTTATAGAATCCCCCCTTTAATATTTCTTGCAGGGTTGGCTTACTGGTCACATATTCTTTCAGTTTCTTCCAGTCTTGGAAGCTCTGCATCTCTCCATCCATTCTAAATGACAGCCTTGCCAGATAAAGTATTCTTGGCTGCATGTTCTTCTTGTTTAGTACCCTGAATATGTCTTGCTAGGCCTTTCTTGCTTGCCAGGTCTCTGTGGATAGGCCTGACGCTATTCTGATGTTCCTCCCTCTGTACATAAGGAATCTCTTCCCCCTAACTGCCCTCAAGATGGTTTCCTTGGTTCTAAGATTTGCGAGTTTTACCATAACATGCCGGGGTGTTGGCCTGTTTTCCTTGATCTTGGGAGAGGTCCTTTCTGCCTCTAGGACATGAATGTTTGTTTCATTCCCCAGATTGGGAAGTTCTCAGCTATGATTTGCTCAAATATATCTTCTAGTCCTCTCTCTCTCCACCCCCTAAGGGATTCCAATAATTCTGACATTGGAATGTTTCATGGTGTCACTTATTTCTCTGATTCTATTTTCATGGATTCTGAGTTGTTTTTCGCTGGCCTCCTCTTTTCCTTTTTTGTCTATTAATTGGTCTTCTAGGTCACTAACTCATTCTTCTTCCTCACTTACCTTAGCTGTTAGATTATCTAGATTAGGTTGGATCTCAATAGCATTTTTAAATTCTGCCAATTCAGCTTTCCTTTCTGCCCTTAGAGATTCTATGTTAATTGATTTTTTAATTAAATCTAAAAATTTTTTAATTAAATTTTATTTAATTAAATTAAATAAAAAAATTAAATTTTTTATTTAGTTAAATTTAATTATTTAATTAAATTAATATCAATTAATTAATTGATTTCTGCATTCTAGCTATTGTCTTCACAATTACTACCCTGAATTCCATTTCCAACATCTTGGTTATATCTGTATCCATTTGTAAATCTGTGGCATAAGTCATAGTCTCTGTGTCTTTCCTATTTTGGGGGTTGTTCCTCTCAGTCATTCTGTTGAGGGGTGGTTGAAGGAATATATAGAGTCCAATTTATTGACCATGATCCAAGCAAGATGCACCTGTTTTAAAGGGACCTTAGCGTTGCTGGCCTCTTGTTCTCCCAGCCTGTCTTCTGGGGGAGGGGCCTGCCGTGCTGTTATTCAGGCAATGCTGTTTGAGCAGAGTTGTCTTGCCCCCTGTGGCAAGGGATGGGTTCGGTGGAAACTGGTTTTTTGGGGCTTTTGTTCCCTGGTGACTTTCCGTGTCTCTTCTGAGAGAGCAAAAGAGATCATTTCCAATCATCTGCCTCAGAACAAAGAGATCACTGTCTGTTCTTCAGTGAGCTCTCCAGGCCACACTATCTCCATTTCTGTCTGTGCTGCTATAAACTGCAGTCCTGGGTTGTGTGCCCCTCAGCAGCACTCCCAGTCCTTGCCTCCACATCAGGGCACATATCTGCCCTTTGTGCTTCTAAAACCGCCAGCAGCCCACAGTTCCCACACACGGCCACCCCCCCACTCCAGTTTCCATCCAGGGGGCTTCCCTAATGTCCTTTCCCCACCGCTACCAGTCTGCGAGTCTGTGCCCCATCCCCAGCGTGGGGGAGGCTTTAGCTCACCGGCGATGTAGAATCCTGATGGCTAGGCTTCCTCCGCCTTCCATTTATCCTCTGATATCTGCCCGTGGAATCACAGCTCCCTGCTTCATACCTCGAAACCAACCACCTGCAATATTCTGTTTGTAGAGATCCAGATCTATCTTCTTACATCTCAGGCTGATTTCATGGGTGTTCATAGTGTTCTGGTAGATATCCAGCTCAATTCTAGGGACTGGTTGGAATAGGGTCCCCTACTCCTCTGCCATCTTTTCCCCCAACCAGTTTGATTGTTTTAGTATGGATCTCTTTGTGTTTATCTTTCTTGGAATCTGTTGCGCTCTTGGGTGTTTAGATTCATGTCTTCTATCAAAAATGGGAAGTTTTAGGCCATTGTTTTTTTTCCAAATATTCTTTCTTCCCCTTTTTCTCTCTTTTCTCTCTTTCTAGGATTCCCATTAGGTGGTATACTTGGGGGTGTTGCACAGATCTCTTAAGCTCTGCTAAATTTTCTTCATTCTTTTTTTCTTTCTGCTCCTCAGAATAGATAAGTTCAGTGTTTAGGTTTGCTGACTCTCTTCTGCCTGCTCAAATATGCCATTGGAAAACACCCCCAAGTGATTTTTTTATTTTAGTGATTGTACTTGTTATCTCCAGAATTTCTGTTTTTTTTTTCTTTCTATAATTTCTATCTCCGTATTGATATTTTATATTCATTAAGGCATATTTCTCATGGTTTCTTTCAGTTCTTGGTCCATGGTTTCTTTAGTTCTTTGACTTTATCTAGTAAGTTTAGTGTCTCTGCTCCCTCAGGGACGGTTTCTATTAAATTCTTCTGTGATTGGGCCATACTTTCTTGTTCTTTGCATGTTTCATGATTTTTTTGTTAAAAACTGAACATATTGAAATATTATAATGTAATAACTCTGGAAATCATATTCTCCTCCTCCTTGTGACTTGTTTCTCTTGATTGTGTGGATTATAGCTCTTTGTTTAGTGACTTTTCTATACTATTTTTGTAAAAGTTATGTTCTTTATCATATGTGGTCTTTGAGATCTCTGATCCTTTAGTTTTGGTTTAGCTATGGTTTTAACAGATTTTCCTTAAATACCTGTAGAAAGAAAAAAAAAACTTCTGGTCTTTGCAAACTGGTTCTATGCTGGGGCCTTCTTTAATGTTTAGCTAGGCTATTTACAACTATGCTTTAGCTTTCACTTCTTGTTTTTGCAGAGGTTAAAGATCAGGCATAGATGAAAGTTTAAGTTCTTCTCAAGGTCTTTTTTGAGCATGATTCCTGCTGTGGGCATGTGCATGGTTTTCTAAATCACCCCATATACACAGAAAATCTCAATGCCTTAATTCTCAAAAATCTCTTTCCAGTTTTTCTCTTTTGCCCCAGATGGAAGCAGGTTGTTTATTTCCTTTTCAGTGTTTTTAAGAAATGTCATCTGTGTAGCCACTTTTCTGTCCATGAGGAAGTTCTAGTTAGGAAAAACAAAGACCAGCATTTTGCATCAGTCTTCACGTAACTCTCAGATCAGACAGAGAAACACGATCCTTTGAGAACAAGGTCTGCCATGCTTTTTCTGGAATCAGGAAGCAGGATACTATATTGAGAACATGAACTGTCATCTTTAAAATCACAGTGGAGCCAAGGAGAGAGGTGGTGCAAAGAGAAGTAAACATAACACAAAGTTCTTCTGCTCTTTTTTCATTGTCTCTTTCTTGATTCAGTATTTGCTTAGTTGCTATAGACCTTTGCCTATTTTTCTAGAATTCTATTAATATTGATTCTGACAGCTTTCACTCATATTTCTTTTGTGTGGAAAGCTATGCCTTTGGAGATACCTATCTACTCCACCATGTTCACTGATGTCACTTCATTTGTTTAAATTTTAGTGTTTCTTATTATGAATAAAATTGAACATCTCTTTCTATGTCTGAGGGCCATTTTTATATTCGATAAACTGTTCATAATTTTTGCCCATTTCTCTATCAGAATGAATATATTTTGAAGGAGAGAGTGGCAAAACATATCAGTTGTCAGCAGCCAGTGTCCAATCTTCCCTTCTCTGTCATAGTACAAGACTCCCCAATTTTTTATTTACTTTTTCTCAGTTTTTAATTTTATTCTATGAATGTGCACATATAGTCAAAACATACTTTTTATTTTATTTGAGAGAGACAGACAGACAGAGTGTGGGGGAGGGGGATAGGGAGAGATTCTTCAAGCAGACTCCCTACTGAGTATGGAGCCAGAGGTGGGGCTCAATCTCATGACCCATGAGATCATGACCTGAGCTGAAACCAAAAGTCAGACACTTAACCAACTGATCCACCCAGGCACCCCTAGTCAAAACATATTTTTAATATTTTATTAAAATTTGTTATTTCTCAATTAGCCATGCCCTTTTTTAGAAAGCAAATACATTAACATAAGCAAAAAGAAGAAAATAAAAATCATCTACAACCTCACAATCTAGAGATAACAACTATAAGCATGTCGGTATACAATACTCTGTACTTTTGAGTGTGAAATACAAAAAAAAAAAATGACCATACTTGTACAGAATTTTTTAAAAACATGACCATATATAGAAAAATATAGCCATACATATATTTTAATAGAGAATTATTTTTAAAAGATTGTTATGTTTAATTGAACCAAAAAGCTAAAATAAAATCTATATATAAAAGCAATATAAGAATTTTAGCAAATGATGCTGGATCAATCAGATATCCATAAACCCAAAAAAGTGCCCCATATATGTCATCATATGAAAAAATTAACTCAAAATATATCACGGACTTAAATGTAAAACCAAAAACTGTACAATTCCTAGAAGAAAAAACAAAGTAAAATCTTTGTGACTTGGTCTTAAGCAAAGATTTTTTTTTCTTCAATTTTTGTATTGTGGCAAAATACACTTAACATTTACTATCTTCACCATTTTAAAGTATACAATAACTAGACCAATGGCTGACTAAAATAAAGTCTATATCTCCCAGCCTCTCTTATAACTAAGTGTAGAGTGATGATCACATCCTGGCCAATGTTATGTTTGCAAAGGTAACGTGAGCAACTCTAAATTTTACCATGTAAGGGAAGGGTTATGCATTTCTTATTCCATTCTTTCTTCCATTCCATTGCCTGGAATGTGAGTGTGATGATGATACATTTGAGACCATATAAAATAAAGGCAATTTTCTATCGCAAAGCAACAACATAGTAAATGCTAAGTCCCTAAAAAATTTCATGGAACATATCTGCCAAAGCAGCCTTTAACTTCTATTTGCATTTCATTACCTGAGAGGGAAAGTTAGTTCTATCTCATTTAAGCCACTGTTATTTTTTTTTATAAAGTAGTCTATATCCCAACAAATACAAATATTCATTAAGGATGTGTCTAGCTGGCAGCAGCCAATAACACTAGAAGATCAAGTAGACCTGACAGCTAAAGTATCCAATAAGGACAACACACAAAATGAATATATAATTATTCATACTTTAAACAAACACTGTTATTATCTATTAGAAATGGATGGAAAAATATTTTTAAAAAAGAAAATTCTTATGCTAAAGGCATTCTGCTTTTTATTTGAAATACATAGATTTTAAAAGATATGAATTATTTTTATTGCTGAAGTGGCATAGTGGATATTAGGATATAACAGTAAAGAAGCAAAGTTAAAGCTAAATTGTTTGTTATTGAAAAAAAGAAGAGAGATATCAGTAGCAAAGTAGGTTGAAGACAGTAAGGTTTGGAGACAGAGTAAGGAAAAGGTCAAGAAAGAAAAGGTTAACCAAGAAGTTACTCTAGGAAGAGATGGCTACTGAAGATTTCTTGGAGAAAAACTGATACGTACTATATGATGTAACCTCTACCTTCCCACTTAATCTTCAGTAAAATCTAAATGGTTCGCTAGCATTATGGAACTCATAATTTCCATTTAATAACTCAAAAATATGTTGAATTCTGTTTCAATGTTGGTACAGATTCGGTGAAAACAGAGTCTCTCGAGAGACTCAATCAGATCTGAATTATATAATATGTCACATGCAGTTATAAGTACTAGGTATACAAATATAAACAAGATAAAAGTCCCCATCCTCCAAGATTTCACAATCTAAAAAGTTATAAAGCAAATGGAGCAAAAAGTGACAAAACAATGTAATAAATTTTGGATACTAGGAATATGTAGCATGCTAAGACAGTGCAAAGAGAGAATGACTAAATCTAGTGATAGGGTAAGGAAGGAGGAAATGCCTTTTGTGGATGTAGATTAGAATTTTTCATGAAGTGAAGGGAAAAGAAACTTAGGTAAAGGGAATAACTACGTAAAATGTAAAGAGCTATGAATAAGTCAGTATGCTACTTCAAAGACCCACAAGTGGTTTGGAATTGTGAGAGTTCAGGATACATAAGGGGGACTGAAAGTAGATGCATTGGGAGACTTAGACAATTTTTAAAGCCATCTTTTTTTTTTAAGATTTTATTTATTTATTTGACAGAGAGACAGCAAGAGAGGGAACACAAGCAGGGGGAGTGGGAGAGGGAGAAGCAGGCCTCAAGCTGAGCAGAGAGCCTGATGCGGGGCTCGATCCCAGGACCATGGGATCATGACCTGAGCCAAAGGCAGACGCTTAACGACTGAGCCATCCAGGCACCCCTTTTCAAGCCATCTTAAGGACTTTTGAATTCACCCTTCCTGTAGTAGAATTAAAACAACAGATTCACTTATCCACTAAATAGCAATTTTTTAGAACGTCTATTTGTGCCAGATACTGTTTTAGATACTAATATATGGAAGGAACAACCTATATCCTAATGGGAGAAGAAAATGTTTTTAAAAAAATATAAAGAATAATAATATGATATAATATGAAAAATATATTGAAAAACATATATAAGAAATCAAATGCTTTGTTTCTGGGGGGAAAATGAATTAGTGTTATAGAGAACATAGTGTGGGCAAGGAGGAGAGAGAAAGATTTGTTCTAGCTTGAGCGCTCATGCAATCCTCTGAGGAAGTGACATTTATTGAGACTTGAATTAAGAGATGGAAAGCCATGTAAACATCTGCTGGAAAAAATTTCAAAGCAGAATAAACAACCATGGCACAGAAACAGGAATCAGCTTGAAGGTTGGAGGGGTATAAAATAAGCTAATGCTATAGACTGAATGATTGTGTCCTTCCCCCAAAATCCATGTGTTTAACTCTAATCCCCAGTGTGATGGTCTTTGAAGGTGGAGCATTTGAGAGGTGATAAGGGCATAAGGATAGAGCCTTCATGAATGGGGTTAGTGCTCTTATAAACGAGATCTGAGGGAGCTCCCTTCCCCCGTCTGCCATGTGAAGACACAAAGAGAAGACAGCCATCTATGAACAAGAAAGTGGGGCCACCAAACCTGCCAGCACCTTTATCTTGGGTTTCTCAACCTCCAGAAACATGAGAAATAAATTTCTGTTGTCACCCAGTCTACTGTATTCTGTAATAGCATTCCAAACAAACTAAGACAGCCAATATGAAATGAACATAGTAAATAAAAAGTAAAAATGAGTTTGGAGAGCCAGGTTGGGGCCAAATTATACAGAAATACATAAACTAGGTAAATGAATATAAGTTTGATTTCAATGGAAATCCATTAGAAGCTTCAATGCGTGAAATGGCATGATCTGATTTACATTTTAGAAAGATACTTCTGGTTTCTATGTGGAGGATAAACTATTTAAGCAAGAATGAAGTAAAGAATTCTGGTTAGGAGGCTATTTCACAATCTTAGACAAGAGTATTATGGAAATGAAGTGAGAAATGGAAAACGAAATGGTGAGAAATGTTTGGATTTGGAATATATTTTGGCGGAAGAGATGTAACAGGCTACCCAGAAGGAATAGGTGTGAAGTATGAGGAAATGTGACTCATATTTTGCACTGAGCAATAGAGTAGATAACTATGCCAATACCTGGCTGGGATGGAGAGAATTTGGGAAGAGTGAATTCAAGTAAGAACAAATTGAGAAAAGATGAGAATTATCCATTCCGTTTTGGCCTTGTTAGCTTATATACGTCTACTAAACAGAGAGTGGAAATGTTGTATAACCAATGGAACATAATAGTCTGGAACCAAGAGAGGTCTGGTATAGAAATATAAACTTTAGTGTCATTAGCATATGCTGATACTTAAGTCGTGCGACTGAAAAGATCATCTTGGAAGAAAAACTAGAAAGAGAAAAGACAGGAGACTAATGGCCAAAAATGGGAGTCCTTTAGCACTAAGAAATCTGTCAAAGGAGTAAAAGTGATAAAGGAGACTTCAAAGGAGCCACCAGGGAAGCAGAGAGAAGGAAAAAAATATTAACAACAAACACAGTCAAATGTTATGTCTCAGTGGACTTAGAAGAAATATTTTAAGAATGGAGCCAACAGTCAATTGTGTCAAATGCTATTCAGAAGTCAAATAAGATAGTTACAATGGACCATTGGCTCTGGCAAAATGCAGATCATCATTGACTTTGACAAGAGTCAATTCAGTAGAGTAGTAGATACTAAAAATTTACTGGGGTGGTTTGAGAGAAGAATGGAGGGTGAGGTAAAAGTGCTTTTCACTGTTTTAAGGGATATTACCATGACAGAGAGCAAAGAAAGGGTTGGTGAATGGAAAAGTTAAGGGTCAAAGGAGGATCTTAATTTAAGGTTTTATTTTAATCCAAGTTATGCAGCCACATAATTTAAAGAGTTAAATAATTCTGAAAAGCTTTTACACAATGTAATTGTTCTCTGTCTTTGCTCAATCCTCAGAAATCCTAGAACTCAGATCCTTCAACTATTTAGCTGTTGCTTTTGGTTTCCTCTTGCTTCTGTATCTGCATTTGCTTCCTTTGTGTATGTTAGACTTTCCCTCTCCACTATTTCTCCTCACTCCCTTTTTCTTTCCTTTTATTTCTGTTTCCAACTTCCTTTGATTCTATTCTTCTTATTTTCCTTTTTCTAACTTAACTCTACTTTATTTTCTTCTTTTCCTTTTCCTTCTCTTCATGCTCTTCCTTCTTTCCCTGACTATCCTCGCTCTCAGACATGACTAGCCAGTGCACTAAAATGTCACATACATTGGCACTTCTTAAATAAAGATTTTTAGTCCATATTCTTAAATTTGAGTCAAGTTGGCCAAACAACTGTGGTTCCTTCTCTAAGGAGGAAAAACAGGTTTTTTGAATGTCGCATTATTTTTTTTCAATATCAGTATTATCCAATAGAAATAATAAGTAAATGACATGCATAGAATATATTTCTAATAAGTTCAAAGATTTCTGAGAATAGAAAGCCTCTTTCACTCAGTTGGTATTTTCTTAAGGTCAACTACTTTGTCTTATTCCTCTAACACTAGCTCGTACCTAATACTGTGCCCGGTAGGTTATAGCAGTTCGAAACTTTTATGTTAACTGTATTAGTAATCCCCCTAGTAAGCAGAATACAGCGTTAGCATATTGATAAAATCTGGTTGTGTCAATATAAACACAATTACAGCATAGCTTTTGTTTGTACTGACTATCTTTCATGTCAACCTTGATCTTCAAAGTTAAGTTATATTTAACAAAAAACCCATACTACCATTAAACTACATGGCAGATTTTGTTCATACGCTCTATTGCTTACTTGATATGGCTTTTGCATTTACTCAGTAATATATGCCAGATTCTTATGCTACCCTCTAGGGCTAGAAAGAGTGGTTACAAAATAGTGTAATAAATCATATAAAACAGTACTTAGAAACAAAGGAGAAAGCCACTGATTTTCCTTGCGAGTCTGAGTAGGCTCTGGAGAGATAGTAACTTTCGATCTGAGGCTGGAAGTGTGAGTGGTGAGAGCCATGTCAATGTAATCTTTATAACAAACAGTTGCAAGATGCAGTCATGGCTTTAGTGAAAAAAATAACATATATGTTCTTAAATGCTTCCTACTTTCTTTGAGTAGAGCATGTAAAGAAATATGGACAGCAGGAAACGTGCCATCTAGAGACAAGAGCAGTTTAAACAGAGCCCACTCAGTATGGAAGCATTTAATTCAGAATCTTCACATAATTTCATTTTATTTAAAGCATTATTAAGAAATACCCTCCAGCTTATCACATGTGAATTTTAAGCCTCGGTGCTATTAGGTCTGACACAGAGCACTTCTGGGATTATATTAATTTAGTCAGTAGTACCTGTTAGTAAGCATTTGATTGCCCACAATACAGAAGGATTTAATCATGTTATTGATTTGTTGGCAAATATTGGGTAAAATCCCCTGATATTGCTGGTAGTTGTGCATTCCAAATTTTATTGGATTTGTGAGTCATTTTCCTTTGTGTTTAAACTTGTGATATCTTCCTATAAATAGAAAAACCCAGGTGTTAACTGCAAAAGAGCATTCACTGTTATGCATTTGTACCCTAGGTTTGAGCCTCTGATGCTGTTATAACAAGTTCTTTGACTCCTTTTCAATTTTAATTTTGTTTTGTCATTTCTAAATCATTCAATAGAAGAGAAAGTATAAAATGATTATAAGTTATCTAAGCAAAGACAATCCCTTCAGGAGGTGTTCTAAAGACCAAAAGGGCTAAATGGCATGCTTAGATATTTTTGGCTAAATTATAAAATTTCCTTTCTAAACACATTGCCCTAGATTTGTCTTTGAAAACAAAGAAACTGAATTAAAACTTATTGTATATTTAATTTCAAACAAAAGCGTGTGTGTGTGTGTGTGTGTGTGTGTGTGTATCTTTCACATGCCAGAGTATACTTAGGCCAATTCTACTTCTAGAACAAACCAAGTCCTCATAAAACCTGTTTTGGCAAATCTTATGCCATAGATTTTCATAGCCCATTGCTAAGGTGTAGCATCTGATATTTCACAGTGGTTATAGAACCTCTATTCAAAAGTAAAAGGGCCCCAAATTGTCAAAACCTAAGGTTGCTAGGATTTACAATTTGGTAATCATGGTATTAGAGATAGAATTTACTTAACCTTTGCAGTGTCCTTGAACATGTAGATTAAGTCCACAGAATTGTCAGTTGGCTGGACCTCATGAGAGAACACAGTCTAGGGTGAAACAGTACCTGCGAAAAGGAAAGAAAAGAAACTATAACCACAACACAATAACAAAGAGTTGCTTCTTAGTCTTTCTAAGAGGAAAATGATGTATACTTTTACATTAAGTTTTACATTAGGTTACACAGTATTGGGGTAGGTTGAATTTAAACCTAGGCAATCTGATTCAATAATTCATAGGTTTTACATTAAGTTTCTAATGACATGTTTTAATGGCTAATGGTTGTGGTGGTAATTTTTCCCAGCCCAGATTTCTTTTCCTGTTTCACTCCTTTTTCCCTTTAGGCATTAGAAGAAACCTGGGAAACTTGGGAATGAGAGGAGTATCTGTCAAAAGAAGTGACTTCAGAGATCACTGGGAAAGTATAAACTTGAGTATTTGAGATCATGACCTCAGAAAAATAAGCACACAAGAATGAAAGGCAAGAAATGAGATTTAACCATAACTTTACACCTGTGTATATTTTTCAAGTATGTTTTTAGACACACGCAGCAAAAGTTTTCATATTTCAAATGGTATCTATGCAATTAATTTTTCCCTGATTCTGTTTAAAGTAAAAGAAAGCACTGGATTAAATTCTTCCCCCAGTTCTACCACCAATAAGCGGTGTAAATTTTGACAAGTGATTAAACTTCTCTGACCCCCAGGTTATTTAGGCTCAATTCGACTTGGTGAATATGTATTGTTCTCATATTAGGTGCTAGTCCTTGTGTTCAATTCTGGGAGCCCAAAAATGAAAATTACCTCTACTTGAGTTGCTGTAATTCCCAATTCCAATCTCACCCCACACAATGATATCTAAATTTGTCCACATTGTTCCAAAGTGATCTCTTTATAATGGAAATATTCTCAAAGGTTTTTAAATGCTGTGGCCCCCATTAAAACACACACACACACACACACACACACACACACACACACACACACCTTTAATTCCCTAGAAATGTATACCTGACTCTTTGTGGTCGGTCTCTCTTTGCCTCTCTTTAACTATTTTTCACCCCTCTTCACTAAGCCTCATAATAATAGCTATGCTGTTTCAGCAATGCTTTCCATTTTTTCTTTTGCTTCTTTAGAGTATGTGTACTTCTTTCCACCTAAAATAGCATCCTTTATCACTCCACTTATCCTTAACTTGTGCTAATCCTTTGTACCTCAGTACCTAAATTTCTCTTCAGACCTAAGCCTCCTCTGATCCTGCCAATTGATGTGTTGTAGAATTTATCAAGGAGTATCATAAATCTGTTTATGAATCTGTTTGCAAACTATATTAGAAATCTCAGAATATTGAGGAAGAGTAAGAATTATTGAATCAGATCACCTACGTTTGAATTTAACCTACTTCAATATTATGCAACTTTGGGCAAGTTATTTAACCTCTTCCATCTTCTGTTGCTTTATGTGTAAAATGGGAAGTGATAATTAGTATCTAGATCTTAGGAATGTTATAAGGATTAGAAAACAAACAAATATAAAACCAAACAAGCAAAACAATGAAAATCAAATCAATGCACATAAAATGCTGTACACAGAGCCTGACATGTAAATGCTTAATAAATGTAATTTATCATTTTATTGTTGCTAAGGATGTCTCATCTCTATATTTCTAGTATCTTACATATTTCCTGACCTGACACTTGACTAATTCATTAGTTATGAGAATATTTGTTGTGCATCTCTGTGCCAGAACATACAAATTGCAGAACATACAAATATAAAGAGTAGGTATGAAAAATGAATATAGGAATGAATGAAAGAATGAACAAAGACAAGTTCCATCTCTATCCGTGGAGAGTATTTGCTGTCCAGTAGGGGAAAAGACATGCAAGTGAAGACTATAACAAGGAGTATGTATAAATTCTGGTTTAAATCTTTTTTAAGGAGGCAAAATCTTTTTCAAAGTATGTCAGGCAGAAAGGAATCCTAATTCAGGGAATTGTAGCTTAGAATATTGTTGACCAGGCTAGGAATGGAAGTCAGGATCACCACTAGATTCCTAAATTTAATGGCCCATCACTAAGGTTGTAATCCAGGAAACATCAGGCTGCTCCTGTTGCCAAAACTGCCTCTCATCCAGATAATGCTGATAGCTAAAGGCTGGGAAGCTGAGTGTGGCATTCCTCCAATGACTTTATACTCCTCAAAGTCCATGATTTTGCTTGCCATGACACCTAGGTTTCACTGTCCAAATCATGTGAGAATGTATCTAGCTAGACCTTCTTGAGCAAGTCTGTGAAATGCAGTGTTTTACTTTCCAACCTCTCCAAAAACAAAGTAGCCATGTAATTTGTAGGAAAATTGTTTTGCTTTTAAAAGTCTCTACTTTAAAATCTATTTTGAGTATTCTCATTAAAAAAATCCTACCATTCCAAACTCAGAAGCAGTCAATTCACAGGCTCATATAGAAAAGTATTCTTTTAGATCTACCTAGTAGCCCAGTGACAGATACCTTCTCAGCATTTTATGAAGCAAGGGCAGGCACAGGTAAACCAGATGAGGGTGGAAGGTGTAGGTTCAGGAGGACTTTATGAAATAAGAGACCTGTGGGGAAGAAAGCAAAGAAGCAGTTAAAATAGTATTAATGATGTCTTCCATTCAAGAGTTCCCTTATGAGGAGACATCTTCCTGCTGAGGATGTTTTCTTATTTGAAAATGTATTTGTGAGAGCACCTGGGTGGCTCGGTTGGTTGAGCGACTGCCTTCGGCTCAGGTCATCCTGGAGTCCTGGGATCGAGTCCCGCATCAGGTTCCCCGCTCGGCGGGGAGTCTGCTTCTCCCTCTGGCCCTCTTCCCTCTCGTGCTCTCTCTCATTCTCTCTCTCTCAAATAAATAAATAAAATCTTTAAAAAAACAAAAAAGAAAATGTATTTGTGGAATACTATTAACAAAGTATCAATTTAAGAAGCCAAGTAAAGAATTTAGAATAATTTAGCCTAATCTTACCTACAAATGCTTAGTAGATTCTAATTAGATTTCTTTTATTTATTTATTTATTTGACAGAGAGGGCAGGAGAGCACACGCAGGAGAGGCTGCAGAGGGAGAGGGAGAGGCAGGCTCCCCGCTGAGCAGGGACCCCAATGTGGGGCTCGATCCCAGAACGCTGGGATCATGACCTGAGCCGAAGGCAGTTGCTTAACCGACTGAGCCACCCAGATGCCCCTCTCATTAGATTTCTATGCATTGAGGTCATATTGCCTAACACCACTAAACATTTGCAAACAGATGATTGTGTCTGCCACATTCACCAACTACTACCTTAAGGAATAATTTGGAATTTTATTAATGCAGGCTTTCCTAAATTATGCTCTCTCTTTAACTATGCTCAAACAAAACCAAAACTAGAAATGAGAACTTGACAGTATTGTTGTTTTCTTTCATTCCTTATTACAAATTCAAAGCAAATTTTCATCATGGGAAAATTATTTTGTTTTTTAGAAGAGGCAACTTTGGGGAGATAAACCTGATTAAATTCATTTGGTTTTTATAACATATATTGCTGTTGTTTTTATTGGGAAATGAGACAACCACTTAAAAATGTTTCCTTAATTCACATTCCACATAATAATATTATTAATTGGCATTCTATAGTCTCCCAAGAGCTGAGAAATTAATTTTAATTTACCATAACTGTAGATCTTTGTAGTAGAGTTGTGGCTTAGCTATAGAAAACAGTAATTCATTAAAGGCTGTTTTACCATAGAAAGCAGCAAATGAATTTTCAAACAAATGCTTAGCATTATATCCTATATGATAAATCTCCTGACTAATTTTGACTTTCTCAACTCCTGAATTTTATTATCTGCTCAACCACAGTGAAAAATATGTAAGTTATTAGAAATTACCTCTTAGTGGGGCACCTGTGTGGCACAGTCAGAAGCGTCTGACTCTTGGTTTCAGCTCGGGGTCACGATCTCAGGTTGTGCTCTGGGTTGTTATCTGGGTCATGATCTCAGGATCCTGAGATGGAGCTCCCTTTGGGCTCTGCACTCAGTGCGGAGTCTGCTAAGCATTCCCCCCCCCTTTTTCCCTCCCCAGCATGCGCTCACATGTGCTCTCTCTCAAATAAATAAATAAATATTTTTTTAAAAAGGAATTACTTCTTAGATATTAAAAGATCTAATTGATAGTATTTCTTAACTACATTGAGAGTGGGTTTTTTTTAATTAGTGTTGAAAAATTTGATATTTATATCACTTTTTAAATTCTCTTTGAATCATGTTTGTTTGTTTTAGTTTTTGGTTTTGGTTTTTGTTTTGTTTTGGTTTGGTTTTTTGCTCCTCTCTGAACTTTTAGATTTACATTAAGGTGAGAAGAAACTTGTTACCTTATATCTCTTTATTTTCTAGTATTAAAAAATATCCCTTCCTTATGCTTTTTTTTCTTTTAAGATTTTATTTATTTACTTGACAGAGAGAGACACAGCGAGAGAAGGAACACAAGCAGGGGGAGTGGGAGAGGGAGAAGCAGGCCTCCCACCCAGGAGGGAGCCCGATGTGGGGCTCGATCCCAGGACCCTGGAATCATGACCTGAGCCAAAGGCAGATGCTTAATGACTGAGCGACCCAGGCGCCCCCCTTCCTTCTGCTTTTATAGGTAATAGTATACTAGTGCCTTTTCCCTATTTTTTAAAGCAAATATAAACTATGAAAGTAATACTATTTTACACAAAGCAGATTATAAAATATCTTCACTTTCATGATAAACTGTCATAAATATCTTTGCTTACCACATTGTACTCACTTTATAATTAAGAAATTTTAGAACTATTCTTTGGATTTAAATAAAATATTAGACCATTGGATGAAAGTCAAACATATGGAAAATTATCTTCAAGATTTGCAATATTTCTTAAACTTTAGTTTAAAAAGTAATTCATCTTATATAATAATAGCAGTAGTAAGCAATACTATCACAGACATGTTGGTTGAATAGCACTAATGCGGTTTATGAAACTGACTTGAGTTTAAGGGGTGAGCCTGATGGGTTGAACTGCAAAATCATTAGCCTTGTCAGTAATTGGCTGAAGATTTATTATGTGGTCAAACTTTGGCTTTGAAACACAAAAAAAGGACTGTTGGAATCCTTGTTCTTCATTGAGAGAATTTCTACCATCCTTGAAAAAGAGCCCTTTCTGCTATTGGCAATCATTCTACAATCATGAGGGGTGGTGTGAATTGTAGATGACAGAAGAATAGGAAAGAACATGGTTCCTCAGTAACATAAATGAGCCAGTGAGTCAATCATCCCAGGAGCCTAATTTCTTTCTAGCTTTCCTGTTAAATGAGCTAATAAACTTCTTTAGTGCTTAAGCGAATTTTTGTTCAGTTTTCTGTCACTTATACCTGAAAATCCTGATTGATAGAAAGCAGAAAGTGAAAGTCTCTCCTTCTACCTCCCTAACATAAGGTAATCATTGTTATCTATTGTATATGAAATCTTTCACATCTTGTCTCTATTCATACAAAAGTAGATTTGCCTCTCTCACTACACACACACACACACACACACACACACACGCACATAGAGTGAGAGAGCTCTTTTGATGTAGTTATTATTATTATTATTATTTTAATAAATGGGATGATAGTGTACACAATGATATGCATCAAGCTTTTTTCACTTAACAATGTAAGATGGGCAATTTTCATATCACTATACATAATAGGAAACCCATTCTTTGTAATGACTGCATAGTATATCATTATGTGAGGGATCTTTTAATCCCTTCAACAATTGCCCTAATAATAGAAATTCAAATTGTTTTGAATTTTTTTGCTATTTTGAATAGCCTAATAGGTACTTCTATACATATGTCTTTAAGTAAATGTGAAAGTATTTCTTAGGATAGATTCATCACAATAAAAATGATGACTCTCCATTTTGACTGTTTTGTTTATTCTGTTCAATAGGGGTGACTATACTGAAACACAGAGAGTTAAATAATTTGCTATCACAGAGCTGGTAAATGTCAGTATTTTGCTCAGTCCATTTGGTTTTAGAGCCATCACTCCCTTTATTTTTTTTAAGATATATTTATTTATTTTAGAGTAACGGAGAGCGAGAGAAAGTGCACACAAGCTGGGGGAAGAGCAGAGGAAGAGGAAGAGAGAGAGTCCCAAGCAGACTCCCCACTGTGTAGGGCCCTGATGTGGGGCTCAATCTCATGACCCTGAGATCATGACCTGAATCAAAATCAAGAGTTGGACACTTAACTGACTGAGCCACCCAGGCGCCCCCAGCACTAGCACTTCCATGCATTATATTATGTCACCTCCTCTTTAGGATTTTGTTTGGACTTACTTTTCTTTTTTAGATTTTATTTATTTATTTAACAGAGAGAGAGCACAAGCAGGGGGAGCAGAGAGGGAGAGGGAGAAGCAGGCTTCCCTCTGAGCAGGGAGCCCAAAGCAGGACTTAATCCCAGGACCCTGGGATCATGACATGAGGTGAAGGCAGACGCTTAACCATCTGAGTCACCCAGGCAAACTGGAATTACTTTAGATTTATGAATAAATTTGGGAAGATTTATCTCTCTATTTCATATTTTCATTTTGGTTTTCCAGAAAAAAATATTGGGTTTCTTATCCATGTAGGCAAGACATTTCTCATTAAAAGTAATCCTGGGTATTTTGCCCTTCATATTAGACCATTGTAATTATATTAAATGAGATGTTTTTAACAGGGCCCCTAAGGGGGGAAAAAAGAGTAAAAAAGGCAATCTTCCTAAAACAGCAATCTAACTTATGGAGAGAAATCTAAAGCATTATTTTATTTTAAAATGGGATATATTATATAAAAACAGAGTTCACACAATTTGTTTCCATAAAATATAAGACAAAAGTATTTTGTGTCCATACGTTAGTTAGCTATTGGTACAAAACAAATTAAATCTTGGAACTTAAAGTGACAAGCACTTACTACCTCACACAGTTTCTGAGGTCAAGATTCTGATGAAGCTTAACAGGACAGTTCAGTCTTGGGTCTTTCATAGGCTGCAGTTAAGCTGTTGACCAGGGCTGCAGTCATTTAGAGATAAAGGATCTGCTTCCCTGTCCGCTCACTCCCATAGCTGTTGACAAGAGGCTTCAGTCTCTACTGCATAACCCTGTAGGATGATAAAGCTACTCAGCTACAAGCAAAAGAATTTTTTTTTTTTTTTTTTACTGAAAAAGAGGGCAGAAGAAGAACCCAGGAAGCTGAGCCAAGGGTCATGGGGAACCACTCATAAAGAGAAGAACTGAGTTTAATCAAGAAACATTACCTGTAGGGAAACTGGTTGCATGAGCCTGGCTGGATTTCAGAATTTCTGTGTCTTTTTTCCTCTCCTCCTTTCTGAGTGACACTGTCTAGCATGATTATCTTCTTTCTATGTTACCATTGTATGGACTGTGTGTAAAGGGCTGGTAATTTACCTTTCTAGTTTATAGGCCTCTACACCCAACAACTGGGCCCAAGTAACTGCATGTAAGGGATCACACTGAGCATTATTCAGATGTGGGCTCTTAAACTTCAAGCTTAGGCCTGATGACATAAAGAGATGAGACTTATGGAGCCTTGGAAATGCATGAATTTATTTTGAATGTGGAAGGGGTAGATCATCATGGACCAGAAGAGATCATGGTAAAATGTTAAATGACTCTAATTCCCAGCCCTTGTGTAATCCCCTCCCATACTGAACCTAGGCTTGGTCCTATGACTTGATTTAGCCAATGCAACATTTAGAAATTGATGCAAGCAGAGGATTGATAAGCATTTGCATTTTGGAGCTTGTCCTTTCGGAATATTCCTACTAAGAGTTTAGTCATCTAGCTATAAGGTAGTATAGACCAGGCTACTGAATCTTTAGTGGTCACATTGGGATAAACCCTAAAGCACTAGAAACCATCTTGGACCTTCTAGCCCAGAGAAAGTCCAGCTGAATGCAACCACATAGCTATATCATATGGAGAGTAAAACTACCCAGATGAGCCCAAGTAACACACAGAATGATCAGAAATAATTAATTAGTACTTAGTCTCGAAATTTTAGTGTGGCTTGTCACACAGCAATAGATAACTGAAACTTATGTTGAAAAACTCCTTACATGGAAGTTTTCTTAGTTTCCTAAACTACTGGAATAAGTGAAAATAGGCAAATTCTTTTTGTTTTTCCTACTAAGGTGTAACAGAGTGCAAGTGCAATTCCTAATGATCTAAGCAGAATTTTCCAAAGCTCTCTCTACATAAAGAAATTCATTGATAAATGGAGGATCTAGCTTTAAAAAAATTTTCTAGATATGCAATGAATTGTGACCTATTTACCTAATTAAGAGAGGTGATCATCCCAATACTGGCAGTTGTGAAGCAATTAACTAACAAAACTTGTTAGGCATCCTGCCAAAATAAAGTGCCTGACTAATAATTTTGATCATTTTCAGTTGCATCATCACCTTATGAAATCTCATTAGAAATTTATCATTAAATGTGTAGATTGCTTTGAGTAGTATAGACATTTTTAAACAATATTTGTTCTTCTAATCCATGATCATGAAATGTTTTTCCATTTCTTTAATGCAATCCCTATCAAAATACCACCAGCAAACAATCCTAAAATTTGTAGAGGAACCACAAAAGACCCCAAACAGCCAAAGCAATCTTGAAAAAGAAAAGAAAAGTTGGAGGCATCACAATTCCAGACTTACAGTTATATTACAAAGTTGTAGTAATCAAGACAGTATGGTGTACTGGCACAAAAATAGACACATAGATCAATGGAACAGAATAGAAAATCCAGAAGTGAATCCACACCTATATGGTCAACTAATCTTCAACAAAGTAGGAAAGAATACCAATGGGAAAAAACACAGTCTCTTCAATAAAAGGTACTGGGAAAACTGGACAGTGACATGCAAAGAATGAAACAACAACTTTCTTATACCATACACAAAAATAAATTCAAAATGGATGGAAGACCTAATGTAAGACAGGAAACCAGCGAAATCCTAGAGGAGAACACAGGCAGTAACCTTTTTGACATCAGCCAAAGCAACTTCTTACTAAACATGTCTCCTGAGGCAAGGGAAACAAAAACAAAAACTATAGGGACTTCATCAAAATAAAAAGCTTCACAGAGAAGGAAGCAATCAACAAAACTAGAAGACAACCTTCAGAATGGAAGAAGATACTTGCAAATGACATATCTGATGAAAGGTTAGTATCTGAAATATATAAAAAACAAAATTCAACACCCACAAAAATGAATAATCCAGTTAAAAAATGGGCAGAAGACAGAAATAGATATTTTCCCAAAGAAGACATCCAGATAGATAACAGACACATGAAAAGATGATCAACATCATTCATCATCAGGGAAATACAAATCAAAACTACAATGAGATACCACCTCACACCCATCAGACTGGCTAAAATCAACAACACAAGAAACAACAGGTGTTGGTTAGGATGCAGAGAAAGGGGAACCCTCTTATGCTGTTGGTGGGAATGCAGACTGGTACAGCCACTCTGGAAAACAGTATAGAGATTTTTCAGAAAGTTAGTATAGAACTACCCTATGATCCAGCAATTACTCTATGAGATATTTACACAAAGGATAAAAATACTGAATTGAAGGGATATATGCACCCCAATGTTTATAGCAGCATTGTGAACATAGACAAATGATAGAGTCCAAATGTCCATCGACTGATGAATGGATAAAGAAAAAGTGGTATATACATATACAGTGGAATATTACTCAGCTACCAAAAAGACTGAAATCTTGTAATTTGCAACGTGGATGGAGCATATTATGGAGAGTATTAAGCTAAGCGAAATAAGTCAGTCAGAGAAAGACAAATACCATATGATTTCACTCATATGTGGAATTTAAGAAACAAAACAGGTGAACACAGTGGGGGAAAAAAGAGAGGAAAACCATAAAACAGACTCTTTACTATAGAGAACAGAGGGTTACTAGAAGGGAGGTGGGCAGGGGGATGGATTAAATGGGTGATGGATATTAAGGAGGGCACTTGTGATGAGCACTGGGTGTTGTATGTAAGTGATGAATCACTAAATTCTACACCTGAAACTAATATTACACTGTATGTTAACCAACCAGAACTTAAATAAAAAAAAAAATATCAAACATTTCTTATTTTTAATTGTTTGCATTTCTTCAGTATTGATTGTTATCTCTCTTCTTTCATTTATGATTTTATTTATTTGGGTCCTTTCTCTTTTCTTCTTAATAAGTCTGGCTGGGATTTATCAAACTTAATTCTCTCAAAGAACCAACACCTACTTTCATTGATCTGTTCTACTGTTTTTTTTTTATTTCTATATCATTGATTTCTGCTCTAATCTTTAATATTTCTCTTCTCCTGATGAACTTAGGCTTTATTTTTTGTTCTTTTTCCAACTCCTTTAGGTGTAATGTTAGGTTGTGTATTTGAGACTTTTCTTATTTCTTGAGGAAGGTCTGTATTGCTATATACTTCCATCTTAGGACCACGTTTGCTGCACCCCAAAAGTTTTACACTGTTGTGTTTTCATTTTCGTTTGCTTCCATGTATTTTTTTAATGCTTCTTTAATTTCCTGGTTAACCCATTCATTCTTCAGTAAGATGTTCTTTATATGTATTTGTGGTCCTTCCAAATTTTTTCTTGTGGTTGACTTCAAGTTTCATAACATTTTGGTCTGAAAATATATATGGTGTGATCTTAATCTTTTTGTACCAGTTGAGACCTGATTTGTGACCCAATATGTGATCTGTTCTAGAGAATGTTCCATGTGCACTCAAGACTAATGTGTATGAAATGCTCTGAATATATCTGTTAAGTCCATCTGGTCCAGGGTGCCATTCAAGCCCTTGTTGCCTTGTTGATCTTCAACTTGGATGATCTGTCCATTGCTGTGAGTGGGGAGTTAAAGTCCCCTACTATTATTGTAATATTATCAATGAGTTTCTTTAATTTTGTTATTAACTGGTTTATATATTTAGCTGCCAAGTAATTTTTTGTTTGAAAATTTTAAGTGTAACATAAGTCAATGTTGAAAATAATAGTAAAAATTGAGAAATTGCATGTTTTAGTATTCATATTAATTTTATTTTAAGATTATAAAAAACTGATATTTTACTATGATCTTATATTATAAAGTTGACATTTGTTTTCATAAATTCATTTAACAGAAAAGTTATTTGAGCTGTTGTACTTTATTTGTTGGTCTAATTGAGTAATGCTTCCTAGAAGAGAAGAAAATCCAGGAAATATATATCAGCTCAGCAAAAAATTCTTACAAAGTTTCATTTTGTAAATGTATAAAATATGACATTAACAACAGGAAATTCAAAGAATATTTGGTACACACTGCAAAATGTAAATCTCTAAGGTTTCTAGTAAATACTCGCTTAAATAAAAATATATTCAATATTTAATATTTCAGGTTGGCCTATATAAAAACATAATTGTTTTACATTATTAATTGAGAAACAATTGTGCCAGCTATTAAGATAAATCCTTCAGTTATCTGCTGCTACTTTCAAAAACTTCAATTAAGTTTAATTTTCCTTACAATTACAAATAATCTATTTTTCAAGTAATATGTAAATAAAAATCATGAGAGAGTTAAACAAGAACAGAATAATACCTTGAAAAATCTGCGTCTAAATAATTCGAATCTGAACAAAAGTATCAAAGGATATGCTTGGTATGTACCTAAGTGCTTTTAAATTTGTGATTTATTTAGATATCTGCATTCTCATCTCTAAGTTACCTTGTCTGTAATTACTTATGCTAACTAATGTGATAAGAGAAATCAAAGGGTTTTACAGACCACAAAAATTCATTGTTCTTCAAATACAAAATATCATTACCATTATATATGATGAAACTTTTAGTAACTATTTCAAAAATGTTACTTGTTTGAATATTTCATAAGCCTCTTATCTTTCTTTGAGTACCCCAAAGTAGTAAACAAATCATTTTCTCTCAGGTGGCAGTTTTTTACAGAAAAGAGGGAATCAGTCTTCAATTGAGAAAGAAGAATCAGACTCCATGAAGTCAGAGAGCTCTGACACATTAATCCTGGGCAAGTTTCCTACACTATGAAGCTCCATTGCACATACAGAAGAAAGAAATGTAAAGATAATGTGTATAAAGCACATAACCAGCATCTGCTACAGAGTAGGTACACAACAATTGCTAACACTCTTCTTCATTTGTTCTTCCACATGAAATTTTAAGGTTGGGTTTCCTGGTTATCTTTAATCATATTTTGAGGTTGAAATGTGTCTAGGTCATCCAGGTGGAAATGTTACCTTCAAGAAAGTAACACTGTAGGCTCTAGGCTATCTTTAAATATATTTGCAAGTCTTCAATTCAACTCTGAGTAGTTCTTCAGGACTCTTAGCCTTTCTTAATGCTCAAGGCTGGGTTAAGTATCGCTTCTTTCTATTCTTATATGATTTTGTGTTTATTCCTAGGAAAGCCTGTTGTATGGTAATTATTTGTTTTCTTTCCCTGCTTCTCTGTAACTGTAAACTCTATGTCCTGTGCATCACCATACCCCACATGCCCAGCATAGTATCTAGCACAGAGAAATACATAATTGTTAAATGTATGGACTGGTTAAATATTTTATCAGGGTTGTTTATATCTCTGCATAAAGTCCAACGCTCTCCTTCCATTTACAACAAGATAATGTCTCTGTGCAAGGTAAATGGATCTAATTTCATCCCTTGCTTCATCTTGTCTGAGGTGGCCAGGGCTTCTTTCCACTCAGATTACTTGTTTGAATTTCAAATCTAACATTTACTAGCTGTGCAAATTTGAGACAGTTACTTAACTTCTTTGTGCATTACTTTCCTCATATGTAAAATGACTGTAATTGTAATAATAGCTAATAATAGGATTTTGTGAAAATTAAATGATTTACATGCATAAGTGAACCAGTATATTTAGGACACTGCCTGGTAAGAAATAGGTGGCTATAGTTTCTCCTGCATGCTCTTCCAACACCACTGATCTTAGTCCAAATTAAATGTAAGTGGGATCCTTCTATAATTAATGACTCAGTTTTATTTATAAATAATTTAATCCTAAAGTGATGACAAGGGATGTATCTTGGCAAAAGGGTTCAATAGATATAGCTTTTTCTTAGGCATATATGTGTGTGTCTGAGCATTTGTCTATGTATGTACTTTTCAATCAAGTGTGTGAGAAGTAGGATATATATGTTAAAAACTAGTATTTCATAGTTGTAAAACTCTAGTCACAGGAACCATCTAATAAAATAATTTTTAAAAATGTTGATTTGGACAAACTAATATGATACATAAATATTAATAAAATATATATATTTAAAACAGAGTTTAACTAAACAATTCCATTCATTTTACTCCATTATAGATATTTCTACTAATTTTATTATTATACTGTTAGGAGGGTGAATATATTTACTGGAATTTTTATTGTATTATGATTATGACTTTACTATGATTTCTACTTTTTCTATTTTTAAATAACACTGTGTCTACACATGCAAAGTACAGTGAATAACTGAAACAAGTGTCTATATATTCTAGATTTAAAAAATCCTTTGGCTTCAATTATCTAGATTTGTGCTCTCCAATGCAGTAGTCATAGACCACATGTGGTTACTGAATACTTGAAATGTGGCTGGTATGAATTCAGATGTTCTATAAGTGTACAAAAAGAGATTTTGTAGATTTAATCGGAAAATGTAAAATAGCTCATTAAAGTTTTTATATTGATTAGATATTGAAATGTCATTTCAACCTATTAGGTTAAATTAAATATATTATTAAAATTAATTTTACTTTTTTCTTTTTCCTTTTTTTGACGTGACTCCTAAAACATTTGAAATTACATATGTGGTTCACATTATATTTCTATTGGACATCACCGATCTGGCTAGTTTATTTTTTTTTTAAAGATTTTGTTTTTATTTGGCAGAGAGAGAGAGCGCGTGCACGCACACATGCACAAGCAGGGGGAGCTGCAGGCAGAGGAGAGGGAGAAGCAGACCCCCCACTGAGCAGGGAGCCAGATGTGGGGCTCGATCCCAGGACCCTGAGATCATGACCTGAACAGAAGGCAGACACTCAACCGACTCTGCCACCCAGGTGCCCTAATCTGGCTAGTTTAAAAGAAAATATATCTTTTTTTATTTTGTTGGTTGAGAAAGAGAACTCTTTAATTATCTATTATCTTGTGAGTAGTTTAAACACAATCTGAAATACTGTATTTCTTTCTAAAACTGTTTGACAGAGTAAAATAATTATATATGTTTTAAGTCTAAAAGGGCAAGCAGTCCAACCAAGATATTTTTTATAATTATAATGTCCCGTCAGGTACACAGGTTCCCAGATTCTCACCCCTAATTTTTTCCTCTAATTTCCAATCTATGCTGATATCAATGCACGGATAGATTGCATACATACATATATAAGTGAGGGGAAAGGGAAAGCTCTTCCTTACATTAGAATGACAACTAATAAATGTAGAAGAATTAGAAAAATCACCATTTGTAATCATTATAATGATAATTTATTCAGACAAGAACGAATCATCCATTACTACTAAAATGATTGGGTAAAAATTTGCTGGGGACAAAGATATTTAAATAGGTAAACAAGTGGCAAAATTATTTATTACAAATGGAAAATTGTAACTTTGTAATAGAGAATCCTAGCAAAAACTGCCCCAGCCAAGGGATCAAAGGTAACAAACATCACCAGTAATGGAATTAACATGATGCTGATGTGTTGTAAAGAAAACAAAGAGTCACTTCTGTGATATTCCTGTTCAAATGCAAAAGTTGAATTAATCATGAAGGAATATTAGATAACCCCAAATGAAGAACACTCTACAACAGAATTGGCCTGTACTCTTCAAAATCTTAGAAGTCATGAGGGGGTGCCTGGGTGGCTCAGTCAGCTGGGCCCCGGACTCTGCGGTGGTCTCAGAGTCCTGGGGTCCACTGGGCCTGGTTGGTGTCTGCACTCAGCAGGGAGTCTGCCTGAGAATTCTCTCTCTCTCCTTCTGCCCTTCCCCTCCCCCCCCCTTTCTTGGGTGCGAGCTCTCTCTCTCTCTCTCTCTCATAGGTGAATAAATCTTTTAAAAAAATCTTAGGTGTCATGAAAGATAAGGGAAGGCTAAGGAACTATTGGAAGAACCCAAGAGACATTTGGACTATTGCAATATGTAATCCTGGACTAGATCCTGGATAAAAAGAAAAACTTTTTTTTTTGCTCTATGAAGTGTGTTGAGATAATTGGTGAAATGTGAATGGAGCCTGTGAGTTTGTTGGTAGTACTGCATCAGTGTTGATTTTCAGATTTGAATGATTATACTGTGGCTACATATAACATGTCCTAGCCTTTTGGGCAATACAGAAGCATGCAAGAATAATGGGTAAAATGGTAACTTACTCTCTACTGAACTACTGAACTTTGGTTCAGACGAAAACATGATATACACACACATATAGACATGCACACATGCAGAGAGACAGAGAGACAGAATGATAAGGCTAATGTAAAATATTAACATTTGGCATTTTACCTGGGGAAATTCTTTGCTCTATTTTTGTACCTTGTCTCTAAATCTAAAATTATTTCACAATAAAAAGTTTTTAAAACACTTAAGTGGCATCCAAGGTAAACCTTGGGAAAGTGCAGGTAACTTCTCTGAGATAGGAGGAAAGCTATTTTAGAATGGACGGGAAGCACCTAATGAAATGCAAATATTCTGAAAAATATTAAAGCCAGTAATTTACTTGGCTTAAGCTCCCGCAATGCCCTTTTCTGATCATATGCAAAGGTGGGAAAAGCTCTCTTAAAATGCTCTTTCTTTGAGCTTAGAAAAGAGAGAAAAGTTTTCCTGCGTTTTCCTTTTTGATTAATCTCAGTCAGCTCAAATGAGAGGAGCTCAAATAAGCCTTTTCCAAGGTAAATAGCTAGCTTCACAGACATCCTTACTTCCTTAGTGTTGCCATCTGTGTTTTGTAGGGCTTCTCCACATTCTTCTTTGACATCTTTTGAAAAGGTTTGTGGGGAATGCAATGAATGTGTAAGTGCTCTTGGGAAAACTATCCTTTGCTTACTTTTTAGATTTTACATCTCTAAAACTAGTTTACCTTTTTAAAACGTCTTTCAATGTAGAATCTATAAACTGAACCAAATACCCACTTATTTTAACTTGACCTGCAGAGCAATCTTTATTATGATCCCATCACTATAAAATAAAATTGCCTCTCGAAACAGAAAATAAACTAATAAGCAGAGTTAAGTTATCGAGATAACCCCATTAAGCCTTTTATAAGTTCCTTTTTATTTGAAACCAATAACAATCTCTTAAAGGCTGATTCATGCTTTTGTTATTTAAATGTTTTATTCAAAATATTGCTCAGTTAGCAGTAGTAAGACATAAGAAACTTAGGAACAATTGTTTGATGTATGTTAAATTCTAATAAAACAACAAATAATATCCAGAAATGATTCTAAATTAGATAATACAAAAATCTGAGTCTAGAAAAAATTCTAAAATAGATAGTAAAAGCATTGTGTATGAGGACAGCTTCTGACATTTCCTCTCCTTGTGACACTGGACAAACCATTTGGTCTTTGAGCCTTAAATATAAGACAAAGAAGTGGAAACAGATCTAATCCTTTGAAATTATTGCTCTATATGTAACTTCTTGAAAATGCAATGGTCTAATTCTAATTTATATTTTTAAGCCTCCAAATACTTTAAATGCTAAATTTCCAATAGATTTTATAAGGCCTTTTCCTGAGTTTTGCTACTTAAGAAATTACTCATTATCAGACTACTTTATTTTAGTGACACAAATAGAATTTTATAATATGCACTTCATATAAAATTTAATAGAAAAATGCAGATGACTTACAGTTCAATTCTGGAGGCATAGTATTCCCAGTGACCTATTTACTAAATAAAATTCAGCTACTGTTATGCTCTATACCGCACAGAAGAATATAAACAAACAGAAAAAAATTCCTTCATTTTTAATTCATTTGAATCACCTTTTACTCACCTTTATTCAGCAGGAAAAAACAAAATCCAAATCTCTTTAGTAATAATGTTATTTCTTAGGAGATGCAAAAATAGTTTTGACATTTTTACCCTATCAAGGACAAGAATAAATGAATATTACTGAGTGAAAAAAGATTGCCCATACTATGTAGCTTATCCTGAAAGTAAAACAACAAACCAATCAGGTTTCATTTTCCAAGGACAGGATTTCCTCTCTCAATTTTTTTCTTTTTTTATTAAACTTTTTATAGAAATAATACAAAGAGTTCCTGTGTACTCATACAAAGAGTTCCTGTGTACTCTGTTCAGTTTTGCCTAATGTAACCTCTTGCAAAACTACAATGCAATATCACAACAAGAATATTAACATTCATACAGTCAAGATACAGAACATTTCTATCACTACTATGATCTCTCATGTTGTCCTTTTATAGCCATATTTATTTCCCTCACTCCTTAACCTTTGTCAACTACTAATCTGTTCTTCATTCTATAATTTTGTCATTTCAAAAAGTCTCATAAATAATGTTCTCACTCAGTATAATTCTCTGTAGGTTTATTCATGTTACATTGCCTTTATCAATAGTCTATTCTTTTTTATTGCTAAGTAATATTCCATGGCATGGGGTATCACAATTCATTTCACTACCACCCATTGAAGAACAATCTCCATTGTTTCTGGTTTGGGGCTATTAGGAATAAAAATGATATAAACATTTTTGTACAGATTTTGTATGAACATAAATCTTCATTTCCCTAGGATAAATGCCTAGGCGTGAGTAATTGCTTGATCATATGGTAGTAGCATGTTTAATGTTATAAGAAACTACTAAACTGTTTTCAAGAATGGTTGTACTATTTTTTTATTTTCATCAGCAATATATGAACAAATTGGTTGTTCTGCATCATCACCAGCATTTGGTATTGTCACTATTTTTTATTTTTGACATTGTTGTAGGCATATAGTGATCTCTGTGGTTTTAATGTGCATTTCTCTAATAGATGATGGTGTTGAACTCTTTCTGTGCTTATTTGCCTTCTGTGTATCCTTTTTTTTTAAGAATTTTTATTTATTTATTTGACAGAGAACACAAGCAGGCAGAGTAGCAGGTAGAGGGAGAGGGAGAACCAGGCTCCCTGCTGAGCAAGGACCCAGGACCCTGAGACCATGACCTGCGCCGAAGGTAGTTGCTTAACCAACTGAGCCACCCAGGTGCCCCTCTATGTATGCTTTTTAAAGAAATTTCTTCCCATGTCTTTTGCCCATTTCTTTTCTTTCTTTTTTTTTTTTTTTGCCCATTTCCTAATTGGAGTTTGTTTTAACTTTTGAGTTTTTTTTGTTTGTTTATTTGTTTGAGTTTTAAGTGTTATTTATATATTCTACATTATAATTCTTTATTGGATATTTGGTTTGTAAATATTTTCTCCACTCTGTAGCTCATCATTTCATTCCCTTAACAGGGTCTTTCCAGAGTGAATTTTTTTTAATTTAAATGAAGACAACTTACGGGGAGCCTGGGTGGTTCAGTCCTTAAGTGTCTGCCTTCAGCTCAGGTCATGATCCCAGGGTCCTGGTATCAAGCCTCACACCGGGCTCCTTGCTCAGCCAGGAGGCTGCTTCTCCCTCTCCCACTCCCCCTGCTTGTGTTCCCTCTCTAGTCTCTCTCTCTCTCTGTCAAATAAATAAATAAAATCTTAAATAAATAAATAAATAAATAAATAAAATGAATACAACTTACCAAATTCTGTATTCACAGACTGTTCTTTTGATATTATATCTAAAGACTCTATGTCTAGCTTTAGAGCCTTAAGATTTGTTCTTAATGTCTTTCTAAAAGTTTTGTAGTTTTGCATTTTTACGTTTAGGTCATTGTTCCATCCTGAGATAATTCTTTTTTCTTTTCTCTTTCTTTCTTTGATTTACTTGTTTATTTGTTTTTGCCTATGGATGTCCAATTGTTCCAGCACCATTTGTTGAAAAGACTCTTTCTTCCATCCAGTTGCCTTTTCACCTTTATCAAAAATTAGTCAAGCATATTTGTGTAAGATATTTCTGGATTCTTTGTTCTGTTGAATTGAATAGACATTAAATGTGTCTGTCCTTCCACCAATACCATAGAGTCTTGATTAATGTAGTATATAAAAAAATCTTAATGTCAGATAATTAGTCCCACTTTATTCTTCCTTATCAAGACAGTTTTCAGCTATTCTTTGCCTTTGTATATTAGTTTTAGAGTAACTATATTTATGAAATGTATTGCTGGAATTTTGATAGGAATTGAATTAAAACTGTTTATCAATTTAGAGATTGATATATTTACTACTTTTAGTCTTACAACTCCTGAATAAAGTATGACTCTCCATTTTTTTAAGATTCGTTTTCTATTTATTTTATTCGCACTGTGTAGTTTTTAGCATGCATGTTCTGGACATGTTTTGTTATATTTCACAAATTTCTTTAAACAGTAAATGGTATTGCTCACTTGCTCATTGCTAGTGTATAGAAATACAACTGATTTTTGTGTTTATCTTGTTTTCCAGGACCGTGAGATTATAACCTGAGCCAAAGGCAGATGCTTAACTGGCTGAGCCACTCAGGCACCCAATTTCAATTATTTTAAATATGTTGATGTTTATTTTATGGATCTGGATATGGCCAAACTTAAGAAATGTGAATTTTCTTGTCAGTTGGGTGTTCTAAAATATTGATTAGAATGTGTTGTGTGGTGGTGATGTTGAATTTTTCTAATTGCTATGTCTTCTTGGTAGATTGACACTATTATATGATGTGCCTCTCTGCTTCTGGTAATTTTCTTTGCTCTGAAGTATACTATATCTGATATTAATATAATCACTCCTGCTTTCCTTTATTTTGCTTTCTTAAAGATTTTATTTACTTGAGAGAGAGGGAGAGAGTGTGTGTGAGTGGGGGAAGGGCAGAGGGAGAGGGAGAGAATCTCAGACTCCGGGCTGAGTGCAGAGCCCAATGCGGGGATCAGTCTCACAACCCTGAGATCATGACCTGAGCTGAAATCAAGAGTTGGATGCTTAGCCAACTGAGCCACTCAGGCACCCCTGCTCTTCTTTGATTAAGGTTTGCATGATATGTCTTTTATCTGTTTTTGTAAAGAGTTTATAATTTATTTATTTATTTATTTATTTATGAGACAGAAAGAGAGAGAATGAAAGAGCACAAGCAGGGGTAGCGGCAAAGGGAGAGGAAGATGCAGCCACATGGGGCTGGATTCCAAGACCCTGGGATCATGACCTGAGCTGAAGACAGATGCTTAAATGACTGTGCCACCCAGGCGCCCCTCTTTTATCTATTCTATTTTTATTGTAAGACAGCCTGTAATTTTGTATTTGGCTGGGTAATATGCCATTTTATACACATACCACTTCCTCATTATCCATTCATCAGTCAGTGGACACAGGATGTTTCCATAATTTGGCTATTGTTGATAATGCTGCTATAAACATTGTCAGGGTGCATGTATCCCCTCGAATTAGGATTTTTTGTATCCTTTGTGTAAATATCTCATAGAGTAATTGCTGAATCATAGGGTAGTTCTATGCTAACTTTCTGAAAAATCTCTATACTGTTTCCAGAGTGGCTGCACCAGTTTGCATTCCCACCAACAGCGTAAGAGGGTTCCCCTTTCTCTGCATCCTAACCAACACCTGTTGTTTCTTGTGTTGTTGATTTTAGCCATTCGGACAGGTGTGAGGTGGTATCTCATTGTAGTTTTGATTTGTATTTCCCTGATGATGAATGATGTTAAGTATGTTTTCATGTGTCTATTGGCCATTTAGATGTCATCTTTGGAAAAATGTCTATTCCTGTCTTCTGCCCATTTTTTAACTGGATTATTCATTTTTTGGGTGTTGAATTTTATGTTTCTTATATATTTCAGATACTAACCTTTTATCAGATATGTCATTTGCAAATATTTTCTCCCATTCTGAAGGTTGTCTTTTAGTTTTGTTGACTGTTTCCTTCACTGTGAAGAAGCTTTTTATTTTGATGAATTCCCAATAGTTTATTTTTGTTTTTGTTTCCTTTGCCTCAGGAGACATATCAAGAAAGAAGTTGTCGGGCGCCTGGGTGGCTCAGTTGGTTAAGCGACTGCCTTCAGCTCAGGTCATGATCCTGGAGTCCCGGGATAGAGTCCCACATCGGGTTCCCTGCTCAGCAGGGAATCTGCTTCTCCCTCTGACCCTCTTCCCTCTCATGCTCTCTGTCTCTCATTCTCTCTCTCAAACAAATAAATAAAATCTTTAAAAAAAAAAAAAGAAAGAAGTTGTCAGAGAAGATGATGGCAAAGAAGTTAGATCTTTCACTTCTTTGGTTAGGTTTATTCCCAGGAATCTTATAATTTTTGGTGCAATTTTAAATGGGATTGATTCCTTAATTTCTCTCTGCTGCTTCATTATTGGTGTATATGCAACAGATTTTTATACACTGATTTTATATCCCATAACTTTACTGAGTTTGTTTATCAGTTCTAGCAGTTTTTTGGTGGAGTCTTCTAGGTTTTTGAAATATATTATCACGTCATTTGCAAATAGTGAAAGTTTTACTTCTTCCTTGCAGACTGGGATGCGTTTTATTCCTTTTTGTTGTCTGTTTTGCTGTGGCTAGAACTTCCAGTACTATGTTGGATATAAGTGGTGAGAGTGGACATCCCTGTGTGATCCTGACCTTAGGGGAAAGGCTCTCAGTTTTTCCCCCATTCAGTATGATGTTATCTGTGGGTTTTTCATATATGGCCTTTATAATGTTGGGGTATGTTCCCTCTAAACCTACTTTGTTGAGGGTTTTTATCATGAATGGATGTTGTACATTGTCAAATGCCTTTTCTGCATCTATTGAAGTGATCACTTTCTTTTATTAATGTGATGTATCATGTTGGTTGATTTGCAAATATTGAACCAACCTTACAACCCAGGAATAAATCCCACTTGATTGTAGTGAATGATTTTTTTTTAAGATTTTATTTATTTATTTGAGAGAGAGAATGAGAGAGAGAGAGCATGAGAGTGGGGAGGGTCAGAGGGAGAAGCAGACTCCCCACTGAGCAGGGAGCCAGATACGGGACTCGGATCCCGGGACTCCAGGATCATGACCTGAGCCAAAGGCAGTCGCTTAACCAACTGAGCCACCCAGGCACCCCGTGAATGATTTTTTTTAATGTATTGTTGGATTCAGTTTGCTAGTATTTTACAGAGGATTTTTGAATCTATGTTCATCAGGGATATTGGCCAATAGTTCTCTTTTTTTTTTTAGTGGTATCTTTATCTGGTTTTGTTATCAGGGTAATGTTGGCCTCATAGAATGAATTTGGAAGTTTTCCTTCCTTTTCTATTTTTTGAATAGTTTGAGAAAAATAAGTATTAACTCTTCTTTAAATGTTTGGTAGAATTCACCTGTGAAGCCATTCTGGTCCTGGACTTTTGTTTGTTGAGTTTTTGATTACTGATTCACTTTCTTCGCTGGTTATCAGTCTGTTTGAGTTTTCAATTTCTTCCCATTTCAGTTTTGGTAATTTATGTTTCTAGGAATTTATCCATTTCAGGTTGTCCAATCTGTTGGTGTATAGTTTTTCACAATATTCTCTTATAATTGCTTGTATTTCTCTCATGGTGTTTATTTCTCCTCTTTCATTGTGATTTTATTTGAGTCCTCTTGTTTTTTGATAAGTGTGACTAGAAACTTATCAATTTTTTTTCAGCAAAACAGCTTTTGGTTTCGTTGATCTGTTTTATTGTGTTTTTAGTTTCTATATCATTTATTTCTGTTCTAATATTTTGCATTTCCTTCCTTCTGCTGGCTTTCGGCTTCATTTGTTGTTCTTTCTCTAGTTCCTTTAGATGTAAGGGTAGGTTGTTCATATGAGATTTTTCTTGCTTCTTGAGGTAGGCCTGTATTGCTATTACTTCCCCTTCGGACCACTTTTGCAGCATTCCAAAGGTTTTGGGCCATTGTGTTTTCATTTTCATTTTCATTTGTTTCCATGTATTTTTTTAAATTTCTTCTTTGATTTCCTGATTGATCCATTCATTGTTTAGTAGCATGTTGTTTAACTTCCATGTATTTGTGGTCTTTTCATATTTTTTTCTTGTGGTTGACTACTAATATCATAGTGTTGTGGTCAGAAATGATGCATGGTATAATTGCAATCTTTTTGTATCTGTAGAAGCTTGTTTTGTGACTTGATATGTAATCTATTCTGGAGAATGTTTATGTGCCCTTGAAAGGAATGTGTATTCTGTGTTTTAGGGTGAAATGTTCTGAATATATCTGTTAAGTCTATCTGGCCCAGTGTGTCATTCAAAACCATTGTTTGCTCATTTATTTTCTGTTTAGATGATCTGTCCTATGATGTAAGTGGAGTGTTAAAGTCCCCTACTAGTATTGCATTGTTATCAAATTGTCCCTTTGTGTTCATTTACTAATTGTTTTATATGTTTGGGTGCTCCCATATTGGGTGCATAAATATTTATAATTGTTATATCTTCTTGTTGGATTGTCCCATTTATTATAATATAGTGCCCTTTTTGTCTTTTGTTACAGTCTTTGTTTTAAAGTCTAGGTCGTCTGATATAAGTATTGCTACTCTGGCTTCCTTTTGACATCCATTTGCATGATAAATGTTTTTCCATACCCTCACTTTCAATCTGCATGTGTCTTAAGGTCTAAAATGAAACTCTTGTAGGCAGCGTATAGATGGGTCTTATTTTTTTTTAATCCATTCTGATAACCTTATGTCTTTTGAGTGGAGCATTTAGTCCACTTACATTCAGAATGATTATTGATAGATATGAATTATCTGTGCCTTCTTGGGTGGAACCTGGTGTGCTGGGACTGAAGCAAGTGTGACTGAGGAAGGCATTTCCAATGGAGTGCAGGGGGGTGGGGTTTCATGTATGCAAGTTAGGCAGCCAGTGTCTATGATGAGCTACTTCCTGTAGGTGGTTCTGTGTTTATGCTGAGGGGTGGGTGAGGAAAATGGCACCAGCCAGCAACTTTGTTCCTAGAGAGGTGTCTCTGTGAATGCTACCTCTCAGTGATGTGCTCTGAAAAGAGCGAATAATTTCCCCACTGTGTGTCCCAAACATTCTTCAGATCACTGTTTCCATGCTTTCTGCCCCCACATTGTTTTCCTGCCTTTGCTCCAGGTTCAGCAGGATGCCCTTTGAGTTCTATCCCAGCCAAGCCTGCTGACCTTTGAATTCTAGGCTTTCAGCCCTACTGGTTGCAAGAACTCATGAAATTCAGCCCCTCTCATTTTACAAGCCAGTGGTTTTGGGGAAACATTCTTGTGCCTTCCCATCAGTGCTCCCTCTCTCACCCTTTTCCCTGACCACAGCTCCCTCCCCTCTACAGTACCCATGATCCATTTCTCCCCTAAACCCAGTTTTCACTCTTCCTACCTTCTTCAATATGGTCTCTTCTCTCGCTTTATTGTGGAGTTTGTTCTGTCAGGTTTTACATATTTCTGGGATATTTAGGATGATTTAATTGTTATCTAGGTGTGTTCCTGGGACAAGGTGTGCCTAGGGTCCTCCTACTCTGTCACCATCTTCCTCTACCCATATTTTTGTATTTGAAATGAGTTGTTTGTAGGCAACAGAGTTGGGTCATGTTTTTAAATCCATTCTGCAAATCTCTTTTAATTGATGTTTTCAGACTACTTATACTAAGTATTAATACATTAGCGTTTAAGTTAGCCATTTTATTTTTGTTTTCTGTTCATTCTGTTTCTCATTGTTCTAGTTGCCTCAATTCAGAGACTCAAGAAATTGTTTCATTTTGTTCTGCCTCCTTGTGGGTCACATGAACATTTTCTAGAATTTCATTTTTATCTATCTATGCTTTTAAGTCTATTTCTTTACATAGTTTTTGTAATTTTTGCTGTAGGCATTAAATTTTACTAGTATAGTATTGAAATATTACTTCTTTTATTGTTCTTTACCCTCCTCCATTTATAGCATATCATTTTAAATATTTTCTCTGTACATGTTTAAAACCACATCAGATATAATTTTTGCTAAAAGCATCAAATATACTTTTAAAATTCAAAAGGAGAAGAAAAGCCCAGGATATTTATCCTTAATTTTGGCTTACTGTGTTTTTTCTTCTTTCCTGATTGTCTAAGTTACAGTAGTTTATCATTTCCTCTCTGTTAGGGAACTTCCTTTAGCTATTCTTTTAAGGTACATCTTCTGGTGAGATAACTTAGTTATCTATCTAACCAAGGTGGCAATAAGAGATTCTAAAGGCAAATACAGAAGGGTACATACTTGTTAGCAAAACTTAGCTCTTTAATATTGAAGAGACTTAACCTTACTAAGTAGTCAGAGGGTTGATAAAGACAAAATATGGAAACTTTGTTTTCTGGGCAGATAAAGACAAACTGTGTTTACAATTTTTTACCAAGAACAGACCAACAATTCAAGAAAAATAGAGAAAAAAAGCCAAACCACAATCTTACACCAGAGCACTTTTATTTTTTATTTTGTTTTTATTTTAATTCCAATTAGTTAACATACAGTGTTATATTAGTCTCAGGTATACAATATAGTAATTCAACACTTCCATACACCACCCTGTGTTCAGTACTACAAGAGCACTCCTTAAACCCTATCACCTATTTAACCCAGCCCCCCACCCACCTCCCCTCGGGCAACCATCAGTTTGTTCTCTATATTTAAGAGTCTGTTTCTTGATTTCTCTCTCTCCCTCTCTGTCTTATTTTTTCCCTTCGCTTGTTTGTTTTGTTTTAAATTCTACATATGAGTGAAATCATATCGTATTTGTCTTTCTTTGACTGACTTATTTCACTTATCATTATGTGAAATCCATGTCATTGCATCCATATCATTGCAAATGACAAGATTTCATTCTTTTATGTGGCTGAAAAATATTCCATTGTGTGTGTGGTATATATACCATTCTTTATTCATCACTTGATGAACACTTGGGCTGCCTCATAACTTGGCTACTGTAAATAATGCTGCTATAAATATAGTATTCCTTTGAATTAGGGTTTTGGATTTTGGGGGTGATACCAAGCAGTGCAGTTACTGAATTGTAGGGCAGTT
This sequence comes from Callorhinus ursinus, assembly GCF_003265705.2. Lineage (NCBI taxonomy): Eukaryota > Metazoa > Chordata > Mammalia > Carnivora > Otariidae > Callorhinus > Callorhinus ursinus. Next base: position 14,405,721 of record NW_027397071.1, read on the forward strand.
CTATTTTTACCTTTTTGAAGAATCTCCATACTATTTTCCACAGTGGCCACATCAGTTTGCATTCCCACCAACAGTGCAGAAGTGTTCCCTTTTCTCCACAGCCCAGAAGCTTTTCATTTTAATGAAGTCCAGCTTATCAATTATTTATTTCCTTGGGATCCTTCCTTGGTGTTGTATCTAAAAAGGTAATGCCATACCCAAGGTCATTTAGGTTTTCTCCTATGTTATTTTCTAAGAGTTTTATAATTTTTTATTTTGCACTTAGGTCTATGATTCTTTTTAAGTTAATTTTTGTGAAGGGTGTAAGATCTGTTTCTACATTTCTTTTTTTTTTTTTTTTGCATGTGGATGTCTAGCTGTACCAGCACCATTTGTTAAGGAGACAATCTTTGCTGTATTATATTATTGCTTTTGCTGTATTATATTATTGCCTTTGATTGTTGGATTTAATTTGCTAATATTTTGTTTAGGATTTTTGCATCTATATTCGTGAGAAATATAGGTCTGTAGTTTTCTATTCTTTAAATGTTTTAGATATGTCTTGTAACCCAGATAATGGTCTATCTTGGTGAATGTTCCACATTAGCTTGAGAAAAAATGTGTATTCTGCTCTTGTTGGATGAAGTAGTCTATAGATGTCAATTATACCCAGTTGATTGATGGTGTTGTTGAGTTTAACTATGTCCTTACTGATTTTTCTGTCTGCTGAATCTGTCTATTTCTGATAGAGAGATATTGAAGATTCCAACTATGACAGTGTATTCACCTATTTTTCCTTGCAATTTTTTCAGCTTTTGCCTCATATAGTTTGAACATTCTCCTTTTTTACTTGTCTTGTGTGTGTTTTTAGTTGCTTGTTTAAACATTTTTATCATGGCTGCTTTAAAATTTTGTCAAATAGGGGCACCTGTGAGGCTCAGTCAGTTAAGCATCTGATTCTTGGTTTCAACTCAGGTCAGGATCTCATGGGTCATAAGATCAAGCCCTGCACTGGGCTCTGCACTCAGCAGGGAATCTGCTCGAGATCCTCTCCCTCTGCCCCTCTGCCCCCCCACTCTCTCCCTCTCAAATGAATAAATCTTTTTTAAAAAGCTTAAAATTTTGTCAAATAATTCTGTCATCTCTGTCATCTCATTGTTGACATCTATTGACATCATTTTCTAAAATTTAGATCTTTTTGGTACAATGAATGATTTTCTATTGAAATCTGGACATCTTTGTATTATGTTATGAGACTCTGGATTTTATTTGAACCTTTTGTTGTTATTGGCTTTCCCTGATAACATTTTGATAGGGAAAATGGGATGTTTGCATTGTGTCTAGCAGATTAAAAGAGTTTTGGGTTGATTATCACTGAAGCTGGGTGATGGTATATAAGAGTTCATTAAATCAATTTCTCTACTTTTGTGCTAGTTTGAAGTTTCCATATTAAAATTTAAAGAAATAAAGAGAAATACTATATACATCAAAGATGTTTTTTGTTTATCAGAGCCTAACATATTCACTAGACACTCAACAAATAATAACTGAATAAAGTAACAAAATAAAATGTCTATACTAAAAAAAAAATCATATTGGGGTTTCAATGTGAAAACATAATAAATTTTTAGGCTATGTTATAAGCATTAAGCCTATAAAGAAGGTTTAGATAAGTTTAAAAATGACCAAAGCTGAGACTTCAAAATATGAAATACTAGAAATGAGAAATAAGCTCTGGTTTTTTACATAAAAAATATCTCATTCTTTATTTTACTTTGCCATAATTTCTATGTTGGGGAATGTCAGTATGACATCACAGTTCATATGTATTTAGCGCCAAATGAAATTGTCTTATTTTGGTTTCTTCTCTTATTAAAGTTTCATATTAATGACTTGTCACCTTAGAATATACGCTTAAAAATGTCACATTGTAGTCTTGAACTTTAGATAAACTCATATTACACAACATTTTATTATTTATTTATAGTTTCTCCTGTCCTTCCAAAGTAACAAAACTTCCTACAGGTATTTTTAGGGACTTTGAAAGAAGTATATATTCAGAACTAGATGGTACCTCAGCAATCATGTAATTCAAAGATTTCATTTTACAGATAAAATCATTTAGTCCCCACCAAGAATGTGTATGTGATTGCACAACATCCTTTCCCTCCCAGCTTTCCTGAGAACATTTCACCTATTCCATCAACATGATTTCTATTTCTGTATTTTTAAATTATTTCATTTTACCCTTGACCACAGCTGATTGTTCCAGAAGCTGGTATCTTTATGAAGAGTGTTATATTTTGATAAACTCTAAGTTATAAAACTGTTAACATCAGTGTTTTCTATCATTAAGAGAAAACTTCTTGGCAACAAGAAAGGCCAATAAAGAGAAACAGAGATGAAAGCTCCATCAGGACTCAAGTCTTTGACCCCTGAGTCCCTGAACCTCTTGCCCAGTGCTTATTTATTCCATTAGATACCCCAACATCCTTCAAATAAATTTCCTCTTTTGCTTTGGCTGACCTAACTTTAGTATAGGTCACTGCCACACAAAGAACCCTGATTAACACAGTACCATGAAGGTTAAGTAACTTACTCAAGGCTTCAAAACCAGTTCAAAATTTATTTTGGAAGCCAGACTGTCTCCCAAACCAGTAAAAGGCACTAATAAATTTCTGCGGAATCAAGTAGATTGTAATATATTTCATATATTACTATAGGACATTATAAAATATAAACTATTTTGGAAATATTTTGATTCATTTCATATACATTTATGACTTATGTTGCACTGTCTTTTTTTTTAAGATTTTATTTATTTATTTGAGAGAGAGAGAATGAGAGATAGAGAGCATGAGAGGGAAGAGGTTCAGAGGGAAAAGCAGACTCCCTGCTCAGCCGGAAGCCCGATGCGGGACTCAATCCCAGGACTCCAGGATCATGACCTGAGCCGAAAGCAGTCGCTTAACCAACTGAGCCACCCAGGCGCCCGCACTGTCTTTTTTTATTGTATCTATTATTGGAGAGACAGAGCATGCACGCATGAGAGAAGGTGAGGGGCAGAGGGAAAGGGAGAAGCAGATTCCCCACTCAGCAGGAAACCCAATGCCGGGCTCCATCCTAGGACTCCGGGATCATGACTTGAGCCAAAGGCAGATGCTTAACCAACTGAGCCACCCAGACACCCCTGTTGCACTGTCTTCAGTAGAAGTTTGTCTCAAGTAATAAACTAATATACTATATTTGTAACTTTTAACACAATTGGGTGGTTTTCAGAATGGGAATAACATTATATCTGGAATTTGCTTTAAAATACTTTAGCACAAAAAAATGAGGAGGCAGCAATACCTAAAACTAGATTAGTAAAATAATAATTGTTAGAGCTGGGATATGGGTAAATGGAGTTCATTACACTCGTCACTCTTCTTCAGTGTGTGCTGGACATTTTTTATTATAAAACTATTTTAAAATTATATCATATTATCTGACATATTATTGATTCTCACTAAATACTGTTTATCTCTAGCCCCATAGCCCAGTTTTGGGGAAAAAAAATAGGAAGAAATAAGAGTAGCTAACAGAAATAAAGGCCTTACTTGCTAACCCTAGGTACATTTGCTTTCTGAATTGTAAGTAATAGAAGGAATTTTAAAGTTCAGATTTCCTAATAGCTAGTCCCAAATTCTAGCCACTTTTCTCTTTCATTATTTGACCATTGAACAATCTGACAATTTCTGTGATACATTTTTATTGCATTTTATTGCAATTTCACTTTTTGACTCACACTTTTACAGGCATAAGAAATAGAAATATTTCATTTGTAAAAATAGGGTTTTTATCACTTGTACTTTGGTACATTTTAAGTACATGGGTTTTCCTCTAAAGCTTCTTGGAGCTAAATTTAAATAAAACTGGGGAGATTTTCAAACTATATTCACTGGGGAAAATATGTATAAATAAATACATATACAGTATATTTTTTTCTTCAGTGTTTTGTTTAAAAAAAAAAAAAAACAGAGGAAAAGCCCCAATTGATAGTAGATATCAATCTAGGATACCAAAATAAACAATTCAAGGAACCTGCATTCAGACTGTGTGACTGGATAGTACAACTATAATGGTTTCTATTTATTTCTTTATTCTTTTCTATATTGTACACATGTTCTTAATTAAACAGGTATTGCTTTTATAGTCAGAAAAAAATGTATAAAATTTTAAGTAAAGACTTCTGCAATGTATTTCTTAAAAACATTATTACAGTTTGGATAGCAAGACCATTTTGGTTGGGATAGAAAATCATCCAAGCAGAGCTAAGATGAGATAGAATCCAGTACAGAGAGGACAGAAATCCGTCTCTTTCCTCAAGGAGACAGAAGTTAAAAATAAATGGAAGCCCGTAAGAATGAGCACTTAAGGGCAGTTGAAGAATTCCTCAAATGCTTACGAGTGACAATAGATGAAGAGCCGGCCATACCACCTGAGCGTTGGCCCTCTTACCAGATTGTGCTAGTTACCTAACAATGAAACTGAACTCATGATCTTCCCTTCCAACTTGGCCCTTTTTGGAGTAGGGGGAGAAATAGAAAGAAAATAGCACTAACTCAGCAAATTAAACAAACATCCATCTGTTTCACAAGCCAAAACATAGGAAAACTTAGACTTTATTTCCTATATATTCAGTTTTGAATCTACTGACTTCTCACCATCACCACTTATTGCTATTCTAATCTAAATCATTACCATCCCCTGCTTGGATCACTGAAATAAGTGACTAATTTGTCCTCCTGTATCAACTCTAGCTCTCTTCTATTCTGCAACCAAGGTAACTTTTCAAATACAAAGCTGGGATCTTGTCACCTTTTCAACTTAATAATCTTCACTGTTCTCATAATAAAGGCCAAAGACCTTAATATACCCTTAATATATTTCACAAGATTCTGTGTTGCTATATATTGAAGGGATAAAGAAAAGAAACAGACAACTTTATACAAAATGACTTAATTTTTACAAAACTGTCTCAGAAATTATACACACACATATATGTGTATATATATATATATATATGCTCAGGAAAGTCTATGGTGTGTGTATGTGAGTGCAGCAGTCAGCACACACACAATATTTATCAATTAAGTCTGCCATCTTATATGGGTGTGGTTCACAGAACCCCAAAACAATAGTAACATCAAAAATCCGTCAGTTTTCTCTTCTGTAAAATTGGAATACTAAATAGCATCTTGAACATAGGGTCAATGAAACAACTGACTGAAAAAATCCATGAATATTTCAGTACTGGATGTTGAAAGTGACCAATCTAGAGTAACTATTATTATTATTATTCTAAGATGAAAAAGAATTTTGGTTGAGAAAAACCTAACAGAAGTGGCTGCATGTGATGAGATGCTGGTACTCATCAGGGAGGAGGTATAAGTAAATTATTCAGACTGGTCTTCATGATTATGTTATTTTTCTGTTGCTGCATAACAAATTACCACAAACTTAAAAAAAATACGCATTTATTGTTCTGTAGGTGAGTTGTTCCAGTTTGGGCTCTTCGTTCAGGGTCTCAAATCAAAGCTAAAATCAAGGTTTCAGTTGAGCTGCATGCTCAACTGGAGGTTAGGGATCTCCTCTGAGCTTACGTGGCTGAGGCAGGATTCAGTTTCTTGAAGTAATAGGACTGTCCCTATTTCCTTGCTGGATCAGCAAGGGACTGCTCTAAGCTCCTAAAGACCTCACATTCCTTGCACATAGTCCTTTCCATCTTCAAAGCCAACAATAGAGAATCCCCCTCATATCAAATTCTTCTCTCACATTGAAACCTTTCTTTATGAGAAAGGACTTACCTGTTGGATCAGTTCTCTCTAGGATAATTTTGCTTTCTTAAGGTCAACTGTGGCATATAACATAACCTAATCATGAGAGTGACTATGCCATAATATCCATATGTCACTATTTTAGGGAGAGAAAATCTTGGGAGACCATCTTAGAATTTGACATAACACGATGATAATCCAATGAGTTAGACTGTTTTTATTTATTTGAGGATCAGATATTAAGATTTTTTATTCCAGCAATTCTTCATTTACTAGGGTTTGGTTTGGGACTTATTAAGATAATCAGAGTCTCTTGAAGGCATATTTGGTGACACTGACTACATCAGTGAACTGGGAAAGGTGGGTGGGAGAAAAGGTAGTTACTTCCATCTACGCTTAATTTTATGCCTTATATGTTGAATTCCATTACCTTTAATGCTTAAGATGACATATGTTATATGGAAGTACCAACAATAATCTCAAGACAGCAAATTTCCAAATTTCAACATAAATTTACTTCCTTATATGTTCTTTGTCTCCTTCACTGCTTTCACACAAAAAGATGCAGTTATAGAGGGAGAATTTTTGAAAGATAAACATATATTAACAATGACAAATAAAAGCCTAGTGTGTAGAAGTAACATTAAGTAGTTTTACCCTCTGAAAGTTAGCCACTATATAATCAGAGCAGAGATATGCTCTGGTAATAAATTTAGGTAGGAACATCATTCTTTTCTTTCATTATTTGATACCCTTTAAACATTTTAACATACTTGGGCGCCTGGGTGGCTCAGTTGGTTAAGCGACTGCCTTCGGCTCAGGTCATGATCCTGGAGTCCTGGGATCGAGTCCCACATCGGGCTCCCTGCTCAGCGGGGAGTCTGCTTCTCCCTCTGACCCTCCCCCACCTCATGCTCTCTATCTCATTATCTCTCTCAAATAAAATAAAATCTTTAAAAAATAAATAAATAAATAAATAATAAATAAACATTTTAACATTCTTAAATCTGGGGCATCTTACAACTGACAGATACATTTAAAGTGGTTTCTGTCTTTTCAGAAAAAAAAAAAAGAATGGTTAAGATATTGATAGAGTATCTTACAATCAATGGAGAAAATACTAAATAACTCCTAGCCAGCAAGACTAAAGTATTAACATTTCTAAAAAAAAAAAATTGCCATTTAACAATGTCAGATTTTTAATTGAAATGACAAAAAAAAATGGGGGAAGCAGACTTCAATGGTGCTCATTTAAGCATTTTCAGGGATATTCTGGTTCAAACTCTTGATGTATCTATCACAATAACATGTATACCTCTTTGGAGATGGATTTTGCAAATACACTTAATTTTTCTCTTCATGCCTCTTTTATTCTCCTTTATCTGTCTCTCTCCACTTAAATCTTACTCATCTAAGAAGCTTTTCCCGATAAAATTTCTGCTAAGTCAGGCTATATACCACGCCCCTCTCCAATGTTCATACCAGCCTGTATCCAATTCTATCATTGCATTTAGAACATTGTAATTTGTTTATTAGTTTGTTTCCCAAATTTGTCTTGCTTATCTTTGTTTCCCAAACATATTGCACAGTACTGGGCACATAATAGGTGGACAAATACATAAATGGATGAATGATGGTGTAAGCCACATTTCAAGCTGAGTGCTGTGTGTCAGTGGGATATGAAGCCACAGGAGAGAACAGCAATCCAGAGCATCATCTTTTGGCAGTAAGAAGGTCAGAACATTAGTTTTATTATAAAAGAAAAATAGATATGTTATAAACTATAAAGTGTGTAAACATATTTTAGTTATAGTCTTAGAATTCAAGGTAAATTATTTCAAGCTATAATCTCCAACCTTTGTCCATAGAGGCATATAGAGAAAATGTTTGGGAGCCACACTACGCTTAGGCCTAGGCTGAAGCTGCTTCACTCTATCCATACATTTCTTCAATCACCACCCCCCCGCCCCGCCCCCACCTGGGAGTACTTTGGCTGTAGCACTCAGCCAGCTATCCCCAGGAGCAAGTATGCCTGTTTGAGAAGTTAGAGTAGGCTAAATTACTGTTCTGGAAATAATATAGTCTCCAGTAAGAAGACTGAATAACAAGATTGATTGATTGTTTGCCTAAGGCTGAAATCAGGCCAAAACTTTGTTGAATTTACCAAGTTAATGCCCCTTGGTGAGTCCCCTTGGTGACCACACCCCAATATCTTGATTCACCAAACTTCTACATATGTCTTATATGTTCTATGTTATAGATTAATCAGAGAAAACGACAACAACACGGGTTTCCAAGGCTCTGGTCAGGTAAAACCAGACTTTAGGCATTGTCTAGTAATAGTACGCCAAATTCATGTTTAGTAAATAGCTACTACAGATTGCTTATTATTTTTTTAAAAAAAGCAATCATATCCCTACATACATGTATAAAAATTCATTTATTAAACAAATATTTATTGAGATACCTATTATGTGCTGAATGGACACGGAGGACGCAACAGTGAACAAAACAGTATTTCTGCTCCCACAGAGTTTATAGTCTAGTTAGGGAGACAGGCAAAATACAAGTCCATATCTGCCCTGTTAGGACACTGGGGTAAAGAGTAAGGAGCAGTCAAGGAAGGGGCTCTCTGATAAGGTAACATTACTGCTGGAATCCCTAACTGGAGGGTTTTGTCTTTTCATGGAGAACTATAGAGTCTTCTCTTCTCTTCTTTCTCTTCCTCCTTCTTACTTCCAAGTAACTAATAAGAAGAATTTTCAGAGGACTGGCTCATTGCTGATTAACTGCAGATTAATCTGGCACCTAGACTGGCATCGTCCACAAATGCTAGCATGCCTGCATCATGAATTAAATCCAAAGACAAGGACACAAGCTCTTTATACATGGCAAGCAGATTCATTCAGGATTTGAGACCTAACTTAATTATTCCTTGAGAAGATACAACTTGCTAAGCTTAAGTTGTTATACTATCCTTTCTAAAACTATATTTTTAAACTAATTCCATCTCTCTTGGTAACTTCAGGCAGGAAGGTTGTTTTAGGTATTATTCTTTTCTCTTTACACTTATGAAGGTGACTGTTTGCCTTTAGCAAACTTTTATCCTTATTCGTCTTTCCAGCCTGGTTAATGAGCACCACCTCTCACCTTTGGCTTCTGTAGCCCAGACACTTTATTCTGAGAGTACTGTTTTCATGTAAAAAATAATACACTGTAATTATAGCTATAACTATAAAAACGATGACTATTTATAGAGTGAAAATAAGCCTAAATGAGTGTTGCTCACAAAGAATATAAGAACATATGATGTTATTTTACTCAGTTTTGATTTCAACTTGTGCCCAGGAGATCATTTAGTAAGCTCTTGCGATACTCCTTTTTTTCCAAAATACCAATTCAGAATCTTAAATATTTCCTTTTTCCTAAAATTAATAATTACTAACTTGATGGACAAAAGTTGGTTGTCACACCCTGATAATGACATTTAGTAAAATGGAATCAATTATTTTCTTAACAAGTTGATAAAGAAATGAAAGTAAGAAATAGATGTATTATGGTCTGGAATGTCCATCTGCTTATTTTTTTGCCCCAGGGCATCAGATTATATTAGTATAACTAAATTTAATCAAAGCTGGATGTTTGAGACTGGGAACTTCAACACGCCTTGATTTTAAAAGAAAAAAAAAAACCTGCAAAAAATAAAAATTGTAGCCAGTAGGCAACATTAGTTGTGAATGTTTCTCTTTAAAAGTTTATCTAAAATCTAAGATTCTTAAAGTAGTATGAAGTAGTTTTAAAACATTTTAAACATTTTAAAAGATCACACACAAAAAAGAAAAGTGCTAGCTATAGATAGCTTCATATTTGAAACAGCAGTGCCACCTTGTGACAAGATATTTCAATATAACTGTAAGCATATTTCGCTATTCTTAACCAATTCTCTTGACCTATACCATGTATTTATTTATTTATGTATTTATGTATTCATTCATTCATTCATTTATTTTTATTAACATATAATGTATTATTTGTTTCAGGGGTACAGGTCTGTGATTTATCGGTCTTACACAATTCACAGCGCTCACCATAGCACATACCCTCCCCAGTGGCCATCACCCAGTCACCCCATCCCTCCCACTTTGACCTATACCATATAAAGATATAATGAGAAAAAATAAAGTACTTTGATTCCTTTAGGACATTTTAAAATCACTTATTAAAGGAAAAGAGTCAACTTTCCTTTATTTATTAAACTAACAATCATCAACACTTTTAAACACCCACTATATTTAAAACATTTTTCTATGCTTTACAAAATTTTGTAAAGGAAATAGTAATTGGTTCTAACTACTGCTAACATAAGCAAATAGAAAGTCTGACAAAAACAGGCTCAAGAATGTAGCATTTGTCTGAGTACCTCAAACAAGAAAGGCATCCTGGAGAGGAGAGAAAATTTCTATTATCTCATTATCATTTACTTAGAATGGAACAGATATTTTAATAGAAGCTAGTTGGAAAGGACATTTCCTTTATCTTAACACTTTTGTTTTGCTCTATATTTCTATTCCATTTTTCCAGTGATAAAATATGCAAAAATTTTTTGAAAATTTAAATTTCTATAAAAAATGAAAAGGACCCAATACAGTGGGATTTTGTATGGGTGTGCACGTTTGTGTGCTGGAGGCCTAAACTAATGGACACTAAAAACTTTTTAATGTTTTCCAGTGTATTTTTTTCTCCCAGCATGCAGTTGTTATGTTTAAAAGGAGATTTTTTGGGGGGGCACCTGGGTGGCTCAGATGGTTAAGCATCTGCCTTTGGCTCAGGTCATGATCCCAGGGTCCTGGGATAGAGTCCCGCATCGGGCTCCCTGCTCCTTAGGACCCTGCTTCTCCCTCTGCCTCTCTCTCTCTGTCTCTGTCTCTCATGAATGAATGAATAAAATATTTAAAATAAATAAAAATTAAAAAATTAAAAAAATAAAAGGAGATTTTTTTTTAATCTACAGAATATTTAAATCATATAATATGACCTAAAGTGATCTGGAAACTACAATGAGGTTTAGTGCATATGATTCAACCAAAATCAACAATTAGATTGAATGTTTACTAGACAATAAAAGGAATAACAAGTACTTTTATCTTCCTGATGTGCAAGTTACTTTGACAAAATTCTAGCTAATAACAAGGGAAATTGCCCATTCCTCTGCCTTAAAATCCAACTCTATCACTCTCCCATCTGTGGGGCCAGACTAGACTCTTGGCTGGACTACAGAGCCCTAATTTTGGAACACTAAAGAGAGAGGAAAAGAAGCAATACCAATGACAACTGTATCTAGTTCTCTTCTTCATCCCAGTCATCAGTCATCAGTCTTATAATCTTTTTCTACAATATTTAATTCAGCAACCAAAAAAGCAATCAACAAGAGCAAAAGGGTAGGTAAATTGGGCAAAAATGGTTTCTTTTTTTAAAATTTAAGCTTCTTGAAAACTGACCATTTTGTTCTCTGTGACCCAGTGTAGGCCTGAAAAATGATAAATGTTCATATGTAGCCATCAAAAGGAATGAAATCTTGCCATTTGCAACGACATGGATGGAACTGGAGGGTATTATGCTGAGCGAAATAAGTCAATCAGAGAAAGACATGTAACATATGACCTCACTGACATGAGGAATTCTTAATCTCAGGAAACAAACTGAGGATTGCTGGGGTGGGGGGGGGGGAGGGGATAGGGTGGCTGGGTGATAGACATTGGGGAGGGTATGTGCTATGGTGAGTGCTGTGAATTGTGTGAGACTGTTGAATCGCAGACCTGTACCTCTGAAACAAATAATACATTATATGTTAAAAAAAAAAAAAAGACAGTAGGAAGGGAGAAATGAAGGGGGGGAAATCGGTGGGGGAGACGAACCGTGAGAGACCGTGGACTCTGAGAAACAAACTGAGGGTTCTAGAGGGGAGGAGGGGGGGCAATGGGTTAGCCTGGTGATGGGTATTAAAGAGGGCACGTACTGAATGGAGCACTGGGTGTTATACGCAAACAAAGAATCATGGAACACTACATCAAAAACTAATGATGTAATGTATGGTGATTAACATAGCATAATAAAAAAATGTTCATTAAATTAAATTTTTTAATTCCTTCATCAATGCTGTTAAGCCCAATATATTTCAACATTTTTGGAGCTCTTTTATTATGCTGTTGATAAGAAATTTAGCCATCAGTACCCCTAAAAATAAAGCCTTATCCTCCAAAAAATTTTTTTATAACAAATAGATATTTTCCAGACACTAAGTTGCTTATAATTCATGTCTATTCATAATTTTACAATAATCTAAGAGGTCCTTTACCCTCTCAAGACTGCTAAATATAAACCCCTTCCAAAATCCCTTGATATTTTAATACAGAAAATTAAAGAAGTATGTTTTTCCCCTAGGCTAGATTAAGTGGAAATGAGAGAGATTAAAGAAGAAATTCCTCACTGCATAGGTTGTGAGAAAATAGAACATTTTTCCCCTGGAAATTTGTACATTGATGAGGCACTTTCCCTCTTAACAGTAAAAGACATTTATAAGCCAAAAGCAAGACAAAAAGAAGATAACAGGAGAGGAAGAAAAGGGGAGTATGTCAGAGGGGGAGACGAACCATGAGAGATGATGGACTCTGAAAAACAAACTGAGGGTTCTAGAGGGGAGGGGGGGGATGGGTTATCCTGGTGATGGGTATTGAGGAGGGCACGTTCTGCATGGAGCACTGGGTGTTATGAACAAACAATGAATCATGGAACACTGCACCAAAAACTAATGATGTAATATATGGTGATTAACATAACAATAAAAAATTAAAAAAAAAAAAAGAAGAAACAATATACAAACCAAGAAGACAAAGAATGAACCTAGAGGGTAAAGAATTGGGGCTGGTTATAATCATTTCAATTTGGATTTCCTCAAAAATTTTTGTTTCTTTTTATTGGTTTTCACTTATATCAAAAACATAATTAATATCTAGCACTATATCTATCGATATAAAAATTCAAATGTAAAAAAACAATGTATAAAATTTTAAAACAAAGTTAATATTAAACTACAGCTTATTTTTAATGTGATTTAAGGGAAAAAACTGGAGAATATTTAACAGTTCAAAATTAACAAGGATTTTAGATTTCTATGTCAAAATTTTAGCCATGAGCAATCAGCTATGTCACAAGTAATGCTTATACATATTTTTAGGATGAAAACAGTATCAAATGTAGCAACAGAAAAAGAAAAAATTGGACAAAAACAACACAACAATGTTTTTAGTTGTAGTTTTAGATTTGCATTTTGAAACATATTAATCCGTTCTTAATAAAGTCAGCAGGCATCCACTACTTAATCATTAGACTGAGAATAGTCATATCAATGTCTGAATGTGCGAGGCACCGATTTATTGTCTCTACCAGATGTTAACTCCAGATAACAGTTAAAACTGTGTAACTCCAGGTTGTATGCATTAATTAAAAAATTATTAAAAGACACATTTCTATGTTACCCATTTTCATAGTTTCCATTTTTATTAACTGCATACTAAATCACTTAAAACAAAACTAGAGAAGGAAAAAAATGACTTTCATTTTCCCTGCCCTCCCTCACCCAAGTAGCAAATGGCTGAAAATATGGTTCTCTGTGTGTTCCCTGTGGCAACAAGATGCTCTTGTGGTTTCTGATGGTCTACAAAAAGTTTCTTCTTGGCAGCTTTCATGTATCTGAGAGCAGCCTCCAGCAAGTCTATTCTTCACTGCAGGGGGAATGGGGATGAGAAGGCATATATCTGCAGCAACTCGCCAGAGAAATGAATCTCAGCTTTGGGAGAGGGGGAAAAGGAGAGATGGTTCCCTAAATTCTGAGTTGGTTCCCAGTTCAAACTTCCCCAGTCCTAGGGGTCCCACAGCCTTCTGTAGTTGTTAACCCATTACACTTAGAGCTTACTTTTACCCCTTTCCGTAGTTAACCCCTTTTTACCTGGTTAGTTATTCTTTATATTAAATACATCTTATTGAAGTTATTTGTGTGACTAAAACCTAAATGATACAAGTACAGAGCATAATAAAAGCAATAAATGGTCATTGTTTGAAAGAAGTTTACAAGTTGGGAGATATGGGGAGAAAACATCAAAATTAAGTGGAATCATAGCAGATTATTACCTTTGCTTTTGATTTTTCTTTTTCTGTATCATCTTATATACACATATATTATGTAATGTGTATTGTACTGTATTGCTTACATTATATTATATATATGTTTAAATATCTGTTTCCTGCTTATTATAAATTGTCTTTTTCCAAAGTCATTATAAATTCTTTGAATCCATGCTTTTTAATGACTGAATAATGGCACTATAAAGCTAGATTTTAATTTATTTGATCCATTTTCTCTTGTTTTTTAAAATTTAGTCTGCTTTCAACTCTCTTAACCTTTAAAGTGATACTTTAAGAGATAACATAAATATCTTTATTCATGGATAATTATTCTTTCTCCCCCAACCCTGCTCCTTCCTCCAAACCCATGCATCTCTTTGTCTCTCAATTTGGCAACAAAAGTGTTAGCGATTAATGTGCAATTTTATAGGAGAGAATGAACTCCATAAACTGTGATATCTATTTTTAGTAAGGAAAAATACCAAATGTATCTCTTAATTATACAACCTGTAATATTTAAAATCTTATAAAAGCTGGTGATTGTAGAATAAGAACTGGCATTCATCAAACTAGTACCTAATATGTTACCCTGTAGCTAATAGAGTTGCTTCTGTTACAGTTTTGCAATTTTTTCATGGTATTTGAGTTTTGCCTTTGCTTTCGTTTTAAATCCAATCTCCCCTAATGGTTTATCCCCTACATCCTGTAATTACCCAGTGATGGGAAGCCAATATCTCTTTGTTCCACATCTACTGCAACACTCCATTTAGATCCACCTTCCCACGCTGTTTATTTCTCTTTAACTTTTTCAAGCTATAATTTCTTCACCTTCAGAGTTTGGATCTAACTAGATGACAGCCAGCTATCTTCCTGATATAAGATTATATGATTCTAGATTCTGCCCTCCCATGCAATCAATTTCTTACCAAAACTAAACATGGAGTCATCTAAAATTCAATAGATAATATTGAGAACTCTAATTGACCTCCCTGCCACTTAATAAAAATACCTGGCTCTGAAATTTAAAAAAAATAACAATAATCCTGAAAACTCAACTCTTTCTTTTTAATTAAGTTTTATCTGTAATAAATAGTTGCTGCAATTTTTCCTTCTTTTGTACGGGAGGTTATTTGAATATATCAAATGTTCAAATCTATATTAGCTTCCTATATCTAGGCAAACCACTTCCTTCCATACTAACTTGTCCAGGTAATAGCAAAAAGTAATTTTGAAAGTCATATTTGTATAATTGGAGGTATTCATAGCACAGCTCAAATCTCTTAAAGTTGTTATAAACCATGCAATACCACTTCTTTGAGACAGTTTGTTGAGCATTTAAATGGAAATCAGAGAACCTAAGCTATCTATTTCAATTCAGCTAGCAATTCTACCAAGCTTAAAAATCTAAATGCCACAGTACTGTGAAAACACAAACTATGAAAAATTGATACAATTAAATTAAAATCTTTATAAAAATAACTTTGTTTTCCAGCATTTACTAATCTCCTTGTAAATATACATTTCTTTTACAAAATCATTTAAGCTCTATAATGCCCCTATTATGCATATTGTCTTCGAATTACTCTTATGTTCTGAGTGAATTTAAGCTTTAGTTCAGGGTTTTTGTTTTTTTGTTTTCTAAAGTTTGCTCCATGTCCACTGTGGAGCCAAACATGGGGCTTGAACTCAAAACCCTGAGATCATGAGCTGAGCTGAGATCAAGAGTTGGCCACTTAACTGACTGTGCCACCCAGACACCCCTAAGATATGGATTTCTAAACACAGTTATTTGAAATTGTTTATCTTAGATAGGAGGCTTCCAGTTGACCACCCTACTGCTCCTGGTAAGGTCACCACTAGCAAGGTAACCAATTTTCTCTTCAACATTTCTGCCCCTTATGTCTCTCTTATTACTCTTTTTCCTGATTTTAGCTCCTTTGTTTTTATTACACTGATAAACGCTAATTGTGACCTCCAAAGCCGTTTCTTATCTCCTTCTATTAACTCCTTTTTCCAATCTTTCATTATTTCTATTCCCAACTTTTCCACCCTCTTTTCTTTTCTTCCTTCCCTTTTCCTCCTCTCTTTTTAGTCTATAAATATAAGTAAAACTCCACTTAAGGCCTCAACCACACTTATATATTGAAAACTCCCAAATACATATTTATAGCAAAGATTTTTCTTGTAAAGCCTGCATCTATATGTCCAGCTGTCTGTTGAACATCACTACCTGGAAACTCATGTGTTCAAATCTGAGTTAATTATTATACTTATCTCATTTTATTCACTTCCATTCTTTATCCTTTATTCAATTCTTTAACCTCCACTTCTCCATTCATATTCACTATGTTCCCCATTATAGTAATGGCACCATCTATCTCCTAAACTAAATCAGAAATGTATAGGTTATTTTTAAAGCATTCTTCTTCACCATCCACATTTCATTCCATTCCCTTAATTCTACTTCTTGAATATTTTTAAGATCATTTTCTTAATTTCTATCTTTATAACACTGTCTAAATTCAGGTTCTTCCCATCTTTCACTAGCAACAACCTGACTAGTTTCCCAACCTCATCAAAATCATCATCCTCACTAGTAATAACAACCCATTGCTTTCTTTGTCTTTTTTTTTTAAATAAAAGTTCCTTGTTATCTCCCTTATCATCACAGATATAGTAAATATGAAATATATTATCTCTGGAGAACAAACACAAATAAAATGGTCTTCTTTTCCCACTCATGTGTTGCCAAACATTTGACAGTGAATCTTTACACTACCTAATCAGATGTCATGTAGTTGGTGACAGAAACACAAATACTGGGCGCCTGGGTGGCTCAGTTGGTTGAGCAACTGCCTTCGGCTCAGGTCATGATCCTGGAGTCCTGGGATGGAGTCCCACATCAGGCTCCCTGCTCAGCGGGGGGTCTGCTTCTCCCTCTGACCCTCTTCCCTCTCGTGCTCTCTGTCTCTCATTCTCTCTCTCTCAAATAAATAAAATAAAATAAAATCTTTAAAAAAAAACACAAATACTGGCTTCTCTGGAAACATATCTGATTTGTAATGCTGGGCCATGTCAATCTATATTTTTCCTTCAATTGCCATGCTTTTAAGCATTCCACTCCTACACCATTTTGGTGTCATTTTTGCAAACAACCCTAGTTAGTAGCTGCATTTTCTCTCTCTTAGAATTTCAATGATCAAGGTGCCTGGGAGGCTCAATCAGTTAAGCATCTGCCTTCAGCTCAGGTCATGATCCCAGGGTCCTGGGATCGAGCCCAGCATTGGGCTCTCTGCTCCGCAGGAAGCCTGCTTCTCCCTCTCCCACTCCCCCTGCTTGTGTTCCCTCTCTCGCTATGTCTCTCTGTTAAACAAATAAATAAAATCTTAAAAAAAAAAAAGAATTTCAATGATCAACTGTATTATAGCTACAGAATATGGATGGAATGTGATGGGGACTTTAAGCCTTCAAACAAAAATGTTACAGGCTCCCTTTGAGCAAATTTCTAACCTGTTAAAACATGTGTTACATATGAATTTTAGGATTGTTTTTTCCTTTTCTGCGAAAAATGGCATTGGAATTTTGATAAGGATAGCATTGAAGTCTGTAAATTGCTTCAAGGAGATGGACATTTTACAAATTAATTCTCTCAATCCATGAACATGAGTTATCTTTCCATTTATTTGTGTCTTCTTCATTTCTCTCATCAATGTTCTGTAGTTTTCAGCATACAGGTCTTTCACCTACTTGATTTAATTTATTCCTAGGTATTTTATAGTTTTTCATACTATTGTAAATGGGATTGCTTTCTAAATTTCTCTTCAGATAGTTCACTGTTAGTATGTAGAAAATGCAACTGGTTTCTATATGTTGAGTTTGTATCCTACAACTTTATTGAATTAGCTTGTTAGTGCTTATAGTTATTTTGGTGGAGTCACTATGATTTTCTGTACATAAGATCATGGCATCTGAAAAAAGAGATAATTTTACTACTTCCTTTCTAATTTGGATGCCTTGTATTTCTTTGTTATGCCTAATTGTCCTGGCTGGGACTTTCATGCTGTGTTGAAAATAAGTGGCAAGAGCAGGCATCATTGTCTTGTTCCTGGCCTTAGAGGAAAAGCTTGCAATTTTTCACCATTGAATATGATGTTAGCTGGTGGCTTGTCATATATGGCCCTTATTATGTTGAGGTACATTCTTTCTATATCCAATTTGTTGATACGTGTTATCATAGAGTGTACTGAGTTTTGACCAATGTGTTTTTTAATTTATTGAAATAATTTTTTTTACCTTCATTCTGTTAGTGTGATGTGTCACATTTATTGATTTGGCATATTGAACCATCTTTGGCACCAGGTATAAACATATAAACCCCACTTGATTATAGTATATGATCCTTTTAATGGGCTATTAAATTCTGTTTGCTAAAATTTTGTTGAGGATTTTTGCATCTGTGTTCATCAGGGGTAGTGGTCTGTAATTTCCATTTCTTATATTGTCTTTGGCTGTGGTATCAGAGTAATGCTGGCCTCATAAAATGAGTCTGAAAGTGTTTCTTTCTCTTTGTTTTTTTTGGGGGGGGTGGGTGGAAGAGCTTGAGAGGGATTAATAGTAATTCTTTTAATGTTCAGTAGAACTCACCAGTGAAGTTACATGGTCCTGAGCTATATGTTGGGAGATTTTTTATGACTCCTTACCTACTATTGGTATGTTCAGATTTTCTATTTCTTCACGACCCAGTCTTGATAGGTTGTATATGTCAAGGAATTTTTAAATTTCTTCTAGGTTTTTAAATTTCTTCTAATCTGTTAGTATATAATTGTTAATAGTAGTCTCTGAATATTCTTGGTATTCTTTGGCATCAGTTATAATGTCTTCTCTTTCATTTCTGTTTTTATTTGGTTGAGTATTATCTCTTTTTTTTCTTAGTTACTCTAGCTAAAAGTTTGTCAATTTTATCTTTTCAAAAAAAAGCTCATATCTTCATTGATTTTTTTTTCTACTGTGTTTCTAGTCTCTCTTTTATTTATTTTTGCTCTGATCTTTGTTATTTTCTTCCTTCTTATTTTGGGCTTAGTTTGTTCCTCTTTTTCTAGTTCCTTAAGGTGTAAAGTGAGGTTGTTAATTTGAGATATTTCCTTTTTCTTAATGTAAGCATTTATTGCTAATTTTTCCCTTAGAATTGCTTTTGCTGCATCCTATAAATTTTGGTATGTTGTGTGTCCATTTTCATTTGTTTCAAGATTTTTTTTTATATCTTGTTGATTTCTTCTTTGACCCATTGGTATGGTGTGAAACCACAAAGACCCTGTGTAGTCAAACCAAACTTGAGAAAGACAAAGCTGGAAGCATCACACTTTCTGATTTCAAACTATATTACAAAGATATAGTAATCAACAGTATGGTACTGGTATAAAAACAGGCATATAAGCCAATGAAATAGAATACAGAGCTCAGGAGTGCCTGAGTCTGTCAGTTGAGCTTCCAACTCTTGGTTTGGGCTCAGGTCATGATCTCCGGGTTGTGAGACTGAGCCCTGCAATCAGTCCCACATCAGGCTCTGTGCTCAGCAGGCAGTCTGCTTGAGTTTCTCTTCCTCTCCCTCTGTCCTTCCCCCCACTCGCTCATTCACACTTTCTCTCTCTAATATAAATATATAAATCTTAAAAAAAAATACAGAGCCCAGAAATAAACCCACACATATATGGTCAACTAATCTTTGGCAAGAGTGCCAAGAACATACAATGGGGAAAGGATAGTCTCTTTAATAGATAGTGCTTGGAAAACAATATCCACATGCAAAAGAATGAAACTGGATCCCTATCTTACAGCACTCACAAAAAATAATTAGAAATTAATTAAAGACTTAAATGTAGAAGCTGAAACCATAAGACTCCTAAAAGGAAATCACAAGGAAAAAGCTTCATGACATTGGTCTTGGCAATGGTTTGTGTTTCAAAAACACAAGTTAAAAAAGCAAAAATAAACAAGTAAAATTACATCAAATTAAGCAGCGTATACATAGCAAAGGAAACAGGTAACCTACAGAATGGGAGAAAATATTTGCAAACCATATATCTGATAAGGTCAAAATATATAAGGAACTCTTACAACATAATGGCAGAAACAAAACAAAACACAAATAACCTAGTTAAAAATGGGCAAAGGATCTGAATAGACATTTTTCCAAAAAGGACATATAAATGGCCAACAGTTATATGAAAAAGTGCTCAACAATACTAATTACCAGGGAAATGAAAATCAAAACCATAATAAGGTATTACCTCACATCTGTTATCAAAAAGAGATAACAAATGTTGGAGAAGATATGAAGAAAAGGGAATAATTGTACATTGTTGTTGGAAATGTAAATTGGCACAGCCAATATGGAAAACAGTATGGAGGTTCTTCAAAAAATTATAAATAGAACTACTATGTGATTCAGCAATTCCACTCCTGAGTATATATCTCAAAGAAACGAAGTGTCATGAATTGATACCTATTCTCTCATTTTCATTGCAACATTACCACAGAAGCCAAGATAAGGAAACAACCCAAGTTTCTATCAATGGATGAATGGATTAAAGATATGGTATATTTATTCAATCATAAAAAAGAAAGAAATACTGCTATTTGTGATGACATGAATGAAACTGAAGGATATTAGGCTAATTGAAATAATCCAGAGAGAGACAAACACTCACTGATCTCTCATATAGGGAATCTTAAAAAAAAAAAAATCAAACTCATAAGAAAGAGAGTAGAATGGTGGTTGCCAGGACTGGGGAAATGAGGAGGTATCATTTATAAGGTACTCACTTTCAATTATAAAATGAGTAAGTTCTGGGGGTCTATGTACAGTATGGTGTCTGTAGTTAATATTGTATGCTTGAAAAATTTGCTAAGAGAGTGTATCTCAAGCATTCTCACCACACAAACAAATAAAAAATAAAATAACTATATTAGGTGATAAATGTGTTAAGTAACTTAATTGTGGTAATTATTCCATTTTTAAAGACATCTCAAGTCTTTTACTTTGTTCCATGTGTCCAAAACTTTGTTACTCCTGGCTTAGTTTAAGAGTGGTGATTTACTTACCATTTGCAATGACGTGGATGGAGCTAGAGTGTATTATGCTAAACAAAATAAGTCAGTCAAAGACAAATACCATATGACTTCACTCATATGTGGAATTTAAGAAACAAAACAGATGAATATAGGGGAAGGAAGAAAAAAAAAGGAGAGAAAGGGAGGCAAGTCATAAGAGACTATTAACTATAGAGAACAAACGGAGGGTTAATGGATGGAGGTGGGTGGGGGATGAGCTAAATGGGTGATGGGTATTAAGGGGGACACTTATGATGAGCACTGGGTGCTGAATGTAAGTGATGAATCACTAAATTCTACTCCTGAAACCAATATTACACTATATGTTAACTAACTAGAATTTAAATAAAAATTTGAAAAAGGGGAAATAAAAGAGTGGTGATTTAATTAAAAGCCTTAGTTCACATGATCCTGGATGAGCCCACAAAATGTGGTCCAGATGTCATTTAGGGTTTGCTTGCCCCTTGAAAGCTAGGTAAGACTTGATAAAACTCCCAATCCATCTTACCTTGGAAATCCAAACCATCAAGATTTCTGTTAAAGGATGGTAGGGAGGGAATGATTTAATATGCTCATGGTCATCTCACAGTGTTTCACTGACTTTTTTAACTCTCTTCCCTCTTCAGTCCCTAATTTTATTTCCTTTCCTAGAAAAAAAATCCCCTCCTTTCTAGTACAGACTAGAAAACCATATTTACTCTTGAGGTCTTGTCTCAGAATCTCACTCTCTATCTGCCAGTGGATTTTCAAGATATCTTCTTAAAGAGGAACATTTTACCTATAAGAGAATTCACATGCCAGATACTAATATAATACATTTTCACCTTCTCACAACTGTCTTTTTATTTAAATTCTATAATTTGGGAAGTTATTTCTTAGCTGTAAAGTTGGCCATAGAAAGGAGGCTCTATCAAGTATTATAAATATCATCTTGTCCAACATCCTGAGACCTATAGAGGAAAATGTCTTTCCCAAGATCTCATTATTAATCAGAGCCATACTGCATCTTGACCCTCTGGATTCTCATTCCAGTGTTCTTTCTATTACTCCATACTGCACTGATATTCCAAATAAATGCAATCATTATTTAGGCAACTCACTGAATTTTCTTCATTTAATCAAATGATAAAAATTCAAAATACTTAATAAGAAGATTTAAACTTATATTTTCCTTGATACTAATATTTAAATTGATAGTAACCACTCATGGATCAGATGTTCTTTGTGAGTTTACATTTAAAAACTGATTATGTATGCCTATGATTTAAATCATAGTTCAAATCATGGTTTCATTTTCAAATCATAGTTTCAAATCATAGTTTCACTTACAAATCATAGTTCAAAATGCCACATTGTGAGCCACCTGGGTGGCTCAGTCAGCTCAGGTCTTGATCTCAGGGTCATGAGTTCAAGCCCCATGTTGGGTTCTATGTTGTGTGTGAAGCCTACTTAAAAAAAAAAATGCCACATAGTAATACAATTGCTAAATCAAATTCATCAGTGCTGTGAAGTCAATTTTTATTTACATTTTTAGTTCAATATATGTAAATTCAATTTAAAAAATTAAAAAAAGTTTAAGTGGAAAGAATCCATTGACATAACTAAATTAAATTGGTTAGTATCTACTCACTTTATATAATTATATAATTATTTATTTATTCTTTCTAGTCAAGATAAGAAGGTTTTATTATAATAATAACTATAATTTGTTGCACATTCATTGAGGCAGGCACTGTGTCCTATATATTATCCCATTTCTGTAACTTCTCAGTAAGTTAGTATTACTTAGAATAATTAAGAACACTAAGGTTCAGAAAGGTTATATAAATTCCTCCAGCCACACAACAAAGTAGAAGGTATTAAATTTAAACCCATCTCTGTCCCACCCAAAACCCACACTTTTACTAATGTGAAAATTGATTATTTAATGAAGAATTACATTTTCTTTCAATTACTCATCAATTCACTCAATATATATGTATTTAAAGCCTATTTTGTGGGGCGCCTGGGTGGCTCAGTTGGTTAAGCGTCTGCCTTCAGGTCAGGTCATGATCCCCCGGTCCCGGGATCGATAAAGCCCTGCTCTGCGGGGAGTCTGCTTCTCCCTCTGGCCCTCCACCCACTTGTGCTTGCTCTCTCTCAAATAAAAAAAATAAAATCTTTAAAAAAATGATATAAAGCCTATTTTGTATCAGATATCATGTTAGGTGCTAAAGATTTAGTATATCTTTAGAAGTATATAAGTATTTAAATAATTATAAAAGATTTGTCCTCCTAACATTTTATGAGCTTTCCTCAAATTATATATATTTATTAAAATAGATAACTAGAAATACTTATTGCAAAATAAACTTTGAAAATCTTTTTCTAAGCTGTCTGAGATATTTTTCCTCTTGTAAGCCTTGCCAGTTCCTCATTTAAATTTTTTTCCTCCAAAATCTCTGGAATAATGAGAATGCTGTTTTGCCTGACCTGTACCTGGACCCAATCTCCCAATTATATTGAACCTATTTTCTTAGCTTTTTTGACTGTCCCTAACATATTGGTTCATACTTGCACAGTATTCATCTTTAGGCAATAAAATCTAGGATGGGGTGACAGGAAGACTCTACCTAATTGGCAATATGTCAGCATTTTTCTGGGTGAATGTAATGATGGACTTGGCAGCAGTAAGAGCATGGGCATAATTGACCTAGCAACATGTAAAGCACTCATGTAACACAGATGATTTAACTACATGAACAGCCAATATTCCCAGCATAAATCTTTTTTCTTCCAAAATAAAGCAGTCATTTTTTAAAGTTTTAAACTCATGTATTAAAATACAGATTTGACTTTAATCATCTATCAAGGATGAGCTAAATGATACAAATCTGTTCCAAAATCTAATATGGCTTCAATTAATTGGATGGGAGATAGAAGGTCAAGAGCAGCAGAAACCTTTTTGGACCTACTTTAATTTTGCCTAAACTAGGAGATTTCAGAGAAACCCTGAATTTTGGGAATTGTCTAGGACCCACACCAGGGCATCCATATTAGCTTGTGCACCTCCTTCCACATCAAAGACAAAATGATATAAGGTATTGTCTGAGACATGTGAGAAAAAGAGAGAATACAAAATCCTTATAGGGATAATTCTAATATACATCCAAATATCAGTGTCACCATTTTATGGTATATAAAGGAAAAGAACAGTCGTCCCACATCTATCCCTGGATGGTCCACCATACCAATTCTCATCCTTACTGCCTCAAACACCATTGTAGGCCACTATTCATGTCCCTGTTTATCCTTTCAGAATTCTTTTGAAGAATGTTGCCCCTTACACTTAAATGGCAGAAGTAAGGACTGGCCACACTTGCCTGTTACTGCCCTGGACCTTTATCCTCTCCTGTATAATTCAGTCATTACTGAAGATTGGGAGAAATTAGAGCAAATATAGGAGAGGAAGAATTCAAGACAGTAAATTTGATTTTCCTCATAGTTCAAAGAAAAGGTAGAAAACCAGTTAAACACTAAATACAGAGTTTTTTCCCAGACATGGTTCATTCTTAAAGACTAAGCCATTCATCAAGCTAACTCTTCACTACAAGTACCTATTTCTTTAAAGTACCATATTACAGATCTATAACACTTAGTAAAATCCAACTCTGTCTACTATGTTGATCATGCTGTAAGAATGCATGGTTTCCAAATCCCCATTATGCAGTGTGACACAGATCCCTAGAATTTTCCAAAGTCTGTTTAATACTCTGAGGAGACTACAGCAGGACTGCCTAGGTTTTAACCTGAGACTGATCATGCAACAGGCAAATTAATCTATGCTTGTGGCTTTGGAAAAAGTGATATAGGAAAAAATATATATATAGCTTGGAAATTTTTATATTTGTATTTTTAAAAAGAAAAACATTTAAATATAATACAAAACTCATAACTTTGTTAGAGTTCCTTGCATTTATATGCATTTTAGTATTTCATTTGTTTCTTTTTAAAAAATTATTATCACAGGGACCCCTGGGTGGCTCAGTTGATTAAGCTTCTGCCTTTGGCTCAGGGTCCTGATCTCAGGGTCCTGGGATTGAGCCCCGCGTCAAGCTCCCTGCTTAGCGGGGAGTCTGCTTTTCCCTCTGCCCCTCCTTCCCACTGCTTGTGTCCTCTCTCTCTCTCTCTCTCAAATAAATAAATAAATAAAATCTTTTTAAAAATTATTATTACAAAGGAATGTGGGTTTCAAAATGATTTTAGTAGTTAATGACTCTACAATTTTGAATCTAGCAATGGCTTTAGCACTCTAATTCAGGTGACCTCTGATATTTAGAAATAAACTTGAAGTGAAAATAAAGATTCTTCTATTTTTTTAGGGTATACCTATTACGAAAATGTCTGTATTGTCTCTCTCTCTCTCTCTCTGTTGTGGATATTATGGATTGACTTCTAAATTTAGAAGACTATAATTTAACAATATAATACATCCCTCACATATGCCCATTTTCTGTTTCCCATCCTCCCAATTTGGTTTTATTAGTTAAATCCAATATTATGTCTATTTAAACATTTTTCAATCTGAGCCAAGCATTTCATTGTCTTCCTTAGACAATAATTTTTACTTTTCCAGGTTAATTTTTAATTTACTTTTATTTGTTTGACAGTCTTCAAACATCTACTAATGAAGCACCTGGGTGGCTCAGTCAATTAAGTGTCTGCCTTCAGCTCAGCTCATGATCTCTGGGTCCTGTGTTCAGGCCCCATGTCAGGCTCACCACTCCACAGGGAGTCTGCTTCTCCCTCTCCTTCTGACCTCCCCCTGCCCATGCTCTCTTTCTCCTCTCTCAAATAAATAAATAAAATCTTTAAAACAAAACAAAACAAAAAAACACAAATATCCACTAAAGTCTTCTCAAACTTCCAACAGTTCTCTATATAATGCCTTTTAATCAAATTATTCACATGGCCATAACCGTCAGATAATGGATCAAGTTTATTTTTCTAAACACACCTTTCTCACAAAGCCCACTAATGTCCTGATCCAGTAGTTACTTATTTACCTCTAGCCTGCTGGAACCCTACTGTTTGGAGACTTTCTGTCATTATATTAAACATTCCCCTGGTCTCTTTTTGGTATTTAATTCTATCTCAGAAACCGTATTTTCCTCCTTCTGAGTTTACTACCTCATTTTAGTGAAAAAAAAGTACATGGGAGTTATAATAGTTTTAGGTTTTCACATATGATAAATATCTATGCTCTCCCACAAGTTATGACTGATAGTTTGGCTGGCTACAAAATTCTAAGTTAGAAATTCTCCTCAGGATTTTGAAGATATTGTTCTACTATGTTCAAGTTTCCAGTGTTGCTGTTAATAAGTTTTTTTATTATGTTATGTTAATCACCATATATTACATCATTAGTTTTTGATTTAGTGTTCCATGATTCATTGTTTGTGTATAACACCCAGTGCTCCATGCAGGACGTGCCTTCTTTAATACCCATCACCAGGCTAACCCACTGTTAATAAGTTTTCTAATAATACCTAACATTAATTTAACATTCCTAAATTCTAAATTCTATTCCAAGTTCTATACTAGCCTGCTCATTTCTTATAACAAACTTATGAAAAAGTAATATCCTTAATGACAGACAAGGAAATTGAAGTCCAAAGAAATTGTTTCCCTTTTCCCCCTTAATTTTCTGAAATATTACAATATGCATTGCTTTCAACATTTCAATTTTTAATCTATATACTCATATGCTTGAACTCACAATTATCTTTTGTCTGTTTTCCCTATAGTCTCTTCAGAAATCACCATAATTAAATGCTGAAATTCCTGGAATAATCCTCTAATTTTCTATCTACTTTATTTTCTCTCTCTTGTCTTTTTCCTCTATTTCCTAAGATATTTCCTTAGTTTTACATTCCAACATTCTATTGAGTTTTTTTATTTTAGTTATCACATTTTTAATTTCAAAATACTTAATTTTCTGAAAATTTAATTTTTCTACTCATATATATAAATATATTTCCATTTCATTTTTGTGTATCTTAAAACATTCTAGAATTTTCTTTATAGTATCAATTTCCATTTTTGTTACATTTATTCTTACATTCCTTAGGGTTTTGTTGTTATTGTAAATCATGTTTTTAAATTACTTTTTCCAAATTTTTTGGTGTTTTTTAAGAATGACATTGATTTTGTACTGCTGTCTTTTGTTTATATTCCTTTCCTTCTCTTATAATTATTTAACGTGGGCCATATGTCATTTAGTAATAACAATTTTTATTATGAGTGGGTCTCAATCTAGCTAAAGTTTTGCATGTGTGTGTTTGGGTTTAGGTGGCCCATGTGAGCTGGGACAGCATCATTTTGTGTACATTGTCTCAGGACACTTTTTTCATCAACTTTTCTGTGTCAGCTCTAAGATCATTTATTTTCTTCTTTGTACTTTTGCCCGTTTCTAAATATGTTTTTGGAATGAACAGAAAATCTGTATGGCTCATTATGAAGCTTTTTATGTTATAGGTTTCATTTGTAGTATTTGTGCATTTTGTTCCCCCAAGGCAAACATAGAACTGGATTATCAAGTCAGAGATCTTATTTCAGCATCACCCTTACCAGTAATTTCAGAGATATAGTCAGTCAGGAGGTTTAGACAAAACAGAGAAAGGCCTAAGATATCAACAACATCTCCCCAGGTCCCAGCTTCCAGCACTGGATCAGAATGATAGATCAGGTATCTAAATAAGGATCATAGAGTTACATCACACACAGGAGATTTTAAGATATAAAATATCTCCATTTTAAATCTGAGCATTGTATAACTTATAAGACATCACCTTGCCTGATAGATTATAGATTCCAGTTATTATAGGTAACCATTAGCCAGAGACATTCTACAAAGGGCATTTCAAAGATAAGGTTTCTTCCTCCCACCAAATATCAGTAGAATCTTTCCCCAGAAATATAGCTGGCAAAAGGATTCCAAGGCACCTACCTCCTATTCTTCCTCCCAGGGCATCTGACAGTCAAGAGAGTTAATAGATTTAGGTTAACTACTTTAATTACTTCTAGACAGCCCTAAATGGACTTGATACAATTATCAGGCTGATCATCAAACATATTGCTTGCAAATCTAATTAACTGCTTCTGGAAAAGATAGGTTTTCTTTGTGGCTTTTCTATTCTCCCACCATGGAATAGGATTTGTGTATAGTTTCAAACCCCCCACTACATTCTAGTAACTCACAAAGAAAGAAATCTTTGATTAGATCTTTAAGGTCAGAGACCACCATGTTTCTAAGAGGTTTGTGCCATGCACAAAATCTGGTGGTACTACTTCCTCTATAGATTATTTCAAATTCCACTTGATTGGTATTTCTGTGCTAGTTTTATTGTTTATTATTTGGTCTGGAAATCCCACAGTTTTATTAGAGATGAAGGGAATTTTTTTCCTATGATTTTTGTTCTTGTTATTTTCTGTTTTCACCAAGGAGGGGTTTGGAGTGGGAATAACTTTGTAATCTTCAAACATAAGAAAATGAAATATTGTTTTAAAAGCCTTCTATTGCTGTAACTCAAAGTTCTATGATTTGAAGAAGTTTCCAAAAACAAAACTTGCTTCAAACTCATGTGTTTGAATTTTTGTAAATCAGTTTTTAAAAATTTACAATCAACAAAAACCCTATCAATTTAACTTTCAAAATATGCAAAAAGCTTTGGGAAAGTAAATGTTTAAATTTTAAAATAATTTTTGGATGTTACCTGTAAATAATTGGCAGACAAATATAAGGGTAAATAAATACAAACAGAACTAAAATTTGATTCATTTTCAACTATTTTAAATCAGTATCTACAGTGTGAAATTTTATCTGCAGCAATAAGGGATTTAATTCATTTCAAGGATATAGTGGAAAATATTGTATTTTACTATATGGTTCTTTTTTTATTTTTGAATTACACTTCTTATATATTTTTGTATTAACAAGAGAATAAGATGTAAAATTCTCTGATCTACAGGGAACTACTAGCCAGATTTCAGTAAATGACAGGCTCTTCAGAGCACCTTATCTTTTTACCTCTCACACCTAGCATTTTACCTTGCTGGTGGTAGTCACTCTTCCAGTATGTGTGCATTGAACTGCTGTAAAAAATGTGCTAGAAATATTTAAGCAATATCCTTTTATTATTATCACTATTCTAATAATTTTTATATGTCAAGTATAACATCGGTACTTTTTTCGTATGCGCCATCTCATTAGTCTCTATGGACTCTAAATGTTATTTTCAATGAGTTAAAAGAAAAAAAACTATTCTTTCTTGGAAGGGAAATAGAAAATCTTCAGCAAAATAACACTTGTCAAAAAAAAAAGAGGGGGGAAGAAAGAGAAAAAGAAATATCCCAGTCAAATTAAATTACAGAGAGGATTGACATCGATAGAATACAAGTATCTAAGATAGAATTGTGCAAAATTCCTAAAGTAACACCCAATTCTTATAAAATGTACCACTAGGAAACAGAGGTTCCATTTTACATCTCATTGCATCTGAAAAAGCAATCTTCTTTAGCAGAGTCCCAACATCCCTTTTCAATTTCAATATGACATTTTATTCTGAGGTTAATAGATATTAATAATATGTACAACCACAGAATATCAGCTACAGCAAGACACTAAATATAGAGAAGGTAATTCTGTGGCTTTTATTCCATTAGGACACTATCACAGGGCCCATATCTGACCAGAGGTAAGATCTTTACACTTTAACTCACTCAGTCAACTATGGCACCATAGAGCATCTGAGCAAGCCCCACAGTGACAGCGTTTTACTGTACATCTTTCCTGATTTAGTTTGCTCTCTCACAGAATCTCATAGGAACAAAAGTTTGGAAACTATAGGTGTACCATCAAAAACAGTGTCATTGCACAAAGATTTGGGGGTTAAATAAGTTACTAAATGCTAATAATTATCACAGTACTGAGTTAAAAGTATATTTCAAAATATAAGCATTGGTGTATTTAAATGTTATAACAACTGTATTGGTAACCTAATAAATACATTAAAATAAGTGAAACAACAAGTCAGTTCCCAGTAGAATTACTTAAATGTATGTGCTCAAGAGTAGGGGGCTTGGAGCAGAGTTAGGTGCTAACATGTGCCCCAAATAACCATCCCAGGTAGTCAAAAAAGGAAGCAAAGGGTAAGTCTGATGATCGAAATAATTCTAATAGGGCACCTGGGTATCTCGGGCAGTTAAACCTCCGCCTTCAGCTCAGGTCATGATCCCAGGGTCCCTGGGATCCAGCCCCACATCGGGCTCCCTGCCCAAGGGGGAGTCTTGTTCTCCCTCTGCCCCTCCCCCCCCGCTCGTGTGCATGCTCTCTCTCTCTCTCACACACAATAAATAAATAAATAAATAAATAAATAAATTCTAATAGCTCCCTAATTTCTATCAAAGAATGATGGATCCATTGAGAATTCTGAAGTGTTTCTGCTTGCCTATACCTACAAGGTATACTCCATTATATTTTAGTGTTAAGCTTCTGTGATCTTAACCTGCGTTGATCTACTTGCTTGTATTCTGAGAATAGGATGGGATAATGAAGAAAATTTAGCCTTTAAGTTCATGCCTATAAGAATCCATGAACCCAATATATCCAATCTGAAAGGTTTTATTTTTTTGTGGTGGATTTTCAACATAATCAGAATCTGTAATAATGATAGAATTCTACCAATGAAGAAGACTGCAAGGGGCAAGTTCTCTCTCTTTCCCAAAAAAATCAAGAAAGCTTGAGGAGAGAACTCATAGAAAGAAAAACAAAACTGGGAGTGCCTGGCTGGCTCAGTCAGTTAAGCATCTGACTCTTGATTTCAGTTCAGGTCAGGATCTCATGGTTGTGAGATCAAGACACACGTCAGGCTCCATGCTGAGTATGGAGACTACTTAAGATTCTCTCCCTCCCTCTCCCTCTGTCCCTACCCCTGCTCTCTCTATATATACATATAAACAAAATCTCAAGAAAGAAAAAGAAAGGCAAAACCTGATCAAAGGTTTAAAGGAAAGGAATAATTCTGAGTACCATAATATTGCCTCCATCTCTCAAATATTTTTTTGACAAGTACCCATAGATTAATTGGTAAGGTCTAGAGAAGGAAACTATGCATGTAAATTGATAATCTTTGTGATATACTTTAATTAAAAGGCAACACTGATTTCAGACCTATGATATGTTTATCATTGTTGGAAGTGGGAGAAAGGGATTCAAAACAAGACTGGCACATCAAGAGCTCCCATCCATCAGTAAGCACACGAGCTCTATTAGTAGTTTTGGCATAGAAGTGTGGCTTCACTACATCATGGCCTTTTTACAAGGAGACTTAGCATCAGCAGGGAAGGGGCTGGCAATCTATATTGATCAAAAGGCAATTTCACATGGTATCTTAACAAGCACTGAGGAAGCCAGAAAAATGGCAGGTACTACATGGTTTAGAAGAATACATTCAGCCATGAGATATGGCATCAAGTCTTCCAGACACAGAATTTAGGAGACTTTGGAGGGAAGCTGTCAATGACACAGTAAAAAATATAGTCAGAGTCTAAGAATACAATGAAATACATAAAGTTTGGGATACATTTTCACTGAGATCTGGAGGTTAATATGAATGCTTAACTGAGGAAATAAAAGTATTGGTTAAATAGCCATTTTATTCAGCAAGTCGGCACTTTTAGGAAAAAAAACAAATGCATTAGGACTATGGTGAAAAATTAAGATCATAAGAAAATAGATGATTCTTGAGAGATACAGGGACATGCGTGTGCAAGTAAGGTGATATGACAAGTAAGTCCAGAGAAGGAGGATCTTGGAGAAAAGACTACAGAACAAAAAACAGCAAGAGGTGTTAGTATGAATGGTATGGATTTCAAGTAACAAACTGACTCAAGCACAGTGAAAATTTGTTAGTTTTATAACTGGGAAATACAGGAATACAGATGGCTTCAGACTGGAATTAGTAGCTCAGAAAAACCTCAAAACATTTTCCCTCTCCATGTCTTGGCTCTGCCTTCTTATGTCTTGGCTATATTCAGTCATGCTTTTCCCATGCAGTGGCAAAGCTGTTCAAACATAGTGTGAAGCTTACTTCCTAATAGATTGGCAAACTCGGGGAAAAAAAGTAAGCACCTCTTTCCCAACAATTTAAGCCAAAGACAGAAAGGTGACCTTTAATTGATTTAGCTCAATTTATAAGCCCATCCTGGAACCAAACTTTGTGACAGGGGAATGGATGTTGTGAAAACAAGCAGCATAGATCACATTCTTACCCCTGGAGATGAGAAATGAGGTCAACTGTGCCTTCCCAGCATGGGTGAAACACGGTCTCTGGGTGGTTTATTAACAGGAAGGTGAGTGTTACCAATAAAGGAGGAAATGATGTTTGACAGCTATAAAAAATAAATATTTATCACATGCACATGTTGAGAACTTCTGGTTCAGGTGACCCTAGAAGATACTATCACTAAAAGTTATTGCTAACCAAAATAATTATAAAAGGGAAGTATAAAATCTTAGAATTATAGTAGTGGAAAGTGTGCACATGCATGTAATGCTGTCTAATATGTTCAGAATTCAGAATCATATTTGTCCTGAAGTATCCATGATAAAACCTGAGTTTGTTTTATTATTTTGTTTGCTTTTGATATTTTTCATTTGGATTGTTATTCCAAACTCTTTAGTTGTCACTGTTAAAGAAATATATACCCATGTCTCTTGCTGTATGACTTTGCAATTCTTATTGGAATATACAGAGTATTTTCCCACTCAATCAACTGATACTGGGCTTGTTCATGTGTCTTCTTTTGACCAGTGGAATTTCTGCATATTGAGGCAAGCAAAGCCTAAAGTGTCCTTTCAACGACTTGGTCCCTTGTACCATGAAAAGAACATACCTTGAGTAGCCACTGATTAAAGAAAATGGATCAGACTTGACTTTACCCCACAGCCTGGAGTCAAGCTCAGGTAATTGCAGCATGAACCAGGCTCTCCAAATAACCTTCAGACAAGAAAAATAAACATTTGTTGTTTTAAGTTACTGAGATTTTGAAATTATTGATTATACAGCATTATTGCAGCAGAAAACTAAATATTAAACTTTTTGCACTACTTGTGAGTTATATTCCACTTATTTTCAACATAGCATATTGTATAAAAATGGTGCTGTTAAAAAATGGTGCTGTTAAAAATAGTAAGAAAATTTTGACATGTAACATTATTTTACAATACAATTTAACGCAATTTAACTCTTAAACTACTCAAAAACATTTTCCATATAAGATAGCGAAATTTAAAAAATATAAAAAATGCATTTTACAAATTTCTTCCCATACTTAAGTTTAAAAACAATGTATCGTGCCCCTCTAGGTGCTGTCAAGCTGTTCTGAATAGGGAGGGGGAAGATGGAGGCAAGCTATCCAGTCCCTCACCCCATCCCCCTGCAACTTCAGAGAAATCTCATTGCTAGATTTTTATACACTGAGATTCCACATAAAGTTTCAGTTTTTAAGGAGGGGGAGGGGATTCTTCTCCTATGTTAAAATACAAGTTTGTAACCTATTCACTACACAGTGGTCTTACCTAGAAAAATAAAAATTTTCTCCCTACTCCTAAAAGTAATTTGTTTATATATACTGTAATTAAATCCAACTATAGTTAAAAAATAATAATTATGCTAAATTGTGCATCATGGAGGAAATCCTCCTTTCCCCCACAGCCTAAATAATCATGTTATGAAATGCAGGTGTTTTTCTTATCACCCCTTTCACCATGCCTTTACCAGAATATGTCTCAGGTTAAAAATGGTCTATTTTAAAAATTTGTATTCCTTGGGAAGGATACTCTTGAGGGAGGAAATGAAACATTTTCTGTCATTTGCACTCTGAAGGGTCTACACCTGTGGAATATATATGCTACTAATAAGTAAAAAATAAAAAAAAGTATTTTCATGCTAATTTTCAGCTGATGTATGGGTAAAAATGATTATGACAGATTTTGACATTCAGAGCATTCTTTAACCTTAAGTGGAAAATGAAATAGTAGGCAGTGATTGACATTTAGAGATTGGAAGACTACCCAGAGCCTACCTACATATCTTCCCCATTATGATGTTAATAATTACTACCACTGAAGTCACACCTTTGAGTTGACATTATCTCCAGATTTTTAAATAATTATTAAAATTTAATTCAGTTAAAAAATTAATTTATTTAATAAAAACTATATTAAGCCATTAACATCAACTAAATCTTTGAGGCAGAGAAGAGAGATAAATTCAATTTTCTTTGAAGACTCATTTCTTCTGTCTTGATAGCTTACCAACAAGCTGACACCTCAGGTCTGAGCAAACTCAATGGGAGAAAAGGTATTACCAGAAACTGGACTCCAGAAGCCACCTTTTCTAACAGAGTCATTTATTTACTCTTCCCTCTCCATATTTATGTCACATTGTTAGGAGTGGGGGCCCCTTTTTACTGGAGTACTGTGCTAGTCAAAGCATAACTCTCAGTGGAATAATAAAATGTCTATAATATGTTTTTGTAACACTCCTCAGTAATCCCTTTTTTATATTTACTATAATGAAGTTAGAATCTTCTTTGAATGACAAAGATGTTACCTTTGAGATTATTTAACAAAAAGGAAAAAAGTTTTAATGAAAGAATTTTGGAGAGTAAAATTGTATAATTTCAGGATGCTCTTCTTGTTCTAAGGGTAGGAGGGTTCCAATAAACAAAAGACCAACAACCATCATGGGGAACTAAAAGCAAATTTATTACTCTAGAAAGTGCTGAAATTCTATTTAAAATGTCACTAGCAAAGAATAATGAAAGATTAGAGAAAGAAACTATAATTCAGAAGGGTTTTTTTTGTATTCTTTTTCTTCTTTTTTCTCCTTTAAAATTGTTGATTTTAACACAAAATACTTATTACCCTTCTAAAATACCAAAAAACATGAAGATGATTTTTCCCTACTCCTTTGTTTCTTTTCCTAAGGAATAGCTACAATCACAGAACACTCTGGCTTCACTGTGCTACTTCACTCACTAGAGGACGAGGGTAGCATCTTCTTGATGTTTGGAAAGAAATATTGGACACATGTAGCCCAGCTTCTTCTCTTTCCCTTGGGAGGGATTCAGATAGTCTGCTGATAAAGACATTCTGCTTTTTTGTTTTCTAGAGATGCTTTGCTCATCTCTTTGGGAGAACTCTGCCCTATTTCAGGCTGTTGAGTGGGATTGCCTAATTAAGTCTTGGGTTCACCATTAGAAATGCCACTTGCGCATTGATACAAATTGCATTCTCCTATATCAGCTTGTTAATAAAGGTGATGTTTTGGTTTCCATCTTCCTTATTCTTGTTTGCTTTTTAGTTTGACCCTAGCACCAGAAAAATGTACTACATATTGGGAAGCATTTAAGCCTGCATACAGTACCTCTAAAATATTTCCATACAGTATCTCTGAAATTAAACCTCTATAAAATAACACTGCATTTTGCTGAAACATTCACTTTCCCAGAAAAATTTCTACTGAGATATCAGTCCTTCTTTTCTACCCTTTTTAAGCTGCTTTTGTTAAATGCATACACATTTCTTCATTGGTTTGTTACCTTTAGACTAAAAGGCAGACAATATACCAAACGCTTTTCCTTTCAAATGAAAACTTAGGTTTACTTTCACTGAAGGGGAATTTTACTGGTCATAATTCCATATTTTAATTTTAAAATATATTAATACTCATTATATTATAGGGAAGCATTTTATATATGAACATTCTTCTACAAAGCCACGAGTATTACAAGAATCATTAGTTCCTGGCAGATTGAGCTTTGTTTGGTTTATAGTATGTTTGAGGTACCACTTGACTGACAGTTAAATCAAGAGATAGCTATTATTTCCATCCCCAAACATGTAATAATAGTAAGCAGGAAGCAGTCTGTCATTCAAAATCAATTATTTCAACATATGACAATAGAAGCATGGAGTGAGGACTGACAAATACAGGTTCATGCAAATCTGAAACAATTCAAGACTGGCAGACATATGAGCTAGTGGACTGCAGAATTCAGTTTCATTTAAACTACATAGCTGGGAGATGGTGGGAGGAGGGAAGCAAACCATAAAGTTTATACACTAAAACTTAATAAACTAATTCTGTATTAATATAAGGAATGATAGTTCCTAGAATTTCATTATCTTCATTATCATTATCTCATTCTCTATCCCCAAGCCCTGACAATTACCATTTCCACTTTCTGTTTCTGTGAGTTCAGCTTTATTCATTTCATTATTTATTTCATAAAATACAAGTACAAACTTGTATTTTAACATAGCAGATATAAAGTGATATCTTTTATATTCAGAAATGTCATTGCTGGTTATCAATATATCAAACCTAATAGGAAAGTCTTAAGAGAAAAATGTATTCTGTTTTTAGTCTTACTCTACCTTTCTAATCTATGTTCCATTAGGATCCCATAAGTCCCCCTCTCCAGAACTAATCGACTAACCTATTCCTTGCCATGTAGTCTCATTTCTTTATGTTTTTGTCGTGCCTTTCTTCTTCTTGGAATATCCCTGCCTCTTTTCTCTTCCTTACAAATTGTCCTCACCCATATCAAGACTTTCCTTTTCCATAGAGCTGTTTCAGACCATTTCAGCACA
Source organism: Callorhinus ursinus (assembly GCF_003265705.2). Taxonomy (NCBI): domain Eukaryota; kingdom Metazoa; phylum Chordata; class Mammalia; order Carnivora; family Otariidae; genus Callorhinus; species Callorhinus ursinus. The sequence goes on from NW_027397071.1 coordinate 14,442,510, forward strand.
TGCATTATCTCCCCGCTTTGAAATCAAACAACCTATTATCCATACTCTATTATGCATAACTTTAAATATTTTCCTCTAATTTCATTAATGTATCATGTAGTTATATTTTGTTTTCCCAACCATACTTTGTACTTAAACATGGATAACATAGTTCAAAGTACTTAAAAGAGTGCTGTGCACTTAATATGTTGGATTGATTGATGTGCATTTTCTTTTTTTTCCTAATCTTTGTTTTTTTAATTTTTTTTATTATGTTATGTTAGTCACCATACAGTACATCGTTAGTTTTTGATGTAGTGTTCCATGAGTCTTTGCGTATAACACCCAGTGCTCCATGCAATAGTACCCTCCTTAATCCCCACCATGGGCTAACCCATCCCCCCACCCACTCCCCTCTAAAACCCTCGGTTTCCCGGAGTCCGCAGTCTTTCATGGTTCATCCCCTCCGCCCGCGATGTGCATTTTCACTGTAACAACAGATTTGTTTAATCTTTACTTATAGCTCTTATAACACATGTAAGATTATAATATACAAAGCTGAGACTTAAGTTTCTGATAGAGGAATTTCTACAGTTCTTATACAGGACCTAGAACTGAATTGGAAACACTATACTCAAGGATTTTCTGTCAACTAACTTTCAGTGAACGGCACATAGGTTGAACCTGGCAAACTTTCAAATTAGAATAGATGTTATTTTCTGTTCCAATTCCAATGTTTTGTGGGTTTTTTCTCCTTTTTTGAGTTACATTTTAGGAGAGTATCAAGTTGCTAGCCCTCAGCGTCAAGGACACATCTTTACTGAAGAGATGAAGAAGTGTGTATTTAACCAGAAATAGTGATTAGTGTATTATATACAATTTCTCATTCAATACACCAAACTAAAAAAGTAGATATTACTTTCCTTTTCCAGATGAGGAAACAGGTTCAGAGAGGTGTTTTTAAAATGTCCACTGGATTATGAAAATATAATTATTTCATGGCTCAAAAATCTTTAAAAATATCAAAGAAAAATAGAGTTGGATTTGACAGATTTACGATTATAAGGAAATAAAAAACATCACCTTATATTCTAGTGTAAGTGGTGCTGTTTGAACATAAACCCTTTCAACACAACTATTTCTTTCTAAATAGGTTATGTGAATGGCTCCAAGCCACACATTTTGTTTTGTTTTGTTTTTTCCCTCAGACTTATGTTCAAGGACAAAAAGAGCAAACAGATTGTATTTGCCCATCTGTTCCATTTCTTGTGAAAAACCTTTAAAGGTCTTTTAATGTATCACTTTACTTCTGTTTTTTTTAATTTCTATTTTTACTAGAGTTCTTAGATTATTTCATCTAAAACCTTGGGATTTTCTGCAAAAAAAATGTGAGCTACATCTGACATATGTAGATTTTTCTGCTTTATATCTAATTGTGTGTGTGTGTGTGTGTGTGTGTGTGTGTGTGTGTGTAGAAAGACTTGCAAGGGCAAATAAAACGGAAGAAAAACTAAGATTCACTCAAACTAGCCCTGAGTTAGGCCCCTGAATTTTTTTCCAGTCAATTCCAAATTGGAAGAAGGAATTTACTTTAATATATCCATAAGAACAAAATACAAATGTTCAAAAACTTTGATTTAAATACTCAAGAGATTTTTCTATCTTTGCACAAACTGTTTCATTTATCTCTTAATACCACAGAGAGTGATCTCTTTAGAGGTTTGGTTTATTGAACATAAGTGTCTTTTTGGAAGCTTTTATCATTTATTGGTCCAACATCTAGATGTACTTTATTTGGAAGTTTAATGATAATAATAACGCTACTATTAATCACAATGTTGAGATTAGTCTGGAAGGGCATTGACTTGTTTCAATCATTCTCTGTGATCATATTCCATGATGATGTTTAGTGGTTCAGTTTTGACTTGCAAGTGAGAGTCTAATCATGAACAATGATTCTTCAACATATTTTCCCTTCCATGAGAAGAGAAATGGCTCAGGATTCACAAGCAGAATTGCTTCTCTACATAAAATGATACATCTAAAGGAAGAAACTGTTACTAAGTTCTTAAGTATGAGAAATCACTAAGAACATAGCATAAATGGATTTAAAATATATTATATCCAGATCAATGTGGCATCATTTTTCCTGTTTTAAGAATACTATGTTGACAAAAGAGGGGGATAGCTTACCAAAAAAATTGACTGCTATTATAACTTAAGGATCCTGAAAACATGATGGTATTTTGCTAAAGTACTTGACTTCTCCATGATTTTGTTTCCAGCTTTACTGAGGAATAATTGACAAAATTGTATATATTTAAAGTGTACAACGTGATGCTTTGATATACATTGTGAAATAATTACCAAGATCAAGTTAATTACCACATTCATCACCTCACATAATTAGCTTTGTGTGTGTGTGTGTGTGTGAGAACTATTAAGATCTATTCTCAGAAAATTTCAAGTAACACAATACCCTATTATTAACTATGGTCACCTTGCTGTACATTAGATTCTTAGAACTTACTCATCTTACAACTAGAAGTTGATATCATTTACCTTACATCTCATTCTCTACCCCCAAGCCCTGACAATTACCATTTCCACTTTCTGTTTCTGTGAGTTCAGCTTTATTTTTTTTTTAGATTTCACATATAAGTATACCATGCAGTATTTGTCTGCCTGGCTTATTTCACTCAGCATAATGCCCTCCAGGTCCATACATGTTCTCATAAATTACAGAATTTTCTTCTTTTTATGGTTAAATAATATTCCATTGCATATACATTTTTTTCTTTACCATTATCTGTTGACAGACATTTAGATGGCTTCTATATCTTAACTATTGTGGATAATGCTGCAGTGAACATGGGAGGGCACATATCAACCAAAAAATAATGTTTTCATACCCTTCAGATATATAGCAGAGATTTCTGGGTCACATGGTAGTTCTATTTTTAATTTTTTGAGGACCTCCATACTGTTTTCCATAATGGCTGTACCAATTTACATTCCTAACAGCAGTGTACAATGGTTCCCTTTTAACCTTGCTAACATTTGTTATCTTTTCAATAATAGACATCCTAACAGGTGTAAAGTGACATCTCATGGTTTTGTTTTGCACTTCTCTGATGATTGGTGATGTTGAACACCTTTTTATGAACCTATGGGACATTTGTATGACTTCTTTGGAAAAATGTCTACTTAGGTCTTTAGCCCATTTTTAAAGAGGATATTACTGTTATTATTATTGCTTTTGAGTTGTAAGAGTTCCTTATATATTTTGAATAGTAACCTCTTATCAGATATATGGCTTGCAAATATTTTCTCCCATTTTGTAGGTTGTCTTTTTATTTTATTGACTGTTTCCCTTGCTATGCTGAAACTTTTTAGTTTGATGTAGTCTCACTTTTTATTTCTACTTTCTCTTGTCTGCGCTTTTAGGGTTATATCCATGAAATCATTCGAAGACCAATGTCATGAAACTTTGTTTTCTTCTAGGAGTTTTATGGTTTCAGCTTCTACAGTTAAGTCTTTTTGTTTTTAAGATTTTATTTATTTTAGGGAGAGAGAGTGAGAGAGAGAGTGAGCACAACCAGGGAGAGGAGCAGAGGCAGAAGCTGAGGGAGAAGCAGATTCCCCACTGAGCAGGGAGCCTGATGTGGGGCTCAATCCCAGGACCCTGAGATCATGACCTGAGCTGAAGGTGGATGCTTCATGGACTAAGCCACCCAGATGCCCCTACATTTCAGTCTTTAATTCATTTCTAATTAATTTTTGTGGGTGTTGTAAGAATGGGGTCCAGTTTCATTCTTCTACACGTGGATATAGTTTTCACAGCACGACCAGGAAGAGACTATCCTTTCGCCATTGTGTGTTCTTGGCACTCCTGTCAAAAATTAGTGGACTATATATACATAGGTTTATTTCTGGGCTCTGTATTCTATTCCGTTGGTCTATGTATGTGTATTTATGCTGGTTCCATACTATTTTGATTACTATACATTTGTAGTATAGCTTGAAATCAGAAAATGTGATGCCTCCAGCTTTGTTTGTTTTTCTCAAGATTGCTTTAGTTATTTGGAGTCTTTTGTGGTTCTGTATGAATTTTAGGATTTTTTTCTATTTCTTGAAAAAATATAATTGGAATTATGATGGGGATTGTATTGAAACAAGAGACCACTTTCAGTAGTATGGACATTGTAACAACATTCTTTTCTAATCCAAGAACATGGGGTATTTTTCCACTTATTTGTGTCTTCAATTTCTTTCATCAATGTTTTACAGTTTTCAGTGTACAGATCTTTCACCTCCGTGGTTAAATTTAACCCTATTTGTTTTGCATGACATTACAAATGAGATTGCTTTTTTAATTTTTCTTCTGCTAGTTCATTGTTAGTGTATTGAAATACAACTGATATTTGCATGTTTACTTTGTATCTGGCAACTTACTAAATTTATTAATTCTAACAGGTTTTGGTGGAGTCGTCAGGAGTTGCCATATATATGACCATGTCATTTGCACACAGAAAATTTTACTTATTTTCTGACTTGGATGCCTTTTATTTTTACATCTTGCCTAATTTCTCTGGCTAGGACTTCTAGTAGAATGTTGAATAGAAGTGGTGAAAATGGACATCCTTGTCTTGTTCTTGATTTTAGAGGAAAAGCTTTCAGATTTTCACCATTGAGCATGATGTTAGCTGTGGACTTGTTCATATATGAGATTCACTATGTTGAGGTGAATTCCTTTTATACCTAATTATTGAGAGTTTTTATTATGAAAAGATGTTTAATTTTGTAAAATACATTTTTGTTTCTATTGAAATTACATGGCATTTATGACCTAATAAATGAGAGTAAACAGGAATTCATTTAATTGGGGAAGAACTGGAGAGGGAATAAGAAGAATCACTAGCACTCCTTCTCAAAAACTGATAAACTTTTTCTTCTCCTTCATTATCTCAATTTATTTTATAAATAATTACTGAGCTCCTACCTAATATGTGCCAAACACGGTCTTGACTCAAGGATTCAATAAAGAACAAAATAGACATTGTTCCATAGTACTATGATGAGTGATAAAAAGAAAATTACAGAAAGTCATGACATAATAGGAGGACTTGACATAATCCTGGGTAAATGTCCATGTAGAAATGGTCTTTGAGCTAAGATTTGAATGATGAATAGAAGTTATTAGGAGAAGAGCTGAGAAAAAAACCTTCCAAGTAGAAGAAGCAGAAGGGCAAGGAACCAAGAGATAATTTGAAGATACACTTAATAGGTCATGCTAAAATTTACGGGAGGGGATTGGGCATTGTTGAGAGAAGGGGAAAGGTCAGGGGGATACCCTAGGTTTCTAAGTAAGTGGTGAGACAGGGCATCAGGGAGTAGTAAAAGACTTGAAGAAAAAAAATTGAAGGTTGCATTTTGAATATATTAAGGATAAGATGTCTGTGAAATCTTGAAGTGGAGTCAAACATCTGTTGGAAATGTGAAGCTAGAGTCCAAGAAAAGATCTGCATTGGAGATATAGGTCTTCATGTAAAAGTCTGCGTTTTAAATCCATGGAAAAGATTGCAAATACTTAGAAAATAGAGGATTAAAAAAAAGATGAGAATTAGATCCAAATGAGTCTTTAGGTCAAACAGAAGATAAGCCAGTAAAATCGGAGGGGGAGACGAACCATGAGAGACTATGGACTCTGAGAAACAAACTGAGGGTTCTAGAGGGGAGGAGGTGGGGGAATGGGTTAGCCTGGTGATGGGTATTAAAGAGGGCACGTACTGAATGGAGCACTGGGTGTTATACACAAACAATGAATCATGGAACACTACATCAAAAACTAATGGTGTAATGTATGGTGATTAATATAACATAATAATAAAAAATGATACGGTAATAAATAAATAAATAAATAAATAAATAAATAAATAAATGTTTGGTAGAATTTGCCTATTAAAAAAAAAAAGAATCTGAAAAAAAGCAACCAGTGAGAAAGAAGGAAAACCAGAAAGTAGATAGAAGCTGAAGGAAGAGAGGACAAGAGAGTTTGGCTCACCATGTTGAATACTGTTGCAAAATGAAGTAAAATGAAGATAGAGAAGCACATTGGATTAGTAACAGTGTTTTTCATGATGTTGACAAGAGCAGATTCAGAGAAGTCATGATTAGAAACTGGATGATGAGGAGATGAAAATGACTAATGTTGAAGATGTAGAGACTATGTGGTAAAAACAGAAGCTTGACTAGGAAGGGAAGCAAAGAAGTGGGTTATACCTAGAAAAAATCTGGGAGTCACGGATTTTTTAGTTGGAAGACTAATACATGTAATCTAAGGGGACAAATCTAGCAGAAAGGGAAAGATTATTCAATCAGAAGAGAAAGAATCTTTTTTTTTTTTTTGAGAGGGAGCATGAAAGGTGGGGGCAAGTGCAAAGGAAAAGGGAGAGAGAGAGAATCTTAAGCAGACTCCATGCCCATTGCAGAGCACACACAGGTCTTGATCTCACAACCCTGAGATCATGACCTGAGTGGAAATCAAGAGTCCCATGCTTAACCAATGAGCCACCCAGGCACCTCAAGAAAGGGTAATCTAAGAAATAAAATCCCCCATGAGATAAAAATGAAATGGTATTAACACAAGTGAGGAGAATGGCCTTTGGTAAAATGATGTACACTTTCTTCATTATTACAGGAGGAAAGAAGAAAATAATAGGGATGGGGTGCCTGCATGGCTCAGTTTGTTAGGTACCTGACTCTTGTTTGGCTCAGGTCATGATTTCAGGGTTGTGAGATCAAAACCCACGTGAGGCTCCATGCTGAGCTTGGAGTCTGCTTAAGATTCTCTCTCTCCCTCTCCCCCACCCCTCTTGCTCTCTCTCTCTCAAAATAATAATAATAAAAATAATAATAATAAGGATAAGAATAATTACAGATAAATTTACAGGTGAAAAGAAGAGGGAGTTTCCAAATTATGGCTTTTATTTTATCACTCAAGCATAAGAAAAACAACTGAGACTTATAAAACATAGATGAGATCCTTACCAAATTCCACATTTAAAGTCAAGGTGAAGGAGAATAAATAGCTAGAGGATCAGGAAGAAAATCCAGAACATATGGTGTAATAAAAGTCCTAAATAGTTACATCCATCCATATGGGGGGTAAGAAATGGAACCAAAAAACCATACATCTACATCAAGTTAAAGACATTACAAACAGAAAGAGAAAAATAAAGTAGGAGATTCCTGAGTTCCACATACTTGAGACTTACACTTTGCATAATTCAAGTTTATTTTTTAACTTATTAATTGTAAAAGTGCTTTCATAAGTTGAAGTCACTCAAATGCTCTAACTTTGTATGGGAATAATTAAATCAGCTATCCCTAACTAATTATTAGAAACACTTGATGGAAGAGATACATAAATGCATACTGGGAAATGGTGTTAATGGCAAGAAACATATTTGTTAAGATGCCTCTCTGAATTCTTAAACATTCCTTTGACAAGTCATCATGAGTCTTCTAAAATATAATATAGTGTTAATTGTAGCTATCTTATAATTATATAATTATATGTGATTTTTATGCTTTTCTGAGTTTTTTCAAGTTGATCACTTATAGCTTTTACCAAAAATTAATGAACTGTAAGAATACACACACATACACATGCACACATGAAAAGAAATGCACTTGGTTATTTCTGTGAGTATGTGTATTTATTTATTTCAAATTTTATAATTTAGATTGAGCATGAATTGCAATAAACGGATCTTCAGCAGAGTTACTAATGGAAAAATGAGCACTTCCATCCCCAGAAACAGAGATTTTAATTCCTGTACAGTTGCCATTAATTTTATCTCCAGAAATAACATCACAATATGTGCCAGCAGGAAGACCAGTTTGCAAAGTTAAAGATAATGTCCTGTAAAATAAAATTTAAGATTTAACTTGAATTCAGCACAATAAAAAGCAAGAATTCAGACTATCTCTAAAAGCTTAACTTTGTGCCAAAGACCTCTCCAGTAGATGTGAACAGTTTTCCAGGACTAAAAGTAATCTTACAGAAGACTTAGCAATTTCCTAGTCAGCAGTGAGTATTATCACAAAATTATGGCTGAGGAATATCACTAAAGATTTTAGTGACTTGTCACCCTTAGATAAAAGTACTTCCTTTGGTAAACATAAATATTTTAAATTTTCCCCATCTAAATGTAAGGAAATACTAATTATTTTCAGTAATTTAAATTTGATTATTTCTGCAAAAATCTTTTTCACAAGAGAAGAAAATGAATTTGGGCTGGAAATAAAAATAATCTAGCATTTTAGGAAGAGATATATGGTTTTAAATATAAAGCTGTCTCCTAAATTTATCTTGCTTCTCCCATCTAAAAGACAGAAATTAAAGGATTAGCCATAGCTTCTTTTGGCAAGAAAGAGATATATTTGATTTATCTTTTTGTCAGTAAAATATAATGTAGGCTAAAATGAGCTAAGCATGAGTGAAAGTTGGCCTTGGAACAGAGACATTTCAACTGCTTTCAAAGACATCTTCTAAGTCATAGTTCTATATATCAGGGAATCAATATACTAGAAGCAGAGGATGTAAGTATAACCAATGAAGGTAAGAAGAAGTCTCAGAACTAAAACTTGAAAATCTCCTGATGTGAATCACTGACCAACCATAAGATACAAGTTCTTTATACAGATGCTTTAAAAATATATATTATTTATCAGAGAGACAGGGAAGTGAAAAAAGAAGACAAAACAGATACAAGAATACTTAACAAAAAAAGAGCTAAAAAGATGTACTTCAATATTGAGGCAATATTTTTCCATTATTTAAAAAGGGAAGGGTGGCTATAAGACAATTCTTCTAGTGATTTCACAACCTTTATATTAACTACTTTGTGTATTTTGTGTGGGGTGTATGTGTGAGCTTATGTGTGTGCCTCATACCTGTACATGAAATGCAAGAATGCATATAACATAATTCTATCTAGAACAGAAAGCCCTTATAAAGAAGAGATCAGAAGAATAAAAGCCATCATCATTTTTTTCTGATTTCTGTGGTTTCTTAATCCACTGACTAAAGGATTTTTCCGATACAAAAAAAGTAAATGTGCACGAAAATAGTAAACCAAGAATATATTAGTATAAAATGTTATCTCTAATTGATATCTACTTACCAGTCATCATTGTTAAAGACAATGAATCCTCTGTTTCCTCTTCCAAAAGCTACTTGGTTGCTACCATTATCCCACCAGTTTGTAAAAGGTTGGCCATCAACTACATTACGGAACATAACCATGTTCCTAAAAATAAAATACCACATAAAATGCTGATGAATACATTAACAGTTTAAAATAAAATGTTAAGAATGTTATTAGAGGATGTCTCTAAATAAGAATGTCCACCTTATTTGACGCCATCGATGTTCACAGACCCAATCATTACCACAAGTAGTGTCTGGATTAACAGTAACTTCTTTAATTACCCCATTATCATTTGGTGGCCCAATCCAATCATTAACATCCTTAAGTAAAGAGAAAAAAAGAAAAAAACTGAAAAAGCTCCGATTTTTAACATTTCATGTATTTGTCTCTTTCCTCTCCAGTACACCAAACCCAGTCTGTCTTGTGTCTCTACATTGTCTTTATGTAGAATCTAACTCCCTCAGTATTTTTAAAGCCTTTTACCAAGTCCTCACCATTTTCTCCCCAATTTTTCATTCTCTAGTGCCATATTTTGAAGGTAAGATTTTTTTGCCCTTTCATTTTCTTTCCAAGGAATTGCCATGGAATTCTTAATATCACTGTCAGTAGTGCAATGATATTGAAATGGCAAGGACTTCAGTGTCAGCAACAGCAGAATGGAAACAAAGATTGTATTACTATGACTTAAGAAAACAGTTAATATACATATCTTCTCTGTGCCTAAGTTTCTTCTTCTGTAAAATGGGGATATTGTTTAGTTGCTATAAAAATTAAATAATGTATGTGAAAATGCCTTGAGTATGATAATTGCATTCATTTCTAAATAAGCATTCATTTCTCTCATTCTTCCTTCTGGATAAATGTGCTAATCAATACATCACAATATTCTTTACCAAATTGATCAAAGTTTTAATTTTGAGCTTTTCTGATCGGCACTTTTAACAATAGTCATAGAAAAAAAAAAAAAAAAAAGGAAGAAACCAGGTAAATATCAGCCTGGTTTGTAGTGAAGTGTTTTTTACTTTAGGTATGAAGTTGCTGTATAATGATTATCTGAAATCTTCAGTTTAAAAAAAAAAAAACTTTCCACTAACTTTGCAAATACATTCATAATTTTATTTCTCAGTTTCTTTTTAAAACTGCTACTCAATATCCCATACATTACCCCAAATATTTTTCTTATCTTTCCCTTTCCCAAAATAGTCTGCAAGTTTCTCTTCTTTAATACATATATTTTCCTTCCACTTATAAGATACTTTCCCTATTTAACCCCAGTTCAACTGAATAATTTCTTTGCATTCCATACAACTTCTTTTCCAAAATATTTAAAAAATATATTGTTCATATTATGGGCAGGTGCTATTTTAAGTTCTTTACAACTGTTAACTTCTCCTTATATCAACCCCATGAAGTAGGCACTTACGAAAAGTACATATTTTACTTACTATATCCTTATTTCTAAGTGCTTCTTTGGGGTGAAGGTGTGTTTGTCATATTTCTGATATAGCTTGCATACTCTGACAATAGAGACCATGAATTTTAATTCTTAATATCTATTGCTTTACTAAAAGTGTCCTATATCAGGTTTACACTTCAATATTTGATAAATAGTAAATATAATAGCATCATGCACAATCACAACAAAACTGCCTTCCCTTTCTTGAGAAAAAGATATTTTGATAATACCAAAACTTACTCGTCCATTTACAAAATATCTTGGCCAACGGAAGCTTGACATTACTCGTGTAAATCCATATGGATGAGCAAGCATAAATCCAACTCCCATTTTGTACAGTCTGAAGGTTACAAAATGATATCAGCAGATAAGAAAACAGTATTTTTAGCATCATTAAAAAGTAGGTAAAAAAAAAGGGGGGGACTTTATTTCCTACCTAGAGTCCCAGAATGTAAGAATAGATGCTCCTCCAGCTCCATGTCCTCGCTGACTGTCATGGTTATCCACAAAGACAAGTGCTCTATCAGAAGGCATGAAACCCCATCCTTCTCCCCAGTTCCTATTAAAACACATATACACACACAAACATATGTATTCTTTTGCAATAGCTTTAGGGTAAACTAAAGGTGTATTTCTTTTGGTATGGCAGGCCTAAATGAAATTCTCTAATTAAAATGATTATTCTCTAGGAGTTTTTAAAAAATATATACAAACTATATATAGATATACATTCCTTGTATGTATATATGTATGAATTACTTGTATTACATTCATGTTACAGTTATACGATTTTTGTTATAAAAAAGTCATTTTAGAGATTTCAGTACATTATAATTTAGATGAAACTTCAGAATGATTAATATCCATATGATATCATACAGAATGGAAAACTGGGTTAAAAGTAGGTTTCAATCTTGTATTGTTATATTATGAATATTCTAATATTTGAAAAAAGTTAATATTATGTAAATATTTGACGTAAAATATGTAAATAAATATAAGTAAATAAAAAATAACCATGTTGTAAGTACTTCATAAATGATATAATCATTTTAATAATATGTGGTCTTCACATATTATATACAAACATTAGTCAAATCTAGTATAGTTATATAATACATAAAGTCTCTAGAGTGTGTTTTGGGTTTCTCAATATCCTCATGATTGACATTCTTAATAATAAAGATGATAAATTGGAACTTGAAAGACTATAACCCTTACTACCAGTAACTGAATCCTTAAAAGCTTTAAATAAGTTCCTAAGATAACTCAGATTGGGATAATAAGACGAATACATCTGTGAAATAATTTAAAAGACAAATCATATTTCATTTACTTTAAGTAAGCCATCTTCTCTCCATTCCACTTGCGCAGAACCGTGCCTAGTTTTGCACCATACTTGAATTCTGTCACACGGCCATTTCCAAAGTATTCCTTGCTTTTAATTGGCTCACCGCCCAGATCAATTACCTAGTAGAAATATAGGGAAAATATAATTTTAAATAAGAACTTCAGAGGCTTTTAACCAGCAAGTTAACATTATACAGAAAATGGCTTGAAACTATTTATATTATTTGAAATACCTCAAATGGTTTTCCTTAAAGCAAGATTCTTTTTTTGTGCTAAATTATATGCTACAATATTAAAAATAACACGATAACAAGGTGATCTGTTGTCCTGCAAGAATGTTGAGCTAACTTTAGTCTTGCACATAAATGATAATAACAATGGCTTGCATTTCTATAGCACTTGATATCTGGTTCACAACATTTCTAAGTGCTTGACAAATATCAACTTATAAATATTTAGACAAAGACATAACTATTATCATCATCCTTTATCTTCATATGAAAAAAAATGTTGCATATAGAGGTTAATCAGTTTGCCTGTGTTGGCGCCTGGGTGGCTCAGTTGGTTAAGCGACTGCCTTCGGCTCAGGTCATGATCCTGGAGTCCCTGGACTGAGTCCCACATCGGGCTCTCTGCTCAGCAGGGAGTCTGCTTCGCCCTCTGACCCTCCCCCCTCTCATGTGCTCTCTCTCTCTCATTCTCTGTCTCTCAAATAAATAAATAAAATCTTCAAAAAAAAAAAAAAGAAATCAGTTTGCCTGTGTGACACAGCTAATAGTGCTATAGCCAAGATTTAAACTCAGATAGACGACTGGGTCAAGAAAACCACTATAATATTATCTGTCTTGGGGAGATGGCAAATGACACAGATGTTTGCAGCCTAAATAAATCCTCTGCACTTCCATAAAATCTCTTGTGATAAAGAGTTAGATGTTAGATACTGTCTCAACAAAAGAGGGTTCATGAAAACTCTTCTATATAAATGATTTATTCAACCCTTAAACAACAGAAATTGTTTTAATTAAATCTATCACTTATTTTCTAATGAATTATATGATATTATTTCATATACTCATGAAATATAGATACATATATGGATTAATGTACCTCCTGGTAAATGAAAGGTTTACTTCCTTCAGAGAACCACCTTGTATTTAGATTATGCAGTTTATCCAAAACTGCCTTTATGTCTCCAGGCCACATGTGTTTAGAAGCATCAATTCTGAACCCTGCTACACCAATGTCAATGAGGCGGTTCAGATATTCAGCAACCCTGGAACGCACATAATCTTTCTCCAGTGCAAGATCAAGAAGACCAACCAGACGACAGTCTCTGACCTATTGCGGTAAAAAATTTGTGATTGATACACAAAACATTGCCTTTACCTGAGAATCCATTTGATTATGCATTCATCTATTCATTAACAGATATTTCTGTAGTGTCTTCTTTGCATTGGGAACTGGAAATACTGACATTCTAGTATGGACATACCTCGGAAATATTTTCTAGTATAAAAATGGAGTATGTAAAAAATAAAGTAGATGAGCTTTTCTGACTGGAACAAATTAAACTGGGAAAAATGTTTTAAATATTGATTTGCGTTTCTTATTTTTAAATAGTCACAGTTGGAATCCTGTTTTCCTTAGGAATCCAGGCCAGTATTTAAAATGAAGATCGGGGTGCCCGGGTGGCTCAGTCAGTTAAGCGTCTGCCTTCTGGCTCAGGTTATGATCCCAGGGTCCTGGGATGCAGCCCCACATAGCATCAGGCTCCCTGCTCAGCGGGAAGCCTGCTTCTCTCTCTCCCACTCCCCCTGCTTGTGTTTCCTCTCTCACTGTGTCTCTGTCAAATAAATAAATAAAATCTTTAAAAAAAATAAATAAAATGAAGATCAATAAACTACATGTAGATAATTAAAGGAACAGATATCTCTTTATTCAGATCACTGTGGTTTTTTTTCTTTAATTACCTGATAAGGATCATTATAGCTCTCAATGTCTCCACTTTTACTTTTACATTTACGATCATTAAAATCCCAACCAGAGAATGGGACTGCTGGAAAATTTCTATTTCCAGGGTTGAAGTAACTTCCACAAGTACTGCTGGTTCCCGCACTCACACTATTCCCACACATATGATTAATTACAGCATCCACATAAATATGGACCTGAAAAACAAAGTTTCTATTTCAGTTTGACTTACAGAGAGGTAGAAATCTATAGTATTATTAACTAAAGTTTATGGTATGTTAATCACACTCCAAAATAGGTCTTTGTTATTTTTTAGCTTATCTTCTTAGCAAACCAAAAGTCAAGCGTGAAGGGAAATCATTGTGAACTGAATACCAATCTGCATTCTACCGTCTTGGTAAAATACCTACATATATGATAAACTGATAGAACTAAAACTACCATAACTATGAAAAATTGCAAACAGCCTTTTTGGGGTGGGGAGGTAAGAATCAGCTGAGACAGGAGAGAGTAGTGGTCTTTGAAATTTCCATGCATCATCCTAAGAAAGAAGCAGCTAGCCTCTATTATCTACTAAGCATCTGAAGGTAAATACTGTCTCTCATGCTCCTCGTCAAAAAGAATATAATTATTTACCATCAAAAACCCCATGGGAAAGAAGACCCAGAAATTATAGGTAAAAATACAAGTTACATAAAAATTACAGCAATATTGCAACTGGAATTTCCAATTCCCCACAAATGTGTATGGGATTCCCCAGAAAACGTGTATAGTTATAGGGCTAAAAGTTGATACTTGCTTTATAAGTAAGTTCAACTTTAAACCTTGACTTAAATTTCTTTAGTAGACAAAGAGCACGTATACAAAAATTTACAAAAGCTGAACATAGGTAATAATTTTTAGCTATAGCTTAAGTATAAAGTAAAATAAAAAATAAATATGGAAAAATTTCTGCTCAAAAGGAACAGGAGAGAGGAGAGAGAAATTATTTTTTTAAATATTTTTAAAGGAAACTTTTAATTCACTTACACCAACATTGTTACATCTAGTCACCATGTCTTTGAATTCATCTTCATTTCCTGATCTTGTGCATATCTTGTAGCTAATTGGTTGGTATCTTTCCCACCAAGGTCTTGAAGGGTTATGAATCACAACATTTTCACTGGGTGGAGAGATCTACAAATAAAAAATCATAATAAGTATCAAATTATGGGTTACTTTACATCATTGGATACTCTCAAAACTAATCAATAATCTAAAATAATTTCTGAATCTTTGCATATACACTTACATTTTTAACAACCACATGAAAATATTAACAGCATATTGGAAATGTCCTGCTGAAAGAAGATTATATCAGAAACAAAACATAAAGTTGCCAACAATACTAAACTTTTTTCTTCCTCAGTAAAATGTTCCAGCTTCACAGATACAGATCACAATACCCTTTACTATAAGCATAGAAAACTGCAGTTTATACTATGAACAATACCCACCTGAACCCCTCCAAATCCTTTTGGAGCTAGGTATTGCTCACATTCAAGAGCAATGTCATTCCAGCGCCACTCAAACAGATGGACAATAGATGTCCGTCCAGATTTGGTGTTTGGGGCATACTGAGCCCAGCAGATCCCAAAGACTGAAAGCAATAGGAAGAACTTCATTTTGCTTTGAAGTTGCCAGCATTCTTTCCTATTTATATTCCTGTAAGAAACATTTTACTAAGTAAATGTTAACATGAATAAATACAGACAGCATAAAGTGTTTATTCATAATCAGAAAATGATTATCAATAATAATATTAACAGGTGAAGAATATCTATAAACAACCTGCCAGGAAAACAATCTAAATGACCTTTTAGAACTTAATGTTTTCCTTATTGAGGGAATATTAACCTTTTTAAACATCTGGCAGTTTATACGTAAAGAATCCTTAATCATGTATTATTTAATTAGGATTAGGTTTTATTTCTGAAGTCCTTCACTAACAGAAGGAAAATCACAATGAAAGCCAACTGAACTTATAGTCAGAACATTGCCTTAACTATCTATCTACAAACATTATAACATTTCAATTTCAAAAAGAAATAGGATATTCAATTCAGTTCTGTTTTTACACCACCCACCCCTTTTTTTTAGTTATTTAAATTTCTGCATTAAGATTTAAGAAATTATTTGGAATGTGAATGCCCATGAATTGAGGAAACAGACCTTTCCCCACATCCATCAAATCATGTGCTTAATGCAATGGCTACAGCAGTAGAATGTTTTGTTTTTTTCTCCTTCTAGCTAAATATCTCTTATACCTGATAGGACACTACAGTCATGAATTCAATCCCATTTCCTTCTTAATGTAAGTAAAAACCTATAAAAGAGAACAGTACAGGTGGGGAAAACTTAATCCATTAATCCAACAAGCATTAACTGAATACTGCTTTTTGCTTAAGCATGTGGATGATATTCGAGATACAGTGATGAATAAGACAGGATTCTTATTCTCAAAGAATTTGCATTCTACTGTGGAAAGAAAACATATGAATGCTCAATGTCACTCACCATCAGGGAAATACAAATCAAAACTATAATGAGCTATCACCTCACACCTGTCAGAATGGCTAAAATTAACACAAGAAACAACAGGTGTTGGCAAAGAGGTGGAGAAAGGGGAACCCTCTTACACTGTTGGTGGGAATAAAAAGAGGAGCACTGGGTGTTATATGCAAACAATGAATCATGGAACACTACATCAAAAACTAATGATGTAATTATAGTGATTAACATAACATAATAAAAAAAACAGGTGCAACTACTATGGGAAAACAGTATGGAATTCCTCAAAAAATTAAAAATAGAACTACCTTATGATCCAGCAATTGCACTACTAGGTATTTACCCAAAGGATACAAAAATACAGATTCAAAGGGGTACATGAACCCCGATGTTGATAGTAGCATTATTAACAATAGCCAAACTATGGAAAAAGCCCAAATGTCCATCAATTGATGAATGGATAAAGTAGTGTGTATATGTGTGTGTGTGTGTGTGTGTGTGTACATTTATTTATTTATAATGGAATATTAGCCATAAAAAAGAATGAAATCTTGCCATTTGCAACAATGTGGATGGAACTAGAATGTATTATGCTAAGTGAAATAAGTCAAGCAGAGAAAGACAATTATCATATGGATTCACTCATATGTGGAACATGAGGAATAGTGCAGAGGACCATAGGGGAAGGGAGGGAAAACTGAATGGAAAAAATTAGAGAGGGAGATAAACCATGAGAGACTACAGACTCTGGGAAACAAACTTAGGGTTACAGGGGGGAGGGGAGTGGGGTAATGGGGTAACCGGGTGATGGGTATTAAGGAGGGCACGTGTTGTGATGAGCACTGGGTGTTGTACACAACTAATGAATCATTGAACACTATATCAAAAACTATGTACTATATGTTGGCTAACTGAACATAATTAAAAAAAGGAAAAATAAGATAAAAACAGAAAGGGAGGCAATCCATAAGGGACTGTATAGGTAAAAGAACAAACTGAGAGTGGCTGGAGGGGAATTGGGTGGGGGATGGGCTAAATGGTTGATGGGTATTAAAAAGAACACTTGTTAGGATGAGCACTGGGTGTTATATGTAAGTGATGAATCACTAAATTCTAATCATGAAACCAATACTACAGCATATATTAACTAATTTGAATTTAAAATAAAAAAAATGAAATCTTGCCACTTGCAACAACATGGATGGACCTAGAGTTTATTATGCTAAGCAAAATAAGTCAGTCAGAGAAAGACAAATATCATATGATTTCACTCATATTTGGAATTTAAGAAATAAAACAGATGGGGTGCCTAGGTGGCTCAGTCGGTTAAGCGTCTGCCTTCAGTCCAGGTCATGATTCCAGGCCCGGGATGGAGTCTCGCATTTGCGGGGGGGAGGGGGGGGATTCCCTGCTCAGCGGGAAGTCCGCTTGTCCCTCTCCCTCTGCCACTCACTTGGGTTCACGCTCTTTCTCTCGATCTGCACTCTCTCTCTCTCTCAAATAAATAAAATCTTTAAAAATAATAAAATTTTTAAAAAAGAAATAAAACAGATGAACATATGGGGGGAAGAGGGGAGAGGGAAACAAACTATAAGAGACTCTTAACAATAGAGAACAAAGTGAGGGTGGAGGGAGGGAGATGGGTGTGGGATGTGCTAGATGGATGATGGGCATAAAGGAGCGCACTTTTTATGATGAGCACTGGGGGTTGTATGTAAGTGACAAACCACTTAATTCTACTCCTGAAGCCAATATTGCACTATATGTTAACTAAAATTTATATAAAAATTTGGTAAAATAAAGAAAAAAAGGAAATCTATGAATAAATAATATAATAATAATAAAACAATTGAAGATATCAATAAGAACTAGTATGAATTAACATAATAAAATAGCAAGTGACTTTGTCATCAAAATATTTTAAACTGGATAGTCAGGAGGATTTCTCTGTGGAAATGATTTTCAGCTAGGATTTGAAGGATTAGAAGGAGCCAGTCATTTGAAGATGAGAGAGCAATCTAGAGGAAAGTACAACAGAAAAAGCCCACGGAAAGGAAAAACCCAAGTGATATTAAAAAAAAAAATTAAGAAACAAAACAAAACAACAGTGGAGCTAAACAATGTGTAATAAAATGAAGGGTAAAATGATATGAGGTCTATTAGGCCAGATCATGTAGGACCTTGTAGAATATAATGAGAGAGCTTTTGAGTCTGTAAAAAGCAGAGCTAAGAAACTTTGGTATACTTTAAAAGAAGATCACTCTTGCTGTCATGAAGAAATTGGATTATATGAAGACAAAAGTAGAGGTAAGGAAATCAGTTAGACTTTTTTGGTGGTCTAGGAAAGAGATGAGTGGCTCAGACTAAGGGCACTGACAGGCTATCTTTCAGAGATAGAAAGGCAAAAGGTTTATGGATAGATTAGAGCTGAAGAATGAGGGAAAGAGAAAAATTACAGAAAGGTATTTGGTGATACCATT
This sequence comes from Callorhinus ursinus, assembly GCF_003265705.2. NCBI lineage: Eukaryota > Metazoa > Chordata > Mammalia > Carnivora > Otariidae > Callorhinus > Callorhinus ursinus. The sequence continues at coordinate 14,461,514 of NW_027397071.1, forward strand.
CATTAAGATGAGGAAAAACAAGGAAGTACCAGTTTTAGGGAAGGGTTATGGAGAACACTTTGGTCCTTAACTATTCCTCTATGAACCCTAATGCTCTCCTTTGGTCCTTTTTCTAACCCACCACGTAAACACAATTTGTCCTACTTTCTTAGTCAGTTCAAGTTGTTAAAACAAGATCATCATAGACTGAGTGGCTTAAACAACAAATATTTATTTGTCATAGATCTGGAGGCTGGGAAGCCTGAAATCAAAATGTTGGCAGTTCCAGTGTCTGGTGAGAGCCCCCTTCCAGGTTCACAGATAGCCATTTTTTTCTTATCTTTATATGGTGGAGAACAGAGAGAGCTCCCGTCTTTTTCTCTTCTTATAAGGAAACTGATCCATCATGGGGTTCCACTCTCATGACTTCATCTAAACCCAATTACTTCTCAAAGACCCCACAGCCTTATACCATTGCACTGGGAGTTAGGGTTTCAACATGTAAATTTTGGGGGAAAGGAGATACAAACGTACAGGCCCTAACACTTACCCATTGCCAAACTAAAATTCCCTCATATTTCACAAGCAATTTCATTGCTCCATGATTTTCCAAGTATTTTCCGTCTTTCTAGGATCACCTTCCAACATCCTTGTGGACTTAGTAACTATTCTTCCTTCCAGATGCAGTTGAAGCAACATCTTTCAAAGCTTATCCTGATATTCCCAGGCATAGTTAATAATTCCTCTGAGAGCTTTTTAACTTATATGACATTATTAAGCTGTATTTGATTTATATTGTAAATATATTGCAAATAACTAAGGATTTACATGTTCATCATTCTGTACCAAACTTCTTAAAAGTAGACTTCCTAATATTCTTAGGCACTAGCAAAACAAAAAGCATAATGGCTTATGTGATCAATAAATTGTTGTAACATAAGACTCTAAATTCCAGGGACACCTGGGTGGCTCAGTCGTTAAGCGTCTGCCTTTGTCATGATCCCAGGGTCCTGGGATCAAGTCCCACATTGGGCTCCTTCCTCAGCAGGGAGCCAGCTTCTCCCTCTACTTTTGCCCCTCCCCCTGCTTGTACTCTCTCTCTCTCTCTCTCTGTCAAAATAAATAAATGAAGTCTAAAAAAAAAAGACTCTAAATTCCAGGCACTGTACAAGACACTGGCATAACTTGGGTTATGTCTTCAATGATTTTTCAAAGTAAACAAACACTGTCAGAAATTATGTGATACAATCTAATCTTTGTAAAACCTTTGTACACATGAAGGAACTAAAGCCAGACAAACTGAATAAATTGTCCAGGTTCATATGGTAAATAGAGCCAGTGATTTGATAACAGGTCCTACAACAAATTAACATTCTCTGTATTACACACCAATATTCATCATAGAGTTCTAGAGGTGTAATGTCCAATACGGTAGCCACAGGCAATATTTAGTGACTGAGATCCTGAAATATTAGTCTGAACACAGATGTGCTATAAGTGTAAAATATACTCCAAATTGTGAAGAATTAGTATTAAAAATTAATGTAAAAATTAATTTTATGTCATTTATAATATGAAATAATATTTTGTGATGCATTAGGCTAAATAAAATTTATTAACATTAATTTCCCCAGTTTCCTTTGACCTCTTTTTTAAAAAAAGATTTTATTTATTTATTTCAGGCAGAGAGCGGAAGCAAGAGAGAAAGCCAGAGAGAGAGAGGGAGTGCACAGGAGCAGGGGGAAGGGGCAGAGGGAAAAGCAGACTCCCCGCTGAGCAGGGAGCCTGACACGGGGCTCAATCCCAGGACCTTGGGATCATGACCTGAGCCTAAGGCAGATGCTTAACCAACTGAGCCACCCAGGCACCAGAGAAAGGTTTTCAAAAACAAATAGGAAGGAAAATTTGCAAGGAGGACAAGAGACTAACTGGATGTAGATGAATATTCAAATGAGAAAAAAGAGATGAAGGCTGACTAGACAGTGGATGATATAAGGCTGATGGTGATAAAGAGTTAAGAATTAGATAAGAGCATGGTTTGAACTTTGTACTTAAGCTTCCAAATGTTAAGAAAATGACCTTAGGAGTTAGATAAACTACAGTTCAAATCCTGACCTTGTCATTTATTATCTGTGTGACCCTGGAAAATAATCTTTTTTTTTTTTAAATAATCTCTTTTAAGTTTATGAACTAGAAAAAGGACTATGTACCTCATAATGTTGTCATAATGATTGAGTGAATTAACACCAATAAAGCTGTTACCCCAGTGCATGATACATTAAAAACCCAATATATCTGGTCTCTGTAATGTTGTTATTACTGTTTTATTTTTATTGCTGGTACTATTCAAACTGCTCTAAACTTATGCTCTCTTTCCACTTTCATTTATAGTCACTTGGACATTCTCTCTTTCCATTCCACTCTTTCCAAATTCTAATAATACTTTCTGCTCCCCCCGCCACAGGAATAGATAGTGATAAGAAGGAACTAGCAATGTTTTCCATCTGCTCTTTTTTCCACACTTTTTTTTTCTTCTCCTCTTTTTTTGTTTTAACCTCTTTAGAGCTTCTAGGAGATCACCTGTTGATTTTGAAATAACTTCTCATCACTGCATCAATTAACTCTGAAATGTTTTTAATAGTGTTTCACATGTATTTTAGGATGCTATTAAAATAACGGATAACTTGCAGACATAAGCTGAGAAATCTTACTAGCATCACAGCATAGGTGGATGTATACATTATACAATAATCTTCTATCAAGGGTCAGTCATTGTCATAGATTTTCTCATTTAATCTTAATTTTCATCTCAATCAATCTAAAGAGCTATAAACTCCATAGCAGAGGCATTAAAACAACCAAAGCAGGGCGCCTGGGTGGCTCAGTCGGTTAAGCTTCTGCCTTCAGCTCAGGTCATGATCTCAGGGTCCTGGGATCAAGTCCCACATTGGGCTCCCCCCTCAGCGGGGAGAATGCTTCTCCCTCTGCCTCTGCCTGCTGCTCTCCTTGCCTGTACTCACTCTTTCTCTCTGTCAAATAAATAAATAAAATCCTTAAAAAAAACACCAACAACTAAAGCATATTTATATCTTGTGAAGTAAAATCTGCAAACAAATCCTTGACATCTTTGATATCAATAACAAAACAAAAAAGGGGCACCTGGGTGGCTCAGTCAGTTAAGCATTTGCCTTCAGTTCAGGTCATCGGGCTCCCTGTTCAGTGGGGAGCTTGATTCTCCCTCTCCCTCAGTCCCTCCCCCAGCTCGAGCTCTCTTTCTCTCAAATAAATAAATATTTTTTAAAAATAACAAAACAAAAAATAAGAACTTGAAATAGTTGTTATGTTTACTTCCCATTATGGATTTCCTAAAATTGTTCTCCTCAGAGAAGATATTCACAGTTATTAATACTAATATCAGTGCTCTATTGTCCACATCTCATATTGCTTGGATTATCTTACAAAGAGGAAATTTCCTTCTATTTTAAAGCTTTAAGGGCTACTACAACATGTCAAATGAGATGTATTGGGAGTTCCTTAAAAATATGAACTAGGACATTTGGTAAAAAGCAATCCTCCTTAAGAAGTATTTATATTTGAAGTGCCAATAAAACATATACAATGTTAAGAAGAAAAAAATACTATTAACTTAGACTTCTCCATAAGTTTGCTAGTTTCTGATGTTCTCAAGTATTCTTTTCCTCAATCACTATTGAGATATTTGTTATTTTATTTAATGTCCACAATATAAATGATATCACAGGGGAAAGGCTCTAGAATAAATCCAGGATTTCTCTTAATACATGAAATACCATAAATTTAGTGATTCAGCTTAAATTCTACTGAAATCATACCACGTCATAAGTAGAATAAAGAAGCTCTATTAAAATGCTAGGTAAAAAGTAGTAGTAAAAAAAACTAGTACCTATTTGTATAGCTTTCTTCCTACTTATATAAATGTCAGTTACCTATATAAGTATTAGCTATGACAATGTTCTTTCCCCCTATCCAAAGCAGCCTCACCTCTCAGGCAGATAGTAGTATATTTCTTAACATGTAAATAAATTAACATTAACCAAGAAGAAACAAGTCATCTACTCTTACCATTTATAGTTATTAGCCTAGATACCTCATAGTTAAATATCTTTTAACACGTTTTTTAATTAAAGTATCATTAAGCATTTCAATGGAAATCCCTTAAATGTCACATCTACGCTTATTTTGTCACTTTTATTTATCTCCAACTGTTTTTTTTTCTATTTTCATACTTTTCAATATTCTAGTGCTTCAGGTAGTATTATTACTACAGTATTTGATCAAGTTAGTGGTTTGTCTTACTGAAAAAAGTGTAATTCCTCTAAATTTTACATTGAATCATGTACAAATTTCTCAAAACTGTCTCCCATAAGCTCTCTATCCCCACCAAAAAAAAAGAAAAGAAAAACAGGAAAATGAAACTGAGCTCAAGATAATGAATCACATGTGAAGGTTAGAGAAAAGAGGCAAATATAATCAAGTTTGCCTACCAAATTTCTTAAATGAGAGAAACATTTTGAGCCACAGCTCAGACACACTTCAAACCCAAAGAGCATAAATAGTACATTTTGTGCCACTGGAACCTGAAACTTGAGTTGTCAAGAAACCTAGAATAGATTGTAAAACTCTGAACAATATCAAATCATATGACAGAAACCATTTATTTCAAGACAAAAAGTGGGGGGTAGGGACTACATGATATTCATAAAACATTAAAATAACTTACCACATCATTTCTTTAAATCAGCAAACTCAAATCCACATCAGTCTTTTCAATTATAAAATAACAAAAATCACACAGTTCTTGTTTTGTTTCTCTTCAGTGAGGAAAAAAAATGCTGAATTTAGGACTTTATAGTCCTGTTATAGTCTAATTCTCTGAACCTAATTTGTAAAAAAAAAAAAAAAGTCTCATGTGAGCTCTACAATGATTCTTGATTGGCCACTATCACTCCTGATTCCTTAACAAACCACTGTCTTCTCTCTGCTCAGTTTGCTGCCCCACCACCTCTCCTAATTACACTGGACCTTGGTTGTTTGCTTTCTTTCTCTTTGCTTTCTTCCTTTCTCTTTCTCAGTATCCTCTCCCAATCTCAATTCATCTTTTTTTCTCCTGAACTATCTATAGCAATCTGCAAATAATTTTTTTGATAAAATAACCTTAAAGACATAGATTAAAATGATTGTGTCAAATTAAATAAGTGTGACTAGGATGTAAACAAGCCTCTACCAAAAATCTAATTTTGAATCTGAGCTTTGCCATCTACTATGTGAACGTTAGAGAAACCCAAGACTGTAGATTGCATTTAGGTCTCAGTTGGAAAATGGGGGGTAATAGTATTATTGATAAATATGATAAAAATACAAAAATAACTAAAACAGCTAAGAATATGAATTGAGTGTTACTATGTGTCATTTCAGTGTATTATCACTTTGATTCATCACATAAACATAAATACAAGATAGAACTATGATTATACCCAGTTTTAAAAGAAGGGAACTGAAGCACATTAAGTAAGGTCATTTGTCCACGGTCAAATTTCAGTAATTGCTGAGACTGAAATTCAAAACCAAGCAGTTTAACTCTATAGTGAGTTCTTAGCCACTACTCAGGCTTATCAGTCTCCACCACTGAGTTGTAAAGAAAATCAAATACTCTAATGTGAAGATATTTTAGAATTTGGAAATTTCTGTTTAGCTAATATTAATATTTAGAAAATTGCAAAAGTCGTAAGTATTCATCTCATATTTCCTGTTTTTCAAATTTTTACACTAAACAAAATTAGTATTTCTCTGTTACAATGTGGGTTTTGTTTGTTTGTTTTGGAGAGAGAGCATGAGCATGAAAGGCAGAGTGAGAGGGAGAGAGAGAATCTTAAGCAGGCTTCACACTCAGTGCAGAGCCTGACATGGTGCTTGATCTCAGGACCCTCAGATTATGACCTGAGCCAAAATCAAGAGTCAGCTGCTTAACCAACTAAACCACCCAGGCACCCCTGTCTGTTACAGTTTTTATTCCTGATCTCACACCCACAGAACGTATTATCATTCATAAATATTCAGTGCTCCTCCCTGCAAGTGAAATATACATGTTGTCCTGTTCAATTTGGGAATATCCATGTCATTTGCTTTGGTAATGAAATAAAAGCAGAAGTAATATGTTTTACTCTGGGGCCTCTGTGATTGTTAGCATGTATTGAAATGAAGTTTCAGTGACAGATCATAAAGGGACTAATATGAAGAGTCTCCTTGATCTAAGGTAAACATGAGAAATAAACTTGGCTATTGTTAAGACACTGAGAATTCAGGTTTTTTGTTATTGTGGCATCACCGATTCTATCCTGATTGATACAACAATTAAGTTCCCTTAAGCTCTTTGATTCTTAGACATTCTTTTTGACATTTCCTTTCTCTTGGGATGTAGGAAGAAAGAATAAACAATAAGATCAAAGAACATTAATACTGAAAGAGACTACTGGAATAAGCTAGTCCAATGGTTTCCAGATTTTGAGGTCTAACTAATCACTAGAATTTTTTTAAAAATTGTATAAAAACATATTTTCATATGAAAGTCATGAAATTCAGTTTCATAAAAAAAATCCACCATTAATGTATTATTTTCATCTTTTTTTTTTAAAGTTGGAGCCATGGGGTGGCAATCCTTATATCAGACAAATTAGATTTTAAACCAAAGACTGTAATAAGAGATGAGGAAGGACACTATATCCTACTTAAAGGGTCTATCCAACAAGAAGATCTAACAATTATAAATATCTATGCCCCTAACATGGAAGCAGACAATTATATAAGGAAATTAATAACAAAAGCAAAGAAACACATTGACAACAATACAATAATAGTGGGGGACTTTAACATCCCCCTCACTGAAATGGACAGATCATCTAAGCAAAAGATCAACAAGGAAATACTTTATTTTTTTTAAGATTTTATTTATTTATTTGAGAGAGAGAATGAGAGAGAGAGAGCACATGAGAGGGCGGAGGGTCAGAAGGAGAAGCAGACTCCCTGCTGAGCAGGGAGCCTGATGCGGGACTCAATCCTGGGACTCCAGGATCATGACCTGAGCCTAAAGCAGTCGCCCAACCCACTCAGCCACCCAGGCACCCCGGAAATAAAGACTTTAAATGACACACTGGACTCAATGGACTTCACAGACATATTCAGAACGTTATATCCCAAAGCAACGGAATACACATTCTTCTCTAGTGCCCATGGAACATTCTCCAGAATAGATCACATCCTAGGTCACAAATCAGGTCTCAATCGGTACCAAAAGATTGGGATCATTCCCTGCATATTTTCAGACCACAATGCTTTGAAACTAGAACTCAATCACAAGAGGAAAGTCAGACAGAACTCAAATACATGGAGGCTAAAGAGCATCCTACTAAAGAATGAATGGGTCAACCAGGAAATTAAAGAAGAATTAAAAAAATTCATGGAAACCAATGAAAATGAAAACACAACTGTTCAAAATCTTTGGGAAGCAGCAAAGGCAGTCCTAAGAGGAAAGTATAGAGCAATACAAGCCTTTCTCAAGAAACAAGAAAGGTCTCAAATAAACAACCTAACCCTACACCTAAAGGAGCTGGAGAAAAAACATCAAATAAAGCCTAAACCCAGCAGGAGAAGAGAAATAATAAAGATCAGAGCAGAAATCAATGAACTAGAAACCAAAAGAAGAGTAGAACAGATCAACGAACCTAGGAGCTGCTTCTCTGAAAGAATTAACAAGATTGATAAACCCCTGGCCAGATTTATCAAAAAGAAAAGAGAAATGACCCAAATCAACAAAATCATGAATGAAAGAGGAGAGATCACAACCAACACCAAAGAAATACAAACAAATATAAGAACATATTATGAGCAACTCTATGCCAGCAAATTAGATAACCTGGAAGAAATGGGTGCATTCCTAGAGATGTATCAACTACCAAAACTGAACCAGGAAGAAACAGAAAACCTGAACAGACCTATAACCACTAACGAAATTGAAGCAGTCATCAAAAATCTCCCAATAAACAAAAGCCCAGAGCCAGATGGCTTCCCAGGGGAATTCTACCAAACATTTCAAGAAGAATTAATACCTATTCTCCTGAAACTGTTCCAAAAAATAGAAATGGAAGGAAAACTTCCAAACTCGTTTATGAGGCCACCATTACTTTGATCCCCAAACCAGACTAAGACCCCATTAAAAAGGAGAATTACAGACCAATATCCTTGATGAACATGGATGCAAAAATTTTCACCAAAATACTAGCCAATAGGATCCAACAGTACATTAAAAGGATTATTCACCACAACCAAGTGGGATTTATCCCTGGGCTGCCAGTTTGGTTCAACATCTGCAAATAAATCAGCGTGATACAATACATTAACAAAAGAAAGAACAAGAATCATGTGATCCTCTCAATAGATGCAGAAAAAGCATTTGACAAAGTACAGCATCCTTTCTTGATCAAAACTCTTCAGAGTATAGGGATAGAGGGCACATACCTCAAGACTCCACCCCAAAACTGCTAGAACGCTACAGGAATTCAGTCAAGTGGCAGGATATAAAATCAATGCACAGAAATCAGTGGCATTCCATTATACCAACAACAAGACAGAAGAGAGAGAAATTAAGGAGTCAATCCCATTTACAATTGCACCCAAAACCTTAAGATACCTAGGAATAAATCTAACCAAAGAGGCAAAGGATCTGTACTCAGAAAACTATAAAATACTCAAGAAAGAAATTGAGGAAGACACAAATGGAAAAATGTTCCATGCTCATGGATTGGAAGAACAAATATTGTGAAGATGTCAATGCTACCTAGAGCAATCTACACATTCAATGCAATCCCTATCAAAATACCATCCACTTTTTTCAAAGAAATGGAACAAATAATCCTAAAATTTGTATGGAACCAGAAGAGACCCCGAATAGCCAGAGGAATATTGAAAAAGAAAAGCAAAGCTGATAGCATCACAATTCCGGACTTCCAGCTCTATTACAAAGCTGTCATCATCAAGACAGTATGGTACTGGCATAAAAACAGACACATAGATCAATGGAACAGAACAGAGAGTCCAGAAATGGACCCTCAACTCTATGGTCAACTAATCTTTGACAAAGCAGGAAAGAATGTCCAATGGAAAAAATACTGTGTCTTCAACAAATGGTGTTGGGAATATTGGACAGCCACATGTAGAAGACTGAAACTGGACCATTTCCTTATACCACACACAAAAATAGACTCAAAATGGTTGAAAGAGCTAAATATGAGACAGGAGTCCACCAAAATCCTAAAGGAGAACACAGGTAGCAATCTCTTTGACCTCAACCACAGCAATATCTTCCTAGAAACATTGCCAAAGGCAAGGGAAGCAAGGGCAAAAATGAACTATTGGGACTTCATCAAGATAAAAAGCTTTTGCACAGCAAAAGAAACAGTCCACAAAACCAAAAGACAACCGACAGAATGGGAGAAAATATTAGCAAATCACTTATCAGATAAAGGGCTAATATCCAAAATCTATAAAGAACTTATCAAACTCAACACCCAAAGAACAAATAATCCAATCAAGAAATGGGCAGAAGGCATGAAGAGACATTTTTTCAAAGAAGACATCCAAATGGCCAACAGACACATGAAAAAGTGCTCAACATCGCTCGGCATCAGGGAAATCCAAATCAAAACCTTAATGAGATACCACCTCACACCAGTCAGAAGGGTAAAATTAACAAGTCAGGAAATGACAGATGTTGGTGGGGATGCGGAGAAAGGGGAACCCTCCTATACTGTTGGTGGGAATGCAAGCTGGTGCAACCCCTCTGGAAAACAGTATGGAGGTTCCTCAAAAAGTTGAAAATAGAGCTACCATGTGATCCAGCAATTGCACTACTGGGTATTTACCACAAAGACACAAATGTAGGGATCTGAAGGGGTATGTGCACCCCGATGTTTACAGCAGCAATGTCCACAATAGCCAAACTGTGGAAAGAGCCAAGATGTCCATCGACAGATGAATGGATACAGAAGAAGTGGTATATATACACAATGGAATATTATGCAGCCATCAAAAGGAATGAGATCTTGCCATTTGTAACGACGTGGATGGAACTGGAGGGTGTTATGCTGAGTGAAATAAGTCAATCAGAGAAAGACATGTATCATATGACCTCACTGATATGAGGAATTCTTAATCTCAGGAAACAAACAGGGTTGCTGGAGTGGGGGTGGGGTGGGAGGGATGGGGTGGCTGGGTGATAGATATTTGGGAGGGTATGTGCTATGGTGAGTGCTGTGAATTGTGCAAGACTGTTGAATCACAGACCTGTACCTCTGAAACGAATAATGCAATATATGTTAAGAAAAAAAAAAAAAAAGAAGATAGCAGGAGGGGAAGAATGAAGGTGGGTAACTTGGAGGGGGAGACGAACCATGAGACACGATGGACTCTGAAAAACAAACTGAGGGTTCTAGAGGGGAGGGGGTGGGGGGATGGGTTAGCCTGGTGATGGGTATTAAAGAGGGCACGTACTGCATGGAGCACTGGGTGTTATGCACAAAAATATATCATGGAACACTACATCACAAACTAATGATGTAATGTATGGTGATTAACATAACAATAAAAAAATTTAAAGGAAAAAAATAAAAGTTGGAGCCACTTATTTAAATCTAATTATCTTACTAGAAATGAGAAAAGCAGTATTTATATTAAACAAATAACAACTTAAACAAATGGACTGTAATGTCAGCTTCATGGTAGTGTGAGTCATTCCTTTTTCCTCTCCTCTTTGATTACAATTAGTTACCTATAACTGAATTAAAGTGCCTCTCTACATTACACCAGGACGCCTAGGAAATGTCTATCTACTTGTGCATCCAAAAGTAACTGGAGAGGATCTCAGAGCGGACTGTGGATTCAGGGGAGTTGGTGAGCCTGCTCCACCTGCACTTGCCCTGATTAGAGAAGAGGAACCTGGAGAGTACACAAGTAGACAGATACTCATGGGAGCTGAAAAATCTGTGGAGGTCTAGTCAGCTTGACAGGAGAACCTGGCACACCATCAGAGTGGAATAGAGGTGAGTCTGGAGGCAGAGGAACCCACTGAGGCAGCCTCCCTCTCCAGGGCAACAGTGCAACACTCTGAGCTTTGCAACAGAAGGAGCTACCTCTCTGGCAGAGGAAGTGATAAGTGAAAGAAGTGACACAGTGCCTAGCTGCACGAGGGTTGCAGCTAGAGGGCTTGTTTCTCTCCTGCGACACAAGAGTTCTAATGTGGGACCGCCATGACTTGGGGGAGGGAGAGGGAAGGGAAGGAGGCAGACAAGGAATATCAAATGGCACCGAAGGAACTTTATTTCCTTCTGTATGCTTCAGGATTTCAGCTGTAGGTCTGTGCATGGATCTCTTGAAGTTCCCTAGACTAGGATCCACCTAACGGGCTGTAGGCACCCCCAAAGTTCCAGATGTTAAGACCACATGTCCCCCAACTCTGCTGCCAGCTCTTTTTGCATACTTTATCTCAAGAGCCATCTCCTGTAGGAGAAACCAAGGTCTGCCTTCTTCCAGCCCCTGGGCTGTGGGAGCTGTATGCAAGTGGGAACTTCCTTTCCCTCATTTCCTTTACCACCTTGTTGGAGCATTTCAGCCATTTGCTACCTCGATTCCTCCTGTGTTGGTCAGAGGTGGGGGGCACTGCAAGTCTGATTCTTCCTGCCTACCTGCCCTTCTGTTCCCACTCCCAGATGGACAGTTTTCTGGCTGTTAATAGGAGATGGGACTGGTGTGGGAGGATTCTCCCTCCACTGAGGGCTGGACTGACCACCCCCCCACTGCAACTACTTGTTTCCCCACACACACACACCCAGTTGAGAGGGCATAAGACGGGATCAGGAAGGGCTATGATGCCTGTGCCTATGGGGAGTTGCCCTAACCCACCTACTTTGTCTAATCCTCCTTGCCTTTGTACGAGCTCCCCTGCCCCCCCCCACACCCCTGCCATAGGGAGGAGACCATCTGCCACCCTTTGGTGAGGTACAGCACCCCTAGGGCTGGTGCCAGTAGCTGTGAGGAGCCCACCACCCCTTTCCCTACTGTATATCCATCTCCCAGGATCAGTCAATGGAGCCCCTGGGTAGAGACAGAAAGGAGAAATCAACCATAAAGGAATACTTAAAATGTGAAAGTCTGTAAATAGTCTAGTCCATGATGTTGGGACAGAGTCTGATTTCTACATTAAAATGACTTTTTTTTTTTAATTCCTTACTGTGCAAGCTCTGTGCTTTTAAGAGTATGGGAAATGGCTTGGGAAGGGCGGCCCCCAATTTAAGAAGGCTGTTGTGTTATTTGTTTAGTTTCAATAAAATTATTTGCAGACCATGAAAAAAAAAGGGGGCTATAGTGCCCCCTTCTGGAATACCAAAGAAAGTTTCCTAATTGCTAGCCTGTTGAGCTGTAATAGCCAAATTACACAAATTCTTAAATAAGAAAAGTGTTTCCTATTTCAAATGTAAAATGTAAAATCAAAATGACACAAGATTTCAAATAAACAACCTAACTTTCTATCTCAAGGAACTAGAAACAGAAGAACAAATCAAGCTCAAAGTAGTAGAAGAAAGGAAATAATAAAGATCAGAGTGGAAATAAATGAAATAGAGACCAGAAAAACAATAGAGAGGATCAATGAAACTAAGAGTTTTGTTTTTTTTTGACAAGGTAAACAAAATTGAAAACTTTGGCTAGCTAACCAAGAAAAGAGAGAAACTGAAGTGGATAAAATTAGAAATGAAAGAGGAGACACTGCAGAGGATACTATAGAAATACATACAATCATAAGAGACTACTATGCACAATTACATGCCAACAAATTAGATAACCTAAAAGAAATGGGTAAATTTCTAGCTACACACAAGCTACCAATACTGAATCAGGAAGAAATAAAAAATCTGAACAGACCAATAATGAGTAAAAAGATTGAATCAATAATCAAAAACTTCTCAACACAGAAAACCCAAGGCCTAGATGACTTCACTGGTAAATTCTACCAGACATTTAAAGGAGAATTAACATCCATCCTTCTCAAACTCTTCTAAAAAACTGAAAAGCGAACACTTGAAAACACATTCTATGAGGCCAGCATTACTCTGATGCCAAGGCTAGATAAGGATGCCACAAGAAAATTACAGACGAATATCCCTGATGGATATAAATGCAAAAATTATTAACAAAATATTAGCAAGCCAAATTCAAGAACACATTAAAGAATATACATCACAACCAAGTGGGATTTATCCCTGGGGTGCAAGCACGGTTGCAAATCAATAAGTAATATATCACATTCATAAAATGAAAGACAAAAATTACATGATCATCTTAGTAGATACAGAAAAAGTATTTAATAAAATACAACATCCTTTCATGATTAAAAACCCTCAGCGGATGAGGTATAGAAGGAATATACCTCAACATGATAAAAGCCATATGTGACAAACCCACACTAATATTATACTCAATGGAAAAAAAATTGAAAACTCTAAGATGAAGAACAAGACAAGGATGTCCACTCTCACCACTCATTCAATATAGTACTAGAAGTCCTGGCTAGTCCTGTAGGAAAAAGAAATAAAAGTCATCCAAATTGTAAAGTAAGGAGTAAACTGTCGCTATTTACAGATGATATGACTTTATGTATAAAAAAATCACAAAGCCTAAACCCAAAAACAGTTGAAACTAATCAATTTCATAAAACTGTGGGATACAAAATTAACATGCAGAAATCAGTTGCACTAATAATGAAACATCTGAGAAAAAAATAAACTATCACATTCAAAGTAGCACCTGAAACAATAAAATAACTTAGGAAGAAATATAACCAAGTTAAAGATCCGTACAACAAAAACTACAAGCCTTTCCTGAAAGAAACTGAAGATGACACAAAAAAATGGAAAATCATCCTTTTTTCATTAGAAAGAATATTGTTAACATGTCAATACTATCCAAAGTCATCTATGGATTCAGTGTAATCCCCATCAGAATACCAATGGCATTCACACAGAAATAGAAAAAAATATTCTAAAATTTGTATGGAGGGGCGTCTGGGTGGCTCATTTGTTAAGCATCTGCCTTTGGCCCAGGTCATGATCCCAGGGTCCTGGGATCGAGCCCCGCATCAGGCTCCCTGCTCAGCGGGAAGCCTGCTTCTCCCTCTCCCTCTGCCTGCCGTTCCCCCTGCTTGTGCACTCTGTCAAGTAAATAAATAAAATCTTAAAAAAAATATTTGTATGGATCCATAAAAGACTCTGAATAGCCAAACAATCCTGAGGAAAATGAACAGAGCAGGAAGTAGCATACTTTCTGATTTCAAACTATATTACAAAGCTGTAGTAATAACAACAGTATGATACTAGCATAAAAATAGGCACAAAGACCAACAAAACAGAATAGGAAGTTCAGAATTAAACCCCTGTATTTATGGTCAACTACTATTCAACAAGGGAGCCAAGAACATCCAAGGGGGAAAGGATAGGATCTTTGACAAATGGTACTGGGAAACTGGAAAAACGCATGCAGAACAATGAAACTGGACCCCTATCTTACACCATTCACAAAAACTAATTCAAAATGGATCAAAGATTTAATCATAAGACCTGATAATATAAAACTATGGAAAGAAACTGTAGGGAAGAATCTCCTTGAAACTGGTCTTGGCAATGATTTTTTTGGATATGATACCAAAAGTACAAACAACAAAAACAAAAATCAACAAATGGGACTACATCAAACTTAAAAGCTTTTGCACAGCAAAGAAAACAATGAACAAAATTAAAATACAACCTATAGAATTGGAAAAAAAAATTGTAAACCCCAGATCAGAATATATTTAATATTCAAAATGCATGAAGAACTCATACAACTCTATAATGAAAAACCAATCTAATTTAACTAAATTAAATTTTGTGGCATAACTAAGTAAGATGGTTTTCCAAAGAAGACATCCGAATTGTCAACAGGTACATGAAAAGACGGTCAAAATTAGGAATCAACATGGAAATGCAAATCAAAACTACAATGAGATACCACCTTACACTGCTAGAATAATTATCATTAAGAAGACAAAAGATGGGGCACCTGGGTGGCTCAGTCCTTAAGTGTCTGCCTTCAGCTCAGGTCATGATCCCAGGGTCCTGGGATTGAGCCCTGCATTGGGCTCCCTGCTCAGCGGGAAGCCTGCTTCTCCCTCTCCCACTCCCCCCGGTTGTGTTCCCTCTCTCGCTGTCTCTCTCTCTGTCAAATAAATAAATAAAATCTTAAAAAAAAAAAAAGACAAAAGATAGTTAAGTGTTGGCAAGAATGTTCAGAAAAGGGTACCCTTGTACCTTGTCAGTGGGAATGCAAATTGGTTCAACCACTGTGGAAAACAGCGTGAAGTTTTCTCAAAAAATTAAAAATAGATCTATGATATGACCCATCAGTTCCACTTCTAGGTGTACACCCAAAGGAAATAAAAATAGGATTTCCAAGACATGTATCTGCATGCCCATGTTTATTGCAAGCATTATTCACAACAGCCAAGATATGGAAATGACCTAAGTGTCCCTCAGTGGATGAATGGATAGAGATGTTTTGTGTATATACAATGAGGATTATTATTCAGCCATGAGAATGGAGGACATCCTGCCATTTGTGAATATGGATGAAACTTCAGTACATTATGTTAAGTGAGATAAATCACACAGAGAAAGGTAAGTACTATACAATATCACTTACATGTAAATTCTAAATAAGCAAACTTGTACAGAGTAGAAGGATAGTTGTCAGTGGATTGGCGGGGGGGGGGAGGTAGAGTGGGGGAGGAGAGGAAATGACAGTTGTTTAAGGGTACAAACTTACACTGAGTAGTAAATAAGTCCTAGAGATCTAATACACAGTATACTGAACATAGACAACAATACCGTATTACAATCATCAAACTTGCTAAGAGAACAGAACTTAATTATTCCAACCACAAAAAAAGGATAATTAATGTAACATGATAGAAATGTTAATTATTGCTATGTTACATATATAAATGTGTCATAATTAACATATTGTATACCTTAAATTTGTGTTACATATCAAATATATTTCAATTAAAAATAAATCAAAATAAAAAGTAACAGATCCTTTTTGCCTGGTAAATAGTTGAAGAAAATAAAGCAGACATATCTTTGGCACTATCCTGTTTTTTTTAGCAACATCTATGATTTCTTAAATTTGCACTAGAAAGACTATTCAAGAAACAAATGATAGACTGGGAGAATGCACTTGTAATATATAACAAAGAAACAATAACCAGAACATAAGAACAACTCCAGGTAATCAATAAGAAGAAAAATTTTTTAAAAAATGGGAAAAGAAGCAACAGACAAATCTCAAAAGAGGAAACCCAAATGTCCAAAAAAAAAAAGTGAGAGGATGCTCAGCCTAGCTAGCAATTTGGGAAATGCAAATTAAAATAACTCAGTTTTCATCTATTAGAAAAGCAAAAATTAGAAGCTTCATAATATTAATTTTTGGTGAGAGTGTTACAAAAGATACTCTGATATACTATAATAGTACTAGAGAGTAAAAATTGGTACCTTTGCACAATTTCACATAATATTAAAATATAAAAATGTATTTAAAATGCACTTCTACTTATCTACTTACAGAAATATTCACCCATGTGTACAGAGAGACATGTAAACACAAAAGGTTATTACAACATTTATCACAACAACAAAATCTTTGGAAAAAACTTAAATGTCATTACACTGAAAAATGGCTAAATAAAATACGGTACAGCCATACTCTGACAGGTAAAATAATTTGCTTTTATTTCTTAAAAAGGCAGATTTCATTGTAACAACATGAAAGGTCATTTTGAATGAAGAAACACATAACAGTATGTCTCCATTTATATATGAAAAAAAGCATTCCAAAAATTGCGTATTTTATATGTGTACATACATGCATCGAAATAAACTGCATGTACATTCATACAAAAAACTAGTAACAGAAGTTATCTCTGAGGAAGTAGGGATGAAACCAAGATTAGGGACTGTGCTCAACTGAAGCTTAACTTGTAATGTTTTAACAATTCTGAACAATCAAAATATACATATATTCCATATATAATATTTTTCATCGGGAAAATATACTTCCCCAAAGATGTAGCAATTAATTTCATAAGCCATTCAGTAAGAGCTTGCTATGTGATCTTAATACAATGAACATATTCTGTTTTATTTCAATCCTTTAAAAGATTTGCCTTACGACCCAGTATGTAGACAATTATTAAATAAAATGTCTATATGTCCATTTGGTCAAGTTAATTAAAACTTGTTTAAATCAGCTTGTTCTACTACTGAGATAGGTGCATCTAAAATCTCCCATTATATATAGAATTACTTATTCTTACCATTTCTATCAAATTTTTTGCTTTATCTATTTTAAATCTACGTTCTAGAGAGTAAAAAACTTAAAATTACTTTCTAGTTAATGTGTTAAAATTATAGTCTAATATTTTTTATTATAACATATAACCATTTTATCTTTTGTACTGATTTGGCCTTAAATCTATTTCATCTAATTCCAATAAAGCTATACCAGCTTTCCTTTGGTTAGAATTTACCTGGTATATTTTGTGCTTGCCTTTACCTTTACCTATTTCTATGCATTTATTTTAATCATGTGGGAAAATGTTTGTCTTTTAATAGAAACTTTAAGTCCATTTACCCTGAATGTAACTATTGATATATTTAAGTTTAAATCTATCACCTTATTGCCCCACCAATTTTTTTCATATTTCTTGTCTTCTTTTAAATTATCTTTCTGTATTTTATCATCTAACACAGTAGAAATCATACACTCTGTTTGTACATTATTAATGGTTAACATGGAAATTATACCATGTGTTAATTTCAGAATTCAAATGTAATGATTATGTCAGTTGTCAAAGAGAATATTCAACTCTATTTTAATTTATACTCATTGTTTCTATTTTTTAAATGTCTTATATTTTTAATCCTGCAAAACATTATTTTTTAATAGAGACATTTTTATTTAGATTACCCAGATATTTACCACTTTGTTCTTCACTCCTCAGACCTCCTACCTGGGGTAACTACAGATGTCTAAAATATTTACTTTACAATTTCTTTTGGTGAATATCTGCTCACAAATCCTTTTTTAAGTGAAATATGTATTTCTTTAAATTTGAGTATAGTTGACATACACTCTGACAAACCCTCTTCGTTGCTTTTCTGAAAATGTCTTTATCTTCATTCCTTAAAACTACTTTCTCTGTGTAAATTTATAGAAGTTATTTCTTTCACTACTTTGCATATATTCTAGAGACATCTGGCTTCCTTTGTTGCTATAAAGAAGTCAGATATTCCAATTGACATTCCATGGAGGAAATCATTATCTTTTTTTTTTTCTACTGCTTTAAAAATATTGTCCCTGTGTTATATCTAAATAAGTATTTTAAAAAAATTCATCCTGTGTTCTTAGAAACATGTGTGTATATGTGTGTGCATTTGTGTGTGTGTGTTTCTTATCAGATCTAGAAAATTCTAAGGGTATACTTTATATAGCCACTGTTTCCACAAATCATTTATTTATTTGGAACTACAATTGAATATATGATAGGTATCATTCTATTGACCCTATCTCTTAATCTCTCTCCTACATTGTCTATCATTATTATTGGCAGCCCCCCAAAATGAGATATTTAGGTAAAAATCTAACAAGATATATATAAAATCTGTATGAAGAAAATTATAAAACTCTGATGAACAAAATCAAGGAAGAACTAAATAAATGGAGAGATATTCCATGTCCATAGGTAAAAAGACTCAATATTACCAAGATAATAATTCTTTCCAATTTGATCTATAGATTCAATACAATCCCAATAAAAATACTAACAAGTTATTTTGTGGATATCTACAGATTCTAATGTTTACATGGAGATTAAAAAGACAGAACAGCTAACATAATATTAAAGAACAACAGAGGATTGACACTACCTGATCTTAACACACTATAAATCTACAGTATTCAGGAGAGTGATATTAGGGGAAAAAAAAAAGGATAAATCAATGGAACAGAATAAAGAGTCTATAAATAGACCCACAAATATAGTCAACTGATCTTTAACAAAGTAGTAAAGGCAGTACAATGGAGAAAAGACCGTCTCTTCAACAAATTGTGCTGGAGCAACTGGACATCCACATGCCCCAAAAGGGGGGTGGGTGGGATTCTAGACACAGACTTTACACCCTTTACAAAAATTAACTCAAAATGGACTGTAGACTTAAAAATAAAATGTGAAACTATAAAACTCCCAGAAGATAACATAGGAGAAAATCTAGATAGCCTTGGGTTTGACAATCACTTCTTAGAAACAACACCAAAGGCACAATCCATGGAAGAAATAATTGATAAGCATAACTTTATTAAAATTTAAAACTTCTGTGATACTGTCGAGAATCCAAAGAAAAGTCACAGACTGGGAGAAAATATATACATAAGACATATTATACAAAGTATACAAAGAACTTTAAAAACTCAACAACAAGAAAATGAACAATGCAATTAAAAAATGAGCAAAAGATCTAAACAAACATCAAGGAAGATATACAGATGGCAGGTAAGCATATGAAAAGATGCCCAACATCATATAACATTAGGGAACTGCAAATTAAAGCAAGATACCACTACACACTGATGAGAATGACAAAAATCGAGAACACTGACAACAAATGCTGAGGATGTGAAGCAACAGGAATTCTCATTCATTGCTAGAGCAAATGCAAAATGGTACAAACACCTTGGGAGGCAATTTGGCAGTTTCTCATGAGACTAAACATACTCTTTACCATACAATCCAGCAATCATGCTCCTTGGTATTTACCCAAATAAATGGAAAACTTATGTCCACAAAAAAAAAAAAGTGTACTCACAGATGTTCATAGCAGCTTTATTTATAATTGCCAAAATTCAAAGCAACATGTCTTTCAGTAGGTGAATGGATAAACTGTGTTACATCCAGACAAGGAAAAGTTATTCTGTGCTGAAAAGAAATGAGCTATCAAGCCATGAAAAGACATGGAGGAGTCTTGTATGCATATAACTAAGTGAAAAAAGCCAATATGAAAAAGCTACATACTGTAATAGAATATAGCACTCTGAAAAAGACAACAGTTTGGAAACAGTAAAAAGATTAGTAGTTGCCAGAAGTTAGGGGTAAGGAGGGATAAATAGGTGGAGCTCAGAGAACTTTCAGAGCAATGGATCTATTCTGTATGATAATGGTGGATACGTATTATGCATTTATAAAAACAAACAACGACGTGGATGGAACTGGAGGGTGTTATGCTGAGCGAAATAAGTCAATCAGAGAAAGACATGTATCATATGATCTCACTGATATGAGGAATTCTTAATCTCAGGAAACAAACTGAGGGTTGCTGGAGTGGTGGGGGTGGGAGGGATGGGGTGGCTGGATGATAAACATTGGGGAAGGTATGTGCTACGGTGAGTGCTGTGAATTGTGCAAGACTACTGAATCACAGATCTGTACTTCTGAAACAAATAATACAATATATGTTAAAAAAGAAAAAGAAGATAGCAGGAGGGAAAGAATGAAGGGGGGTAAATCGGAGGGGGGAGATGAACCATGAGAGACAATGGACTCTGAAAAACATACTGAGGGTTCTAGAGGGGAGGAGGGTGGGAGGATGGGTTAGCCTGGTGATGGGTATTAAGGAGGGCACGTTCTGCATGGAGCACTGGGTGTTATACGCAAACAATGAATCATGGAACACTACATCAAAAACTGATGATGTAATGTATGATGATTAACATAACCAAAAATTTTTTTTTTTAATGTACAATGCCAAGAGGAAATCTTAATGTAAACTTTGGGTGATAATAATATGTCAGTGTAGGTATATTAATTATAATTAACATATCACTCTAATGCAGAAAGTTGAGAGTAGCAGAGGTTGTACATGTGTGAGGGCAGGCATTATATGGGAACTCTGTAATTTCTCTCAATTTTGCTGCGAACCTAAAACTGCTTTAAAAAATAAAGACAACTAAAGTGTTTTAAATAAATAAATACTTTTTAAAAAGATATCAGGCCCTATTCTCTAGAACCCATAAATGTTTCTTTATTTGGAAAAGGCCTTTGTAGATGTAATTAAGTTAAGGATCTTGAGATGACTAGAGTAACCTCAATTATCCGGTGGGTCATGAATACCAGCATATGTACCTTAAAAGAAAGAGGAAGAAAGAGAGTTAATACACATAGAAATAGAAAAAACATGGAGCATATGACCATGGAGGCATAGATTGGAGTGATGCAGCCACAAGTCAAGGAATGCTGGCAGCCACCACAGCTGAAAGAAAGGTTTGCTTTTTCCTTAAAGCCTCTAGAGGTTGCATGGCCCTGCCAACACCTTGATCAGTGAAAAAGATTTTGGATTTCTGGCCTCCAGAACTGTAAAACAATAAATTTCTGTTGTTCTAAGCCACAAAAATTATGGTAATTTGTTACAATAGCCATAGGAAACTAATGCAAATATGTACTGTTTTGTATATCAGTAGTTTTAATCATATTTACTACTGTGGGTTTGGTATGGTGAGGTAAGACTCAGATTGAGAAAGTGAAACCAGAAAGATTTGCAGTTTGTTATGCTGACAGTCCTCTGAGGGGAAACAGGACACCACACAGGGCCATTCAAAAGAAGCACCAGGGTTATTCACCAAGCAGAGGAAGGGAAGGAAACTACCTGCAAGTTCCTTTTTTACGGTTTCCATAGGAAGGAATGGGTGAAGCGGGTAGGCAGGTTTAGGATGTCTCAGTAATTTCAGTGGACTGTGGGGTATAGAGATATTCCTTGCCTGATATCTGGTCCTTGGGTGATTAGAGAAGGTACATAGTGATCCAGAGTGTGAAAGTCTGATAAGGGAAGTTGTTTGGGATGTGGACTTAATCAGATGCCCAAGAAGGTCTGACTGACCTGTAGGCAGGGCCTCAAAAAACTGGATCAGAAAGCATTTGTAAAAATGTATTACAGTAGTCTGCTGCTGAGTCATAGTCTATTATATGCATGTACCATCATTTGTTTATCTTATGTGTTGATGGACATATAGGCTGTTTATATTTTTTGGCAATTATGAATAAAGCTGTTGTGAAGGATAAACAAGACTTTTTATAGACATATTTTCATATCACATGGGTTAAACCTAGACGTGAAATTGTTGGTTCTTATTATAACTAAATGTAAAATTTACAGAATGTCAAACTGTTTCCAAAGTGATTGTACCACTTCATACTCTCACTAGCAATTTACAAGCAATCCAATAAAGTTTCTTTTTAATGTATAAATCTGAGTTTTAATAAATTCATAGTATATACCCACCTTAACCACAATATCCAATATTCCATCACACCTGAAAATACCGTCATCCCTTTGTAGTCAATTCATCCACCCACACCTACCCCCTGGCAACCACTCATCAGGTCTCTGATGAGTTTTGTCTTTACATAATTTCAAGAAAATGGGAGTCACACAGTGTGTGACTTTGTGAGTCTGGCTGTTTTTACTAATGATGCAGTAGAGATAGGCCCATATTATACCAGTCATTAATATTTCTATACAGAGCTATGATAGTTGAAGAACATTTGGGTTATTTTCACTTTGGAGAATGATGAATAAAGCCACTATAAATGTGCACATATTTTTTATTAAAATTTTTATATTGTGGTAAAATACATACAACAAAGTTTACCATTTTAATTTTGTTAAATGTACAATGCAGTGCTATTAAATATATTCATAATATTGTGCAAACATCACCACCATCAATCTCTGTAGCTCTTTTCATCTTGTAGAATTGAAATTCTTTATCCATTAAACAGAAACTCTCCATTTGTCCCTCTCCCCAGCTGCTGGGCTTTCTGTCTCTGTGATTTTGACTACTCCAAGTACCCCATATAAGTGGAATCATATTTGTCTTTTTGTGACTGCCTTAGTTTATCATATCAACAAGTTTATCTTCATTGTAGCATATGGCAAAATTTCCTTTTTAAAGGCTGAATATTATTCCCTTGTATGGATATTACCACATGTGACTTATCCATTCATCTGTTGAAGTACACTTGTGTTGTTTCCACCCTTTTGGCTATTGTGAATAATGCTGTTATGAACATGGGTGCATACTTACTTTGAGAACTTGCTTTCAATTCTTTTGGGTATATACCCAGAAGTGGAATTGCTGGATCATATGGTAATTCTATTTTAGTTTTATTAAAAACTGCCCACTGTTTCCCACAGCAGCTATACTATTTTAACTTCCCACCAACAAGGCACAGGCTTCAATTTTGCTATATCCTCAAAAACACTTGTTTCTTGTTTTTTCTTGTTTGTTTGTTTTGATAGCAGACATCCTGAGAGTGAGATGATATCTTTGTGCATACTAATAATTTGTACATCTTTAGAGAAAAGTCTATTCAAATTCTTTGCCCATTTTTGAATTAGGTTGATTTTTTTGTTGTTGAATTTTAGGTGTTCTCTATGTATTCCGGGTATTAATCTCTTATCAGATTTTATGATTTGAAATATTTTCTCTCATTCTGTACATTTTTGATGAAAAAATTTTTAAAACTTTTGTGAAGTCCAATTTGTCTTTTTCTTGTTACCTATGCCTCTGACATCATGTCTAATGAATCACTGTCAAATCCAATGTCGTGAAGCTTTAGTTCTATTTTAAGAGGGTTTTTAGTTCTTAAATTTAATTTTTTTGATCCATTTTTAATTAATTTTTGTATACAGTCTTAGGTAATATTTCAAATGAAATCTTTTTGTGTGGATATCCAATTTTCCTACCACCATTTGTTGAAAGGACTGTCCTTTTCCACTGAATGGTCTTGGCATCATCCTTGTCAAGAATCATTTGCCCAGGGGTGCCTGTGTGGCACAGTTAAGCATCTGACTCTTGGTTTGAGCTCAGGTCATGATCTTGGGGTCCTGGGATCGAGCCCCATTATCAGGCTCCATGCTCAGCATGGAGTCTACTTGGGATTCTCAATCTCTCTCTCCCTCTGCTCCTCCCACTCAGAGTTACTCTCTAATAAAATAAATCCTTTTTAAAAAAAGAATCATTTGACCATATATGAGAGGATACATTCCTGGATTTTATTCTATTCCATGGATTTATAGGTCTGTCTTTACGCCAGTACCACTATGTTTTGATTACTGTAGGTTTATAATAGGCTTTGAAACCAGAAGTTAGTCCTCTAGTTTTGTTCTTCTTGTCAAGATTGTTTTGGCTATTCAGGGTCCCTTGAGATATGAATTTTAGGATAGAATTTTCTTTTTTTTTTTTTTTTTTAGGTCAGTGGGATTTTGATAGAGATTGCATCGAAACTGTAGATTACTTTGGGTGTACTAACATTCTGATATTACTAAGTATTCCAACCCATGAAAACAGCAATGTTTTAATTTATTTATGTCTTTAACATCTTTCAGCAATATTTTATAGTTTTCACTATACATGTTTTCCACCTCTTTGGTTGATTCCTAAGTATTTTATTCTTTTTCATGCCATTATAAATTATGAATTTCCATAATTTCCTTTTCAGATTGTTCATTAGTGTACAGAAATGCAACTGATTTTTGCATGCTGCTTTTGTATCCTACTATTTTGCTGAATTCATTTATTCTGACAAGTTTTTTTTCTGACAATTTTTTTTGGTGGAATCTTTAGGGTTTTCTACATATTAGATAATATCTACAACTCAATAAAATGAAACCCAAATAACTTAATTAAAAGGTGGATAAAGGACCTAAACAGACATTTTTTCAAAGAAGATATACAAATAGGAAACTGGTACATGAAAGGTGCTCAATATCACTAATCATCAGGAAAATGCAAATCAAAACCACAGAGAGCTAACACCTCCCACCTGTTAGAATGGTTATCATCCAAAAGATGAGATAACAAATGCTGTCAAGGATGTGAAAAAAGAGAGAACCCTGTACACTGTACATGGGAATGTAAAGTAATACAACCACTATGGAAAACAGTATGAAGGATCTTCAAAAAAGTAAAAACAGAATTACCGTATGATCCACCAATCCCAATAATTTGTGAAAACATGGATGGACTTGAAGGGCATTATGCTAAGTGAAATAAGCCAGAGAGAATAAGGAAAATACTGCATAAAAAGGGAGGGAGGGGTCAAACTTATAGTCAGAGAGTAGGGAAGTGTTTACTAGGGACTGGAGGGTGGCATAAATACAGAAAAGTTTGGTAAAGGGTATAAACTTTCAGTTATAAAATGTGTAAGGTCTGAGGACCTAATGTATAACATGGTGACTATAAGTGATACTACTACTCTGTAACTGAAATTTGTGGAGAGTAGAACTTAAAGGTAAATATGTCAAATGATGGATGTGTTAATTAACTAGATGGGGGGGTGCAGATTCTTTCCACAGTGTATGTATATATTAAATCATCATGTTGTACACTTTATCTTAAAATTTTCTCAATTATACTTCAATAAAGCTGAAGATCATATCATCAGTGAACAGAGATAATTTCACTTCTTCCTTCTCAATTTGAATGTTTTTGTTGTTTTCCTAACTCCTCTGGCTACAATATCCAGCCCTAGGTTGAACAGAAATGGTCAACGTGGGAATCCTTGATTTGTTCCTAATTGTACAGGAAAATTCTTCCCTACTTTCCAGCATGGAATATGTTGTTCACTGTGGGTTTTTCATATATGGCTTTTATTACTTTGAGGTAGTTTCCTTCTATTCCTAGTTTACTGAATGCCTTTATCATGAAAAAATATTAAATTGTGTGAAATGTTTTTTATGTAGGTATCTCAATTGAGATGATCATGTGGTTTCTGTCCTTCATTCTTTTACTGTGGTGTACTACACTGATAAATTTTATGTCGAACCATCCTTGCATTCCAGAAATAGATCCCACTTGGTCATGGTGTATAATCCTTATAATATGCTGAATTCAGTTTGTTAGTATTTTGTTGAAAGGTTTTTTTGTTTGTTTGCATCAATGTTCAAAAGGGATATTGTTCTGTATTTTTTCTCTTGTAGTGTTTTTGTCTGGCTTTGATATCAGGGTAATGTTAGTTTCACAGCATGAGTCAAGAAGTGTTCCCTCCTCTTCAAATTTTAGGATGAGTTTAGGAAGGACTGGTGTTATTTCTCCCTTAAATGTTTGGTAGAACTCAATACTAAAGCTGTCAGTTCCAGGGCTTTTCATTGTCAGATTTTTGATTACTGTTTCAATCTCCCTACTAGTTATAGCTCTATTCAGAATTTCTATTTTTGTGTATAATTTGGTCTTAGTAGGCTTTGTATTTCTAGGAATTTGTCCATTTCATCTAGTTATCCAATTTGAGTAGAACTGTTCATCATACTCATAATCCTTTTTATTTCTGTAGAATCTGTAGTAATGTACCCACTTTAACTTATGATTTTAGTAATTTGAGTCTTTTTTATTAGTCCATCCAGTTAAATTGTGTGTCAAATTTGCTGATGTTTTCAACCAATCAACTTTTGGTTTCATTGGTTTTTCCTATTGTTTTTCTATTCTCTTTCATTTGTCTGTAATCTTTATTATTTCCTCCTTCTACTAGCTTTGGATTTAACTGTTATTTTCTTTTTCTAGTTCCTTAAGTTGTAAAGTTAGCTTGTTGGGGTGAGAGCTTTGTTTTTTAGTGTGATTTATAACAAGAAATTTTCCCCTTAGCAACACTTTTGTTGCATCCTATAGTTTTAGTACATTGTTTTGTTTTTCAGTTGTCTCTAAGTATTTTCTAATTTCCCATGTGATTTATTTTTTGATGCCCTGGTTGTTCAATACTGTTGTCTAATTTCAATGGTAAAGTGAATTTTCCAACTTTCCTTCTATTATTGACTTCTAACTGAATCCTGCTGTGGTCAGGCAACATACTTTGTATGCCTCTTTCTATAAATCTACTGAAACAATTTGTGGCTTGATATGAGGTCTATCCTAGAAAATATCTCATGTGCACTTGGGAACAATGTGTATCCTGCTGTTCTTAGGTAGAGTGTTCTGTATATGTTAGATATGGTTGGTTTATTGTATGAGTCTTCTATTTCCTTATCTTCTGTCTCATTCTATCCATTATCATAAAAGGAGTACTAAAGTTTTGAAGTATTATTGTAAAATTGTCTATTTCAATTTCAGTTCTGTCAGTTTTGCTTATTTCATTCATTTCATATTAGGCACATAAATGTTTACAACTTATATATTTATTTTTACAATTAATAAATATATTATTTTGCTCTATTTAAACTTTTATTAAAATCCTTGTCTCTTGCAATCTTTTCAATTTAAAGTCTCTTTTGTCTGATATCAGTAAAGCCATCCCTGATCTTTTGATTACTATTTGAATGCAGTATCTTCTCCCACCCCCTTTTTTTTTTCCATCCTTTCACTTTAAATCTCTGTGTCTTTGCATCTAAAATGTGTTTCCCGTATATAGCATATAGTTGAATCAGGTGTCTTTATATATTCTCCCAATTGTGTTTTGACTGAAGAGTTAAATTCATTTATACTTAATTACTTAAAATGAGGGACTCATATCAATTTGCCTGTTTTCTATATGCCCTATAGCGTTTTTTTGTTCCTCACTTCCTGCCTTACGGTCTTATGTTGAGTTGATTTTTTGTAGTGACATGTTTACTTTCTCACTCATTTCCTTCTGTGTTTATTTTGCTGCTCTATTATTTGTGGTTATCATGGGGTTTACACTTAACAATCCTAGAGTTTTAACACTTAACTTAAATATCATACAAAAACTCTGCCTTTACAGTTCTGTCCTCACTTCTTTTCATTGTTGAAGTCCCCCAAATGACATCCTCATACACTGTGTACCCCAAAACCCAAAACATAATTATTTTAAATGTCATTAGTCTCAAATTATGTAGAAAACCACATTTGGGGTTACTAGCCACAGTCATAATACTGGCTTATAAACTAGTAATTGTTTAAAAAATGTATTAGTCTCTTAAATCATGTAGAAAACAGGTATAGTCATAAACCACTATTACAATATTAACTTTTATAATTGCCCATGTATTTCCCTTTATTGAGCTCTGTATTTCTGCAAACAGCTTTGAATCACTGTCTAGTGTCCTTTAAGTTCACTATGCAAGACTCATTTTGAGTATTTCTCCCAAAGCAGATCTGATGGTAACAAACTCAAACTTTATTTGGGTTGTCTTAATTTCTCCCTCACTTTTGAAAAATGGTTTTGCTAGATACAGGATTCCTGGTTGGCAGTTATTTTTTTTCCATTTAGCACTTTATATCTATCAGCCCAGTGCCTTCTAGTTCTTTAAAGTTTTTGATGAAGAAAATCTGCTGATAATCTTTTAGTATTCCCTGTATGTGACAATTCACTTCTTACAGTTTTCAAGATTCTTTGATTTTTTGAAAGCCTGATTACAGTGTGTCTTGATGTGGGTCTCTGAGTTCATCTTACTGGAAATTTGTTAAACTTCCTGGATCTTTATATCCATAATTTTTATCAGATTTAGTAAGTTTTCAGCCATTATTTTTTCAAATATTCTCTGTCCCTCTCTTTTGGGACTCCCACAGTGTATATACATCTGCTTGATGGTGTCCCACAGGTCCCTCAGGCTGTTCACTTTTCTTCCACCTTTTTCCTTCTGTTCTTCAGACTTAGTATTTTCATTGTCCTATCTTCAAGTTTGTTGATTCTTTCTTCTACCTACTCTAATCTTCCTTGGAATCCCTCTAGTGATTTTTTTTTTTTTTTTTCATTTCACTTACTGTATTTTTCAGCTCCAGAATTCCATTTGCTTTTTAGCTTTCTGGACATCTTTCGTTAATCTTCTGAGCATCTTTATAAATTGTTTTAAAGTCTTTGTCGAGTAAAAGCCATCAGGTCTACTTCAGGTCATTTGTTTCCCTTTTGAATGTGTCAGACATTCCTGTTTTCTTTTTGCTTTTTGTATGTCTTGTGGTTTTCTGTTGAAAATGACATTTTACAATTCTGGAAATCAGTTTTCTTTCTTTCCCTGGGGTTAGCTGGTTTTTTGTTTTTTGTTTTTTTTTTGAGAGAGAGGTACAGAGAGGGGGGTATGCCCACATATGCCCGCTTAAGAGCTGGGGAGGGGCAGAGGGAGAGGAAGAATACTAAGCAGGCTCCACCCCCAGCATGGAGCCTGACTCAGGGCTCGATCTCACAACCCTGAAACCCTGAGATCATGACCTGAGCCAAAAATCAAGTCAGATGTCTAACCGACTAAGCCATCCAGGCGCCCCTATTGTTTGCTTTTGATTATCTTTTGCTCTCTGTGCTAAGGATCAGTCTAAGGTATGAAACCTAAGATATTCTCAGATCGTTTGAGTCTTTCCCTGGGCATTCATGGTCAATTTCTCATTTTTACCATATATACAGTTGTTGATGAATGCCCTGGTCTTTAATGGATGGCTCCCAAAAGGAAAAAAAGAAAAAAAAAAAAAAAGAATAGGGAATAAAAGGGATGTCAGTCCTTTTATACCCTTGGAAGTCACTTCTCAGGGTGAGGGTGTGTGTGTTTACAGTGTAAAGAGGTAGAACCATGGCTTCCCACTTCTTTGTAACTCTGTGATCAAAAGCAGAAATCAGCCATCAGTCTGCTTCCAACATTTGGAGGTGAAGGTTCTTTTTGCCTACCCTGGCTCCCACTAGTTGTGTGCAAGCTGCTCCAGGAACACATGCACAGTTGCCTGCTACATGGCTGAGGTTGGGAAACGGGTAGCTACGTTTAGAGCTAAATTTGAATGAATTAACTTCAATTTACTGTCCAAGCTTTTTCCTGTTAAATTGAAAGGCCTTAATAGATGACAGAGTTCCAAAATAGTTAAATCAAATAAATCCTATCACTGTAATTGTCATCTGGGTGGGGAGATGGATTCCTGGTTCTTCCCTCTCTGCCCTGTTCCCAGTATCTTTTCACATTAAGTTTTTTTTTTTATTCTTCCCTGTGAACATACTTTTTGTTCCTCTTAAATATCAGAAGTGTGAGAGCTAGGTCACATGTAAGTGTATATTTCTCACTTTATAGCAAACTTCTTGAAACTTTTTCTAAGCAGGTGGACCATTTTGTACTTTAATTAGCAATGTTTGAAAGCTGCAGTGCTCCATTCTTGAGAAGTGTTGGTACTGTCAGAATTCATTTTAAGCCATTCTAATAGGTGTGTAGTGCTATATTACTGTGGCTGTCTAACATTTGTCTAAGGGCTAACGACGTGCATCTTTTCATGTGCTTAGTTGCCTTCTCTAAGTCTTTGGTAAGGTATCTTTAAATTTATTGTCTTTTGGGGGGGGGATTTTTGTTTTCTGAGTTTTTAAAGTTCTTTATATATTCTGGATGAAATCAAATATATACTTTGCAAAAGTTTTTCCCAGTCTGTTACTTGCCTTTTCATTTTCTTAGTAGTGTCTTCTGAAAAGTGTAAGGTTTTTATTTGATGAAGGCATATTTATCTTTTTATAGTGTTGCATATAAAAACTTTAAGTAAGGTCATGCAGACTTTATCCTATTTGTTTCCCCCCTCCTCCAGTTCTTTACTTTTGCACTTTATACCTAGGACTGACTCATTTTTGAAGAAATTTTTTGCATGAGAACAACGTACTCTTTTTCAATTTTTGGCATTATGGATGTCCAATTATTCTAGCATCATTATGTTGAAATGACCAACCTTTCTCCACAGAATTACCTTCTCACCTTTGTCAAAAATTATGGTGTATGTGTGGGTCTATTCCCGACTTTTCTGTTCCAGTGATGTGTCCATCTGTTTGCCAATACCACAATTTGATTATCCGAGCTTTGTAGTAAGTCTTGGAATTAGGTAGTCTAAGTCATCCATTTTTTTTTTCTTTCAAAATTATGCTGGCTATTCTAGTTGTCACTTTTCCAAAGAAATTGCTCAGCAATATCAACAAAATATACTGCTAGGATTTTTTAGTAGTAATGAATCAATTTGGAAGAGTTGATATTCTTAAAAATCATGAGTCTTTTGACTCGTGTACACAGGATCTCTCCCATTTAGATTTTCGTCTTTCATTATCAAAATTGGTGAAGGGTTGTCAGGTTCAGTACACATTTGGGTAGATTTCTACCTATTATTTCTTTTGGTGCTACCGTAAATACCATTTTTTAGGAAAAAAATTTCAATATCCAGTTATTGACTTTGAATCTTGCAACCTTCCTTACCTTATTAGTTGTAGGAGACTTCTTAATTCTTCGGGATTTTCTACATAAATAATCATGTCATCTCTGAATGGGGACAAATTTACTTCATTTCTAATTTGTATGGCTTTTCTTTTTTGTTTTATGCACTGGCTGTCAGATGTTGAAAAGAAGGGATTAGTGTGCACTTTCTTACCTTGTTCTCAATCTTGGAGGAAAACATTCAGTTTTTTAACTGTTAGGATAGCATTTTTTTTTTCAAAGATTTTATTTACTTGACAGAAACACAGTGAGAGAGGGAACACAAGCAGGGGGAGTGGGAGAGGGAGAAGCAGGCTTCCCGCCGAGCAAGGAGCCCGATGCAGGGTTTGATCCCAGGACTCTGGACCTGAGCCGAAGGCAGACGCTTAACAACTGAGCCACCCAGGTGCCCCAGCAGTTAAGTTTTGTAAACACTTTACCAGATTAAGGAAGCTCTTCTCCATTCCTATTTTACTGAGTTTTCATTAGGAATGTTTATCAAAGGCTTTCATTCATTATGATGAACTATGCTTTTTTTTTTTTAAGATTTTATTTATTTATTTATTTGACAGAGACACAGCGAGAGAGGGAACACAAGCAGGGGGAAGTGGGAGAGGGAGAAGCAGGCTTCCTGC
The DNA here is from genome assembly GCF_003265705.2 of Callorhinus ursinus. NCBI lineage: Eukaryota > Metazoa > Chordata > Mammalia > Carnivora > Otariidae > Callorhinus > Callorhinus ursinus. The sequence continues at coordinate 14,493,492 of NW_027397071.1, forward strand.
AGAGCAGGGAGCCCGATGTGGGGCTCGATCCCAGGGCCCTGGGAACACGACCTGAGCCGAAGGCAGACGTTTAACAACTGAGCCGCCCAGGCACCCCGAGCTATGCTTTTTCTTCCTTAGTCTGTTGATATGGATTAAAATTGATTTTCAAAGGTTGGATTAGCCTGCATTTCCCAAGATCAACTGCATTTGATCATGATTTATAAAATACTCTCCCCCCATATTACCTGACTCAACTTCTTAATATTTTGATGAGGATTTTTACATTTACTCTCACGAGAAATAGTGATACATCATTTTCTTTTATCTTGTCTCGTTTTAGCATCAGGGTAGTATAGGACTCATAAAATGAATTTGGATGTGTTGTCTTCTATAGAACTTTTGGTTTCAATTATGTTTAACAAAATTCACCAGTGAAACTATCTATACCTTACGTTTTCTTTGCAAGAAAAAAAGAGATTTTTAACTACAAAGTAAATATATGAAGTAGATATAAGTTCATTCAGGTCACCTACTTCTCACACAAGCTTTGGTAGTTTGTCTCTTTTATGATATGGACCCATTTCATCAAAGTTGTCTCTTTTATGATATGGACCCATTTATTTCCATAAATTTGTTCAAAATATTCCAAATATTTTCTTACAGTTTGGGGGTGTTTTTTCTTTGCAATCTAGCTAGAACTTTTTCAATGTTATCGGTCTTTTCAGGAACTGGTTTTGTTTACAGTATTTTCTACTGCTTACAAATTCATGGATTTATGCTTATTATTTCCTTTATCTGCTTGTTCTGCATTTAATTTGCTCCTTTTTCTAGTTCTTTAAGGTAGAAAGCTGAATCATCAATCTGATTTTTCTTCTTTTCTAATATAGGCAAATTCCCTTTATCCTTTGGTGTATTCCACAAATTTCTGATCAATTTGTACTTTCATTCAGTTCAAGTACTATCTAATTTCCCTTAAAAACTGTCTTGATCCATGTTATTTAGAAATATTATTTATTCAGAAATTTAAACATTTTTCAAATCCTTCTATTATGGATACCTAATTTATTTATTTATTTATTTATTAAGAATTTATTTATTTGAGAGAGAGAGAGAAAGAAAGAGCAGGAACACAAGCAGGGGGAGTGGGAGAGGAAGAAGCAGGCCTCCCGCTTAGCAGGGAGCCCGATGCGGGGCTCGATCCCGGGACCCTGGGATCATGACCTGAGCTGAAAGCAGACGCTTGACGACTGAGCCACCCAGGTGCCCCCCCCTTTTCTTTTTTTTTAAAGATACTGACACCTAATTTAGTTCAACTAAGGTCAGAGAACATTATATGATCTGATTTTGAACTTGCTAATATTTTATGGTATCAAATCATGTGTTCACTGTTTTAGTTCTTGGGATGGGAAGGACAGAAAATCTTCCAATTTTTATCCATAAAGACAGATTTTTACACAGTTCAAAATCAAAAAGTATATTAGGATATTAAAATTTCATGTAGAGCAATTGTGAAAAAATTCTAAATATGTTGCTTTGGAGAGGGCAATAAGAAAACAGCTGCAAAACACTGGATTAGAGGTGTTCCACTATTTTCATTCAAGTTGTGATATATATATGTCATACAGAAAAATGTAAAACAAAAAAAAAATTACAGGCCCCATGACCCAAGACCCAGATTTAACAGATGTTAACATTTTACCAAACTCTCTTCAAATACCTTTTTCAAAAGACATGTACAGTATATAGAGAACTGCCCAATTCAAACCTCAATCTTTCCCTTCCATCCTTTTCTTACACAGCAAGATATTATGTCTCCGGAGAATAAATAATTTTAATGGTATTTTGTGTATCTTTTTCTAAGCTCTGAGAAGTTTCATACAACAAATAATCCCTTGCTCAGACTTTCTTGAATTCTTAAGATTTTTAAGTATCTTGGTATATCACTATGTCGTAATTTGAAAAAATTAAAATTTATTGTGTAAATACCCCTTTTCTCATTGTCAGTTGGTGCAGTTTTTAATGGATAAAACCCCTTTTAATCACAGATGTTCTAAGGTGTTGTTTGATCCCCTAGCTTTACCCCAAGGCATTAAAGCTTATGCTTGTTGGGTGCAGGGTCTCCCTTTCCCAGTATTTTTTTTCCCCCAAATTTAGTGAGTTTGAGCTGTTTATTTTAGATTCCCTACTGGCCTTTACATGAATGTTATACCTCTACAACAGTTTGCTTTCTGACGGATATGTAGTAGCTTAAGTTCTTGGAGTGAGAACAGTATTCCTCCTGAGATCATCAGTTAAGTGCCTAACACATGTGGCTGGCTCTCATCTCTCCTAAACAATCATACTAAGGTCAATATTTTTGTTTTATATGCAATAATAAGTTATATATCTAACAAAGTATCTTATTAACTTACAGCAAAATTAAAGAAAAAAAAAAAAACCTCCTCCATTACTCATAATGGGAAGTATTCTCTTCTTACAGAGTGGTTAAGATCAAATTGCTACAAGCACTCAGTACAGTGCCTTTTGAGTTTTAGGTGCTTAATAAATATTTCCCCTTACTTCTTTTAAAAGCCTTGATATCAGGGCGCCTGGGTGGCTCAGTCGTTAAGCGTCTGCCTTCGGCTCAGGTCATGATCCCAGGGTCCTGGGATTGAGCCCCACATCAGGCTCCCTGCTTCTCCCTCTCCACTCCCCGTTTGTGTTCCCTCTGTGTCTCTCTCTGTCAAATAAATAACATCTTTAAAAAATAAATAAATAAAAGCCTTGGTATCTCTTGATACTGATTTTAATGGAGTCTCATTTGCATAGCAAATACTTTTCAAATCATCTAAAGCAGATCCTGAATGCTACTGCCTTTTGTTTTATTTACCTAATCAGGATTATGCTGATTTTATTCATGTTACTAATAGTAGGAGGCAGAGCCATGCTAGGTTGGGATGAAGAGTACTTGCATTATGCTGAGTGACTCCCTAAATCTTCACCGTATTTGCCTCACTTGCCTCATACTATTTCCAGCCCTTGTATAAGGCATAAGTGGAAAACCACCATGTGGAAATATGAGTTTTATATATTATATACACTGTAGTAAAACATTTGTTTTTGGCTGTGTAGTACCTACTTTCTCTCTTGATTTCATAGCTCTATGCTTTTCCTTTGGAGAACAAGGCTTTTAAACTCTCACTTCATGTGGTTTATATGAAACTTCACTCCTCCTATCTTAAGGGTGACATATATGACCCATACTTAGTCTGTAAGAGTGCCAAATCCCTCCAACAAAAGGAAAAAGTACTGGGGCGCCTGGGTGGCTCAGTCATTAAGTGTGTGCCTTCAGCTCAGGTCATGATCCCAGAGTCCTAGGATTGAGCCCCACATCAGGCTCCCTGCTTGGCGGGAAGCCTGCTTCTCCCTCTCCCACTCCCCCTGCTTGTGTTCCCTCTCTCGCTGTGTCTCTGTCAAATAAATGGATAAAATCTTAAAAAAAAAAAAAAGGAAAAAGTACTAATTTCAAGTTTATTTCATTTAAAGTAACTAAAAAATTCCATGATACATTAGCTGTTAGGGCTTTTGCTACAGGTTTAAATTACTAGTACTTCTCCATGATGAATTTTCTTTTTTTAAATCTAACTGAAAATGAACTATCATCACAATTATCAGGATAATGGTTAGCAGCTCTGGGCACAGCTCTGTACAGTTTAAAAAAAAAAAATCTGTACAAGAACTGGAAATGCTTCTAATTGGACCTATTTGGGTCATATGCTCAATTAATGAAATAGAGTGGAATGGTTGTGCATTAACCACAAACAGGTCAATTCCTAGACACCAATGTTCTTACACTTGTTAAAGTCCCAGGGTGCAGCTGTGGCAAGAAGTGTGGAGGTCTAGGACAAGGCAGTCCCAAATGTGCCACTCTGGCATACTGATTATTAAGAATGCCCTTCCCCTTCCCACTGTGTCTCCAGAAAGCTGGAAATAAATCTCCCACATGAAAGGCACTCTCCCTAAGATATCCTTATCACCACATAGGGAATTCAGAGGCAAGAAAGTTGTATAAACAAGCCTTGTTACTTTCAGTAATTTACAACCACCGCCCATAGTGTTTAGAATCCTTTACTATTTAAAGCTTCAAAAGGTTAAGTTTTCTTTATCTTGTCAATTCCTTGCTGATTAATGTCTCTCTGTATTGGGAGTAGGCAGTTAGGTTCTAACAAAACACGTGGAGGCCAACAAGGAGGAAATTATGGCTAGCTCTTGGGAAAATCAGAGGCCTGTCCTGGCAGCATTCCACAAGAAACCTGATCAAAGCAGACAGGCCCCAGATGATGGATGCCATGACAGGAAACCCCTGACCAAATTAGGAAGAAAAAGTACAAAACCCTGCTTCCTACCCCAAGTAATAAATATTCCACCCTCTAGTTAACAACTGTCAATAAAAGATAGAAACCCAACCTTCAGGGCACATAGCTTGTAGCTCACTCTCTTGAGCTCACTTGCTCTTCTATCTCTAGAGTGTACTTTTCACTTTATTTATTTAACATATAATGTATTGTTTATTTCAGGGGTACAGGTCTGTGATTCATCAGTCTTACACAATTCACAGTGCTCACCATAGGACATACCCTCCCCAATGTCCATCACTTTTCACTTTATATAAACTTTCCCACTTATGTCACTTATCCACTCTGTTAAGAGTGTCTTCCTTGAATCTTTTCTCAAGACAAGACAAGAGAACTTTCGATGACTCCTTCAGGATGGGCTTGGTTGAAAACCCAGGGCCTAGGGTCTCTGCAGTTCACCTGGCAACATCTGCTTAAAATATATAAAAGCATAGGACTTGGACATTTCTTTGAGACTCAATGCTACTATTAGGCCTTCATGTACATGTAATTCTAATTTGTTTTTTCCTACTATTAATCTGTCTCATGTCAATTTAATTCTTAGACCAGTAAGAAGAATCTTGAAGGAAACTTTTTCCTCCCCAACAGTTGGCTAGTTGGCAGGATAAATTTCAACTGGCTAAATATTGTTCACCCTGGGATTGCCGTAGCTGAGAAATTCTGGGACATCTGATAAACAGCTAGCAAAAGTAAGATTTTACCGTGTCAGCCTCCTGGAATCTGTCTGCAAGATCTGGTGGAACAAGAGTGAGGTGAATCCTTTTTCTTTCTAAATTTAGCATTAGCAGGAAAGTATTTTTGGAAATACTCATGGGCTCAGCATCTCTGATAAATTCAATAGAGTACTCTTGATTTTACTAATCCATTTCCTCCCCAGAGATGGTCACTATTTTTGTCTTTTGTGTTGTTATAAAAGGGAATTCCTAGAGGGAAATACCAGCATAGGCCATAAGATTGTTGAGTTCATAGTTATCAGATGGGCATATTTTCGACAAACTTTGCTGTGGGTCCCACACATAAAATCTGGATAAGGTTTTTCCTTTTGTCTTGAGAACTTGATTTTCTCTGGTCTCCACCATGCAGACAATGCACTTACTGGGGTACACCTTGGTAGCCAAATAAGAGTGGGGTTCTGAGACATAAAGTTGCTAGCAGCACTCTCTGTCTAGCCATGACAGCCCTCAGAAAGTAAGTCATAAGAGGTCCCAGTCCATAAGGGACTTCTGTGCTCTTAACCTTTGTTGCTTGTTAGTGCTGAAATGTCCCACTCCAGTAGCACCTGCCTGGTGTCACAGATTAGTAGGTCAACTGGAGGCAATTCAGGTTTTTGTGGGTGATCAAAGACACTGTTCTCACTAAAGCATCCTTACTGCCTGTGTAACAAAGGCATTTGCTTTCTCAGACTATTTTTGGGAGTAAACTTTGCTGATGATGGGGACTGTATCATCTATACCCTCTCCAGGGATGCCTCTTGCACCCATGGTCTAAGCCTAGAAATTGCCCCTGGGTATTTCCAAAAAAAAAAAAAAAAAGGCTTTTTGGTTTGAGTTGCTATTAATATTAGTAAGAGCCTACTCATCAACTGTCAGACATTAAATCTTTTAAATTGGCTACATTTCAAAGGAAAATAAAATCCTTATACAGAGCTCTCAATTGTCTTATTAGTATACTTACTAGGGGTAGGGACTTAGGGACTCCCTTAACAAGGTGGAAGAACAGAAGTTAGACTTAAGACAAAAATTGATGTCCACATCCAACGTAAATTCCCCTTCTTAAAAACCAGCTCCATCTGCCTGTTTTAACTTACCCTTCCTTTTAAGATTTACACAGAGCACTCCAGCCTCAACTCCAGAGTCAGTGTATATACGTTACTCATATAAATGCTAAAACCCATGAAGTGAATTTAACAGAAGCACTGAAGACAAGTGATAGGGCTCACTTTGCTTTTTTTTTTTTTTTTTTTATGTCACTTGGCAATTTCTTACAACTCCTACTTTCTAAAGCTCTACAATCAGGCTCTGCCAGCTTTAGGCATTCTTATGCCATGTCCTTTGCAGATATACCCTGGATTCCCACCCTCCCACCCCAAACCCAGGAGGGAAAAAATTTCATGTCCCTTGGAATAGCAGCAAATCTTATAACTTATAAAGCCCAAATTTACCTCCACTTTCAGAAGATCCCACCAAATTTAAAGAGAAATTGGAAAGATTCACATCCTCCCCACTAAAAAAGACACACACAATTTTTCCTGGCCCTCCTACAAATGAACAGCAGCAGAAGGCTGAAATTCAGGGGCTAACAGAAGCCAAGATTGAATTGTGAAGAAAGAAGGCTTTAGTTAACATGATTTATACAGACTTCTTTTTTTTTTTACAAAGATATAAATCTTCTGATTCCCACTTTAGGTGGAAATCTCCCAGATCTAAGGAGACAAGTTTAGTTAAAAAGGCCGATCAATATCTTGATATTCAGGCTGTAATTCAGTTCTTTCTGGGAATTAGCAACAACTTTGCCTGGCAAATCTCTACAAAACCAGAAATGCAACTCTAGAAGCAACCCCCACCATCTCTACCAATCCCAAAACCTCACCTATTCCTCTCAAAATGCTTATAGGTATTATAAAAAATCAGGATACTGAAACAGAATTGTCCTGTACTTAAAAAAGGAAGGTAAATTCTAAATAGCAATTACCCTATAATTCTTAGGAAAAAAAAAAACCTTACATTCTTTGTCCCTGAAAGTTATAAATCTTGTTATCTCTGAAGTGTACACACAGCCCACAATTGCCTGAGTAAAGGAAAAAAAGAAGGAAGTAGGTATTTTTTAAACATACAAACTGCAAAAGGGTTCTCTTGCCCCTTTCTCCTCAAATATTAATAATGGTAAGTTTTCTCCATCATTCAGTATGTGTCTATTGTGGATATATGCCATTTTCCAGTTAGAATTGCTCAAATGATTTTGTAAAAGAGCTCTATTTGATTGGCTTATAGAAAATTAAGCACTTATTTAAGTTTTGCATTCATAAAAATTCTCAAAAAAAAGAAACTCAATCCAAATGAATTTCAAGTTCACGTGAACTGGGAAAATATTCAGTATTAAAGCTAACTTAAGGTTAAGAAATTATGAATTATGTCTCATGTCAATTTAATTCTTAGACCATCTAAAGGAACTTTGAATAATCGAGGCAAGCAAAAGAAGTGTGGGTCATCACAGCGGAAAGATGATTGAAGTCTTGTCTAAGACATCAAAATCTTTATGTCACCTGGAATTGGTGTGAGTTAAGAACCACCACAACCACTACAAGAGCTAATATTTATTGAGAACTTGACCACACACACACACACACACACACACACACACACACACACACACACACCCCAGACTTGTTTTAAGTATTTTATATTCACCAAATCATCTTTACAACAACCCTACGATAAGTATTGCTTATCTCCATGGAAACTGATAGACCCTGCCCAAGGCGATAAAGCAATTAAACCTCAGAAACAAGATTTGATGTGAGAATCTACACCTATAAAACCACTGTAATACACTAGTTTTCAGTAAATTAGGCTGAATTTCCTGTCATTGTAGAAAGAGTTTTATAAAATGATTTTTTTTAAATATTGCTTTTTCCATATCTAACAGAATTATATGTTCTAAGAGATAATTTTATTTAGATCTTGGTTCACTATTCCTGTCATAATTCTTAATAATTTCAAAATCCACTTAGATGATCCTTTTCATACTCAAGTTTCTCAATTTCTTTAATTCATCTCTTTTCCATGACCCTGTTTTCACTTAACTACCTGGTTCACATCCTAGAACTTATAGACACTAATTACTGTATTCTCTCTGCCTTTGCCAATTTGTCACATTATTCTCTTATTTGGACCTCTCAAATTTCTACTTCCTACCTCTAGTAAATAACTCCAACAGATCTTCAATCATACTGCAATCTATATATAATTGATCACACCATTTTTCCATTGTTTCTCAACCTTCATTTTCTCACTTTGCTCTTTACCCAGATCTCTTTTTATGTCTTTTCTTTATAATTATTCCCTTGAGTATATCAACACCTTTTCCTTCCTCTCACTTTGTTGTATTCATCTAGGAAAATTCCAACTTTGATTAAATTCAACTCTTGTCTACTCGATGGCAACGAGGCTAAACATCATTGGAGGAAAACACAAAATCATTTGACTAGTCTCACTTAAATTAACAGACTTCAACTGACCACTTTAAGTACTGTCTAGCCATCCTTCTAAGAATCTATTCACTCTGCCACTTTCTAAGTGTCTATTTTACACCTTCTTTTCTTTCCTCAATCCAATACTCTTTCCCTCGGCGACCTTGCTTCCTATTTCACGGAAAAACTATCATACAACTTTTACATGCTCCTCCTATATATCCAGCAAACTACAAACATCTAGGCCTACACAATCAGTCCTTTCTCCCTGCTATTAATGAGCCATTTACACGCCCATCTTTAAAACTAACTCTTCTATTTGCATACCATATCTACATCTCCAACAATATCCCTCTCCTTCGTGCACCATATTTGTTTTTTCCTCTGCTAGGTTAGTCCTACTGGATTAGTCCATACAAACCTGCTATATCTTCAATCTTTATAAAACAAAACAAAATCAAAACCCTTCTTGATACTATTCCCCCCCTGCATTAACAGCCCATTTCTATCCCCCTGAGAGCAAGACTCTCTATCATGGTTGTCTTCAGTTCTCACTATATTAAATTCCTCTCTACCATTCTCTTTAATACCTCCTCTCATTTCTTTCATTCATCAGATCAGTTTGTCAAGGAGAGATCTGTCAAGAACAGATCTGATATATTTCACCAGCCCTTCCTACCTGAGATATTTTGTTTGGTTTCTACCTATTCTTTATATACCTGACATCTAAAAATGAGCATGTTCTGGGGTTCACTTCTCCATACTTCTAATTCTTATCTTTAAAATTCCCATTTTCATTATTTCACAATGCTAGGAGACAAAAGCTATGATTCACAAAAGCATTCCAACAAAGACCAAGTCTCTGGGCATTGATTCTGGTGAAGTTATTATTATATACTCACAGGACAGTATTAATAAGAACAAATTAAATATAGCAAAATTTTCTTATTAACACATAGCTGAAGCTAATTTCACTAAGATAACACAATACTTTTGTATGGGAAACATTTACACCCTTATGTGATAATCTAATCGATTTAAGGGCACCGAAATAAGACTAAATTAGGGCAAGAATACAAATTTCCTAAAGTGGGGAAAATCCCCCACTACTAAAAAAACCCAAAATAAACAACAAAAAAAAACAAGTCATAGCCAAACAAAACCACTCCTAAAATAATTACAAGAAATAAGAAATACTATTACCATAAAAAAGTATGTTTAACTGCATTGGTATCCAGGTAAGAATGAAAAAAAGGGCAGAGGGCAGTATCTGTAATCATAAAAGAGAATTCCTATTTAGTATTGTAAAATTACCTTCAAAATTTTATGTAATTATCAAATTACACTTTCCAAATGTATTAAACAAGATAAAAAAATTAAGAACATTATTTTATTGGAAAGAAAATAATTTATTATATATGAGGAAAATGATTAAAATACATGTAATATATCTCCAATAAACTGATTTAAACGCATATAGATTTAATTTTTAAATATACTTTAAAAGCTGTTACGCACAGTTCCATACTCCAGGTGTCAATTTCTTCTCCTTAAAGTTGGAAAGCAGTTGGAAGACATGGAATCAAAAGGAACCTAAAACACCATAAGAGTTCATTAAAAATAATTATGATTATAAAAGTTCATTAGTTTTTAGTTATTTTAAAACACATTCATATTTAGAAAATTAGTGAATCATGTCAGTACTACAAATTTTTAATTGTCTAAATAAAAAGCTGATATAGAAACTGTGATTTATAACATTAAACATTTTAACTGTATCTACAAAAAACAGCAACTTCAATATCTCTAATCTTTTGTACTCTTGAATGATAATAATTATTAACAGAATTTTGAATTGTTTTCCTAGTACTACCAAGAGCAGGATTTGCAAGACATGCAGAGGCTCCAATTCTTGATTTTCCTACTTACAGAAGGTTGGATGGCTAGGTTGGTATAAGCACCCAACCATTTTAATCTAACAAATTAGTATCCAAACTGGTCAGCCCTCGGAACTACTAAAGACACCTTTTCAAATTAGATTCTTGGTCCCATTCCCAGAAATTCTGATTTATTAGTTTTAGAAGAGAGTCCAGGAATCTTTAAATGTAAAAATCCTTCTTCAGTGATTCTCAACCTTGGTCACACATTAGGAGATCTGAAAAATTCCAGTATCTATGCTGGGCCAGTCCAATTAAATCAAAATGGGGAGAAACCCAGGCATCAGTACATTTTAGCCTTTTTTTTTTTTCTTCATCAGATTTTAAGTTTCCCAGGTGATTCCAAAATGTGGCCAAGATTAAGAACCACTGGGGCGCCTGGGTGGCTCAGTTGGTTAAGCGACTGCCTTCGGCTCAGGTCATGATACTGGAGTCCTGGGATCGAGTCCCGCATCGGGCTCCCTGCTCAGCAGGGAGTCTGCTTCTCCCTCTGACCCTCTTCCCTCTCGTACTCTCTCTCTCTCATTCTCTGTCTCTCAAATAAATAAATAAAATCTTAAAAAAAAAGATTAAGAACCACTGTTTTAGGTAATTCTGGTCATCAACCCGTCTGGAAACCACTGTTACTACATATACCTACCAGATTGTTTCTTTTCACTTAAGGTGCTACCCTGAGTCAACATTATGTCTTCTTCCCTCTGTTCCTCTTTTCTCATTCCTTTTGTTTTGTTTAGAGAAAGAAAGAGGAAAAAAAAATACTTCTACTGGCTACCTATTTCAAAGGAAGTATCAATAATAAAACCTCAGATATGAGGTCTGCTACTCTTGGAATTTACAAAGAAATTCAGTTATTTTAATTTTCAATAAATATTTTTAAAAGAAAAAAAATCCTTTCCCCAAATTTTACAATACGTTATATAGAACACCTAAACCAGATACATCATAAAACAGAAATCATATGTTATTGAATTAGGTTTAGGAAATACATAAATGTAAGAAACAAGACTAAATTGTGTTGAAGCAGATGCATACATTCTCCAAGTAAGTTGACCTGATTCACTAACTTTCCCTAGAAAAATTACATAACCTCAAGAACAGTATAGAAAATTCAGCAACAGATCTAAAAAACACGTAAGTGATTTGTCCAATCAACATTGGTAATTTTAGAAATATCTCATTTGAATAAATTAGAAAAAAAACTATTGCTTAATCTGAATCAATGGGTAGGGGAGGGACAAAACATTTCTAGGAAAAACAGAAAACTGCCCCAAAAAGGATACAACAAGAAAGGATACACTTTGTATGACAGTAATACAGCAGTATTTACGCAGGAATGCTTCTAAAGAAGAACAGCAGAATGCAATTTAATTTTTTTCTCAGTTCTCACATTAGATTTATAAATAAATGATTTTTTCAAACACACACTGAAAATTGTTAATTTTTAACCATTCCACTAAGGTATTTGTAAGAATTCTGACTATATCAGTATAGATACGTCACAAAATTCAAATATTCAAGGCATTTCACAAAAAGAATAAACATTAAACAAAATTTTCCCTTATTTAGTTATATTATTTTTTCAGCTTAATACAAGTTGACTGAGTTATATATTATATATAACTATATATATAATATAATATAAAGGCAGAAAGATTTAAAATAGAACAAAAAGAATGTATTTCCACTCAGGTTTCTTAAATCAATATAACACAAATTTTGAAGTTTAAAATGATTAATTCTATCATTTTTATTCATTAAATTACTTAAGTATGCATTAAAATTACTTGTTTGAAAGGCAAAAGATTTCACTCCACAAAAAAATATGTAAATATTTGTGACATGTGCAATCAGTAATGCAAATTCTTAGGCCCCATTAAGAGTGACCAACTGGTCTTGGCTTGGTGGACCCTTTCCCGGTTTCAGCACAGGAAAACTGGCATGGTAGACTATACAAGGCTCCTACTCCAGGCCTACTGCATCAGAATCTCTGGATGAGGGTGAAGGAAGCCTAGCTGTTTTATCAGCCCTTCAGGTGACTGTAATACATGTTAAAGTTTAAGAATCACTGCTTTCCTGTAGGTTGAAAAGTTTTAAGACAAAGACATATTACCCTCATAAACTCATTCTCCAAACTTAATTTTACATACACATGGGCTTTATTCTGTAGTTATAATTTTGAAATTTATTGAGAATTAACTGCATAGACAGTGACACACAGAGAGTGATAGAGACATGGATGGATAGATGGATCAACTGATCAATTATCCTTTAAAAACCTTAGGAAATACCTGAATTATCACTCTAGAAGGCTTTTATACTTCATTTTATCTCAAGAAAGTCTTGTTCTTTTATTATGTTATATCCACACTTACCTTCATTTATTTTTAACACTTCCTTTTTCCTTCTTTAGAATCTTGTTTTGGTCTAGCAGATCGAGCAAACTGCTAATATTTAAAAATTAAGGTTTCTTTCACAAAAGGACAAGTAGTCTTAAATAATTACTAAAAACTTCCTAATGTAGGGCAGTACAGTTTTTAAAATGTATCTCTTATACTTGTCTTCCTACTCTCGACTATTTGTCAAATATTTTTTTTTTTATTTTTGAGTACCTCCTACCTGCTGCCCATGATTTGCAGAAGTAAAAAATTGACCTTTTCTTTATATTTTTTACACCTAGATCTTCACTCCATCTATCCCACTGATTTCTAGTTTGCAAACTGCATTAACTACTAAAAGCAGAATGTTTAATCAATGATATATTTTGGTTAAAATTTTCAAATAGAAATATGAATTATAATATCTATAATAAAACATAAAAGAGTAAAACTACAATGAATCATATCTTTTTTTAATGACTCCAAGTGTATTTGTAGATACTTTAGTGTTTTAGGCTTAGCCTAAAAATGTACTTCTGATCTGTATAAATGAAATGTTTAGACATGGCTAAATTATAATAACCTCATGCTACTGAGGTTCCTTTATTTTCCAATAAAAATCTAACTACCCATATGACTCAGCTAAGTATGTTTATAACTGAGTAAGCTAGAATACCAGCTGTTGAGATTTCTAAAGGATAACTTAAAAATTAGTTTCAAGGGGCGCCTGGGTGGCTCAGTAAGTTAAGTGCCTGCCTTCGGCTCAGGTCATGATCCCAGGGTCCTGGAATCAAGCCCTGCATCGGGCTCCCTGCTCAGCAGAAAGTCTGCTTCTCCCTCTCACTTTGCCCCCGCCCCAGTTCTGTTTATGCTCCATCTCAAATAAATAAATAAAATCTTAAAAAAAAAAATTAGTTTCAAGTATACCCTTCTACTAAAAAACACATTGTCTTTGGAATGGATTATTTAAAGGATACAACCACCATAGGTTTTCCAAAAAGAACATATCCATTAGCTTCCTTTAAGGCTTTTGCTGCTGCTTTTTCATTTGGAAGTCCAATGAAAGCTTGTCCTTTCATGCGACCTTCTTTCATCAAACGTATATCAAACCTAGGAGTCAAGGAAGAAAAAGCGGTTTTGATTTGAAGAATATCAAACAATTTTGATCACGGGAATAGAAATGTGTTGAACATTTTAAATGTTTGTTGCCATTTCAGAGTAAAAATGACTATACTGTCTTATTAGAACATTACTTGGACTTCCTAAAATTACGTTTTGTATACTGTTCTAAAACTGATTCAAAGTAAGTTTGATAATGAGTTTATATCTATCCTTCTAAAGCTCTGTTAAGTGTATTTATGTAATTTAAAAATCATAATACTAGGAACTCTAAAAACACTTAAATTTTTATTTCCTATCTCTATGTTTAAAAAAAATTTCATACAGCCAACTCAATACTATCTATTCAAGTGACAATAAAACAACAATATAACGAAGAATAGGAAGGCTCAGAGGAACCACAAAAAAAGTGACACAGAGCTTCAGAGTAGGAAATGACCTTACTGATCTAGTCAAAATCATTTTACAGGTGACGTAAAGAGAATGCATGACTGCTTCAAAGTCATAAAGACAGCTAAAATTAGAGTAGAAACACAAACCAGATTTTTTTATTCCAAGTGTAATGTTCTATTATTCCATAACGTTCATTTTTCAACATTTTTGAAAACGATATTCAAAAATCAGAAAAACCAGACCATAATTTACAACTAAAGTACTTCCTACAATTCCAATAATCTATACAGAGCATTAAAAAATGCAGTGACTTTTTAAATTCACATAATTACTCCCACAAAAAGCAATTATTAATTTATCATTTTGATGTATATAGCTTTTTCCATAGAGAATTATTTTCCCCCGCAAATTTTAATTACAGCAACACTAAAAATAGAGGAAATGAATGTATACAAATATTTATGTACATGAAACATCTCATACATATATTTTTTTTCTGTTTCTTATAATCATGATTCAAAGGTAGCAACAAGAAAAAGGACAAGTACTTTGCATGCGTAGCAAAAGAAACTTTTGGTATACTGTTAATAAAAGATATCTGCCACTAATGAGTATAAACAGGCCACATAAAACATCAAAAGATTAAAATAAAACTCAGTTCCGGGCGCCTGGGTGGCTCAGTCGTTAAGCGTCTGCCTTCGGCTCAGGTCATGATCCCAGGGTCCTGGGATCGAGTCCCACATCGGGCTCCCTGCTCAGCGGGAAGCCTGCTTCTCCCTCTCCCACTCCCCCTGCTTGTGTTCCTGCTCTCACTGTCTCTCTCTGTCAAATAAATAAATAAAATCTTTAAAAAAAAAAAATAAATAAAAAAAAAAAAATAAAACTCAGTTCCAGTTATCCTCCATTTTACCTCCACTCAAAGTCTTAACTCTTTACCTTTTCTACTTTTCCCTACTTCTAACTTATATGGCCAAGGGTCCTATACACTTTGGAGCTAACTAATTATGGCATTTTAAAAAATAAAATTCTAACTCGAAACATTAGCTTTTATTATCATTTTCAAATCCTATCCCTCTTTTGCTCTCACAAAATTGGGAGCCTTAATGCAGACTAATTAAAAGAAGGGAAGTTACTGCCAAGGTTAAGAATCTGAAAAATTTTGCCGGACTGCTATATATACTCCTGAATGAATCATTAATGCAGTTGTTCTCAAAGTGTAGTCTTTGGACCAATAGCTTTGGCATCATCCATGAGCTTCTTATAAATAGAAAATCATAGGCCCTACCTCAACTTCGATGGACCCAGCAAATGCTGTTACTAAGCTCTTCAGGTGATTCTTATGCAGGTTAAAGTATGAAAATCACTGCTTTAGAGCTAGGGATTAAGGATGGAATTTATGCTGTCTGTATATTGGAACTCAGTCATAAATATTAGTGTGTGTATTGTTTAGGCCTGCTTACATGCTACAAAGATAGAATTGAGTAGCTCCAACAGACACTGTATGGCCTGTAATAAAATAAAAATATAAAATGTTTCTATCTGCCCATTTATGAAGAATTCTGCTGACTACTGCTTTAGATATCTGAAAATTATGCAACATGAGGGCATTTCTTCCTATAATTTTTATCTCTAAAGGGAAAGTGCTGGGATTAAAAAAAAAAAAAGGTTAATTTGTAACAGATAAAAACAAAACATAATTTGAGAATATGAATCCCACTTACATTATCCGTTGTGTTTCTGAGGAAAAGTCAACATATCTCCCAAAAATAAATTTAAGGTCCTAGAATTTTAATAAGAAAAAGACAAGTAAGAAGGTTCAGGGAAAAAAAAAGTAAAACAATAAAGTCAATTTACAAATTTCTATTTACCTTTTCTTGAACATGTTTAGCTAAATTCTTTACATAAATTCTACAGTTAGGTTCACCAGGTTCGTAACTTCTGAAAACTGAAAGTGTTTCCATTTCTTATTAAAAGCAAAACAAAAGAAGGACATACATTAGGATATTTTCATTACTTTTCTCAACAAAAAACTATAACAACATTCAAATACAAGTGTTAAATAGAACAAGCATTATGAAAATGTCAAAACCATAACCATTAATAGCAATGTTATTAATAAAAATACTCATTAAAAATCAGAATTGATAATACGAAAATAAGCTTAAAAATTTCAGGCCATCTAGAATAACTAAAACTTGTCCAATAAAATATCTACTATTGAAGCTCCTTTACGATAAAGTTACCTTATTAAAAAAAGATTGAAGCAAATAAATAGGTTATCAATCATTTGTGTCATTGTCTTGCTTTAAGTCAATTTCCCAAACCACTAAGCACCAACACAATCAGATGTAAGAATGAATTACTCAAACCTAATCAAGTAATTCACACAAACTGGCTTCTACCACTACTCCTAGTATCAATAATCAGTTCCTGACAGCAGGTGTTCTATGCAAAAATGCTGGTTGGAAGTTTATTTCCCATTATTATGGGAAATATTATAACATGCTACGTGTCAATCTAAAACTCCTAAATAATTTCCTAAAATGTACTAAAAGCAGGAAAAATTCTTTATTTTTCTTTAGAAGAAAGAAAGAAAGAAATTTCTAAATTCTTTAGAAGAAAGAAGTAAGAAAACTATCATGTTAGGATAGAAAATCCTTAAACACAGACTTTTAATTACCAAGTAACTGAAAATTTTTTTTTTAAACAACTGCTTTGCATGCATCTCAAACACAGAATTGTAATGATATATCCACTGAATTTGGAATACAAAACTCCAGACCATAGGCCTCTTAATTTTTTTAAATGTTATATAAAAAGTTTTAGGAATGAAAACAAAAATATTTTATCCAATCATAGACAGACTGAAAACACTATATCGAGAGATACTTTCCTCCCTACAAAATATGGGTATTAAAACCAAAAGCAGTGATTAAAAACATTAACTGGAAACATGTTTTGATACATATTCTTTAATTAGGTAAAGAACACGAAGAGATTTGTTGTTTCTGACACATCAAAAACACAGAATAAGCACTGGTTTTATTTCATGAAATTACCTTCTCTAGAAATTCTGCCTTTTTCCAACTCCCTTCTGGAAATACATTCTGACGGCATTTCATCACAGTCCTCTTTAATCTCTTCTGTGGTGTTCAAATTAGGTTTAGGGAAGATTTTTCCAAAACCTACATTGGGTGCATCACTTTCAGGAGCAGGTAAATCTAAAAGTTAACATTAACATCAGCCATTAAAAATTCCTACCCTTCAAAACAGGTTTTGTTTTCCATTTTTAGTCTTTAAGATATCTTTTGGCACTAAAACTCTTTAGTGTTCTTCTCAATGCTTTAGAACAGGGGTAGGAAAACTTTTTCTGTAAAGGTTCAAATAGCAAGTATTTTAGGCGTTGCAGGCCATATGGTTTCTGTCATGGCTATTAAACTCTGCCACTGTAACATGAGAACAGCCAGACAATAGCTAAACAGCCAAATGGTTGCTTGGTGGGTGTACTTACAAGGGCCTGCAAAGTGGAAAGAAAATGAATTCATTTTCAACGTATTTAGTCTGAGGTGCCAGAGGGGCACCTCGAAAAGATAAAATGCATTGGGCAAGATAGGCAGAATATGTGTTGGGGGGGTCAATAGTAAGTATTCTGTTTAACCTATCCACTTTGAACTATTAATAATTATATGAAATAAATCTGTAGTTCATTAAATAAATTACATAATTATCAAAGGCATTCCGTAATGGAATGTGCTCATTCAAGATTATTCATACAGTGGGTTTGAAGACTTCATAGTACTACACCAGAATATTATGAAACAGCCTTCAATCTTCAATCTTACTGAAGGTGATTAAGAGATTAAGATCAGCATATATCCTGAAATCATAAGACAAATGAAAATTTGAGGATACCAAAAAGCTTCATTAAGCCTTTCCCCACCCTCCCACCAAAAAGAAGTCAATTCTACTCTTAGAACCTATACGAAGTGAAGAAAAACAAGTATTCACACTAAAGAAATTACTCAATTAGGAAAATTCAAAAACACCACAAATTTTTAATTTTAGATAGCAACATAATGGATTTCATTTACAAAACATGAATTTTAGCTTCATCAAAAATTAAACTGGCACAGTAAGGATAGGGTTAAATATTCACTAGAAAAATTCTAGTCATACTACCAAAAAACAAGCAAAAAACTAAAAAGCTGTGAAAATGATGCAAAGAACATGCTACACTTAGAATTATAAAAAGTCTCTTTATAATGTTGACAAACTGTTGTACAAACAGATCTCCTGTGGCCTGAAAGTATCAATAAGAGAAAAACTTAAGACTGCTTCTCCTGTTACTTCAACGTTACTAATTGACACTGATGTAAAATGGGAGGACTGTCATCCTCTCATACTGGTCTACACCCTTGAGTAAATTAAGCTTAAAAAAGTAAAAATTTGTGTCTGGGGACTAACATGAAATAAGAGAGAAAAATATACAAAAAGAAAAATTGATAAATATTGAAACAAAAAAGGAGCTTATCTGTGCCCTACCTACTGTTCACTTATTCAACAAACAATAGTTAATTTTTAGACATTTGCACCATGCCAAGCATTTTATTTTACTTGGATCATCTTGTTTGTTTCTCACAGCCAATATTTATCATCTGCTCTTCTGTGATAGGCACTGTGCTCTGGGGCAGGGGTTCTGCACATGCTGCCTCTCTGGTGGAGATTATGACCCAATGGCTGACCCAAGCCCACCCTTAATGCCAGCAGGGCCAGGACAAGAGTACAAATGGAGGTCTCATACCATACATTGAAATATTGTGAAGTTACAAATCATGTCTAACTGTTAAATATGTTCTATTCTCCATAATAATAATAATAATAATAATAATAATAAAAGCAACTATCTGAAAAGGCAATGCTTTCTCACTAATCTTGGAAAAGACAGGAATTAAAATCAGTTTTTCCACTCACTATATTTGCAACACTTACTGGAACTCTGATTGCATATTCACACAAATGCTCAAAGATACATGTGCAAAAGTGTATGTTCCAGTAGTTTCTCAGATAGTAAAAACAGGAACAACCTCAACTTCTATCAACAGAGCATGATTAAAGATTCATATAACTGTACTATGTAGTATTATGCAGCCATAAAAAAATAAGGTAAAATTTTTATATTGATACAGTAAGCTACTCCCACTATACTTTAAACTCCTAAAGATCAGAGACCACATCTAACTTGTCCTTTAGTGCCTGGCATAGAGGCTGCTAGGCTGTATGCTTTCAATAAGTCAATATTAAGTCAATGGCAAACACTACATAAAACATGATGCCCATTTAAAACAAGAGGAGAAAATGTGTTTACACATATATAGGATAAGGTCTGGAAGAATAGCTATATTCCTAATTATTAACAATGGTAGTGAGATAGGGGACAGTGGGGTTTGAGATGGTAAAATTTTTTAAATTTTTACTTTATATGCTCCTGTTTTGATTACCTTTTCTGTAAGTTTGTATTATTTATGAAATTAAAATTAAAGAACAAAGGAATGCCATTATAGATAGTACCAAGTTAATGTCTACGATAAACAGTATCTGTAATTTTAATAAATTATCTTTTAAACTTAAGTATCTTAGTGATTAATCTTCCATGTCTTTTGGATAAAAAAATATTCACATGAAATCTACAATACATATAATAATCACACTGCTTGTTTCCTAATCAGTAATTCAAATATACTAATAAAACCACAGAACATCACATCTAACAATGAAAAAATAAGAAGTAGAACTGTTCTATTGTATTTTTCATGTAAACATCAGCAAAAACAAGACTCAATTTCACCCTAAAGTTCATTACTAACAAAAGGCAACAGTGATGGTTTCGTCATTAAGCATTAATTTTAGTTATATGAAAAAGTTCAAAATGGATAATACTCCATGACACTAAGGAAGGTTAACTGCGTATTTTAAACATTTAATTCTAACACAAAAAGCAGAATGAGAAAAATTTTTACACAGCATATTAGAGAACTAGAATGTGCTTACCATAATTTTGTTCTTCACGATTTTGTTCTTTTTCTAGATCTTTCTTAAATGCGGATGGCATGTCAGTAGATAAATGAAATTCAATTTTCTTATTACCTACAGGTTGTGGTTGGTCAAATACATCTGAAGGTAACAGCACTGGATGTAAACTGCTGTTTATAAATAGTGACAGTATTACTTTGCAATTGCAAATAAAATCCTAAGTAAAACATTAGTCCCATTTACCTTAAATTTAACACTGACAAAGTGCTCATAATACCACAGGCATTGCACAAAATAACTTATATTTAATACTTCAATAAACCCTAACAAATTTTCTAATATGGATACTATTAAACTACTAGTTAAATAAGGAGACTGAGATTAGGGGGTATCACTCATTAAATGACAGAGACAGTACTTGGGGACTACTGATTCCAAACTTAAAGATATTTACCAATATGCAAAGATGTTCATTCTATTTTTAATATAAGCATTTTTATGTACTGTATTCTACATACATAAATAAAGCTATGCTGTCCAATAGAATTGCCACTAGCCACGTGTCCTAATGAGCATTTGAAATATTGCTGCCCAAATATAAATATATAAAATACACACCACACTATGACAACTTTGTATTAATTATATGCTGAAATAATATTTTGGATATAATGGGTTAAATGAAATAATTATCAAAATTAATTTCATCAGCTTTTTAATCCTTTAATGTGGCTACTGGAAAACTGAATTTGGTTCACGTTATTTATCTTTAATTGTTTAGTGCTGCGATAGAGATTAAAAGCATGTGATGTGGTATCAAGACATATGTAGGTGAGAAACACATCGGTGAGAAACATACATCATATTTATACTTAATGTGAAATTAAAAAAAAAAACACAGATTAGGACTTATTCCTTCAAAATGGAAAAAAGGTTTCTAACAAACTCCTTTCTTAATTTTTGAAGTTACTTACAACTTCAAGGGAAATTTACATTGTAGAATAGCTAAATGAAATTAAAATTCCAATTAATTTTATGTGATTAATATATTAAAATATATAGAATCCCATGGCAAAGAGGCAGGTAAAATGTCTGCCAGAATTGTTTATAAATGACAGGGTTTAAGCAAGTAGACAAAGTACACAGAAAACCCTTATTTCATAATCCAAAACAAAATTACCTATGTGGAGCAGATGGTGTTTTCAACATATCCTTTATTTTTTGCTTTTTTCTCACGTGGTGCTGCTTTGTTGTTTTTGGCCTTTTGGGCTGAAGATTTGCTAGTTCCATTAGTTTGGCCATTCTACATTATGAAAAGAGTAAAGAATTCTTCATGTATAAGCATATAATATAAACTGGAAATTATACATGTTATATTATAAACTATGATCTATATAGCAGAAGTAGAGTTTCTAAGCCATCAATTAAGATAATTTAAAATAAGGTCAAGTTCTAAATTTCCTTGGTCAACTTTCATCTCACTTTAAAGGAACTGCAAATTTACTTATTTGAGAGAGAGCGAGAGAGAGAGTGTGCTTGTGTATGCACACGGACAAGCAGGGGGAGGGGCAGAGGGAGAGGGGGAGAGAGAATCTTAAGCAGCCTCCCTGCTGAGCATGGAGCCTAATTTGAGACTATCTCTCAACCCTGAGATCATATATGTCATGAGCAGAAATCAGGAGTCGGATGCTCAACTGACTGAGCCACCCAGGTGCCCCTCAATTTACCTTTTAAAGGTTTGTTTTATTATGAAAATTATTAGTTGTCCAAATAAAATGGCTGTACTTGATACCAGAAAGTTGAACAGGATACAGTAATACAACCTATGTAACTTTATTCCTTTTTTTGACTAATATTCAAAAAGACCTTATAAATACAGTATAACTATTTTAATTCTTATTCTAATTAAAGAGTCTAAACTGAAGTTATTTTTATTTTAAAGCATTTCCAAAATCATTACACATGAATCATTATATAAACAAGATAACTTACTTGAGGACAAAGTTTTCAATACTATACTTTGAAGTGGCTTTTTATAAGAAACTATCAAGGTGTGATAATTGATACACTGTACCCACTTTATCTTCATTATGAGTGTAGTATTTCAAACAGATCCTGTCTAGGCATTTTTGTATCTTCCACAGAATCAGACACAGTGTTTCCATACAGCAGAAGCTCACAACCACTAGTCACAGCTCTATTTCTAGTTACATTTGTGAAATTTGAAGCAAAATAAACATGCGCACAAAATGCAAGAAAGGAGAATGTGGTTGAACTAAGCTTTAAACCAAATGAGGAAAAATGCAAACAGATGAATGTGGTTAAAATAAGCTTTAAACTAAGTAACAAAAATGTAATAAACACATGCTATACATTTGTAAAGCCTCTTAACAAAGTTTGCCCAAAATTTTATGAATAAATCCAGTTACACAAAACATGTTTCTATTCACAAATTGCTCACCCAAAACAGACTAAGCCTCTCAAAAGTGCCAGGCATAAATTAGGTAATCAATAAATATTTGCTAAATAGTATAGTTTTTTTTTGTTTTTGTTTACATTTCCAAAAGACAGAAAAGCATGAAACATTGTTTCTTGCAAAGACTTTATTCTCATTACTCAAGATGAATTACTTGTAGAATTCCTCACTACATCCCCAAATAGAAACCAAAATAAAAAAAAAAAAAAAAAAAAGGTTTTTGGCCAGCCTGCATAAAGCATTCCTGAAATTACTATCACTATTTTTATAAAGAAAGTAAAATGTACATAGGTTATGTAATGAACCCAATGCAACACTTTATACTGTTCTTTATCTGGGAACAAGTTAGTCTATCAAGAACTGCCAGCCTTCCAGGCACCTGGGTGGCTCAGTCGGTTAAGTGGCTGCCTTCAGCTCAGGTCATGATCCCACGGTCCTGGGATCGAGTCCCGCTTCGGGCTCCCCGCTCAGCGGACAGCCTGCTTCTCCCTTTCCCTCTGCCTGCTGCTCACCCTGCTTGTGCTCTATCTCTGTCAAATAAATAAATAAAATCTTAAAAAAAAAAAAAAGAACTGCCAGCCTTCCTAAATGTCTCTATTCAAGACACCCCATTTGCCCCATTTTTGTAGTTTTGGCTCTACATACATTTTTATTTTAACTCTTTCTCTAGAAAGAATGCACATTAAGAGACTACTTAAGTTAACATTTACTCAATAATAGTCATATTGTTGTTGATTATTTGTAAATATTGCCTGGAGTCTCTACTTGAGTTTTTTTCTTAAGATTTTTATTTATTTTTTGACAGACACAGCAAGAGAGGGAACACAAGCAAGGGGAGTGGGAGAGGAAAAAGCAGGCTTCCTGCTGAGCAGGGAGTCAGATGTAGGGCTCCATCCCAGGACCCTGGGACCATGACCTGAGCCGAAGGCAGATGCTTAACAACTGAGCCACCCAGGCGCCCCTCTACTTGGGTTTTGACTCATGTCAACCCCTCCTGTATCTGACTTCTATACACAGTTACCTAAGATTCTCAACATTTGGGGCACCTGGCTGGCTCAGTTGGTGGAGCATGTGACTCTGGACCTTGGGGTTGTGAGTTCAAGCCCCACACTGGGTCTAATAATTACTTAAAATAAAAAAATCTTAAAAAAATAAAAGATTCCCATCATATACCCATAGTGGTCTTCTAGGCTAGAGGTTGGCAAATTATACCCCTGGGACCAAATTCAGCTAGCTGACTCTCTCCATAATCAGAAAGTTTGCTGGAACACAGCCACATCCACTCATTTAGGTATTACTATGACTGCTTTCCTACTACAACAGAACTCTTAGCTCTATACAGAAAATGTTTAGCAATTCCTGTTCTAGGCTATGCTGTGGATTATACACCTGAACATTAACAATTTACTGCTCTTCACCAGAATCTTTAAATAAAATATATGTGGGTTGTCAAGAACCAATAAAAAAAAAAAAAAATTCATCTGCATTAGTTACTACGAATTGTTTTGTATAAAATCCCACAGAAATGCTCTAGAAATTTATTCTGAGGAGAATAAAATTCAGGGGAATAAGCTGAAAAAAAATTAATACAATCCATTTATATTCTTACTCTTGTTATTTGAGAGAGTTAAGTTTTACGAAGTCTCCACAAAGAATTAGTGAATAATGAATCAATGCCCCTCCGGGAAAGTCAGGATTGGGTTCCTGCAAGCCTATACTCTAGCATTTCACCAAGTGATCAATACACACTTCGTTTCACGGTGTGTTTTTGTTTAAGGACACCTTATTTTATATATTGTTGATTCACTAACATTGAATTTAGAGTCAACAGCACTATAACTCAACCCTGAACAAGGCTTATCTAACATGTTTTCTCCATTAGGAACATCACAGCCTTCTTGATTTTGGAAACATTAGACAGCACCTCAACACTATACTTGGGGACCAATTTAAACAGCAAAATCACCAACAAACACCATAAAAAATGTGAAAGGCTTGGTATTAAATAGACCACAAAAAGGATACTTGTTTACAGTATTGAAGATGAAGTAAGAAGACAGCATGTCACCCTGTTCTACCTCACCTAGGAATGTGCACATCAAGCAACTCAAATTTTTCACCATTCTGTGCATGCCCATATTGGCAAAAGACCATGAAATCACTTAAGTATTGATTTGGGGATTACAAATAAATTTTAGCATGTGGGCAAATTCTCAAATACATAATCCACAAATAACAAGGACCAATTGCACTTCATAATACATACATTGATCTAAAAAATTACTCATAATCAAAAACTTTTGCTTAGGTCTGGATATATAGTCTCAGATCTTAACCTATACCTATTACATATGCTTGAGGGGTTGTGGACAAATTTTTATGACTCCAAATTATTAAGAATTACAGGTAAAATTTAAGAAGAGCAAAAGAATCTGTCTCATATTCTGTTCTTGAAATCTAACAAATATTATTTGATATTACAAACCTTTGTCGGTCTTCATCATCACTGCTTTCGTATTCTGATTCTATACTTGATAATTCTTCATCCTCATCTGGCAAAGGAGGTTCCTCTGGTGGCTGAGGAGATGCAGGTGGAAGAGGTGCATGTAATGGCATATAATCTTCATACTAATTAAGAGAAAAACGGTAATCATATGGTAATCTATGATATTTATAGAACAAAAAAAAAATTCCATTCAGGTACATTATTCTCATCTCTCTCCCTCATGATATTCTTTTACACATTCAACATGTATTGAGGGAACACCTGGTACAGAAGACTGCTAGTTGATCACAAAACTTGTTTCTTCTTCCTTGGCACCTAGCTGGAGTAAATTTCCAAACCTCCTTTACAGTTGGATTTAATCATGTAACTGAGTTTTAGCCAAGAGAATGCTAGCATAAAAAAAATCCACCCATAATCATCTCTTCCTTCTTAATCTGCAGGATGTATGGTAATGCCCTCATTGATCTGGGAATGCACATAGTGAAGACAAGTAAGGTCTTTGAATGACTAGAACAGAACATCATTCTGCCCTACTTTTGGAATGCACTTGACATGCACAAGAAATAACTTATGCTGGTTAAGTGACTAAAATTTGAGTTTTATGTTAATAGCAGTTAGCTTATCTTAAAAGATATTCCTGTAATGTGCCAGACATTGAAGTGCTGGGATTACAAAGGAAAATTATGAAGCTAATAGTATATACATCAGAAAAGCAGCCAATATGCAATACACAACAAAAAAGCAAATTTTCGATTTAAATGTTAGGACTCAAAATAATTTCTCATTGCTATTATCGAAACAAGTACTAAGTACTGTAACAAAATAGTAACTAGAATGATTCAATAGCAGACATAAGACTAAGTTACAGATAGATTTGAACAGTAGATTTGAATAAATATTATTAGCAACCTTTCTTCTCTTCTGCAAATGAAGCTCTATATGCAATAAAACCAAAACAATGGAAATTTTACATAATTTTGTTGAGTGCAATTATTTCATAAAATGGCAGAACATTCTGGGTCAAAGGATTGAACAACACTGGCAGAAATGAGGGCCTCTATTACCAAAAGCATCTCTTTCACATTCTGGCTTTCTCCTATTCATAGTTCTCCACTTAACTCTTACTAGCGTATTAACTTTATATTTGTCCCTTAATTTCAATGCACATTAGAGGTTAGTGGTGCAATATTTGTGAAGGTTAGCCTCAATAATCCCACCTCAGGAAGAGAAGGTGTGAATCTTCAAAATTCCTTTTTTTTTTTTTTTAAAGATTTATTTATTGAGACGCCTGGTGGTTCAGTCAGTTAAGCATTCACCTTCGGCTCAGGTCATGATTCCGGGGTCCTGGGATCGAGTCATGCATTGGGCTCCTTGCTCAGTGGGAAGCCTACTTCTCCTTCTGCCTGCCACTCCCCCTGCTTGTGCTCTCCCTATCTATCTCTATCTCTCTGACATATAAATAAATAAAATCTTAAAAAAAAAAAAGATTTATTTATTTATTTATGGGGGAGAGAGGGAGAGGGAGTCTTAAACAGACTCTGCACTGAGCACAGAGCCCAACAAATCGCTCGATCCCATGACCCTGAGATCACGACCCCAGC
Organism: Callorhinus ursinus; assembly: GCF_003265705.2. NCBI lineage: Eukaryota > Metazoa > Chordata > Mammalia > Carnivora > Otariidae > Callorhinus > Callorhinus ursinus. The sequence continues at coordinate 14,520,494 of NW_027397071.1, forward strand.
TGAAACCAAGTGTCAGATATTCAACCAACTGCACCACCCAGGTGCCCCATGAATCTTTAAAATTCTAAGATATTTCTTACCATGGGAGGTCGTGCAGTAATTGGTCCAAAAGGTGTGGGCAAATTCATTTTATTCATAAGATGAAGCACCTTAAAGTAGCAAAACATTGAAAATCACATAGTAAAATGATAATTCAACTCACATCTTGTATTTTATGTACTTTAAAACTTTGCAATAACACTCCTGATTTAGTGCAAAGGCTGGCCACTTCTTGCTTTATCCCAGAATAGGGCTATTACCAGCCACTGATATATCTCAGAAATTACCCTTCCTAAAATGTATGTCAATTCTACAAATACTCATTATTCTCATTATTAAAAATACCATGTTCTTGCAATGTAAGTGCTACCAAAATGTTCTCTTTCCCCCAATTACTGTGGAATTATGAAACAAAAAGTACATTAAAGAAAATAAATATCATCTATAACTTGTCCTTAAAAGTATCGTACTACTGGGGCACCTGGGTGGCTCAGTTGGTTAAGCAACTGCCTTCAGCTCAGGTCATGATCCTGGAGTCCTGGGATCGAGTCCCGCATCGGGCTCCCTGCTCAGCGGGGAGCCTGCTTCTCCCTCTGACCCTCCCCCTTCTCGTGCTCTCTCTCATTCTCTCTCTCAAATAAATAAATTTAAAAAAATCTTAAAAAAAAAAAAGTATCGTACTACTGTCAATACTTTCAAACATTTGCTGAGGGGTCCACTATGTTTTTTCCTTTAAGAAAAAAATCTCCACATTAAAGGTATATGCTCAAGTAACAAAAATTACCATAAGTTATATTTCCCAAATTATCTTATGCTTATTAGTATTAATACTAAACACATTAATAAGTTTAAGCCATAGTCTACAAAAACCTTTACTTGAATGTAGTAATATTTCATTATGTTTTGAAATGGACTTAACCACCACCCACATACATATACTAAATCCTAACCCTCAATGTGATGATAATCAGGAGGTAGGGTCTTTGGGAAGTAATTAGGTCATAAGGGTAGATGTCCATGAATGAAATTGGTGTTCCTTATAAAAGGGACCCCAGAGAGCTCTCTCTCCTTTTTTCGCTAGGTGAAGATACAAGGAGAAAATAGCCATTTGCAACCCAGGAGAGGGCCCTTACTAGAACTCAACCCTGCTGGCACCCTAATCTCGGAGTTCCAATCTCCAGCACTATTAAGAAATAATTTTCTGTTGTTTATAAGCCACCCAGTCTATGGTACTTAGTTACAGCAGCCCAAACTGAGAAGACACCTTTAAATAACTGTAATATCATTGCCTGTTAGAATTAGTCTGATTAATGCTATTACGAAAAGTATAAAAAGTAGCATGGAAAATAACTTATCAAGTTATTCAAGCATTTATTTTGGGAAAGTTAAGTTTCATTCTACTTACCTGTACATAGAACTTAGGCACACTTGCCAAAGCATTTACTATGTTTGCTAGGATTGTGCTTGAAGGTGGTGGGTACATATACTTGAGGCATGAATTCAGAGGAAATGTCAGCCTAAAAAATATATTTAAAATGCTTATCATCTTTTAGTAAGTTTCATATCAATAATGCATTTTTAGGTAACCTGATGAAGTACATAATTGCTTAAATAATTCAGTACTTTTAGATTTACCTTGTTCCTTATAATCCCAAATAAGTACATTTAAGAAGAAACTTGCTTTGGGGTACCTGGGTGGCTCAGCTGGTTAAGTGTCTGCCTTTGGTTCAGGTCATGATCTCAGGGTCGTTCTGAATGACTTTTGGGCCACTGGGCTCCCTACTTAGCGGCACCCCTCTCCCCCCCACCCCTCCTCCCTGCTCATGCTCGTGCGTACGCTCTCAAATAAATAAAATCTTTAAAAAAGAAAAAAAGGAAACTTGTTTTCTGATTGCACTAAAGAAAAATAAGGTATTTCTTACCAGAGCTTATTTTAGAGCTCTTAACATTTTAATGGACCCCAATTCAGTGACAAACTCTAATAGCTCAACATGTTTAACAAACATATTGACTTGACACAATCCTTTAAAATCTCTTACTTGTAACACACACACACACACACACACACACCAACAAAACCAAAAAACAACAAAACACAAACGAAAAACACTAACCCATGGTTTGGTGCAATTCCATTTTCTATGGTTAAACAACCAAGTTCTTTCTTTTCTTTATCATCTTCCACAGGGTCATCAGATCTACAAAATACAGAATCAAAGTTGATCTTATTTTTAGAAATAGAGTAAAAAATTGAGGGTTTGTTAAAACTAAGACTGCTGGGTCTTATATTCCCCTTCCCAACCCCCAAATTTCAAATTCAGTAGATTAGGGTAAGGCCCAAGAATCTGTATTCCAATCAAGATCTTAGATGATGCCACTGGCCCAGGGACTACTCTGAGAACCACTAGTATAAGGCAAATCTGTAAAGGTTTTATAACTACAAAGAGTTACTGCTGGGAACCAAATACCAGTCTCTGATTTCAAAGGCCATGCCTATCCATAACACCCTGCTATCTGTAATACAACAAGGATTTTATACTAGTTATGTTCCTCCACTTAAAGCTGAATGCTTTTCACCCCACCCTCTTCCCACTTCACACTGATTAGTTCTCAATATTAAATCAACACTCAGATTCCTAATGCACAATAAGAACAAAAATAAACGTAATGTACTAGATTCAAGAGACATGTATCATTTATTATGTCAAATTATTTACTTGCTAGTCTGAAAACAACCCAACAGCAATATAATTGATTAAAAAACACTTTAAAATGTTAGGAAAACCTAACGATCTACATACCTTTTCTTTTTTTCAGGGTCTGAAGGGGGACAGGGGGAATGAACTCGATCTTGCTCTTTTGCAAATTCAACAACTAAAGTATGACCTAAAAGTTTCAGCTGATGTAGTCTTGTCAATGCCTTCAGTTGGAAAAACAAGAGTAAAATATTTGATAATTGCATCAAAAGTTGTTTATTAGAGAACATCTCCAAATTGTTTATGCATGATCTTTGTGAATGCTGCTAACATTTCCCTGGCTATTTCTTACCCATTTCCAACCTGAGGGTGCTTAGTCTTTGTCATTTATTAAGAGACTGCTTCCTATCACTTAGTAAAACCAAAAATCTCGTTAAATCCAAATCTCCCTATACCTAGGCAGCTGAGAATGGTTAGAAAACAAACATAATCAGCCTCGACTCACTTTAAACTCATGACCACAACCGCAAAATCTGGGGGTGAAACTTGATGCCACACTTATCACATTTTTAGTTCATTTTTTCTAATCTCTAAGACACTACTTTGTACTTCCTCCTTGCTCCTCAACCTCACAACATTCCTTTCCCATTCTTTTAGCCTAAGACTTTGCTTTCCACTTTGGGAAAACCGAAACAACCAAATGAGAACTTCAAATTCCCACCATAACTCCTATCTACCAGCTGATGAATCCATATATTCTACCTTTTGTTATATTAATTATCCATGTTTTTATTTAAATCCAGTTACTTGGGGCGCCTGGGTGGCTCAGTTGGTTAAGCGACTGCCTTCGGCTCAGGTCATGATCCTGGAGTCCCGGGATCGAGTCCCACATCGGGCTACCTGCTCGGCAGGGGGGTCTGCTTCTCCCTCTGACCCTCTTCCCTCTCGTGCTCTCTGTCTCTCATTCTCTCTCTCTCTCTCAAATAAATAAAATCTTTAAAAATAAATAAATAAAAAAATAAAAAAATAAATCCAGTTACTTGACTTGTATACTAAATCCCACCCTCTCATCTACTCAACAGTCTCTCTTCTACTCTGTATGGGGAGTATTCTTAACTACATTGCTAATTTTCTGTCCTGTACTGAATCATCCATATTAGCACACAAATATGCTTCTACTTCTCCCATCCTAATTTGTTCTTAATTCATCTATTAATCCCACTTTACTCCCCTCCCTCCCTTTAATTACAGCTGCAGTAAAACTCCTTAAGATTTATTTATCTAGGGCACCTGGGTGGCTCAGATGGTTAAGCGTCTGCCTTCGGTCCAGGTCATGATCCCAGCGTCCTGGGATTGAGCCCCACATCGGGCTCCTGGCTCAGCAGGGAGCCTGCCTCTCCCTCTCCCTCTGCCTCTCTCCCTGCTCATGCTCTCTACCTCTTTGTCTCAAATGAATAAATAAAATCTTAAAAAAAAAAAAAAAAGATGTATTTATCTAAGCCAGGGCACCTGGGTGGCTAAGTCTGTTAAGCAGTTGCCTTTGGCTCAGGTCATGATCCTGGGGTCCTGGGATCGAGCCACGCATTGGGCTCCCTGCTAGATGGGAGCTGCTTCTCCCTCTCCACTGCTTGTGCTCTCCTGCATGTGCTCTCTCTCTCTCTCTCGCTCTCAAATAAATAAAATATAAAAAAAAAAAAATTATCTAAGCCCTTTACCTACAATTCCTCTCCCCCCATCCAGTCTCCAACTCAAAGACAACGAATTCTGTACTGCCAAGCCAATGGTCTACTTCCAGTCTTCATTTTATTGCATTTAACACAGTTGATCACTCCCCTCCTTGATACATGTTCTTCACTTGATGTTAAAACATCATTACTTTAAAAAAAAAAAATCCTACTTTCTCGTAGTTTTCTTCCTCACTGGTTTCTACTCCTTCATCTCTTGGCTTGTGCCTTTTCAACTCTAAATGCTGGCATACTCCAGAGTTCTATTATTGGTCCTCTTTCGAGCTACTATCTTAGTGATCCAATCACCATCCTAAGTTTAAATCCCATCGCTATGCTAGTAATTCCCCAATTTATAACCTCAGCCCAAGCCTGTTCCAAAGTCCAAGAAAACATACCCAAACCACCAGACAACTCTCAAGTGTCTAATATCTCAAAATTGACACTTCAGAAATTGAACCACTGATATTCTATCCTCACCCACCCCCAAATGTTTTCTATGTGGAGCCTTTCACATTTCAGTTGATGATAACCCCATTCTTCCACTTACTCATATCAAAAATATTGGAATCATCTGTAAGACTTCTTCCCCACGTTGCATATCCAAGCCATCAAGAAATTTTGTTTGCTTCTACCTTCAAAATATATCCAGAATCTAACCACTTCTTACCGCCTTGGTCCAAACAGCTATCATCTTTGAGCTAAATTACCACCATAACCTTTTTACAGATTCCCTGTTCCTTCTCTTCCTGCCTCCCATCTCTTCCTAACAAATCCTTTTAAAGATGTAAGTTAGAGTATGTTACAGCTTTGCTCAAAATACTCCAACAGCTCCCCATTTTACACGGAGTAAAATCCAGGATCTTTAGAGTACCTACATGATATGGCATCTAGTACTTCTCTGACCTTAAATTCTAATTACATCCCCCTCATTCTGTCTGCTTCAGCCATTCTAGCTTACTTCAACATGACAGGCATTCTCCTACACTAGTGCCCTTTTCCAGCCATTACTCTGACTGGAATGTACTTTCCCCAGATATTCCCTTAGCTCATTTCACCTCCTTCAAATTATTACTCAAATATGACCCTAATCATCTTAACTGCAACCATCCCCATCTTGCACTCTTGATCATACTGCTTTTTCCTTTTTATTCCATAGCATTTATCATTTCCTAAAATATTAAGTTTATTATTTATAATCTGCCTCCCCTTTTGAGAACATGAGCCCCAAGTGAGGACATTAAGTCTTTATTTCCTTATTTTTTTAAGATTTTATTTATTTACTTGACAGAGAGAGACACAGCAAGAGAGGGAACACAAGCAGGGGGAGTGGGAGAGGGAGAAGCAGGCTTCCCGCTGAGCAGGGAGCCCGATGCGGGGCTCGATCCCAGGACCCTGGGATCATGACCTGAACCAAAGGCAGATGCTTAACGAATGAGCCACCCAGGTGCCCTATTTCCTTATTTTTTTTTTTTTGTAAATATTTTATTCACTGATTTATCCCAAGACTAAAGCAGCATCTACCACCTTGTAAGCATGTAATATTTTTGAACAAATAGACCTGTAAGCCTTAATTAGGACTACAATTTTATCTTACCATCTTTATGCATCCTTATTTGACTCTCATTTTCAAATGTTTCAATAATTTTCAAGCCCCTAAATCAATTCTAAACCTCTTCATTATCAGTGAACCTTTGATTGTCTGAAATACAGGGCATCTAAGCTCAACTGCTTCAACTTTCTTCTTGGCAAAATGGACATCACACCTATTCTCTTCAAGGATATAGTTTTTCACTTTTAATGTTAACTAATTTCCCCACCTCGCTCAGCTACTTACTTTATCCTCAAACATTTCTCTACCCTTGTTTTTTTAAAAATCTATCAGTCACGTGCACTGTAGCCTACAAGCCATACCGATGCTATTATCTTCTCATTCCTTCTCTACTACAAATATTTCCCAAAGACATTGACTGGCTCCACGTCCTCGTCTCTAGGTTAATCTTGACCATAAAACAATGCGGGTTTCATTACCATATTTTATTTGTAATACCTTACATAATATTTACAAGAATCTTTTCTGAGAAAAAAAAATCCTATACATTAAAAAATACATATAATGTGAAAGTCTTCTATAATCCCACCTTGACAGAAAGACATTTATTAATGATTTGGTGTAAGCTTTGCCACATTTTTCTCCCTATGCATAAACATATGTACTACTGGATTTCCAAAAATCCAACATCTCATACATAATGTCTGCCAACTTTATTCATGTACTCTATCTAGCCACATTCCTTACTAATATATATTCATTTGACCTTATTCTTTGACAGCAGTCTAGCCTACCGATATACTATAAGGTATCCTTTCCTCCTATTGATGAGAATTTAGATGATTTCTATTGTTTCACAATAAAAAAAAAAAAACCTTTACTGATTAAGACTATTCATTCCTCATTTTGTGTCATCACAGAATCTCATCTTCTTAAAACTTTCTTCTCTTTGCAATGAAGAAAGATAATTTCTTTTCTAGTTCTACTTCCTTTTTAACTTCTCCCTCTCATTCTCCTTTCCTGGCTTGTACTTTCCTTTGGGCAACCATATCCATTCACCTGATTCAAGAAACTCCATTTTTGACCCTGTCTCAGCTCTAGAGCCATATTTTTAACTATATTAAAAATATTTCCAGGGCACCTGGGTGGCTCAGTTGGTTAAGCGCCTGACTTCGGCTCAGGTCATGATCTCAGGGTACTGGAATCAAGTCCCGGATAGGGTTCCTCACCCAGCAGGGAATCTGCTTCTCCCTCCTCCTGCCCCTCCCCCTGTTCATGCTCTCTCTCTCAAATAAATTAAAAATCTTAAAAAAATTTTCATAGAAGTAGCTCAACAACTCTTCAAATTAATAGGTAACAGTGGGAATTCACTACCTTTGCAAACATCCTTTAAATCCTGCCCTTAATGTCATCTAATGTAATAACCCAATACCTCAGTCCAAAAATCTCCAAATATTCCCTTTCTTAACCTCTATATCTATAGGGATCATAAGACCTACAAACTCAATCTTTATTGAGTATATACCTACCTTTTCCTTTGTTTTTTTCTAGACTTATCTGGGTCCTTTATCTTGCGTTGGCCATTACAACATTTCTCGTCTTGACTTTCCACTTGGTTTTCTTACCACTAATCTTGTTCACATCTAATCCATTACATGAACACTACCAGATCTTTCACAGACCTGACTATATTATTGCGCACCTCAAAAGTATCATGCCAGAAGTAGTATCTACTGAACAAAATTCAATCCCTCCCTCCCACCCAAATTTAGACTCAACCTATTTTCCAAGTCCTACTTCCATCTTAACCTTTAGTTTTTGCTCTACCTACAACTTTCTATGGCCTATAGCTTCACTTAGTGTTCTCCCAACCTGAAAGGCCCATGTCCCTTTCTCTTCTCAAAACCCAATTATTAAAGGTCTACCTCAAAGGTCACCTCCTTCGTGAATGCATCTCTAGGATTTGTTTTTTAATATATGTATTTTCCCTTTAATACTTACATCATCTTGTCTTACCACAGTGAGCATTATCAGTCTTTGCATTCTTTACAATTTATTTTTAATTACATATAAATTACAATTCATTTTTAATTTGCTTTCCAGTTAACCTATCCTTTTTTTTTTAAGATTTTTTTATTTTTTACTAGAGAGAGAGAGAGAGAGAGTACAAGTGGGGGACTGGCAGACAGGAGGAGAGGGAGGAGCAGGTCCCCCGCTCATCAGGGAGCCCGATGTGGGGCTTGATCCCAGGACCCCAGGATCATGACCTGAGCTGAAGGCAGACACTTAACCATCTGAGCCACCCAGGTGCCCCTCCAGTTAATCTATTCTTATGCCCAAATACCTAAACTTTGGGGAAGATTTGCCAACTGATAAACCAAATGCAGTCTGTGGGGTAAACTCTTGAAATACAGGTGCTTTTGTTTTTGAAAACTGTAGTTCAACATTATGTTCCATTTTTGAACGATGATTAGTTAATAGGAAATTGCTGGTAACTTTCATAGTTAAAAAAAGTCATACCTTTATAGCTGCTTTTTCATTAGGGAAAGTAGCAAAAGCTGTATGTTTCTGAAAAAGAATTAAGGTACAAATTATTTCTAATACTTTCAGTTTTTCGTAAGAAGTTATGACTTTACCAGCTGACAGTTATTTCACAAATTAATAAGGTCATGGAAAAGGATGGAAAATCGAGATCATTTAACTGTTTATTCATTTCAGGACTGTGGTTCTTAATCTTTATTGGATCAGAGTTCCTTGAGATGACAGCTATAACAGCTATGTAGCCTTTTATATAAAGGTGTACACACATCTACAGCATGTTTTACATACACTTTCAAACAGTTCAACAGACCAGAAGTTTAAAACCCCTACTCTACTAAAGGACAACCCTTAAAGTATCTTCAGTTTATAATACATCTAAAAATCTTAAACTTTCCTCTATACAGCCAAACACAAAGTTTAAAAATGTTTACCAACAGAAAATCATTCCTCAAGTGCATGGTTCCTTTGTGCTTTATCCTTGTAATAAGGGTTCAATGGGAGAAGTCTATTTTAAAATATAAACTGTAAGTAGTTTAAAAACTATCAGAAAAAAAAGTAAATGAACCAAAATAAAATGCTTTTTAAAGCATTTACAAGTTGCTTGAGTATTTATGTAACATATTCTAATTTTGTCTAATCTGATCCAAGATGACCTAATTAAGAGTACTTAAACTAATCACATAGAGTATTTGTATTTGCCGGTAAGGTGACACTTTGATCAAAATTGGTCAGTCGTCTCAGTACTTCTCAACCCTGGTTGCCTATTAGAATCATGTGAGGAGACTAAAACCACTGATATATGGCCGAATCACAGACCATCTTGCAGAAACTTAATATCACCATTACTATTTTAACGGAGAGAAATCCATCTAAAACATCTTCAGGTACAAAAGCAAATGAAATAATTGGGTAAATTCTTGTGTAGAAACTTTTTTCTCCTGTGTAGAAATCTTTAATAGTCTTAAAAATATTATTCCAACGGATTCCGTCAGAAAAATTTTTATTAAGAATTTTTTCCTAAAAACTCTGGTAGAAATTCTGTAACTGGTTTACTTAAGTTACTACTGTACTTTCTCCTCTATTTTAATGAATGTCTTAACTGTGGCTTATAAATAACCCAACATTTTTTTACAAGTCCTTTGTACTTCATATCTGAGAGTACTCTGAGTCTAAAAGAAATGCTCTCAAATTCCGAGGAGTTTATTCTGAGATTCTCAAGATAGGTCAGAAAAACGGATGTAAGCTATTTTCCATTCTTCTGCCTTGACTTTTTTCACTGCTCTTTTCGACAGCGCTGTGAGTAACACAGGCTCAAGACATTTAAAACTTCACTGGGTACGCAAAACATTTTGACGTAAAAGAGAGAAGACAGGGAAGACCCCACCACACAGCTCATTTTCCCACTCTCTTCTACTTCCTTCTGTCAAAGCTTCCCCCACCCTGAGTCACTACCCAAGGGCCTTCCCTGGCGGCTTCAGACGGGCGCACCCTTACCAGTCGTCCCTTATCTGACAGGACGCGCACCGACTGCGCCCCGAAATATTTCAGCAAGTCTTCTTTCTCTTCGGTGGTCAGCTCGGCTGGCAGGTGCCTCACTAGAAGGGTTCGGTCGCCCCGCGGCGGGGAGAGCGAGGCAGAGCTCTGGCATCCTCTTGACATCGGCGGTAGTGGCTGCTCGGGGGCCGCCATTTCCCTTGGAGAAACCGCAACAAGGAAGGCGAAAAACGAGCACGCAGTGAAAGTGCGCTAATCTACAGAAGCTGAACATAAACGAGTATTTTTCCGCCTCGCGCTAAGGATTCTGGAAACAAGGAAGTACCGCGATAGATGGTCACCTTCTCGCGAGATTTGCGCCTGGGACGGCGGACTCCTATCCAGAGACCGGTTCCTCAAACTGAACGACTAGATTCCATAACGGTGGGAGAGCAAAGTGATTTTTAAATTCCGGGCAGCTGCTGAAGGTATTAAGAACAAAAAATTTCCATGGAGAAGCGCGAGCATTTAAAAAGTTGTCAAAGAAGAAATAAGGGGCCTCAGCCGGGTGAAGAAAAAGGCTATAAACCCAAGGACAGAAGACACCACTGCTGCGCTTGTGCGAGCCGGGAGCGAGTCTGGGCGTGGCGCCCGCGCGGTCTGGAGCTGAGCTCACTAGGGTCCTGTTACCCGGCCTATTGCGAAAGCTCATTTGACTGGCTGGCTGGGAAGGAGGACTTGGTGTGGGATTAAGCGAAGTGGTGTGTGCTTACAGTCTTGGGATGGTGAAACCTAAAGATAGGAAATTCTTCGACTCAGTAAGGTGCACGTAGGTGGGAGAACTTAGTTTAAGGAGCAAAAAGTTAAATGTGTTTTGTTTTCTTGAATCATCGTGCATATAGCGGTCAAATAGGCTCTGGCCAGTGTTCATTTCACGGAATTGGCGGCCTCTAAGGAGATATACCCTAATGAATATAAATAATTATATAGATAAATCGATCGATCGGTAGATCTTCATATATTTAATTCTAATAACGATCCTAAGGGGTAGGTACTCCTTCCCATTTTACCTTTAAGGACATTGATGTAAAATGAAGTAAAAGTCACACAGCTAATAAATGACAAAGCTGAGATTCCACCCTGCTAGTGTAACTGGGCATTACACTTTAATCCACTATCCTGTCTAGTTTCTGAATGGAGTAAGGCAGAGATCATCCCAAGAAGTGAATCAGAAATGTCTCCCTCAGTGTGATGATTAAATTTTGGATATGAAAATTTCTCTTTGGTTGCTGTGTGAAAAATATAATAGAAGCCAGAAGACAGTTGGGCTACTACAATAGCCCAGGTGAAAAAAAAAAAAATTGCTTGAAATAATTTGGCAACAGTGGATACAGAGAGAAGAATCTGGAACTGAAATATATTTGGGAAGTAGAATTGATAGAGTTGTAGATGAAGAAAAGTAGTTAAGGATAGTTCTGGGTTTTCAGCTTGAGCCCCAAACTGTTCACCATCTAGGTGGATGATGATCATGCCATTTTTTGAGCATGAGAAGAGGGACTAAAGTGTAGCTAGATTAGGGACTGCAGGGAAGGGTGGGAAAGGGAGGAACACATATTAAATTTAAGGTACCTAGTCAATATCCATGTTTCAAGTAGGCAATTGGATGTAAATTTGGTATTCTAGAGAAATAACACAGGATACACATACAGCATCAACACATATAATATTTACCAAGGGATAAGAGATAGTGTAGGCAGGGAGAGAGGGGCCCAGTATTGATCTATGGGGCATGTCAATGTTGGGAAATGGAGGAGAGAGGAAGAACAAGATAATCCTTTCTCTCTTGGCACTTACATCCTAGTAGTAAAGATAGACGATAACATGTAGATAAGTAAATAAGTTCCTTTGGAGAGTAATATTTGCTTTTGGGGGAAAAAATACGGACAGGGTAGAGGGATAAGTTGTGATTGGAGAAGGCATGCTACTTTAAGCACTATCCTTTGTAGGCTTTTGTCCATGTCTTTCACCATTAGTAAAATGATCAGCATATCATTTTACTAATATCATCATATCTTATCCTTCCCTTCAATAGCTCAGGCAGATTTCATAATTTCTTAGTCACTTTCAGTTAATAGTCCCAGTGGACTCAAAATGTCAACTCTAAATTATATTCAGTCCTCACTTTTTACCCTCTTCTCATATCAGCCTTCACCTAAGAGATAGGAGGAAGATATAATTTGCTTTCATCTCTCCCACGTTCAAGTAGAAGTGGGTGTGGTCTGCTCTGTGTTGCACATTTCTCATTTTCTCTTCTTGGGATACCACAGAGGTTCCCAAACTTTCTCAGCTCATGGTGCTTTTATTGTCTCAATAGTTTTTTTCAGCAGCATCCCTTGGTGCCTCCTCACTTCCTGTTCCACCCTGATTTTACACAGCAACAGGAAAAAAACCCAGGTTTGCAAAGATTTTTAAATTCAAAAATATTTCAGGCTGGTGATTCATGTAGTGTCTGACAGATTTTGAGTATTGCCGTTTCCCTCAAATATTGAAACTATTCCATAGCAGGGGCATCTGGCTGGCTCAGTCTTGATCTTGGGGTCATAAGTTCAAGCCTCATGTTGGGTGTGGGGATTACTTTAAAAATAAATAAATAGAAGTTAAAAATAAAATATTCCATAGCACCTCTGTGATGTAGTTGGGGCACCTGGGACACCTCAGCCACAGTTTGAGAACTGTGACTCTAACTACTTTTTGGTTTTGATTTTCTTCATTGCAAGGTAGGAGGAGGAAAGTTAGAGGTGAGGAGTATCTTACTTCATTGACCAAATGTTGATTCTTTAACTCACTCTGATTCTCTCTGGTTCTATCTGTTGTTGGACGCTTCTGCTAATGTTTTTTAGTGGCTCATATTCATCAATTCCCCCTCTATCACTGAGTACCTTTTCAGGCAAGAGTAGCTTCCCCCTCCCCTTTGGTCTTTGGTTTACATCTCCAGTTTACCTCATTTAGCCATGTGTCTATTTGGGCATTCCTTTCAATTTCCAAACTTCCTATTTTTTCCCATGAAGCCTGGAGAACTCCTGGGGCCTATTTCTAGTATTTCTGGAAGGCCTTGGAGAACCTGAGAAAAGAATTTACTTTTTTTTTCCTCTGTTTTTTTGTTTTGTTTGTTTGGTTTTTTTACTTAAGATACAATTGACATAGAGCATTATATTAGTTTCAGGTATACAACATAATGATATGTTTGTATACATTACAAAATGTTCACCACTATAAGCCTAGTTTACATCCATCGTCTTACATAGTTTCAATTTTTTTTCTTGTGATGAGAACTTTTGAGATCTACACTCTTAGCAACTTTCAAATATGTAATACAGTACTAATAACTATAGTCACCATGCTGTACATACATCCCCAGGATTTATTTATTTTATTACTCAAAGTTTATATCTTTTGACTCCCTTCACCAGTTTCTCCATCTTCCATCCTGCCTCTGGCAACCACCAGTCTATTCTGTGTATCTATGAGCTTCGTTTTGTTTTGTTTTTGAGTCCCCATGTAAGTGAGATCAGATGGCATTTATCTTTGACTTATTTCACTGAGCAAAATGCCCTTGAGATCCATCCATTTTGCCACAAATGGCATGATTTCCTTTATTTTTATTTCTGAAAAATATTTCAAAATATTTCATTATATATCATACATTTTTTATCCATTCATTCATTCAGAAATACATAGGTTGTTTAGTCTATATCTTGGCTATTGTAAATAATGCTGCAGTAGATGTGGGGATACATGTATCTTTTTGAGTTAGTTTTCTTCAGCTAAGTACCCAGAAGTGGAATTACTGGATCATATGGTAGTTCTATCTTTAATTTTTTGAGGAGCCCCCATACTGTTTCCCATAGTGGCCAACAGTGCACAGGGGTTCCCTTTTCTCCACGTCCTTGCCAACAATTTCTCTTTCTTTTCTTTCTTCTTTCTTTCTTTTTCTTTCTTTCTTTCTTTCTTTCTTTTTTTTCTTTTCTTTTCTTTTCTTTTCTTTCTTTTCTTTTCTTTTCTTTCTTTCTTAGGATAGCCATTCTAAAAGGTGTGAGTTGATGTATCATTGTGGTTTTGATTTGCATTTCCCTGAAGATTAGTGATGTTGAGCACCTTTTTGTGTGTCTGTTAGCCATCAGTATTTCTTCTTTGGAAAAATGTCTACTTAGATTTTCTGCTCATTTTTAATTGAATTGTTAGTGTATATTTTTTTGCTTTTCAGTTCTATGAATTATTTGCAGCCAAAGTTCTAGAGAGATTATGTGGGAAGCAAAGACAAAAGAAACATTAAATTCCCTTACTACTTATAGCCAGCCCATTAACAAGTCCTTGAAACAGGCTGACATCCTCTAGGAACTCAGCTGCCTCAATGTTAGTACTTTGCTAAGGTCAAAAGGTAATCTTAACCCAACCCCCAGAATACTGTAAATCTACTTTAACATATAAAAATACTTTTGGCGGGGTACCTGGGTGGCTTAATTGGATAAGCATCTACCTTCAGCTCAGGTCATGATCTCAGAGTCCTGGGATTGAGCCCCATATTGGGCTCCCTAGTCAGCCCTCTGCTCGTGATGTCACTCTCTCTCAAATAAGTAAAAAAATATATATATTTAAAAAAAAAGAGTACCTTTGCAAACTTCCTTTATCTCTACCTCCCAAGATATTTGTTGGCAGTCATCCCCTAAGCATATGACCCACAGATAAAAATATGAAGGGTCTCATGACTCAGGTTTTATTAGACAGTAATAAATGAACTTTTCTAACAATAGCTAGTCCCCTCAAAGGCCCTGGAAGCCTTGCTTTCAAAATTCCTAGGAGACTTGCTCTCCCTAACCACTTCCCAACTTGAAAGTATATAATCAGCCACTCCTCATGACCCCAATGCAGCTCTTTCTGCCCACAGGTCTTGTCTCTGTGCTTTAATAAAACCCCCTTATTGCACCAAAGACATCTCAAGAATTATTTCTTGGCTGTTGGCTCCAAAACTCAACATCTTTCCTACATCAAGAGACATAAGTTATCCTTATTTCTTTACCTTGTACTCCAAAATGTACTTCTGTCTGGCTCCTGATCCCATCAGCCCATAAAGTAATTCTTGCTAGGGTCAACAGTTACACCAAGTTGCTAAATCCAATAGACGTTTTCAGTTCTCATTTTACCTTTTCAGCAGAACTTGAGACATTTGACCACATTCTTTTTGAAATGTCATCTTCCCTTGGTTTACAAAACATACCATTTCTCTTACTGTTCTAGCTCACTTTCTCTCTGGCCTGACTCTAATTTTCAACTTCATTTTTTTCTCCTTTGTTCCCTAACTTTGAACCTTCTTTCCACCTTTGCTCTTAAATGATAACCTTGTTTCTTATTCTCATTGAAAAAAATTGAAGACTTCCATACCCATCAGTCATACTTGCATTTGTGCTCCTTAGTTAAGGCAACCTCTTACTTCAGAATTAGATCCCCTGCCTTCTTGTGTACTCTACTGAATCATTCTCATTCAGTATATATGCTATTATCATTTTGATTTTTTTTTAAAAAGCAAAGCAAATGATGTGGAGAACAAAGGCAAAGGAAATATAGGGAAAAAAGTAAACTTTCTCACAACTTAATAGCCCACTGACAAATACCTGGGACATGCAGAGTGACCTTTCTCCAGAAAATCAACTACCTCAATGTTAATACTTTGCTAGAGGCAAAAGGCAACCTTAGCTTGATAATAGCCCAACCTCCAGTACCCTAAAAGTCTTCTTTAACATATAAAAATCCCTTTGGAAACTTTCTTTATCTCTACCCCCATAATGAGGGAGCAAAAGGCAAAATGAGGACATAGATAGCACAAGCTAACACCCAGCAACACTCCCCCCCACCGCCCCCCGCCCATATGCGTGACATTCCTCAGGCATTCCAGGCTGCCCTAGAACTAAGGAAAGGAAAAAAAAAAATGGTTAACTGATGGAGATCACAAGCAGGACCTGAGCCTCCATTAGTTTGCAGCTGTCTTAATGATTTACAAGAAAAAGGCAGCCTCCAAAACCTATAGACTCAATTTACTGGAGCCCTAACATCACCCTCCTCTCCGTAGGATAAAAACCTTACATAATCAGTCTCTCTTTTACAACCCCAGTGCAGCTCTTTCTGCCTGCGGGTCCTGTCGCCCTACTATAATAAAAACACTTTTGGCACCAGAGACGTCTTAAGAATTCTTTCTTGGCCTTTGGCTCTGAACCCCACAATTCCAAACCATATCAGCCCCAAGATATATGTTAGCAATCATCCTCCAAACATATGGCCCACTGATATATATCTGAAGGGTCTCATGACTAAGGTTTTACTAGACAGTAATAAATACCCCCTCAAGATCCTGGAAACCTTGCTTCCAACTCCTTAGGGACTGAGGCTATCCCTAACACCCTCCCAATCTGAAAGTATATAAAATCAATCACTCCTCACAATTGCAGGGCAGCTCTTTCTGCCCATGGATCTGTCCCTGTGTTTTAATAAAACCATCTTTTTTTGCACCAAAGACATCTCAAGAATTCTTGACCATTTGCTCCAAAACCCCAATATTTCATATCAGCCAATATACAAATTTAAAAGAAAACCTTTTGTTTCCACTTCCCTCTCCGGCCATTTCTTTCTATTTATAGCAAATTTGCTAGAAATAATGGTGTATGTTTGTTGTCTCCATTCTTTTTTCTCCCATATTTTCTTTAGTTTTGTTAAAAGAAAAACAAAACAAATGACAACAACAACAACAAAAACTGCAGGCCCAAAATGGTATCACTGGGCCAAGTCACCAAAACAAGGCTTAATACATAACCTAATTATAGTTTCAACCTCCCCTAGACATACAATCCTAAGTGGTCAGTCAGGAATTTTCTTTTAAGTATCAATGAGGTAATCTGCCAGATGGGCCCTTTCTTGCCCCCAAAGGAAGATGAGGTAATCCACCTAATAAGACCTCCTACCATTCCCTATAAGGGAAGGTGACCTTGCCTGGGACAATCTTTTCTTTCCCTTTCTTTCTTTCTTTCTTTCTTTCTTTCTTTCTTTCTTTCTTTCTTTCTTTCTTTCTTTCCTTCTTTCTTTCTTTCTTTCTTTTCTTTTTCTTTCTTTCTTTCTTTCTTTCTTTTTTTCTTTTTTTGCTAATAAACTTCTTGCACTACACTCCTTCCTATGAAAACCTTTTATTTTGTACAACTCCTTGGAGCTCCCCTACCTACTAGATGGGATATTGCCTGATTCATGAATCACTTACTAAAACCAATTAGATCTTCAAATTTACTCAATTGAATTTTTGTTCTTTAACAGATTTGGTGGCAGCAGTGGGATCCAAAGCAATTTCCATCAACATTGAGGGACAATGAGAAACACAAGCATGGTGCCCTGCTAACCCTTTTGAATTCACTGTCTTTCTTGCTGTTTTCAAAGGCCATTGGTGAGTTCCTCTGAGTTTGAGCTCTGTGCTCTGCATTTGAGCTCCTGATCTAATTGGCTTTTTTGTCCAGGGTTAACAGGTCACTCTAGACTAAAATGAAGCACTAACGGATCATTAGCCAGCCCTCAGTTCAGGTCACAGTTCCATATCAGAATCCTTTCCCTCGTTCTAGTCTGCAGTCCCCATTTACTGGGGTTTGCTGGTTTAGTCCACATTGGACTAGCCAGAGCTGGACTGGGTTAGACTTAAGAACCAGAATGAGTTCAGGATCAGACTGGGTCTGATTTAAGAACCATAATGAGTCTGGGATTGGACCGGGTCTGATTTGAGCTGGACTGCATTTAGTGTGAGGCCTTGGTGTTTTAAATAAAAACTAGTTGTTAATGGGGAATCTTGGAAGCCAGAAATAAAGCTGCAAATATTGGTGGTCATGGATTGAGCATTTAAAGGCTTTGCCACCTCAAGAAGTCTCCCACTATAGAATAAGTTGGTTATGGAATGGGTTAAACTAACACTAGGTCACTTGCCAACTTCAAGAAAATTGCTGTGCAATGAGGTACACTGTAAAACACCCCACAAATACCATCCCCATGGCACATCCCTTTTAGATATTAGTTTGCCTCTAAGAAACCTAGCTAAAAGGCCTAGCTAAAAGAAATAGGATTCTTTATATCTAGGGAGTTGAGCACATTGCCTCTGGCACACCTGCTTATTTTGTGTCTAAGAACTATAGTCCTGGTAGTTGGAGATATCTAGCAAGATGGAACAATTTTACTAAAAACAACCTGGGATTACAATGGCTATTAAGGGGAATGTTACAATTAGATAAGATCATTTAAGAACACTTGTACTTAATGGTTCCCAAATTAAATAGAATGGGATACTTATTTTTTTTTAAGATTTTATTTATTTATTTGACAGAGAGAGACACAGCAAGAGAGGGAACACAAGCAGGGGGAGTTGGAGAGGGAGAAGCAGGCTTCCTGTGGAGCAGGGAGCCCAATGCGGGGCTTGATCCCAGGACCCTGGGATCATGACCTAAGCCGAAGACAGACGCTTAACGACTAAGCCACCCAGGCACCCTTGGGATACTTATTTTAATTTACATGCAGAAGTCTCCAAAAATTTTCAAACTTTCAAAGTCATTTCAGTGGAAGATTCATTGCAAAAGACTAATAAAAAATTAAAGAGAGAAAAGGTACATAAAGATTATAAGACTTTTACCCATTCTGAAGAAACTATTAACAGTTGCCTTTTAAATTAAAACCACTCAAGGCTACAGGTAGTCCTCTTCAGGTATCTTTCACTCTTTAGTCAAAGACCAAACTAAGGGCTATAGTTAAGAATTTTTTAAACCCAGGGAGGATCCTCAAAAGTTTCTGTAAATAGATTGCCTCCTGACCCCATTCAAGAAAGGAAGATAAAATTTCACATTGTCCCTCTCCTTTCCAAATCCAGACCAATTGGTTATTGATTCTTTCTCTCCCAAGATAGCTATTTCCTTTTTGTTTATCTACTTTTTGCATCCTAAGAATTTGGCTTGACTTTTTACCTGCCTGGGATGTGCAGGTTATTGGTTCTTTCTTTAGTTATCTTTGGGAGTAACTCTAAATCTTGTGAAGATAAAATCTTTTACACCCTCTTTGAGGACACCTCATAGGTCCATGAAGTTGTTTAAAACTGCCAGAAATATTTATTGTTTGTCCAGGCTGAAATATGACAAGATATTTGTCAAGATATTGATATCAAGATATTAATAACTCTATGATCAGAAATTTGACCAAAGTGGAAGCTGATATTCAGAGCCTGATGGGAAGTTTTTTAGGCATTGTCCCATAGGCTAAATGTAACCAAAAGGAAAGAAGAAATTCTAATGTAGGTGGATGGGTGCATCAGTCCTTTGATATCATTGGCAGCAACTAACCTAATTGAGGAATTTAAAGCAGTTTTCCTTATTTACAAACCTAGTCTTTACAGGCCCAACAGTGTGGTTACAGAAACAATTCAGAATCCACTGATCCTTTTTACCTATTCCCAAACCTCCCTTATTTATCTCAAGAGGCTTGTAAGTAAAACTTGTAAAAACTCTGGCCTCAAGGGAACAAACCTAGATCTATCTTTTATAACTAGTGAATTTTACACCAATTTCATGGCAATAATTTTAAAACAGAAGCTATAAGGTCTCTGTTGCATCTGAACATACAGTTAGTGTGTATCCATATCTATGTTATAGATGTGTGGTATTTTCTACCTCCAGATGGTATTGCCAAAATTAATTTGTAAAAGCTCTGCTTAATTGGCTTAAACAAACAAGCACTTTACATAAATTAGTATTCATAAAAATTCTCAGAAATATAATAGAAACTAACCCCATGTTTTTCAAGTTCTTGTGATCTGGGATAATCTTCAGTAAATTAAAGTTAGTTTAATGAGTTCATTGGTTTAACTAAAACAGGCATGTCTTTAGAGTTATCAACATTGAATATAATTCTGGTAAATAACCTTTATTTTAATACTTAAATTTATTTACTAATTAAATTCATGTAATATTATTTGTAATTTGTCAGCAAAACTAATTTAGAATTATGGTTGACTTTGGTGTCTCATAAAGTTTTTGTGCATAATCTAAGCATAATTGTTAAGAACAAGTAGGTTGAATAGATATAATTTTAGGTAAATTTTTTAAATAGTTTCCCCAAACCTTGGTAACTTGAAACCTTAAAGTTTTGCTAAGTGATGAGTTAAGTTAAATTCATTGAATATCTGCATCATTTCCTAATAAGATAATAATGAAACATTAATTACTGAGAATAGGTTTATCTATTTTTGGCTTCATATGACAGAGAAACTAAAAGATATTTGGATGTGTTAGTGCTACATTAGAAAAGGCACATGCTTCTAGAAATTATGAAATGTGTTTGTAAATTTGCCAACCTAAAAAATGCTGGTGTTACAGGGTTGTAGTTTTCTTGTCTCACAGAGGTGAAGAATGAATCTCTTGGACACAAAAGGGTGCAGTGATAGTTTAAGTTAAGGTAAGAACCCAAAGAAAGCCCTCTAGAGTGAGAAGGGTTGAATGGGTTGCCAGTGAGCTTTTATGGTCAGTCTTTTATTCAAAACTGGTGAGGGAACCTAAATCTTCTTGATGTCACCACTGATAGCACCATGATTACTTCTCCTTTGAATATCTCATCAGTAATGTTTAAGACAAATGAGGTGGTCTGGTTATGTTCCCTTATCTCTGGTTTCCTTACACCTCAGCATTTCTGGGATTTTTGTAAGCTTGATCGCATAAACCCCTACTTGTCTCTCCCTGCCTAGCCCTGCCTGTCCCTTACTCACTGATATAACGGTTCACAATTGCTTACATCTAGTTTTCACTAGATATTAAGGTTTCTAAGGGTTAAGAATTCTAATTAATGTATGTGATTAAAGCTACTAGAAATAATAAGGGCAACATCTTCTTATACCAAGAAGTAGGATGTGTTTTCAATAAGAGAAGATATGAGAAATTGAGATGCATTTTTTGTTGAAGGAAAAGAAAGTAATTTTGTCCTAAAATGAGGCTGGTTGTCTAAAGAGGAAAAACGGGGGCGCCTGGGTGGCTCAGTCAGTTAAGTGTCTGGCTCTTGATTTTGGCTCAAGTCAAGAACTCAGGGTCCTGGGATTGAGTCCCATTCCAAAGTTGTTGGACTTTTGGTCTGCTTTTGATAACAGATTATGAAAGTTTCTTTACCTTTTAAGTGCTCTGCCTAGAAACAGTGATTTTGTGTTTTATAAAAATAATTTCCTGTGTCTGCTGTCTTTATTAGGTTTTTGATTACCTAGGAAAACTGAGTGTTCTTAATATTAAAGGAGCTAAATTTTGCTAATAGATAATTAAGTTTCATAATAATCTGTGATACTATTCAGGCAAGCACTTTATTTTTTTTGTAAGATTTTATTTATTTATTTGCCAGAGAGAGCTCACAAGCAGGGGGAGGGGCAGGCAGAGGGAGAAGCAGGCTACCAGCTGAGGAAGGAGCCTGATGCTAGACTTGATCCCAGGACCCTGGGATCTTGACCTGAGCTGAAGGCAGATGCTCAACCAACTGAGCCACCCAAGCAAGCACTTTAAAATTTTTTGTCTGTGTGTGATTTTAACAAACTTCCCAAAATCAAATTCTAAATGAAGTCTTTTGTCCTAGAAGAAACTAGAATTTTTCCAGAAGTTTCCCTTAACATTTCAAAGGATTTGTTAACCTAATCAGGCTTATTTGATATGTTAAATTATATGGGAAGCATTGTCAAATAATATCTAATATTATGCCTTCCTTATATTGTATTTGTATAGGTATATAAGAGTTCTAGAAATCATGTGAAATTCCTAGACATATGTGTCCTGATATAACTTTATCACTTTATATTATTCTTTTACCTTCTGAAGTTGCTCTCATCAAAATTGAGGTTTGTACTAAAAGGACTAAGCCTGAGTATCAAGGAGATGCTTTAGCTGACTTTCATGCAAAGGCAGCAGAAACAGAACCTGTAAAGATTGTGTCACATATAGATGAAGTCTATTCTGCTTCTGCAGAAAATGACCCTTTGGTGCCAGGCTTTTGCCATCCTGGTGTCCTTGCCACATGGCAACAGCCTGCTTCTAAATCAAAGAAACAATAATTGTAAATTAAAAGAACACTTAGGGCTGTGGGCAACCCAAGATGGCTGCACAGTTCTTTCTGGCTCCCTGGCAAGCCTCACTTTTTTGGTGTTTTCATTCCTTCACCCACTCTGGTGCATTCAATATGACTCAAATTATTAATGGACATTGATGGGAAAACTTTTATAAAATTGCAAAAATAGTCTACCAATAATGTCTGACTCATCATGTTCATAATCCTGGAGAAACTATTTTATTTTGTTTTGTTTTTCAAGAGACTTCACACTTCCCTCTGGACCCTTTGAACACCTGCAGTTGGACTTCATTCAACTGTCACTTAGTATGGGTTACCACTATGTTCTTATTCTTATATGTGTGTTTTGCAGATGGATTGAAGCTTTCCCTTAACTGCAAGACCGATGTCCTCATAGTGGCAAAAACCTGTTAGAAAATGTGTTTTCTACTTGATATACCTTCCATGATCTCCAGTGATCAAGATACCTCTGCTTCCCTGGGAAAATCTTATAAGCCTTAATGAAAACCTTGAAAACTTTTTGGAATTATCACTCTCCCCATCACTTCAATCATCAGACAAGGTTGAGAGAACTAATGGGATCCTCAAACGGAGCCTTTCTAAACTTGCCAAAACTACTGGGCTTCACTGTTCTAAGATATTGCCCTTGGTCTTACTGACTGCTAGAAGTTACCCCTTTGGGAAGTATAACCTCACACCATGTGAGATAGTCATAAGCAGACCAATGTCTATTGGTGTACAACCTTCTGCCGATCCCTTGTTGTCTCATACTGGTATGACTGACTACTGTACGTCTCTCATATCTTATGCTCAAGCCTGTCAACAGGTTATAGAAGACTCTGTGGATCCCAATTTAAAGGATCCTGTTGGTCACAGTCTAAAGCCTGGTGACTAGGTATTCTGGAAATATCATCAGAGGAAGACACTTCTTGAGCTCAGTTGGAAGGGACTTTACCAAGTTTTCCTGACTGCTGACACTGTTGCAAAACTAGAAGACACTGGAGATCTCTGAATCAAATTGACAAGGAAGAGGAGTAGCTGACATTGAAGTAACTGATTCAGCCTGAGACAATGGATCAACTTAATATTTTAACTAAACATGAAACTCTTTCACCTTGTTTTCTTTTCCTTTACTTTGGCATTGCCTAGAAAGATAATGCCCTCATCTGTATCTCTCAGGCCATTGCTAAGAGGGGGTAATCTAGAATTTATTTCAGGTTAGGAGAAAATCTAACTGTGCCCCTAATTTTTCACAAGCAAAGTAAGAGATATCTCTGGTTGACTCCCCCGAATTTACATTGCTGAGTTAGAAAGGACCTACCAAGGAGGCTTTCATAATTTAGGATTCACTCCTTATAGGAGGACCCTATTTCCCTAGTTAGGGATAAATGTAAATGAGCCTATGACCAAGAACTTCTCCTTAACTCTTAATTATTGAAGAATCTGCTGCTGAAGTAATAGTGGCCCTACAAAGATTCTTAGACTCTATGGCCAAAGTTCTTGATAATAGAATAGCCCTTAATTATCTTTCATCTGAGCAAGGAGGTGTCTGTGTTGTGGCCAACACCATTTGCTATACCTGGATTAACACTTCTGGGGAAATTAAAACTCAATTACATAAAATTGGGGGGGAGCCACTTGGCTTAAAAAGTTCACTTTAGGTGGGGTGCCTAGGTGGCTCAATTGGTTGAGCATCTGATTCTTGGTTTCAGCTCAGGTCATGATCTCAGGGTCATGAGAATGCGCCCTGCATCAGGCTCTGTGCTCATTGCAGAGTCTGCTTGTCCCTCTCCCTCTGCTCCTTCCCCTGCTCTCTCTCTCTCTCAAATAAATAAATAAAATCGTAAAAAAAAAAAAGAAGACACTTTAGGGCAGTCTTTCTTTTACTTAATATTGATTTATATTTATGAATTTATGAATTATATTTATATCTTGGGGACTGTGGCTTTGAAGTGTACTACGAACATTGGGAATTATTGTTTATAATCTCCCTGGCACATTGTAGCCTCTCAAAAACTGAAAATGCGTATTTGCAGCTGCTAACTACCAAGCAGATGATCTCCCTGTACTTGAACCTCAGAGGAGAAGCCAAGAAAATGACTGACTTAAAGAATGTGAACCTGAAGCCATGACCTGTGACTATCACAGAGATTAAGCATGACTTATAGATACCACACAAAGGAAAAACACAAACTGCAAGAATTTTAGAGCAATAGCTGAGAGTGGTTCTGATGCCTTAAATTCTGATCACATCTCTCTCAGTTAAGCTGAGAGTCTGAGCAAAAGGGAGGAATTGTTAAAAGAAAACCATAGGCCTGGGGCACCTGGGTGGCTCAGTTGGTTAAGCGACTGCCTTCAGCTCAGGTCATGATCCTGGAATCCCAGGATCGAGTCCCGCATTGGGCTCCCTGCTCAGCAGGGAGTCTGCTTCTCCCTCTGACCCTCCCCCCTCTCATTTGCTCTCTCTCTTTCATATAAACAAAAAAATCTTAAAAAAAAAAAAAAAGAAAACCATAGACCCAAAAATGGCTTCACTTAGGTCAAGTCACCAAACCAGAGCTTAATGTATAATCTACTTGCATTTTTTTAAAAAGATTTTATTTATTTATTTGAGAGAGAGAGAAAAAGAGAGCATGAGAGCACAATAGTGGGGAGGGGCAGATGGACAAGCAGACTCCACCCTGAGCATGGAGCTAGATACAAGGCTCAATCCCAGGACCCTAAGATAATGACTTGAGCAAAAGTCAAGACACTTAACCAAATGAGCCATTTGCAGTTTTAACCTGCCCCAGAAATGTAGTCTTAACCAGTCAGGAATTTTCTGTTAAGCACCAATTAGGCAGCCTGTCACATGGGGCTTCTCTCTCCCCCAAGGGAAGATGAGGTAATCTGTCTAAGATCCCCTAAGGGAAGGTAACCTTGCCTGGAAAAATCTTTTCTTTTCTTTTGCTAATAACGTCTTGCTCCACCCTCCAACCTAAACTTGCTGACTGGGGTGCCGCCTGATTCAGGAGTCACTTCATAAAGCCAATTAGATCTTCAAATTTATTCCATTGAATTTTTGTTCTTTAACAGTTTATTCCAATCAAGTTAACAACCCCACTATTCTACTGAAATTGCCCTTCTCAAGGTCACTAATGACCCCTACATTGCTAAATCCAATGGTTATTTCTCAGATCTTATCCTATTTGATCTATCAATATCACTAAACACAGTTGTTTACTCTCAGCTGTAAAAACAACCAAAACAAAACACAACCCCAAATCTAAGCTCCCTTCATTTGACTTGCTGGGTACCACACTTTCCATGTTTTCCCTCCATCATTCTGGTCACTCTCTTTGTTTCTTTTGTGGGTTCCTCCTCATCTTGACCTCTGAATGTAGGAATTTCTCAGGGTTCAATCTTTTATTCTTACTCTACTCATCCTACAGATAATCTCAACAAGTTCCATGGCTTTAGAAACCATCCATATATTGATGACTTGTAATTTATATCTCCAGCCTTTACCTCTTCCCTGTATGCTTCAAAACCATAAATCTAAGTGCTTACTTTAACACCTCCTCCATGTTGTATAATAATCATCTCAATCACAGCATGTTTAAAACTGAGCTCTTGATGTTTTTTCTAAACCTCTTAAATTTTTTCTATCTCAATTACTTTTGATTTCTCTTTATCTTTTATATCCCATGACTCTCCATTCAGCAAATCCTCATTTTACCTTGAAAATATCTCAAAAATTGGACCATTTTTCTCCATCCCCACTGTTACCACCCTGTCAAAGCCACCATGAACTTTCTGAAATTGCAATAGTCTCGTGGCCATTCTACTTTTGTCCTTGCCCCCTGGACAGACACAATAAGGCTCAACAATTATTCCATGTATTCTTCATTTACCAACTCCCTTGTTTTTAGGTGGGACTATGTAATTCATTCTGGTCAATGACCTGCTACTGAAAGAAACGTGTCAATTCCAGACTACATCATGGAAGAGTAGATGTGAAAGCAGTGATGATAGAGGCCACACATTGAGATTATAGAGATAAGGCAAACATAGGCAGACAGGTAAACTTAACATAGAATACCTAGTTACCATATCAGTAACAACTGCCTTAGGAAATTGCTGGACTTTCACCAAACTTTGCATAATTAAGAAACAATTTTTATTATGTTAAATGCATTGATAGTTTAGGGTTTTTTGGTTTTTCCTTTAACCATATCAAAGCTAATTCTAGTAATACACTCTGATGGTTCATTTTATATATCAACTTAACTGGCCACAGGGTGCCCAGATTAAGCATTATTTCTTGGTTTGTCTCGGAGGGTGGTTTTAGATGAGATTAGCATTTGATTTGGTGGACTCAGTGAAGTAGCTTGCCTAGTCCACTACAGGTAGACATCATACCATCCTTTGAGGGCCTGAATAGAACAAAAGGTGGATGATGGAAGAATCCACCCCTTTTTTCTTACCTCACTGTTGAACTGGAATATTTTACCTCTGGCCTTGACTGGGATTTATACCATCAGCTCCCCTGGTTCTCAGGCTTTCAGATTTGGACTTTTATACCACCAGCTTTCTTGGATCTCCAGGTGATAGAAGGAAAATTATGGGACTTTTCAGCCTCCATAATTACAGGAACCAATTCTTCAAAATTAGTATCTATCTTCTCTATGAATATATAATTTTTATTTATTATAAGATTTTAAAATTTATATGCATATTGAAGAATATATATTATAGTATATATTAGTCTTATAATAAGAATATATTTGGGAGGGGAAGATGGCAGCAGAGTAGAAGGACCTGAAGCTGACCTTGTCTCACAAATAAAATTAGACAACTATCAAATCATCCTAAATACTCCAGAAATTGATCTGAAGATTGACAGAAAAAACTCCACAACTAAAGGTAGAAAAGAGGCCACTTTGAAGAAGGTAGAAAGTGCAGAGATGTAGCTTGGGAGAGAAATGGATCGTGGCCACTGTGGTGGGAGGAAGCCATGGTTGCAGAGAAGGTTGAGAGATAGACTAACACTCAGGAGCACATGGGGAAATGAATCCCTATAGCAATTGGCTTGGAAAGCGAGAGAGCCTGAATTTTTTAAGTTCTCTAACCAGTGGGGCTTAAAGCCTGGAGTTTTAAAGGTCAGCATGCTTGGCTCTGGGAAAGCTTGGAGGACACTTGGGCTTCTCTTGCAGAGAAGGCAGGCAAACAGTCCACTGACTTATACATAGAAACAGCCTTCTGAAGAGTGCCTGGGGCATAGAGTGGGGAGGTTAGTTGCTTATCTTGGAGCATTTCCCAGAGAGACAGCATTAACAAAGAGAACTCTCCAGGAACAAAGGAACTGGCAAGCACAATTTCCCTCCCCCTGCCCCTCAGCATAAACACAGAGCCACCTGCAGGAACCAGTGCCGGGGCGGGCTCTCCCTATCTAATTTGCTTATGCTAAGCACCCCCACCCCATGCTCTGCAAGAATCACCCTTCCCAGTCACAGATGCTTCAGTCCCAAAGTGCCTGGGACCCCTCCCCCAGAAGACCAACCCAAACCCCTGCCAACACCATGTCTCCCAGCCCAGTAGTTTTACAGCACCTCAGTTCCAGCAGCAGGTCTCTTTTCACAAGCAGACCAGAACACACCTACTTAAAACATGCCACATTCAGGCCAGGGACCAAACACTGCCCGCAACAGACAGACAGTCTCTGCAGACGACTGGCTTGAAGGATAAAGCAGCTGTGATAGAACAGCAGAATGCACGCAGCACAGTTGGTTATACTTTCGGAAGTGCCAATGCCTGGGGAACGGGGAACACTACATGGCAGGGCACTAAAAGACTTCATCTTCATAAATCCATTATTCTCAAGAACAGGAGCTGTAGCTAACTTCCTTAACACACAGAAACAGGCACAGAGACTGAATACCACTGAAATACTAACAATATAAAGTAAATAGTATGAAAAAGTATATGCCAACAAGTTGAATAACTTGTAAAAAATGGATGAATTCCTAGAAAACTGTAACTACCAAAACTGAAACCTAAGAGGAAATAGAAAGTTCAAACAGACTGATTACCAACAAAGAAATTGAATCAGTAATCAAAATAACTCTGAACAAACAGAAGTCCAGGACCACATGGCTTCACAGGTGAATACTACCAAATATTTGAAGAGTTGATACCTATTCTTCTCAAACTATGCCAAAAAATAGAAAAGGAAGGAAAACTTCCAAATTCATTCTATGAGGCCAGCATTATCCTGATACTAAAACCAGATAACATCAGAAGAAAAGAGAACTACAGGCCAGTATCTCTGATGAACATGTATGCACGAACTCTCAACAAAATAATAGCAACCCAAATCCAAAAATATATTAAAAACATCATTCACCATGATCAAGTAGACTTTATTCCTTGGTTTCAACAGTGTTTAAATATTTGCAAATCAATCAACGTGATATGTCATATCAGTAAGAGATAGGATAAGAACCATATGATCATTTCAAAAGAAGCATAAAAGTATTTGACGAAGTACAACATCCATTTGTGATAAAAACCCTCAACAAAGTAGGTTTAGAGGGAACATACCTCAACACAATAAACGTCATATATGAAAAAAAAAAAAAACACAAAAAGACCCATATAACATCATCAGTGGGGAAAAACTGAGAGCCTTCCCCTAAGGTCAGGAACAAAACAAGGAGGCCCACTCTCACCACTTGTATTCAACACAGTACTGGAAGTCCTAGCCATAGCAATCAGACAACAAAAGGAAATAAAAGGTATCCAAATAGGTAAGGAAGAAGACAAGTTTCACAATTTGCAGTTGACATGATACCATATATATATATATATATAAAACCTGAAAGACTAAAAAAAAATCTGCTAGAACTGATACAGGAATTCAGTAAAGCTGCAAGATACAAAATCAATCTATAGAAATCTGTTGCATTTCTATACATCAATAATGAAGCAGCAGAAAGAGAAATTAAGCAATCAATCCCATTTACAATTACACCAAAAACCATAAGATACCTAGGAATAAACCTAACCAAAGAGGTGAAAAAGCTGTACTCTGAAAACTATAAAACATGTAGAAAAAAATTGAAGATGACACAAAGAAATGGACATTCCATGCTCGTGGATTAGAACAAATATTGTTAAAATGTCTATACTACACAAAACTATCTACATATTTAATGCAATCCCTATCAAAATACCAACAGCATTTTTCACAGAACTAGAACAGTCTTCAAATTTGTATGGAACCACAGAAGACCCCAAATAGCCAAAGAAATCTTGAAAAGAGACAAGCAAACCTGGAGGCATCACAATTCCAGACTTCTAGTTATACTACAAAGCTGTAGTCATCAAAGCTTTAGAGTCCGGGCACAAAAAAAGACACATAGATCAATGGAACAGAATGGAGATCCCATAAATCAACCCATGAACATATGGTCAATTAATCTTCAAAAAAGTAGGCAAGAATATGTAGTGGGAAAAAGTCTCTTCAACAAATGATATTGGGAAAACTGGACAAGTATATGCAAAAGAATGAAACTGGACCACTTTCTTACACCATAAACAAAAATAAATTTAAAATGGATGAAAGACCTAAATATGAGGCCTGAAACCATAAAAATCCTAGAAGAGAGTACAGGAAGTAATTTCTCTGACCTCAGCCACAGAAATATTTTTTTTGATGTATTTCCTGAGACAAGGGAAACAAAAGCAAAAATAAACTATTGGGACTACATCAAAATAAAAGCTTCTACACAGTGAAATAAACAATCAACAAAACTAAGAGACCAACTAAACTAACTAAATGGGAGATTATTGCAAATGACATATCCAATAAAGGGTTAGTATCCAAAATATGTAAAGAAGTTATACAATTAATACCAAAAAAAAAAAACAACACCCAATTTAGAAATGGGTAGAAGACATGAACAGATATTTCGTCTAAAAAACATCCACAAGGCCAACAGACACAATATTGTCAATATTAGTAATCATCAGGGAATACAAATCAAAACCACAAGGAAATATCACCTCACAACTGTCAGAATGGCTAAAATAAAAAACACAAGAAACAAATATTGGCAAGGATGTAGAGGAAAAAAAAGGACCCTCATAATGCTGTTGATAGGAATGCAACCTGGTGCATCCACTCTGGAAAATAGTATAGAGGTTCCTCAAAAAATTAAAAATAGAACTGCCCTATGATCATAATTGTATTACTGGGCATTTGCCCAATGAATACAAAAACCCTAAGGTGAAAAGATATAGGCACCTCTATGTTTATTGCAGCATTATTTACAATAGCCAAAATGTGAAAGCAACCCAAGTTTCCATCAAAAGATGAATGGATAAAGAAGAGGTGTTTTATATATATGTGTATGTGTGTGTGTGTGTGTGTGTGTGTGTACACACACACACACACACACATAATGGAATATTAACCACAAAAAAAATGAAATCTTCCATTTGCAACAACATGGGTGGATCTATAGGGTATAATGCTAAGTAAAATAAGTCAGAGAAAGACAAATACCATATGATTTCATTCCCATGTGGAATTTAAGAAACTAAACAAAGGAACAAATAAAAAAAGACAAAACAAAACAAAACAAAAAACACCCAGACTCTTAAATATAGAGAACAAACTGATGGTTACCAGAGGGGAGGTGGTAGGGGCATGGGTGGAATAGATGAAAAGGATTAAGAGTGTACTTATGGTGATGAGCACTGAGTAATGTGTAGAATTGTTGAATTACTATATTGTATACCTGAAACTAATATAACACTGTATGTTAATTATACTGCAATTAAAATAAATTTAAAAATTTAAAAAAAGATTAGTTAAACTTTACATTGTCCCCAAACTAATAAGACCACTGGCTCTACGGACAGTTCCTCTAATGTGAAATTTCTTATGGCAGCAAATAAACCTATGTTTGTCGGACTATAGATGTGGTATGTTTTGGTGGTCTTTGAGCAGATTTTTAAATCATTTTTGAACATCATTTTCTGTGCCCAGCACCCTCAAGGACATTTAAAAAGACAGACCAAATACATTGACAAATGGAAACCAGCATGTAACTGAGTTGTTACAGGAAGCTGTGTAAGAAAGCAGAGAAGAAAAAAATAAAGAGACTAATTTTTATCTCCCTAGTGCTTTGAGTTGCTCCATTATTTGATTCTAATTCATGTTTTACCCTTACATTCACCTTATGCTACAGGGAAATTGAAGTATTTATTCTTTTTTGAACACATTCATATATTCTTCTCTATATACTTAGATATGCTGCATATCCCAGCCCCTTAATGATGATTTTTTTGGTCTTCATACAAATACAGATTTTGATGACCTATATATTTTGTACCTTCTATTATGGCACTTACAGTTTCCTTTGTATTATAGTCATTTATAAGTTTGATTTGATTATTAGATCTAAAATTTTTTTTAAATATTTTAAGTAATCTCTACACCCAATGTGGGGCTCAAACTGACAACCCTGATTCAAGAGTCACATGTTCCATGGACTGAGCCAGTCAGGCACCCCTGATTATTAGATTTCATCATTATGTCTTAACTGGAAAGTTGCAATAGCCTCCTGATCAATTTCTTTGTTTCCACTCTATACACCTTATAGTCTATTCTCCTCACAGTAACTAGTGTGGTCTTTAAAAGATACAAACTTTAGGGGTGCCTGGGTGGCTCAGTTGGTTAAGCAACTGCCTTCGGCTCAGGTCATGATCCTGGAGTCCCAGGATCAAGTCCCACATTGGGCTCCCTGCTCAGCAGGGAGTCTGCTTCTCCCTCTGACCCTCTTCCCTCTCGTGCTCTCTATCTCTCATTCTCTCCCTCTCAAATAAATAAATAAATAAAATCTTTTTAAAAAAAGATACAAATTTGATCGTGTTGTTTGAACCTTTCAATTGGTTTCCTATCACTCTTGGAATATGAAGTCCTTATCATGTCCTCTAAAGCCTTATAGGGTGCTTCTATAATCTCATAATCCTACTAATCTGTTTCTTATGCACTCCCCTTTAGTCATTCTGGCTGCAGTGGGGGGGGGGTAGGGGTGATGGGGTAGAGGCAAGGAATGAAAAATAGAATCCTTCCTTGTGGCCTTTGTGTTTGTTATCTCTCTTTCTAGTATTCTTCTAGATGCTCATATCCCTCACATTTATTCAACATATATCTGTTCAGATGTCCTTTCCTCAGAGGATTTCCATTACTGATCTGGAAATAGTGTACCTCCTCACCTTCCCATCACTAATCACTTATCCTGATGTATTAAATTTTGGTCATATAACAGCCTAGACATTATATTAATGCTAATATATGTGAGTGTGTGCATGCACGTGCATGTTTATGTTACAGGCTTTATGAGGTTAAGTATATTTGTCTTGTCTTTCTTGTTCACTTCTTCATCCACAGGCCAAATATAGTACCTGGCACATTTTAGGCGGTCAGAAATTATTCTTTGAATTAATAAGTGTTTTTCAATCATATATTTATCTTGCTTGCATATGTCAAAGTTTCAATTTTGCATTCAGAGGCAGTTAAACACACAGATTTGAGAGTGAAACAGCCTGGGTTTATATTCCTGTTCTGCTGTGCAACCAGGGGAAGTTTTGTGACCTTTCTGCCTCAGTTTTCTAATCTGTAAAATGGAGAAAGTGTCTTCCTTTATAGGCTTTTTATGAGTATTATATGAATTAATCTGGCACAGTGTCAGTGTTATTGAAGTTGTATTTGTTGTCATGTATACATTTAATGGGTGATTATTTGAGTAATGTCTGTCTTCCCCATGAGACTTTTAGGAACCATATTAATATTTTTTCTTACCACTGTATCTCCAGACACCAGCTCATAATAGGAACTCTACACATTATGTTAAAAAAAGAGAGTGGTTTAAGTTTTGAGGTAATGGTTGCATGTTTGTATGCACCTAATGCTTTCCCATATTCTGTAGTTACCAGTGATTGACACTAGATGGCAAGCTTGTTCTAAGCAAGGCAAATGTTGCTAGCGTTAAGCCTCATAAAGGGAGTTAAAGTGCAAGGTAGGGGGAAATGTCATATATGTTTTTTAGGTTGGCAGGATGGTAGGAAGAGGAGAGTTAAATCATAAAATAAGAAGAATCACATATATTTTATTCTGCTTCATTCTTCTATTGTGTGTTCTACCCTTCTGACCAGCTAATCTCTCGCATAGTGATGTTTTTGGCATTTCTGTCATTCTACTAGCCCCTTGTTACATTATTCATAGTTTTCTATTGAAAAACAGTGTTTAGAAAGTTCTCTTATAGTATTCACTATTAACGAAAGTTTCCTAATTCTTTCAACCCTATACCTGCTGGTTCTAAAATTCCATTATGATTTTGGCTGGGACATGAGTAGCTCTATGCCTTAAATCCTCTATTCCTCATTCTTGAGCAAGAACTTTGACTTTTATTTTGATTATTGGTCATGTACACTGATGTGAACCATTTCTGTTCTCTAGCTATCAATGTACCATCTTGGAAAAAGAAACTGTTGGGGTCAATGTTATTGTGTTTGTCTAACTTTACTTTTGTTTAGCAAAATTATTAACAGGCACCTGGTATAAAAGAAAGAAAAGAAAGTGTTGAGGAGCATACAAATTAGGCAGCTTCTAAATGATCAAATTGGGGGGCGGAGCAAGATGTTGGAGGAGTAGGAGACCTGGATTTCATCTGGTCCCAGGAATTCAGCAGGTCCCAGGAATTTAGCTGGATAGGGATAAAACCATTCTGAACACCTATGAACTCAACAGGAGATTGAAGAAAAGAATAGTAATAACACTCTGAACAGAAAAGCGAACACTTTGGAAAGTAGGATGTGCGGAGAAGTGAATCCAAGGCGATATTCGGGAAGATAGACAGCGGGGGAGGCGGCCTCTGTCAGACTCTATGAGCAAGTGATAGAGCAGCGGAGAACAAAATCGGAACTTTTAGAAGTCGGCTCCGCTGAGTGACTTCGCTCCAGTGGCTAAGCAGGCGGTGGAACCCTCGCAGGGACAGTGTGGTCTGAGGACCCTCGGGGTCACAGAAAGAGTGGGGGTGCCTGAGTGCAGAAGAACTCGCAGGTATCGGAGCTGGGAAGCCGGCTGCAGAGACAGAGCCGAGGAGTGGGCTCTCAGCTCGGGGTTGCCATAAACTGTGATCCATGACACAGTCAGGCCACTGCTCCTCCAGTAGGGACCCAACAAGCGGCAGACCCAGGGAGACTCCCCATCCTCCCCTGGGAGGAGCGGCGCGGGAACGCACCTCAGGGGTCTGCTGGGTTTGGAGACCACACTGAGTCGGGTGCCAGAGATAGAAACGCTCGGTCACAGGCCGGGTGAGCATGGAGTGCAGCCGGAGACCAGGGAGATGGGAGTGACTGAGTGCTATTCTCTGGGGCTTATTGAGGAACAGGGCCCCGAGTTCGCGGCTCCTCCGGGGCAGAGATTGGGAGGCCACCATTTCACTCTCCCCCTCCAAAGCTGTACGGAGAGTTTGCAGGGAACAAAAGCTCCCAAGAGCAAACCTGAGCAGATTACTTACCCTGGACAGGAAAGGGTGGGGCAATTCTGCTTCCGGCAAAGACATTTGGGAACAAAGGCAACACGGCCCTCCCCCAGAAGATCAGCAAGGCCAGCCAGCCAAGACCAAGTTTACCGATCAATAAGAACGGCAGAACTCCAACACTAGGGGAATACTGCACATAGAATTCACAGCTTTTTTACCATGCTTCTTTAGTCTTTCAAAGTTAATTTTTTTTAACTGTCTTTTTTTGTGTGTGTGAATTTTTCTTTTTCCCTTTTTCAACCAACATCTTATCAATCCCTTTTTTAAAAAACATTTGTATTTTTCATTTTTAGAGTCATATTCTATCTCTTCATAGTAGTTGCCCTTATTTTTGGCATATATATATCAGATGTTCTCTCTTTAAAATTTTGAGACACAGTTTCTTCTAACAGATCAAAATATACCCTAAATCTCTAGTGTATGGCTTTGTTCTAGTCTACTGCCTGATCACATTCTCCCTCCCCTTTTTTTTTAATTCCTCTTCTTTCTTTTTTCAAACTTCTTATCTTATCAATTCCTTTTATAAAATTTTTTATAATTTTCATCTTTACAGTCATATGCCATCCCTTCATCATGTTAACCCTTATTTTTGTACATATATAAGTTTTACTTTCTTTAAAATTTTGGGAGGCACTTTCTTCTAACAGACCAAAATACACCCAAAATCTAGTGTGTGGCACTGATCTATGCAACAGCCTGATCATATTTGATCATATTCTGTTTATTTTTTGTTTTGTTCTGTTTTTGTTTGTTTTTAACTTTATCTTTTTCTTTTTTCTTCCTTTCCCTTTCTTTTCCCCTGGTTTCGGGTCTTTTCTGATTAGTTTAGAGTATATTTTCTGGGGACATTGTTACCCTGTTCACATTTTGTTCTCTCATTCATCTATTCTCCTCTGTACAAAATGACAAGACGGAAAAAATTACTTCAACAAAAAGAACAAGAGGCAGTACCGACTGCCAGGGACCTACTCAATACAGACATTAGTACGATATCAGAACTAAAGTTCAGAATGATGATTTTAAAGATACTAGCTGGGCTTGAAAAAAGCATGGAAGTTATTACAGAAACCCTTTCTGGAGAAATTAAAGAACTAAAATCTAACCAAGTTGAAATCAAAAAGGCTATTCATGAGGTGCAATTAAAAATGGGGGCACTAACTGCTAGGATAAATGAGGCAGAAGAGAGACTTAGTGATATAGAAGACCAATTGATGGAAAATAAAGAAGCTGAGAAAAAGAGAGATAAACAACTACAGGATCACGAGGGCAGAATTCGAGACATAAGTGATACCATAAGATGAAACAACATTAGAGCAATTGGGATCCCAGGAGAAGAAGAAAGAGAGAGAGGGGCAGAAGGTATATTGGAGCAAATTATAGCAGAGAACTTCCCTAATTTGGGGAAGGAAACAGGCATCAAAATCCAGGAGGCACAGAGAACCCCTCTGAAAATCAATAAAAACAGGTCAACACCCCGACATCTAATAGTAAAACTTACGAGTCTCAGAGACAAAGAGAAAATCCTGAAAGCAGCTCGGGAGAAGAGATCTGTAACCTACAATGGTAGAAACATTAGATTGGCAACAGACCTATCCACAGAGACCTAGCAGGCCAGAAAGGACTGGCATGATATATTCAGAGCACTAAATGAGAAAAATATGAGCCAAGAATACTATATCCAGCTAGGCTGTCATTGAAAATAGAAGGAGAGATAAAAAGTTTCCAGGACAAACAAAAACTAAAGGAATTAGCAAACACAAAACCAGCCCTACAAGAAATATTGAAAAGGGTCCTCTAAGCAAAGAGAGAGCCTAAAAGCAGCAAAGAGAGTTCCAGAAAGGAACACAGACAATATACAGTAACAGTCACCTTACAGGCAATACAGTGGCACTAAATTCATACCTTTCAATAGTTACCCTGAATGTAAAGGGCTAAATGCCCCAATCAAAAGACACAGGCTATCAGAGTGGATTAAAATACAACACCCATTGTATGCTGTCTGCAAGAGACTCATTTTAGACCCAAAGACACCCCCAGATTGAAAGTGAGGGGGTGGAAAACAATTTACCATGCTAATGGACACCAAAAGAAAGTTGGGGTGGCAATCCTTATATCAGACAAATTAGATTTTAAGCCAAAGACTCTAATAAGAGATGAGGAAGGACACCATATCCTACTTAAAGAGTCTATCCAAAAAGAAGATCTAACAATTGTAAATATCTATGCCCCTAACATGGGATCAGCCAATTATATAAGCCAATTAATAACAAAAGCAAAGAAACACATCAACAACAATACAATAATAGTGGGGGACTTTAACACCCCCTCACTGAAATGGACATTTCATCTAAGCAAAATATCAACAGGGAAATAAGGACTTTAAATGACACACTGGACCAAATGGACTTTACAGACATATTCAGAACATTCCATCCCAAAGAAACAGAATACACACTCTTCTCTAGTGCCCATGTAACATTCTCCAGAATAGATCACATCCTAGGTCACAAATCGGGTCTCAACTGGTACCAAAAGATTGGATAATTCCCTGCATATTTTAGACCACAGTGCTTTGAAACTAGAACTCAATCACAAGAGGAAAGTCAGACAGAACTCAAATACATGGAGGCTAAAGAGCATCCTACTAAAGAATGAATGGGTCAACCAGGACATTAAAGAAGAATTAAAAAAATTCCTGGAAACTAATGAAAATGAAAACACAACTGTTCAAAATCCTTGGGATACAGCAAAGGCAGTCCTAAGAGGAAAGTATAGAGCAATACAAGCCTTTCTCAAGAAACAAGAAAGGTCTCAAATACACAATCCAACCCTACACCTAAAAGAGCTGGAGAAAGAACAGCAAATAAAGCCTAAACCCAGCAGGAGAAGAGAAATAATAAAGATCAGAGCAGAAATCGTGAAATAGAAACCAAAAGAACAGTAGAACAGATCAAAGAAACTAGGAGAGCTGGTTCTTTGAAAACACTAATAAGATTGATAAACCCCTGGCCAGACTGATCCAAAAGAAAAGAGAAATGACCCAAATCAACAAAATCATGAATGAAAGAGGACAGAACACAACCAACACCAAAGAAATACAAACAATTATAAGAACATATTATGAGCAACTCTATGCCAGCAAATTAGATAACCTGGAAGAAATGGGTGCATTCCTAGAGATGTATCAACTACCAAAACTGAACCAGGAAGAAATAGAAAACCTGAACAGACCTATAACCACTAAGGAAATTGAAGCAGTCATCAAAAATCTCCCAATAAACAAAAGCCCAGGGCCAGATGGCTTCCCAGGGGAATTCTACCAAACATTTAAAGAAAAATTAATACCTATTCTTCTGAAACTGTTCCAAAAATAGAAATGGAGCAAAACTTCCAAACTCATTTTATAAGACCACCATTACCTTGATCCCCAAACCAGACAAAGACCTCATCAAAAAGGAGAATAAAGACCAATATCCTTGACGAACATGGATGAAAAAATTCTCACCAAAATACTAGCCAATAGGATCCAACAGTACATTAAAAGGATTATTCACCACGACCAAATGGTATTTATCCCTGGGCGGCAAGGTTGGTTCAACATCCGCCAATCAATCAACATGATACAATACATTAACAAAAGAAAGAACAAGAAACATATGATCCTCTCAATAGATGCAGAAAAAGCACTTGACAAAGTACAGCATCCTTTCTTGATCAAAATTCTTCAGAGTATAGGGATAGAGGGTACATACCTCAATATCATAAAAGCCATCTATGAAAAACCCACAGCGAATATCATTCTCAATGGGAAAAACTGAGACCTTTCCGCCTAAGGTCAGGAATGTGGCAGAGATGTCCACTATCACCACTGCTATTCAACATGTTATTAGAAGTCCTAGCCCCAGCAATCAGACAACAAAAAGAAATCAAAGGCATCCAAATTGGCAAAGAAGAAGTCAAACTCTCACTGTTTGCAGATGATATGATACTGTATGTGGAAAACCCAAAAGACTCCACCCCAAAACTGCTAGAACTCATACAGGAATTCAGTAAAGTGGCAGGATATAAAATCAATGCACAGAAATCAGTGGCATTCCATTACACCAACAACAAGACAGAAGAGAGAGAAATTAAGGAGTCGATCCCATTTACAACTGCACCCAAAACCATAAGATACCTAGGAATAAATCTAACCAAAGAGGCAAAGGATCTGTACTCAGAAAACTATAAAATACTCATGAAAGAAATTGAGGAAGACACAAAGAAATGGAAAAACGGTCCATGCTCATGGATTGGAAGAACAAATATTGTGAAGATGTTAATGCTACCTAGAGCAATCTACACATTCAATGCAATCCCCATCAAAATACCATCCACTTTTTTCAAAGAAATGGAACAAATAATCCTAAAATTTGTATGGAACCAGAAAAGACCCTGAATAGCCAGATGAATGTTGAAAAGGAAAAGCCAAGCTGGCGGCATCACAGTTCCGGACTTCCAGCTCTATTACAAAACTGTCATCATCAAGACAGTATGGTACTGGCACAAAAACAGACCCATAGATCAATGGAACAGAATAGAGAGCCCAGAAATGGACCCTCAACTTTATGGTCAACTAATCTTTAACAAAGCAGGAAAGAATGTCCAATGTAAAAAGACAGTGTCTTCAACAAATGGTGTTGGGAAAATTGGACAGCCACATGCAGAAGACTGAAATTGGACCATTTCCTTATACCACATACAAAAATAGACTCAAAATGGTTGAAGATCTAAATGTGAGACAGGAGTCCATCCAAATCCTAAAGGAGAACACAGGCAGCAACCTCTTCGACCTCAGCCTCAGCAATTTCTTCCTAGAAACATCGCCAAAGGCAAGGGAAGCAAGGGCAAAAATGAACTATTGGGACTTCATCAAGATAAAAAGCTTTTGCACAGCAAAAGAAACAGTCCACAAAACCAAAAGACAACCGACAGAATGGAAGAAGATATTTACAAATGACATATCAGATAAAGGGCTAGTATCCAAAATCTATAAAGAACTTCTTTAACTCAACACCCAAAGAACAAATAATCCAATCAAGAAATGGGCAGAAGACATGAACAGACATTTTTCCAAAGAAGACATCCAAATGGCCAACAGACACATGAAAAAGTGCTCAACATTGCTTGGCATCAGGGAAATCCAAATCAAATCCTCAATGAGATATCACCTCACACCAATCAGAATGGTAAAATTAACAAGTCAGGAAATGACAGATGTTGGCAGGGATATGGAGAAAGGGGAACCCTCCTACACTGTTGGTGTGAATGCAAGCTGGTGCAACCACTCTGGAAAACAGTATGGAGGGTCCTCAAAAAGTTGAAAATAGAACTACCATTGATCCAGCAATTGCACTACTGGGCATTTATCCCAAAGATACAAATGTAGGGATCCGAAGGGTTATGTGCGCCCTGATGTTTATAGCAGCAATGTCCACAATTGCCAAACTGTGGAAAGAGCCAAGATGTCCATTGACAGATGAATGGATAAAGAAGAAGTGGTATATATATACAATGGAATATTATGCAGCCATCAAAAGAATGAGATCTTGCCATTTGCAATGACGTGGATGGAACTGGAGGGTGTTACGCTGAGCGAAATAAGTCAATCAGAGAAAGACATGTATCACATGACCTCACTGATATGAGGAATTCTTAATCTCAGGAAACAAACTGAGGGTTGCTGGAGTGGTGGGGTTTGGGAGGGATATGATGGCTGGGTGATGGTGATAGACATTGGGGAGGGTATGTGCTATGGTAAGTGCTATGAATTGAGCAAGACTGTTGAATCACAGATCTGTACCTCTGAAACAAATAATACAATATATGTTAAAAAAAGAAGAAGAAGAAAATAGTAGGAAGGGAAAAATGAAGTGGGGGAATTGGAGGGGGAGAGAACCCATGAGAGACAATGGACTCTGAAAAACAAACTGAGGGTTCTACAGGGGAGGGGGGTGGGGGGATGGATTAGCCTGGTGATGGGTATTAAAGAGGGCACATTCTGCATGGAGCACTGAGTGTTACACACAAACAATGAATCATGGAACTTTACAGCAAAAACTAATGATGTAATGTATAGTGATTAACATAACAATAACAAATTTTAAAAAATGATCAAATTTTTTGGATTCTGGAAATTAATTTTAAATATATACATTTTTAAGATTGATTAAATATATGCATATGCTGTGGTAAATTAAATTTACTAAAATATATTCAAAATGTGGACATGTAAAAATGAATAATAGTACTTTAAGACAGTGGTCTTATTATTTTTCCCTTTGTAATATGATGTGACATATTATTGGCAAAAGAAAAAACTTGGTTAACTTTCTTTCAACTGCTGAAGAAAAAAATTTTTTCTTCTTTTTCTATGCTTATTAAGAAGGGTGATTATTACTTAATTCTCTTTATTAGAATGGCTTAAGCTGAAAGGAATATAAATTATTTAATTATTAAAATTAATTTTTCTAAGTTAACCCAGACTTTGCTACCATTTGCAGTATTGGCAGGAATTCAGACCTATTGATAATATTTCTCAGTTTAAATGATTGAACGTGGAAAAAAAAATCAGTACAGTGATTTCTTCTATCATGGGAAGACGTAGCATGAATTCTGAGTCTTGCACTGACTCCTATGTACTGTCTAATCTCTCTATTCTCTTTCAAATCTGACTCATAAAATTATTTTATATTCACTTTGAGAATTTATGAGTTGAGCTAATATAGTAAGACGACATCCCCCAGTAAATTTTTCAAATATATGACTGTCCCACAAATATCCCAGATTCAGACACCCTAAGAACTCACATTTTTTAAAAAGATGTATTTATTTGTTTGAGAGAGAGAGTGTGCAAGTGCATGTGTGCTCGAGAGTGGGGGGCTGGCGAGGGAAGAGGGAGAGGGAGAGAGGGAATCCTCAAGTGCACTCCTTGCTGAGCATGGAGCCCAATGTGGGGCTCAATCACAGGACCCTGAGGTCATGACCTCAGCCAAAATCAAGAGCCAGATTTTTAACTGACTGAGCCACCCAAGTGCCCCAAGACTCATATTTTTATTTTTAAAAAAATTTTTTAGGAGATTTTATTTATTTGCCAGAGAGAGAAAGAGAGCACAACCAGGGGGAATGGCAGGCAGAGGGAGAAGCAGGCTCCCTATTGAGCGAGGAGCCTGATGCAGGACTCAATCCCAAGACCCCTAGATTATGACCCCAGCCGAAGGCAGCTGCTTAACTGACTGAGCCACCATGTGTCCCAAGAACTCATATTTTTAAAAACAACTATAACTTACTTGAAATGAATGTATTATTATTTTCTAAAAGTAATGCATATTCCTGGGTGGCTCATTCAGTTAAGCTGTCTGCCTTCAGTTCAGGTCTTGATCCCAGGGTCTCTCTCTCTCTATCTGACAAATAAATAAATAAAATCTTTAAAAAAGTAATGCATATTTATATTGAACCTCTATGCTGATTAGCAAATGAAAGAGAGAAAAAACATAACCCCAACTATTGATAAACCCTGTTAACAGTTTAGTGTAGTCTTTCTACTCCTTTACCCATTTTATATACATGTTTGTAAAAAGTGAAGATCATCATTCATATTACTTTGTAACTCTTAGTAATGTATTACAAACATCTTCTTGTATAATTATACATTGTTCTTCAAATCGTGTTTTATAGGATTCCAGTGTGTGAATTTAACCAATCCCTTTATTATTTTCCTTTATTATGTATTAATATATAGTATTATATACAAAAGAATATAGCTAACATAAATGTTATAGAGCCTGGTAATATAAAAAGGACATCCATGAATCTAACACCTCACTTCTAAACTAAAATATTGCCTAACAATGATTATTCTACATTGGCAAATTCCCCAATGTAGAGTCATACCATTTGAGGAAAGTTGCAGCTAAATAATATAGGTTGGGCTCCAGCACACACAGTCCTATCCCTATACAATTTTTCCATCTGCTTGAAGTCATCTTTTTCTTTCTTGCCTTTATCTTGTGTCTTGTTTTGATCTATCACTTATGAAAAACAATTTGGATAGGCAGACACACAGATATCACACCTACCCCAAATAAATAGTTTTCAGAGACATTGCCTTAATCCAAATTTAGCAAAGATCGATTTTCATAAAGGACACTACCCACATTAATTCAGCTCCTTTCACAGTAAAAAAAGCACTTACAGTATTACACAAAACAATTAACTTGTCATCTTTTTAAACTTTTTATTTCAGAATAGGATCTTTGCTTTATCTTTATATAATCAAAGCCTCATTTAAAGTAATTTTTCTCTACTTCTAGATAAAAGGAAAGACTAGTTTAAAGGGTTCTGCTTCTATCAAGTTTTAAACAGCTTTAACTATTTCTAGATCATTTCAGCTAGTTTATTACAGTTTATTAAGTCAGAGGAAATAGCTATTTCTTAAGATTAAAGACAGTATCTTGTGCCTTCTGGGTAATTTTTATGGACTACTTAACCAATAGAAGTCTGACTGTCAATATTTGCTAAATGAATGATTTTGGTGGGTAGAATTATTCAGTAATACTTCAATTGTCTAGAATTAAGCAAACTGGCAACCTATTCTATGTAAAATAAAGCATAGCCCCCCATCAAAAAAGTACTTGCAAAAGTCTCTTGATACTCATATGGGGAACTTGCTCTCCACTCTGCCATTTCTCATCCTTGAGGTTTGAATTGAGTTACCTCTGTGTATTTCAGTGCTAGACTCATTGGCTTGAAGCAGTCACGATTTGGCCACTGAGTTGATTTCAGGGGTGAGCAGAAGAGCCAGTCCAATTAAAGTATACTTCAGGGCTTTTGCTGTGAACACCAGGGCAGATCCTCCCTTTAACACTGGGCTTGATATGACAATGAGTGGCTTGGAAATAGTAAGGCATTTTGTTAATCAGAAGAGCGTGGCCTAAGATGATGGCCTCCACAAGGAGTAGAGACCAAAAATTCATCATGCTGCAGTTTTGTGTCTGACCTGGAGATAGAGTTACCCCTACAGTGTTCCTTTATGTTAGCTAGTATCCCTCCTTTTTTGTAACATCCAGCTTTGTTGCATTTTCTGTCACTTGCAACCAAAAGAATTCTAAGTTATTGATTTACTTTGTTTTGGTTATTTCTTTAGTTCTTTATTCAGATAGCTTTAGGTTATGAATGATTCTAAAAACCTCCATTTTGTGGTTTTCAAGCAAACAGTTGACAAAAATTTTAAGGGGAAAAATGGGTAAGCCCACTGCCATTAGTCAGCCCTTCAATCAGTCAGTGCATATTTATAAAACCATCAAACTAGGAAACTCATGAAGGTAGTGGACCCTATCTTCTTTTTTGTGTCTGTGTCCACAATTTCTAGGGTAATTTCTTACACA
Organism: Callorhinus ursinus; assembly: GCF_003265705.2. Taxonomy (NCBI): domain Eukaryota; kingdom Metazoa; phylum Chordata; class Mammalia; order Carnivora; family Otariidae; genus Callorhinus; species Callorhinus ursinus. The sequence continues at coordinate 14,564,693 of NW_027397071.1, forward strand.
TTGTAATTGCTTTACTATTATCTAATGAATAAATGAATAAAATAATTAAAGGCATTATAATTTAGTAAAAATAAAATCTGGATTATTATTGTCTGAAATATTTGATAATTGAAGAAAAGCAGATTTATGTTTATGATATGAAGGCCCAGAAAGGCATAAATGGGTAAGGAAAAACTCATATTATTAGTTCTGTAATCATGATAAATTACTTCATTTTTCTGAACCTCATCTGTAAAATAATTATAATATCAAGCTGAAGAATTTCTTTGAGGATTTAATGAAATAATGTATGTAAAGTGCCCATAAGAGCTCAATAACTTTTAGCTGCTCTTATTGTAATGAATAGATGATCAACCTCACCATAATTTAATAATGTTTGATTATTACTGCATTGTTATAACTTCCAAGTTTTGTTGAAAGCTAAACCTTGTAGTTCAATGTGACACTAAGCATATCCAGTCAAGGTTAGATTTAGATATTTCATTAAGTAATCACTTACCAGATTTTCATGTCAAATGTGTCAGTTTAAGAATATTGCTGGCATTCACCCTTATAGAATGCTGACAGCAAGGAAGCTGAAAATCTTGCCTGGCTTATCCAACTATACTAATTCTTTATAGCAGATTAGATATATTAGGAAAGAATTAGAATTAATTAGAGCTATCAGTCATGAGACTCAAGAACGTCTTAATAATGAGCAAGAAAGCAAATTATTGAAAGTCTTCTAACTAAAAATCAAGGAGAGCCTGAAAAGCATCTCATTATGACTTTTCCAATTAGAAAATTTTGCTAAATATCCACAGAATCATCACAAGTGCTAATGAGATATACTATAGCCTGCATCTTCATTTACCCAGTTCAAATGTGCTTTAAACACACTTAGTGCATTTTTTATTTTATGTTCAAAGTACATATCAGAAAAATAAATAGCCAAAAATTAAGAACTATTTTTGTCCACTGTTACCTGCTATTTTCTTATCTTTTCTCTGGAGTTCCTAAACCCAAAAGCTGTGTTTCTCAAAGTACATTCCGGGACTACCTGTATCACCTGACTGCCTTTTTTATAATATGTATTAATATGTATTGAATGATTTAACCAATTTCTACTCAGTGTTTTTGAGTCCATAACAGAACCTACACCACCAGACTCTCTTGGAGTGAGACCTGAGAATCTACTTTGTTAACAAACTCCCCTCCTGATGCAAAGACAAAGTCTTATTCTCTGTGGAACTTGAAACACACATACATAAACCTATTAGTTGCTATTAATGTCCTACTAATGGCCACTGTAATTTTTACTAAAGTTAGTCTACAAAACTGAGTCATGTATAACTATGTTTAATAACAACAATGAAAACCACCAATATTGGTGCTGCGAATTTAATAAAGGGCTTAATTAATGTATCCATATAGTTATATCATGAATTAATTCTGTGAAAATATAGAAAATAGTGTAAAAAGTATAACTAAATAACTAAGCAAATGTTATGATTATGGACCATGGAATCAGTGAGCATTCCCAATTCTGTAGGAATTAGTATGGTTAGTATATTAATAATACATATTTATTAACATATCCAAACACAGACCATAGAGCCTATCACATGATATGGACTAAATCACATGATATGAACTAAATACATATTTTAAAATGTATTTATGTGTTTTATGTACGTATTTTTATGTATTATAAGATTAGATATATATGATTATATATTAATATAGACAGATCAGTATTTTTTTGTTAGATTTTTAAATTTATTTGAGGGAGAGAGAGCATGAGCGGTGGGCAGGGGCAGAGGGAGAGGGAGAAGAAGGCTCCCCACTGAGCAGGGAGCCCAACGCAGGGCATAGGGCTCTATCCCAGGACCCTGAGATCCTGACCTGAGTCGAAGGTAGATGCTTAACTAACTCACTGAGTCACCCAGGCGCCCCAACAGATTGGTATTTGTAGGAAATTAGGTTTTTGAAGATTTTTTTACTCATATGGTAGGCTGAGTTATTTGCTTCATTTTTTTCCCTGCTTCCTGTAATCATTTCCCCTGTAACTTTTCAATTTTACCCCCCCCACACACAAAAGAGTATACTTTCTTCCCTACCTTTTGATGTTTTGCTCAGTCACATGACTTGTTTCGGCAGTGGGATTTTAGAAGATAGAACACAGATGTGTTTGTATATTCAGGTTTTTCCTCTAGCTCTCTGCCATTACCATGAGATTACCCTAACTAGCTAGTGGCTCCAGCGGGGGAATGAAGATCATGTCATTGAATAAAGCAGAGCCACCCCAGCAAACCCAAAGACATGTGAGTAAAATTCCTCTGAGAGGTTCTTGGGCAGTTTTAATCCATCAAAATATAACTGATAGAATTTAATTCTTTCTTTTACATAGCTTTTCAAGATGTTCCTGCCAGGAAATCTTCCCAATATTCTTCCTTTTTCTTAGGCTATACAAATGTCTCTCCTCATATCTGTGAATTGCCTTCTCCATATCTTTATTACTGAACTTACCAATTTATACTATAATTGCTTTTTACCTTGTTGTAACCTTCCACCAGACTAATTTTCTTTAGAGCTGGAAGTATATTTTTTTTGAAAAAAAATCTGTGTTTCACACACATAATAGGAGCCAAATAACTATCAAATAAATGAATTAATTTATAGGAATAAGTCTGATACACAGTATGAAATTACATTCACTTTGGAATGGTACAATACAATCTTATGGTAGATTTACTCAGTGATTGCAATTTTTGCTTCCTTATAGTAGTACTATATATCCACACCCATGATAATATATACCCCGATCCTTGTCTCCAGGTAGGCAGGAGGTACTTTATCAACCTTTAATTTGGGGCTTGAACATTTGGCTAGCAATGGGCTGTGGACTGTTAGTATAGGTGACAGAAGTGAAATAAAATAATGCAGCAGTTGAGTCTGCCTGTTGTGTTTCTATTATTGTCATGTGAAGAACATGCCGCAGGTAGCCCACAAGTTCCAATGATCCAAGAAAGATATATAGAGCAGACTTGAGCCTAACCTATAGCTTGAAGCCAAGCTCAGCCTAAATCAGCCAACTTTCATAGGACACAAATGTGTGAGCAAGAATAAATGACTGTTTTTTCATGCTTTGAAGTCATGGGGTCATGCGGTAGTTTGTTTACAAGCACAATTGTGGCAATAGTTGATACTTACCTATGAAGAGATTTTTTTCCATGTGACTAGTTAATGAATAAACCGCACAGTTTATTTTATATCCACAGAAAAAATTATAGTGCTTATATATTTTCATAATCAATCAAAATGAATCTAGTATGCCTTATGACATAAAGCAAATCCTTATTGACACAGTTGAATTAATCACCATTATAGCAGATGGATGGTTACAATTTTAGTAATTTCAAGATATGAATCACACTATTTACTTCCCTCCCCACTTTTCTCTCTCTCCCTCTCTCTTTATACATACACACACACATACATGCACGTGCACACATGTGCATACAAATACATATCTAATTATTAAACTAAAACTTACATATGTGGTCAACACTGCTGGTAATTTATTCCCCGACTTCCATTTTCCCTCTTCCTATCATACTAGGCACTAGGTCATCTAGACTAAAGACTCCCAGTCTCCCTTTAAGCTAGATATGCTTGTGTACTGGACAATGGCATATGAGCAGACATAATCTCTGCCACTTGCAAGCAATACCCTTAAAGGAAAGGAAAATGCCTTTCCTTCCTTCTTTCCTTTTTACTGCTAGCTAGAATTTGTATAGGTGTTAATGAGCCATCTGGGAACGCAGAGGTGGACAAATCACAAGATAGAAGGAAGCTGACCCTCTGATTACTTTGTAGAGCATAACTGCCCTGCCATAACAGCATGGGCCTTTAACTTGTGTGAGGACATACTTCATTCTTGTTTATGTAGTTGGTAATACTATATTTGCAATGTATATCATAAAAATGCATGGTCTGTATACTATTCATCTGAGTTATTCTAAATTAAATGGCCTACTTTAAAAATGAAATATATATATTTTTAATTATAAAATATTTGTGTGTTAAAACACTTGTACACTGAGTAAGAAACTAGAAATTTTACCCTCTACACTCCTGTCTGAGAATGGTCATCTAACCAGTTTTGTGGTCGTATAACTTTTGCACAACTGGACCAGCTGTCATGTTGGCATTCCTTCCTGTGTAAGATATTAGATGACAAAGGGTCCACACCACAGGCAGTGATTACAAGTAATTTAAGGGTTTATTACCCACTTAGGCATAGGCAAAATGAGGGGAGTTCCTGGGCTTTGAGACCTCCAAAGAAAAGAGGGGAGGGGAGGGAAACGAAGGAGAGAAATAGAGTGAAAGAAGAGAAATACATGCCTGCCTGCGTTTTTGAGGAAGGCCGAAGGCAGACTAATACTGGTGCCTCCTCCATATAGGGGTAGGGGTTAGGGAGTGCGAATGGAGATCAAACACGGGCAGGGTGGCATGTCTTGGCACACAACTCATTTATCAGCATAGCAGGGGTGATTGGGGGGGAAGGGCATTGACAGTTTTCACTCTGATATTGACTTATTGTACTAACTCTATTTCTCACAGGTATGTATCCTTCTAGCTTAATTTTGAAAGTTTCATTGAACTTGATTACAATTAAGGAAGGGTATGATGACTAATTTTATGTGTCAATTTGGCTGGGCTATGCTGTCCAGCTATGTGGTCAAACATTATTCTATATGCTTCTGAGGTGAGTTTTTTGGATGAGATTAATATTTGAACTTGTAAACTTTGAGTAAAGTGGATTGCCCTCTGTAAGGTAGTTGGGTCTCATCCAAACAGTTGAAGGCCTGACTAGAACACAAGATTGACTTCCTCTGAGTAAGAGGGAATTCAGCAGGGCAAGGCTTTCAGACTTGAACTGCAGCAGTGGGCCTCCAATCTGCCAGTCTACCTTTCAGATTTTGAAATTGCCAGCCTCCATAATGAGGTAAGCCAATGTTTTAAAATAAATCTCTTTATATATACACATCCTATTGGTTCTGTTTTTCTGGAGAATCCTAATATAAGGGCACAAGCAAAAAGGTTACTAAATAGAAAGTATATTCTTATACATTTTGTAGCACAAAATTCTATTTCAAATGGAAATAAAATGATGATGATGATACTTGAAATATAGCTATGCAAATTATATTATGATCCAGTTTATTTAAAACCTCACAGTGTTTTATTATCCTTAACATATTGCTAGCCATCTATATTGGCCCCATATGTTATTTCTTAATTTATTTATCAAACAAAACTATTGTATGTAGTGAACTAGTTCAACCATAAATCAAATAATTTACCATGACAGGTAAACAGAAATGTTTACCCAGTAAGTTGCACCTTAGGTTTGGTCGGCAACCAGTGGAAAATGCTCCCTTGTACTAATGAATAGATTCAGTGAAGCTAGCCAAAGCACCTGCCAAAAATACCTAAAAATGTTCCCTTTCCAGAACCTAAAAAAATTAAAAGTGTTCAAAATGTTAATTCAAAGTACTGAGGGAACAAGCACATACCTTGTGTTAACTAGTGTTTATATGAAGTGGGAATTCAAATTACTGAGGCTTAATTGTATAAAGATATCTGGGGCCTAGCAATAATTTTTGGGTAAGGTGTTTGGATAAGGCACTACTCAAGTAAGTAAATGTCTTTCTTTCAATGTTTTTTTTATTCAATAAAATACCTTTCTAAGTTTCCCTTTTTTTGTGGGTGAAGGGATGTTTTATAATATACCAAGGAAAACAAGAAATGATGATAATAATAGTAATAATAATAAGAGGTGCTTTCAGACTTGTGGATCAAAAATGAATATTCTCCAAGCTTCAGGTAGAAGCACACTCAAGGCGGGACACACCAAGAAAATACTATCCTTTAGATTCGGGTCTAGAGCATAATGATACCTATTGCTACCTTCTGTCTCACAGAAAAGATGACTAAGATAAATGCCTCTCCTATGCTTTAGATCCCATCCACCCACATTTCTTCAAGGATATCTTTTCACAAATTAATCACATTTCTTTCTTCATAGCTTCATTTTATCACTCTTCACTATTTCCTTCTCTCCAAAAAATACATTGATTTCTCTTTTTAATTTTTAATTTTTTTATTTTTTAAAGATTTTATTTATTTTTTTGACAAAGAGAGAGACAGCGAGAAAGGGAGCACAAGCAGGGGGAGTGGGAGAGGGAGAAGCAGGCTTCCCGCGGAGCAGGGAGCCCAATGCGGGGCTCCATCCCAGGACCCTGGGATCATGACTTGACCCGAAAGCAGACCCTTAATGACTGAGCCACCCGGTGCCCCTACATTGATTTCTCTTGTCTTGAAAATATTCTCCCTTAGCTCTCTATACTTCAATCATGATCATTCCTTTATTTCACAGCCAAGCTTCTTGTAAGGGCTATATAGGAGAGATCTGTCCAACCCTTTATTTAGTAACCAGAGCTATTTCTAAGCCAGAGTGTAAAGCTTGGGTGTTGCATATACTGTCAAATTTAATTCTTAACTGTCTGACAAAATATCTGTAGATATCCCCTACTACCTATTTACAGATGAGGAAACTGAGATTGAGACAGACTAAAGCATTTGCTGAAAGTAACTCAAACCCAAAGTCTGTGCACTAGAATATAGACCTTGTCATCCGCCCCCAAAATTAACAGCTGTTCATTGACTGAGTGCTTACTCTGTTAATATATATCAGGCACTGGGTAAGCTCTTTACCCACATTGTTGTTTAGTTCTCATGACATCTCTGTGAAGTGAATGTTCCCATTCATTCCTCAACTTCCATGGATCTTCCAAATTCAAATGAAATGTTTTTTCTCAAATTGTGAATAATCTTTTGAAGGCCAGATCAAGTGAGCATTTTGTTTCCCTTTTTAATTGTTTCTCTGTGACATTTAGTATTTCTGATCACTCTTTTTTTTAAGATTTATTTATTTATTTATTTGAGAGAGAGAATGAGAGACAGAGAGCACGAGAGGGAAGAGGGTCAGAGGGAGAAGCAGACTCCCCACTCAGCAGGGAGCCCGACGTGGGACTCGATCCCGGGACTCCAGGACCATGACCTGAGCTGAAAGCAGTCGTTTAACCAACTGAGCCACCCAGGCGCCCCTCTGATCACTCTTTTTAGAGAGAGATGTCTTCATTAATGTTAGGGAAAAAAATCTTGGCTTACACATCTTTATAATAAGAAAATTGGAAAACACTAATAAAATGAAGGAAAAAATCAACAGTAGTCCTACCATTCAGAGATTATTAATATTATCATTTCACTGTATATACTTTCAGAATTTTTTCAGAACAACTGATTCATATACATTCATATATATGAATATTTACATATATTCATGTATATTTTTTAAATGCAATGTCTAAGCTTTGTAATCTGCTTTTTTCACTGGTCAATGAAAGGTTACTATATTACATGTCAATAACTACTTTCTTACAAAATAATTTTTAAAGTTTTAACAGTTGCACAGCATGGGTGTGTCATTTATTTAATCAGTACTTTATTGTCAGATGTTTAGGTTGTTTTTGAATTTTTCTTTAGCTAAAACATCATATGTTTTAATATGATGTGATTTTCCTTAGGATAACGTGCCAAAAGTATACTTATAAATCAAAATATGCACATATTTTTAAAGCCTGGGAAACATATTGCCAAATTTCTCACAGCCAACTTTCTGACCCTCCTTGATTACTGACTTGCTTGAGTTACTCTTTCCTGGTCCTCAGCCTATTTTCTCAAACACTGCATGTCAAATCTCCTTCACTGGTATCTTCTTTCTTTCTGGACTTTCCCTTAAACGTTTCTTTTTCCCAAGTATCTGATTGCATTCTTCTCACTGTACATACTCTTATTGGAATATACTATCTAAGCACGTGGTTTCTACTTTAGCTTCTTGTAGCAATTTCATCACCATTTTTTTCAGTCTTACTAAACATTTTCTCTCTACTTTACAAGGCTCTACCCTTGACCTAGTCTCAAAGTCAATGCCATTTGCTTTAAAATTTTAACACAGCAGACTCCAATGCTCAGTACTTATTTCTGTATCAGTTATTTATTATTGCCGAAAAAACCACCCCAAAATTTGATGGTTTAAAACATCAAACAGTTCTCTGGATCAGAAATTGGGGCTAGATTCAGCTGGTATCATTATGTGGCTATAGTTGTCTCAACAGTCAACTAGAGGTAGATGTCTAAGGTGGTATGTTAATTTTCTATTGCTGTCATAATAAATTACCACAGATTTAATGGCTTAAAACAATACAAAATTATTATCTCAAAATTCCTTAAGTCAGAAGTCTGGATTGGCTCAACTGATTTCTCTGCTCCAGATTTCACAAGACCAATATTAAAATGTTGCTTAATTGGGCACTTATGAAAAGGCTCCAGGAAGAATCCACTTCCATGTTCATTCACATTGTTGGCAGAGTCTAGTTCCTTATGGTTGTAGGAGAGAGGTCCTCCTTTCCTTGTTGGCTGTCAACTGGGGATTGCCCTTGGCTCCTAGAGGAATCTTTCATCTTCATCTCAGAACCAGTGTCAGTGTGTTGAATACTTTTTCATGCTTGGATTCTCTCAGACTTCTTTTGCCAATCTCTGACTCATTCTTCTGCTTTTAAGTAAAACTTCAACTAGTCACATAAAAGAAAACGTGTTAACTTCAGAATTCAAAATGAAAAAAATCCAGGAACACAATTGAAACTTGTATTTTCTAGCTGATATTCCTATTCCATTTTCTTATAAGTTGTTCTGGCATATTTCCTTTCTTTCATTCTGTCAAATTCTTTTGTTTTCAAGGTATGGAAACAACTTAAACTAGGTCAAGTAAAAAGTTATTTATTATAAAGCCACAGATGTCTCAAGATTTTAAAGAATGAAAATGAGTAATGTTGAACCTCATTGACCTGGATTTGGGATGTCAGGAAAAAAGACCACTCTTTGTTATTTCCAGGACCCCAATGGACTCTAAAATCTGCTTTCTAGCTTTCTACCTGTTGCTTGGCTATTCTGTTTCTTTCTCTCTACCACCTTCTAACCTGCATTGTATGATGTCAGTTAGAATCACCAGTAATAGCTCTAAATTATGACTGCTTAGCATATGTTCTTATTAGTAATTGATTACTATCTCTCTGTCTCAGTTCATTTCTCTTTCTTCTTCTTCTTCTTTTTTTTTTTTTTGAGACAGTGGTGGGGCATAGGGGGCAGAGGGATGGGGAGAGAGAGAAAATCTTAAGCAGGCACCATGCCTGGCATGGAGCCCACCACGGGGCTCTATTTCACAATCTTGAGATCATGACCTTAGCCAAAACCAAGAGTCTGATCCTTAACCAACAGCCACCCAGGTGCCCCATCACTTCATTTCTTGAAAGATTCAGATTTATCATGAGCCTGCCAGTGCCTTGATGGGGTTTGGGCTAGATGATTATCCATGATTGGACATGAGGAGGTAGGTGAAAGGGTCACAAAGCTCTATCTCTCTAAAGTCTGTGGTTATAGTTGATTCTAGAAAATGAGTGTCTAGGAGAGGAAATGATAGGCATGTCTACTAGTTAAAAATTTCTGAAAGTAAAGTTTTAGGGAATATTTAAATAATATTCATTACTGCATTTAAATATTCATGATTACCAGTACACTATATTTCTCTTCAGTCCTTTTATATGCATTTTTATAGTTATGATCATTTATGTGTATATCTACTTTTATTTTGCTTTTTTGTTATTTCTTAAATGGCATAATTTCCTTACATCATTAAAAGGCATTAAAGACAAATTATAAATGACCACAGCATATTAAATTATTTGGGTATATAATTCTCTTAGCTACTCCCCTAATATTGCAGATTTGGCTTGTTTCCAACATTATAAATATTAGTTTGATTAAATTCTTTGTTCATAAATTTTTGTCTCCATTTTTTTGGGGTAGATTTCTGGTGAGTAATAAGGAAGAAGGTTATGGAAATTTTGAGGTTTTCCTTTTTATTTTATTTTATTTATTTGTTTGAGAGAGAGAGAGAGCACATGAGAGGGGAGAGGGTGAGAAGGAGAAGCAGGCTCCCCGCTGAGCTGGGAGCCCAATGTGGGGCTTGATCCTGGGACTCCAGGATCATGACCTGAGCCGAAGGCAATCGCTTAACCAACTGAGCCACCCAGGTGCCCAATTTTGAGGTTTTTCAATTTTGCCAAGTAATTGGCAAATTTCTGGAAGGATTATATCGTTTTACAACACTACTTTTATTAATCCTTTATATTCATCATCTAGTGGTGAACTAGGGAAAAATAGCAGTCTTGAGAATATGAGTCTTGTTATAATTTAATTCCAACTGCAAAGAGAGAAATCTAGGTTTGTACTTTCATTCTAACTAAAAAACTTTTATTCAATGAAAGAGAAGCAGATTATGAAAAGTACTAACCTCCTCCTTTTTTTCTGAAAGATCTATTCGTTGAATCAATAATTTAAAAATTACATTTGTTTGGAACAGTTATCCTCATTTCATTGCCTCAGCATAGCCTGAATATGATGTGATGAATTGTTTCAAATTGGTGACTCTATTGATATGTTCTTGTGCTTTTTACAGCAGAGAAGTATGAGTTTTCCCACTCTTTTTATTTAATTTAAGATTTTATTTATTTATTTGAGAGAGAGAGAGTGGGGGGGGCCTGCAGAGGGAGAGGGAGAAACAAATTCCCCACTGAACAGGAAGCCCGATGCGGAACTCGATTCCAGGATCACGACCTAAGCTAAAGGCAGACTCTTAACAGACTAAACCACTCAGGCACCCCTCCCACTCTTTTACTAATATTATGTTGTGTTATTTATCCTAAAATAATTATATCATCAATAATTGGTATCATATTTTCTGTGTCCTCATATTGGATGGCCACTCTGATGTTTCATAATCTCAAACCCCATGATTAATGGTTTTTCTGGAAGAACCTCCTTAGTAACGTAAAGATTGAGAATGTGGTTCTGAAGTCAAACAGACATGATTTCATATCATACATGTTTCTGTTATATATTAGCCTGGATTATCTGAAGTACGTTATGCAACTTGTCTACTACTTTTTCCTCTTCTGTGAAATAGGAATAATGCTAGAACTCGTTTCATGTTGTTGCAAGGTGTAAATGAATTAATGCATGTCAGTTACTTAGTCCATAGTAAACACTCAAAATGTCAGTTAATATTATTATTAATAATTGTTAACCATTAACTATTTCTATCCTATTTATTCTATTATTTTTACTTTATCTAAATTTGATTCTCTGAAGTAAATAAAAAATCCAGTTCCTACTTGAGCTTTATTTTCTCCATATATACTTCATTGTGACACAGAACCAACTCCTCCATATATACTTTGAAATCTTACTGGATTATTAGTTTTCATGGTAAAATTTTCTCTGCACATGATCCATAAACCATCAAATATTATTAAAACTTAGATTTTTTAAAGATCACATCATAGTTACAATAAAAAATGAAACTTAGTAAAATTAATGCTGAATTCACTCCAGCTATATTGTTTACTCAGCAGCATGTCTATCTCAATAAACATGATGATATGGCATAGAATTTAGTAAAACAAAGCCACATATTTACTGAGTTAAAAGCAACTGGTTGTTTTTATAAATGAATACTAAGAAAGAGAAAAGAAAAATTTGTGGATGGTTTTGGTGATCCTGTCAGCTGGTCTGACTTTTACAGCTAAATGTTGGTGTTCTCTTGAGCATGGAATAATTTCGTAGAACACCAACATCAGAAAAGGTCACTCTGTGACCATGAAAGAACAAGACAAAAACAACTTACCTTATAATCATGTCTGAACACAAAATATGAATACCTGTTGGAGTCACAAGATAGCAAACACTTCCCTTTCCTAGCTAATATGAATGACTGTCATTTCTTTGCCAAATGAGATTTACTGTATCTCAATAGAATTATAAAATTGTCCCAGTTTCTGGCAGAACTCAATTTAGGGCATTCTTGCTTGGCCTTCCCCCAAATCATTCGATCATAACTCAAATCCTACAATAAGTCTTTTCTAACATCCCCTTCCTAAAAAGTCCCACAGTTCTTCACAGTATGCTTTCTCTCTCAATGGTAGCAAGTAATAAACCTAACTTGTTCAACCCCAGGTATGTTCCTGGTGATCTTTGACTGGAAGGCATTGACAGAACATAAAAGTTGTCAACCTACTCAGATTTTCTTTACCTTTACTCAACATCAGTTGTTATCCATTTTGTTGACTAGTGAGACCACTTTTAAATTATCATAGATGGATTTTTAATGTTAAAATCTTTTAAATTTTGTATAGTTTTTGTAGCTTCAAAAAATTCAGTTCTGCAGATTAGTGGTCGCCAGAGGAGGCAGTGGGCATAGGTGAAAAGGATTAAAGTGGTAAAAACTTACAAACTTCCAGTCACATAATAAATAAATCCTGGATTGTAATGTATAATATGGTAACTATAGTTAAAAAACACTCTACTGTATATTTGAGATTTGTTAGGAGAGTAGATCTTAAAGGTTATCATTACAAGAAAAATAATTTTAAATGTGTGTGGTGATGTGTATTAACTAGACTTATTGTGTGACCATTTCATTATATATATATATATCAAATATTATGTTGTACACCTGAAACTAATATAATGTTAAAGGTCAATTATATTTCAATACAAGAAATTTTAAAAAATTCAGTCTGTTTCTTCATTTAGTGATTGCTACACATGTTCTTTTATATTTAATAATATCCCTCAAATATTGTTTGCTGAACAAATACTATTGGATACCATTAAATTTATTTAAGATAATCTCATTAAAGAGCTCATTAGAGCCACATTCTGAATTGGAATGAACCATTTAGTAGCATGCTGAGGCAGTTAATGGTTTGTGATTTCAGAGTACAATGTGAGAACTTTATAATGCTGTACTTTTTAGTAGGATAAAGTAAGATATAGTTAGTTACACTAATTTCCATATTGAACTGCTGCCTAGAGTAATTGTTTAATCACTAGTTTCAAGGACAGTAATATTTAATAGGATAAACATTTAAGTAAATGGAGCCTTCTAGTACTCTGTTATCAACTACAAATTCAATTTACTAGGGGAAAGTTTCTCATGAATTCCTTTTTCCCTGTTTTATCTAACCCAATTAAATGAGTTTTGGCCATTTTTTTTTCTAAATTCTTATATTAAATGTCAGGGAGTGGAAGAAAAAGTATTACGCCTACTGTACTTGTTACAAATGTAATGTTTTATCTATCAAAGATCAGTTTATGTTTATCTCCTACTTTGTCATGAAATTTATATATAACAGCAATATGAGAAAATCTAGTTTATGTTTAGAGTAAGTAATAATCCAGATGGGCAATAATATGTTCAATGAAAGTGCAGAAATTTCATACAAAATTAATTTATATTTAGGTCAATTAGATCTTTCAAATTAACCACTACAGGTCAATAGTACTAGACCCTATTTGGCAGAAACATAAGGAAATAGGATAAATATTCTTTTTTTTAAAAGACGATTTTAATAAGACTTAGTTATTCTGAGTTAAAGGACAAGAATTTGTATGTGGAAAAAGAATTAAAAAGAGTAATAATGGACATTTATTTATTTTTTAAAAGATTTTTTATTTATTTATTTAGAGAGAGAGAACACAAGCATGAGGGGCAGAGGGAGAAGGAAAATCTCAAGCAGACTCTCCACTGAGTCTGGAGTCTGAACTGGGGCTGGATCTCAGGACCCTAAGATCATGACCTGAGCAGAAATCAAGAATGGGAGGCTCAACCAACTGAGTCATCCAAGCGCCCCAACAATGGACATTTATTGAACACTTATCATGAATCAAGGATTGTTAAAGTAATCCATATGTATTAATTAATTTGATGATCACAAAAAACTTCTGAGGGGGATCCCTGGGTGGCTCAGCCAGTTAAGCATCTACTTGGGATCAGGTCATAATCTCTGGGTCCTGGGATCCAGCCTCATGTCCTGCTCCCTGCTCAGCAGGGAGTCTTCTTCTCCCTCTTCCTCTGCCCCTCCCTCCCACTCGCGCACACACACTCTCTCTCTAATAAATAAATAAAATCTTAAAAAAATAATCTCAGGAAACAAACTGAGGGTTGCTGGAGTGGTGGGGGGTGGGAGGGATGGGGTGGCTGGGTGATAGACATTGGGGAGGGTATGTGCTATGGTGAGAGCTGTGAATTGTGTAAGACTGTTGAATCACAGACCTGTACCTCTGAAACAAATAATACATTATATGTTAAAAAAAAAGAAGAAGAAGAAGATAGCAGGAAGGGAAAAATGAAGGGGGGGAATCGGAGGGGGAGACGAACCATGAGAGACTATGGACTCTGAGAAACAAACTGAGGGTTTTAGAAGGGAGGGGGGTGGGGGGATGGGTTAGCCTGGTGATAGGTATTAAAGAGGGCATGTACTGAATAGAGCACTGGGTGTTATATGCAAACAATGAATCATGGAACACTACATCAAAAACTAATGATGTAATGTTTGGTGATTAACATAACATAATAAAAAATAAATAAAAAACAAAACAAAACAGAAAACAAAACAAAAAACCTCTGAGGAAAAATGACACAACTTGTAAGTGCTCACCCAAACCATAGCCTCCTCTTTTAGTTGAGGAGCCCTTTCCCAGTTTCCTTTGCAGTTAGAAGTGGTCATGTGACTGAGTTCTAGCCAGTGGATTGGAAAGTGATCTGTAGTCCTTCCAGGTCTGGTTCATAAAATTTTCCTACAAGTGATCCTTCAAGCTCTGTTTTTCCTTTTATTAACACAAGTGAAGATGTTTCTTAGGATGCCCTTGGCACATGCATATTAAAAATGGAGCACGTCTGTCTTGGGGTCACTGAAATTGAATCTCTCTTACATAAGTCAAACCTAATTGTAACTAGTTATGAATGGCTATAACTCAATATATATTATAAGGTCTTTTAGTTCTCAAAGGAATACAGTGTTCTTAAAATGACACCTAATCATATTTTGTACCTACAGGATTTAACTTTTCATCTTTTTTACTTTTCTTGCCGCATATTTTTAGAATTATATATATATATATTTTTTTCTTTTCTTTCAAATATTTTATTTTTAAGTAATCTATATACCCAACGTGAAGCTAGAACTCACAACCCTGAGATCAAGAGTCCTCTTCTGACTGAGCCAGCCAGGTGCCCCAAGAATTATATATATTTGCAATATCATATTCTATAGCAGAATATTCTGTATGTAAATATATTTGGATATGCCAATAAATAAATGAACTGGAATTTACTTCATATATTTCTTCTAATTTGTAAAAAACTTGGAAAAGTATTATGTCAGAGATAAAACAAAGCATTACTAAAAAAATTATACTTAAAAATGTAATTATAGGGAATTTTTTTGTCTTTTAGTTTAAGAACAGAGAATTTCCTTTGTTATGGAAGATTGTTAAAGATTTCAATTTGAGATTTAAGTTTTAGTCAGAATGTTCTTTTTGTTCTTTAATCTCTAGTATCTATTATCTGTAAGTTGTTTAAAAAAATTATATTACCTTTTGGTTATTTTTTTCTTTTTTCTTTTTTTTTAAGATTTTATTTATTTGCCAGAGAGAGAGAGTGAGAGAGCGTGAGAGTACAAGGAGGGGGAGTGGCAAGCAGAGGGAGAAGCAGGCTCCCTGCCAAGCAAGGAACCAGATGTGGGACTAGATTCAGAACCCTGGGATCATGACCTGAGCTGAAAGCAGACACTTAACCAACTGAGCCACCCAGGCGTCCCACCTTTTGGTTATTTCTTAATGGCTTATTCAGAGAATAAATAATATTAAAGTAGGACTTTAAAAATTGGAGGAAAATATATGAAGTTACATATTTTTTTAAAGATTTTATTTATTTATTTGACAGAGAGAGAGACAGCGAAAGAGGGAATACAAGCAGGCGGAGTGGGAGAGGGAGAAGCAGGCTTTCCACCAAGCAGGGAGCCCAAGGCGGGGCTCGATCCCAGGACGCTGGGATCATGACCTGACCCTAAGGCAGACCCTTAACGACTGAGCCACCCAGGTGCCCCTAAAGTTACATATTTAAAGAGGCTAAATGTCAAGATCTTAATGGTCACTCTCCAAAAAAGTAGAGTTGATGTAAAAGACATCATACTGGAGATGCAAGGGTTTGGTTAAATTCTAAGTCTAAACTTTGCCTAAGCCTTTTCAGCAGCTTTGACAGCAAAGAGCAAAGAATTGATGACAAAATGATCACAGCTCTTTAGATTTGCAACATACTCTTGAACCTCTGCAATGAATCTAACTTGTTTTACAGATCTAGAAAGGGCTGAGCACATTCTTGTAATACATTCTATTTCTTCAAAGTACAAGGTAATTAACTCCTGTGAGGGATACAGTTTGTAGGGAGGAAGTGTGAACATAAACATTTGGTAGTACAAGTTGGCTTTTGATTAAATACAACTTAATAGGCTTTTATGTTGGTTTCTGCAGACTACTTAGTAGACAGTATTTCTCTTGGTAGCCTCGTGCCAAGAAGCTTATCTCTATTCTAAACTATGAAGTTTGGGAGAAGTTAAAAATGTTCCTGTTGCTGTCTCTCACTTAAAAAGTGGGGGGTGGGGCTTCTGGGTGGCTCAGTCGGTTGACTGTCTGACTTGATTTTGACTCAGGTCATGATCTCTGGATTGTGGGATCAAGCCTCATTTGGGCTCTGTGCTGGACATGTAGCCTGGTTAAAATTCTCTCTCTCCCTCTCTTTCTGCCCTCCCCCCACTTGTGGGTGCTCTCTCCCTCTCTCTCAAAAAAAAAAAAATGTTCCTGTTGGATATGCAAAGAAAGGGAGGATGAAAAAGCTATGCATAGTGGAATTAGTGACAATGAGGGCATGATAGATATATTTATGTAATCAGATAAGCAATGTAATAAATTAGTAAATTATTGCATTTCATCAAATTGAAGATGTATATTTTTTCAACCACTAACATACTTAAAATTAGAATGCATTTTACAACTGCTATCAACTGTCAATCATGATGTACTAGTTAATGCCTGTACATACACAAATTTGGTATAGCTATTTATATTTTACTAACTGCATTGAGTTATGTGTGTTGTTGGAACTACAGGTATTGTTACTACATACTAAATAGTGTAACTGTAGAGATTACCAAGTGTTGAAATAGGTAAAACAAATCTTAATGCAAAGAGAGGCTGGAATGACCGAATTCATGAATTCACTCTAACAATAATTGTTAGAGTACTGAAACATAAATTTGTTAAAAAAACTTTCTGTTGTCTGAACAGAAGCTGTTTGTTTCAGCAAAATGTAATTTGAATGAGGAAAAAATAAAACTATGAGCTTATTCAGATAGAAAAGCACTACCATCACAACTTTCAAAGCGGATATCAGCAACTTAAAAGCCAAATCTCAGAAACAAGAGGAGTCTTTTAAGAAATGCTTAATCACCAGCAATTTTGATGGCACAGAGAACGATATTGTGTTGAAAAAAATGAAAAGCAATGACTCCAAGTTAAAAACAGATATAGTAGAGTCAGGCTTTATGAAGAATTTTTTAGGAATAAACAAACTAATTTCTTTTACTAACATTTTCCTCATGTGATATATGTTAAAAACCTATGTCTAAATAAATATAAAATAATATTTTCAATAAAAATCTTAAGTGAGAAACCATTTATCTGTGTGTAACTGGGAGTGTTTTGCTAATACTGTGCCATAAAAGATTGTGGGACATAATCAATGGCATTTTAGAATAAATAAAATAACATAATTTATTTTAACTTCCATGACTTAATATTATTTTCAAACAACTTGAAAATATGAGCATAAGGTTAAGGATATGTAATATTTATATGTTAAATTATCCACATATTGGTTGATCCTTTTTGCCCATCTGGTGTTACAAAAGTTTTAGGCTATCACTCAACAAATTTACTTCACCATACTTATTTAATAGAAAGGAAAAGGAAGAACGGCTTCATTATCATAATTGGCTCACTGTGATTGAACGCCTCCAGTTACTGAGCACTAGATTGAGTGCTCTTCATGGGCTACCTCACACAATCCTGACAAAGATCTGTGTAAGATATCATTCCAGTATGCAAATGAGGAAACGGAAGCTGGGAGAAATTATGCTGAGAGTCACATATATAGTATGTAGTAGAGCTGGAATTTGAATTCAGGCAATCTGGCCCAGCGTCTGTGCTCCACACTATACTCTACAGGGAAACTATACTGCATAGTGATTAACGCATAGACACGGAAGTCTGATCAGTTGGGTTCAAATTCTACTCTGTCATTAACCAGTTGTGTGACCCTAGAGAAGTGATTTAACTTCTCTGTCTCAATTGTCTCTTCTGTAAAATGGTGATGAGAATAATAATGATAGTTTCTTCTCTATTAGGATATTGTAAGGATTAAGTGAGTTAATATATGTAGAACATTTAGAATAGTGTCTAGTATTTGATTAGCATTACCTAAATGTTAGCCTTTTGTTATGTCATCTCCTGGATATTATGATTGGGGCCGAAAGGGGATTATCTGCCTTGAAAGAAACAACCTGGTGATCACAGAAAAATCAATCCAGCATTTTTTATTTCTCTGCTGCCTACATTTATTTTTACCAGAAAATCAAGTATGATGGCTCTTTTCAATTGTTCTATTTAACTCAATAATTACGATTAAAGATCAGCATTATCTTTAATGAGTTTTCCTATAGCCACATTAATCCTACTCCTCAAATTGGTGTTCAGTGGACCTTTTGAATTTCTCATAGATGGTAGTAAATTCAAATTTATAGTTATTGTTATAGTCCCTTCTTATGGGCACTAGAAACGGATACTCTAAAGTTTGCTTCATATTGTTAAAAACTTTTTTTTCTGAGATGAAAACACAAAGAACGTTTAAAAAGACACTTGAAAAATCACAAGGACAGATTCTATATACAGATTGTTAAAATGTACATAATTTCATATTATTTTTCTAAGAAATACCATGTTGAAATAAACTCTTGTTGCTAGAACTAAGTTACTTGTTTTGATTCTAAAAATTACCCAAAATAACATAGAAGATAGATTACACACTGACACAGATCTGGATTTTAATCCTGGTTCTGTTAATTACTAGTTGTATGCCTTCAAGCAAATTGTTTAACTTTTCTGAGTTTGTTTTTTAGTAAGAATTGAATAAATGTCTATTTTATAGGCCAATTGTGAACATTAAATGAGTAATTAATATAAAACATCTAATACAAAGACTCAAAATTAGTTAACTCAACTGTTCTCCTACTCCTTTACAACTTTCTCTGCCCCAGCCTTTTTCTTTTTTTTCTTAAGATTTATTTATTTATTTTAGAAAGTGAGAGAGAGAGAGAATAAGTGCAGTGGGAGGGGCAGAGGGAGAGAATCTCAAGCAGATTCCCCACTGAGCATGGAGCACCCCATGGGGCTCCATCTCATGACCCTGAGATTGTGACCTAAACCAACACCAAGAGTCCAATGCTCAACCAACCCACTGAGCCACCCAGTTACCCTACCCCAGCCTTTTCAAATGGTAGGATCACTCCTAGAATAAATGAGACACCAGGAAAATATTTTTGGTGTAACTTACTATAGAAATAAGTAAACTGATTTTAAAAACTGCAAAATTTCTGGGCCCATAGGAGGCATTGTGATTTGTTGATGAAGATTTAGAACCGTGGATGGAGAAAATGCCACACATATTTGTTTATGGGCAATCAGTGCACTCCCTTGGGTATTGTCAACCCAAGATGGCACTGTGGTTAGACTACATACAGACTACATACTACTACATAGACTACATACATGTACAGGGTCATATATAAACTCAATACCAATATTCTGTGAAGGAATAATGTACTTCATAGCCTTGAACTTGACCTATGTTTGAAATGAGTGAGTCATCCAAAATTATACCAATAGGATTCTGGGGGCCAATCTTATACTAAAGAAATACTGCCCCAGCCAGCAGAAATGATCTGTTTGCTAAGCCACCTTCCAGGAACTAGGGCCCAACTATGGTTCCTATAGCTATAAACCCAAAACTACTCACACCCTTTAGTCAAAACCACACTCAGGATAGAGTTGGAGGGGAAATGTGAGGATCAAGTTCCTTGTGAGTCCAGTCTGAACTTGAGAGGCCCTGGCCAGTTGGCCTTGACAACTAAGATACTCTATATGGAGTACTGTCCATATCTGGGGGTGATTCTGCACAAGACTTTTAGTTTCTCTGAGATCCTTGAGTAATATAGCAAGGACCATTACTTAGTCTGACCTCAGAGTCTTCTGTAAACTTAATGACATAAGTCATTCCCCAAGACATTATCAAATTAGTTATTAGGATATCTCAAGCCATGTTGCAACAAGTAAATTTTCTTAAAAATTTAAAATCCTGTCTATATTCTATCATCTTTTACACATCTCTCCAATTTCAACTTCTTCCTGTTAACCATAATGGTGTTAATGTCATCAGAAGAGTTAAGAGTGGCCCTGCAAATGGAACCTTTGCCCTGTATTCAGAGGTGTTTTTCCTCAGAGGTTTTATCAACTGATCTTTTTTCTTCTAATGTCTTTTTGGCATTTTATGCCCTACAGCTCACAGTTGTTAACACAGATATATTCTTGGATCCTGACAAACATCTTGGCACCAAGGATAGTCTCTCTGATGTTTGGCAAATGTAAATATTACATATCATGCTTTATCTTAATCATCATATGTCACTATAATCAATTCTAAAAGAGAATTGATAGTAAAGATTTAAAAATAAACTGATAATATAAGATATTGAAAAGTGACAATGCATTATCCAATAGATTTGCTGATTACTTACTTATAATTAAGTTGGGTATATGCAATATACCCAATATTATTCCAATTCTGCTTCATACCCCTAAAATAATGAATTTAATTCTTCCCAAAGCTTTTTAGATACACCTCTTTGTACCTGTTTTTTTTTACATGCTTACTCTAGAGATTAAATATGCTTCTTTAATTTATCACTGTATACTCCAAGTTAATATTGTGTCATTTCACATAAAATGAAATGATTTTAGCAATAGTAAGTAATCTTTACTATCCTGATAGACATTTGATGCTAGTACCATTATATTTTCAGAAAATTTTTTCCAGCTTAAAAACTTGGCTTTAGAGTAAGGGTTTGTCTGAAATACTTAGTCCTAAGTTAAAACTACTTTGTGTTTCCAAAATAAAGTTACCTAATCACAATATTTTATTTTTTAAAATACATTACAGGAGTCAGTTTGGATAATACTTTTTTTACAATTTTGGGATGTTTGTGAGTTCTATAAGCCCAAATTTACTTCCTAATACTGTCTTTGTAATCTTTTGTTATCTATCTTCTTTTCTCTATACCTAAAATGATATTTGTGAAAGATTATAATTATTTGTTTCTTAAATGTTTGATAGAACTTGCTGGCCTAATTATCTGGGCTTGAAGTTTTCTTTATTGAAAAATTTAACTATGATTCAATTTTTTAAATAATCAGAGGACTTTTCTATTTTATTTTTTCTTCTTTTTTTAGAGTCAGATTCAGTATGACATTTCTAGGAATTTTTCTAGTTTGCCTGTTTTCATAGTTGTTGACATAAAAATAATTTTTTGTAGCTTTAATTATAATTTTAATGCAAGAAGCATGTTCATTTAGTTATGTTCCCATTTCATTTCTAATCCTGTTTATTTGGGCCTTCCCTCTTTTTACTTGATCAATTTTCTGACATATATTTTATAAATTTTTGCAAAACCAACTTTTTGTTTATTAAATATTCTGTTTTGTTGTTCCATAATTTTTTGTTTTTAATCATATTATTTTCCTTTTTTTGAAAGAAACCCTTTTTTATTTCTTAATTTTTTATTTTTATTTTTTAATGCTGCCCACTAGAGACTCACTTTATTTTTTAATTGTCACAAAAAGTTTAATATAACCCAAACCTGATATGAAACATACATAATAATTTTTGAACTATTGTATTTTAATTTTTAGTCACATGGTTCTTTCTGTTTGTTTAAGTTATTTAAATTCTAGTTAATTAACATACAGTGTAATATTAGTTTCGGGTGTATAATATAGTAATTCTGCACTTCTATACAATACCTGGCAATCATCACACACACAAAAAAACAGTTCTAAAAAACCTCAAAATGTGTGTCTTTTTTTATGGCTTTCTTATGGCTAAGTAATATTCCAGTGTGTGTGTGTGTGTGTGTGTGTGTGTGTGTGTGTACATTCTTTATCTATTCATCAGTCAATGGACACTTGGGCTATTTCCATAATTTGGCTATTGTAGATATTGCTGTTATAAACATTGGGGTGCATGTATCCCTTTTAATTAGTATTTTTGTATCCTTTGGGTAAATACCTATAGTACAATTGCTGAATCATAGGGTAGCTCTATTTTTAACTTTTTGAGGAAACTCCATTCTGTTTTCCAGAGTGGCAGCACCAGTTTGCATTCCCACCAACAGTGCAAGAGGGTTCCCCTTTCTCTGCATCCTCACAAACACCTGTTGTTTCTTGTGTGTAGCCATTCTGACAGGTGTGAGGTGATATCTCATTGTAGTTTTGATTTGTATGTAACTGATGATTAGTGATGTTGAGCATCTTTTCATGTATCTGTTGGCCAACTGTAAGTTTTCTTTGGAAAAATTTTTATTTCATGTCTTGTGCCCATTGTTTAAAAGATTTTATATATTTATTTTGAGACAGAGAGAGAGAGAAAAAACATGAGTGGGGGGAGGGACAGAGGGAGGGCTGACTGCAGAGCCTGAGGTGGGGCTTGATCCCAGGTCCTGGAGATCATGACCTGAGCTGAAGTCAGGTGCTTAACTGACTGAGCCACCCAGGCAACCATATCTTTTGCCTATTTTTTAATTGGATTATTCATTTTGGAGGTGTTGACTTTTATAAGTTCTTTATAGATTTTAGATACTACCTTTATCAGATATATAATTTGCAAATATCTTCTCCCATTCTGAAGGTTGCCTTTTAGTTTTGTTGTTTCCTTTGCTGTGCAGAAGCTTTTTATTTTGAAGAAGTCCCAATAGTTTATTTTTGTGTTTGTTTCCCTTGCCTCAGGCGACATGTCTAGTAAGAAGTTGCTACCACCAAGGCCAAAGAGGTTGCTGTCTGTGTTCTCCTCTAAGATTTTTATGGTTTCAGGTCTCACATTTAGGTCTGTCCAGTTTTCCCAACATCGTTTGTTGAAGAGACTGTTTTTTTCCCATTGGATACTCTTTCTTACTTTGTCAAAGATTAATTGACCATATAGCTGTGGGTTCATTTCTGGGTTTTCCATTCTGTTCTATTAATCTGTGTCTGTTTTTGTGCCAGTACCATACTGTCTTGATGACCACAGCTTTTGACATAGCTTGAAGTTGGTAATTGTGATGCCTCCAGCTCTGCTTGCTTTTTTTTTTTTATTTCTTTAGTATTTGGGGTCTTTTGTGGTTCTGTTCAAATTTTAGGATTGTTAGTTCTGGCTCTGTGAGAAATGCTGTTGGTATTTTGATAGGGATTGCATTAAATTTGTAGATTGCTTTGGGTAGTATAGACATTTTAACAATATTTGTTCTTCCAATCTATGAGCATGGAATGTCTTTCCATTTCTATGTGCCATCTTCAATTTCTTTCATCATTGTTTTATAGTCTTCAGAATACAGATCTTTCACCTCTTTGGTTAGGTTTATTCCTATGTATCTTATGGTTTTTGGTACAACATTAAATGGGATTGATTCCCTAATTTCTCTTTCTGCTGTTTCATGATTGGTGTATAGAAATGCAACAGATTCCTGTAGATTGATTTTGTATCTTGCAGCTTTACTGAATTACTGTATCAGTTCTAGCAGTTTTTTTCATGGAGTCTTTCAGGTTTTCTCTATAGAGTTTCATGTCATCTGCAAATAGTGAAACTTTGACTTCTTCCTTGCTGATTTGGATGCCTTTCCTTTCTTTTTGTTGTCTGATTGCTATGGCTAGGGACTTCCGGTACTATGTTGATACAAGTGGTGAGATTGGACATCCTTGTCTTGTTCCTGACCTTAGGGGAGAGGCTCTCAGTTTTCCCCCAATGAGGATGATGTTATCTGGGCTTTTTTCATATACGGCCTTTATTATGTTGAGGTATGCTCCCTCTAAACCTACCTTGTTGAGGGTTTTTATCATGAATGGATGAAGAACTTTGTTAAGTTCTTTTTCCACATCTATTGAAAGGATCATATGGTTCTTATCCTTTCTTTTATTAATGTGGTATATCACATCGATTGATTTGGGAATATCGAGCCACTCTTGCAACCCAGGAATAAATCCTGCTTAATCATAGTGAATGAGTTTTTTAATGTATTGTTGGATTTGGTTTGCTATTATTTTATTGAGAATTTTTCTATCCATGTTCATCAGGGATATTGGCCTGTAGTTCTCTTTTTTAGTGGCGTCTTTATCTGGTTTTGGTATCAGTGTAATAAATTTACCCTGAAAGAACAAACTACCCTCAAAGAACGAATTTGGAATAGTTTTCTATTTTTTTAGAATAGTTTGAGAAGGTTAGGTCATAACTCTTCTTTAAATGTTTGATAGAATTTTCCTGTGAAGCTGTTTGGTCCCGGACTTTTGTTTATTGAGAGCTTTTTGATTATTGATTCAATTTCTTTGCTGGTTATTTGTCTGTTCAGTTTTTTTTTTTAAGACTTTATTTATTTGAGAGAGAGAGGGAGCCTGCATGAGCGAGAACGCACACAAGCAGGGGGAGGGGCTGACAGATAGGGAGAGAGAGAATCCCAAGCACACCATGAGCTGAGCATGGAGCCCAGTGCAGGGCTGAATCCCATGACCCTGAGATCATGACCTGAGGATTCGGATGTTTAACTGACTGAGCCACCCAGGCACCTCTCTTCCTCCTTTCAGTTTTGGTAGTTTATATGTTTCTATGAATTTATCCATTTCTTCCAGGTTGTTCAATTTGTTGGCATATAGTTTTTCATAATATTCTTTTATAATTGTTTGTATTTGTATTTCTGTGGTGTTGGTTATTATTTCTCTTCTCTCATTTTGATTTTATTTTTTAGGGTCCTTTCTCTTTTCTTCTTGATAAATTTGGCTAGAGGCTTATCAATTTTTTTAAAGAAACAGTTTCTGGTTTCCTTAATCTGTTCTACTATTTTTTTTTTAGCTTCTATATTATTTATTTCGGTGGAGCAGTGTCCTCCAGGTTCTATCCCAGCCAATCCTGCTGTCCTTTAAAACTCCAGGCTTTAAGCCCTATTATTTGCAAGAGCTCACAAAATTCAGCTCCTCTTGTTTTTCAGCTTTGGGGAAACCTTCTCCTTGTGCATTCCTATCTGCGCTCCTCTCTTTTTCCCTTCTCTGCCACCATGACTCCTTCCTCTCCAAAGCACCCATGATCTGTTTTTCCCCTAAATCATATCTCCACACTTCCTACCTTCTTACATGTGGCCTCTTCTCTCCCTTTAGTTGTGGAGTTTGTTTTGTCAGTCTTCAGGTTGATTTCTGAGGTATTTAAGATGATTTGATAGTGATCTCGTTGTGTTCCTGTGATGAGATAAGCCTAGCTTCCTCCTGCTTTGCCACCATCTTACTTTCTAAAACTATTTCTATTTTTCTTAAAAAAAAGATTAGTTTCATGTGTACAACATAATGATTCAACATTTTTATACATTGTGAAATGATTACAATAAGTAGCTACCATCTGTACCCTACAAAGTTAATACAATATTATTGACTATATTTCCTGTGCTGTACATTACATCACTATGACTTAATATTTTGTAACTGCAAGTTTGTATTTCTTGATCTCCTTCACCCGTTTTGCTCCCCTCAACTCCCTTTCTGTCTCCCAAACACCAATCTGTTCTGTGTTTGAGTATGAGATGTCTTTTTTTTTTGTTTGTTTTGATTCTACATATAACTGAAATCATGCAGTATTTGTTCCTCTCTCTCTGACTTATTACACTTAGTATATTGCTCTCAAGGTCCATTCCTGTTGTCACAAAAGGCAAGATTTCATTCTTTTTTATGCGTGAGTAGTATTCCATTGTATGTATATGTATGTATACACACATACCCCACATATTCTTTATCCATTCATCTATCATAGAACACTTAGGTTGTTTTGATATCCTGGCTATTGTAATTAATGCTGTAATGAACATAGGGGTGCAGATGTATTTTTGAATGATTGTTTTAGTTTTCTTCATATAGATGCCCAGTAGTGGAATTTCTAGATCATATGGTATTTCTAGTTTTAGTTTTTCAAGGAAACTCCATACTGTTTTCCTTATTGGCTGTACCAATTTACATTCCCACCAACGGGGCAAGAGGGTTCTCTTTTCTCCACATTTTTGCCAACACTGGTTATTACTTATTTCTTTGATGATAATAATTCTCAAAAGGGTAAAGTGATATCTCATAGTGGTTTTGATTTGCATTTCCCTGATGATTAGTGATGTTGAGCATATTGTCAAATGCCTATTGGCCCATTTTCCATTAGGAAAAATGTCTGTTCAGATCCTCTGCCCATTTTTTTTAAAGATATTTATTTATTTATTTATTTATTTATTTATTTATTTATTTATTTAACAGAGAGACACAGTGAGAGAGGTAACACAAGCAGGGGGAGTGGGAGAGGGAGAAGCAGGCTTTCTGTTGAGCAGGGAGCCCGATGCAGGGCTTGATCCCAGGACCCTGGGATCATGACCTGAGCTGAAGGCAGATGCTTAATGACTGAGCCACCCAGGGGCCCTCCTCTGCATATTTTTTAATCATATTTTTTTTGTTAATGAATTGTCTGAGTTCTTTATATATTTTGAATATTAACCCCTTATCAAATTTATGATTTGCAAATGTCTTCTCCTTTTCAATTTGCATGATTTTTTTTTCTTGACTAATTGCTGTGGCTAGGACTTTTAATACTGTGTTAAATAAATGAGGAAAGTGGGCATTCTTCTCTCTTTCATAATCTTAGAGGAAAAGCTTTTAGCTTTCCACCATTATTATATTAGCTCTGAATTTGTCAGACATGGCCTTTATTATATTTAGTTATGTTCCCTCTATACCCACTTTGTTGAGAGTTTTTATAATAATGGATGTTGTTATTTATGATAATAGATGTTGAATTTTGTCAAATGCTTTTTCCATATCTACTGAGATGATTATATGATTTTATCCTTCATTTTGTTAATATAGTGTAATGTATCATGTTGACTGATGTGCAGATATTAAAGCATCATTGCGTCCCTGGAGTAAATCCCACTAGATCATTGTATATGATTATTTTTTTAAAAGATTTTATTTATTCATTTGAGACACAGAGATACAGAGAGAGAGAGAGAGAGCATGAGCAGGGGGAGAGGCAGAGGGAGAGGGAGAAGCAGACTCCTCGCTGAGCCAGGAGCCCAATGTGGGGCTCGACCCCAGGACCCTGGGAACATGACCTGAGCTGAAGGCAGATGCTTAACCATCTGAGCCACCCAGGCACCCTATGATTCTTTAATTTATTGTTGAATACTAATAGTTTGTGAAAATTTGTGAACAATAATTCAATATCAAAAACTTTAATTGCACTAGATATATGATTTTATAAAAATCTTCTACCTTAGAACAGACTCCCAAAAGCCCTGTATGTGACATAAGCAAGTACTGTTTTTTTCTGGGCCTGTATAAAGAATTGGAGAATTTCCTTGTCATGATTCATAATCTGCACCACAAAAAATTGGAACAAATTGAGGTTTGAGAGCATTATCACAGTGATGGGAAAGTTATGCTTAATTTGTCTATAGTCTCATACAACTACTTTTCCATACCCATGCCTGACCTCCACTCCACTTGTCTATGTCCTTAATTTTTCCTACAGAGCAAAAGACTACTGTCAACTCTGGGATATTTTAAAGGTTGTAATTATAAATTTTCTCCCAATAAGTATCTGGAAGCATACAGATAGATATTGGAAGGAAATTATATATTTCCAGGAGCATAATAACTGACACTGAATGCACCACAATAAAGAAGAGATATAGTTATAGATTTACAGCTACTTTTTTATAACTGTAAAACTGTAACTTTTTATTAATTGACATTCTTTTTTTTAAAATTTTTTTATTGTTATGTTAATCACCATATATTACATCATTAGTTTTTGGTGCAGTGTTCCATGATTCATTGTTTGTTCATAACACCCAGTGCTCCATGCAGAACGTGCCCTCCTCAATACCCATCACCAGGATAACCCACCCCCCCACCCCCCTACCCTCTAGAACCCTCAGTTTGTTTTTCAGAGTCCACCATCTCTCATGGTTCGTCTCCCCCTCTGACATACTCCCCTTTTCTTCCTCTCCTGTTATCTTCTTCTTTTCCTTTTTTCTTAAAATATGTTGCGTTATTTGTTTCAGAAGTACAGATCTGTGATTCAACAGTCTTGCACAATTCACAGCGCTCACCGTAGCACATACCCTCCCCAATGTCTATCACCCAGCCACCCCATCCCTCCCACCCCCAACCACTCCAGTAACACTCAGTTTGTTTCCTGAGATTAAGAATTCCTCATATCAGTGAGGTCATGTGATACATGTCTTTCTCTGATTGACTTATTTCACTCAGCATAACACCCTCCAGTTCCATCCAC
>NW_027397071.1:14598427-14669790 GCF_003265705.2 Callorhinus ursinus
ACAGAACAATACAAAAAAAGCAGAATATGATCAAATATGATCAGGCTAGTGCATAGATCAGTGCCACACACTAGATTTTGGGCCTATTTTGGTCTGTTAGAAAAAAGTGCCTCCTAAAATTTTAAAGGAAGAAAGACATATATGTACAAAATAAGGGTTGATACAATGAAGGGATGGAAGATGACTGTAAAGATGAAAATTATAAAAGGTTTTATAAAAGGACTTGGTAAGATAAGTTGTTTGAAAAAAGAAAGAAGATTTAAGAAAAGAAAAAAAAAAAGGAAAAAGGGAGAGAATGTGATCAGGCAGGAGACTAGAACAAAGCCATACACTAGTGATTTAGGGTATATTTTGATCTGTTAGAAGAAACTGTACCTCAAAATTTTAAAGAGAGAACAACTTATATATATACGCCAAAAATAAGGGTAACTACTATGAAGGGATAAAATATGACTCTAAAAATGAAAAATAAAAAATGTTATTTTAAAAAAAGGATTGATAAGATGTTATTTGAAAAAGGGAAAAAGAAAAATTCAAAAAAAAAGTTAAAAAAATTAACTTTGAAAAATTGATAAACTAATGAATCATGGTAAAAAAGCCATGAATTCTATGTGTAGTATTCCCCTAGCGCTGGAGTTCTCCTGTTCTCCTTGATCGA
This sequence comes from Callorhinus ursinus, assembly GCF_003265705.2. NCBI lineage: Eukaryota > Metazoa > Chordata > Mammalia > Carnivora > Otariidae > Callorhinus > Callorhinus ursinus. The sequence goes on from NW_027397071.1 coordinate 14,599,086, forward strand.
TCAACTTGGTCTTGGCTTGCTGGCTGTTTGTGCTGATCTTCTGGGGGAGGGGCCTGTTGCTGTGGTTTCCAAATGTCTTTGCCGGAGGCGGAATTGCCCCGCCCTTGTCGGTCCGGGCTAAGGAATCTGCTCCGGTTTGCTCTCAGGAGCTTTTGTTCCCTGCAAGCTCTCCGTACAGCCTTGGAGGACCAGGGCAGAAATGGTGGCCTCCCAATCTCCACCCGGAGGAGCTGAGAACTCGGGGCCCCGCTCCTCAGTGTGCCCCCAGAGAAAAGCAGTCACTCCCGTGTCCCCGGTCTCTGGCCGCACTCCGTGCTCACCCGGCCTGTGACCGGGCGTTGCTATCTCTGGCACCCGACCCCGCGCAGTGTCTCCAAACCCAGCAGATCCCTGCAGTGCGTTCCCGCATCGCTCCTCCCCGGGAAGGAAGGGGAGTCTCCCCGGATCTGCCACCTGCTGGGTCTCTGCTGGAGGAGCCGTGCCCCGACTGGCCGCGGGTCACAGTTTATGGCAACCCCGAGCTGAGAGCCCGCGACTCTGCTCCATCTCTGCAGCCGGCTTCCCCGCTCTGATACCTGGGAGCTCTGCTGCCCTCAGGCACCCCCGGTCTTTCTGTGACCCCGAGGGTCCTGAGACCACACTGTCCCGGGAAGAGTCCACCCCCCGCTTAGCCACTGGAGCGACGTCCCTCAGCGGAGCCGGCTTCTAAAAGTTCCGATTTTGTGCTCCGCTGCTCTAGCACTTGCCAGAAGCGGCCGACGGAGGCCCCTCCCCCACCGTCTATCCTCCCGAATATCGCCTCAGATTCACTTCTCCGCACGTCCTACCTTCCAGAAAGTGGTCACTTTTCTGTTCTGAGAGTTGTTGCTACTCTCTTCTTCGGTCTCCTGTTGAGTTCGTAGGTGTTCAGAATGGTTTGATCCCTATTCAGCTGAATTCCTGAGACCAGACGAAATCTAGGTCTCCTACTCCTCCGCCATCTTGCTCCGCCCCTAATTGACATTCTTTTAGCCAATTTTGGAATTGTATCATTCAGTTGATAGTTTGATGTTGTAGCATCCCAGAACATATTATATGGTTGTTGATATCATTAAATAATACATTTAAATAAGCATCCTGAGAATTTTATAAAACCCCTTAAAATAAGGGGGGCGTCCTATACAAATATGTTGTTTAAAGCTAATTTTCCTAACCCCGAGTTTTTAACATTATTTTTTTAATGGGAAAAGCATTTATTTTACAAGTTAAGTTCCAGAGTTTAATTCTCCATCTTAATATTCTAGTAACCTTGAATACATTACTTAAGCTAGATAAACCTCATTTCTCTTTCTCACATTATGTAGCTATAATACATACCTGTGTTCTCTATACCTATTTGATTTTGAAGCACTTCCTCAAGTCCTTACTGGCTCTGTCATTTGCTTTTTTTGGCAGAAGGTGAAGGTAAAAGTGGTAGACCATATTTTTACTGAATAGTATTATTCATTAGTATTAAGTAGCATTGTTCTGCATTCTAAAATCTGTATGGGAGATCCCTGCATTGAAGACCAAATGACAATAGACTCTTCTAAGGTATAAAGGAAGAACACGTTCATTGTGTGAAGGATTATATTTAGACAATCATGTCCAAAGCCACATTTTTATGCAATTATGTAAGAGCTCTTTAAGTACTGTTTATAGATATCAACAAATATTTTGTCAGTGTGAAATTTCTAAGATATAGAAAAGCTTTATGAGCTTTATCAATTAGCTTTTAATTCCTAGCAAAGTACCTGAAAATTAGCAGCTTAAAGCAACAGCTATTTATTTTACTTATGATTCTGGGGCTGGCCTTTATGGACAGTTCTAGTCTGGGCCAGCCTTGACTAATGTTGGCAAGGTTTGCTCATGTGTCTATCATCAGTTGGTGGGCTGGCTGGGGCTGGCTTGTTTATGATTGTGTGTCTAGGAAAACTGGGATGACCAGAGCCACTCTAATATAGTCTCTCAGTCCTTCACTAAGTTAGTCCTGGCTTATTCACATGATGGTGTCAGAATTTCAAGACCAAGAGAAGAAGCTTTGAAGCTTCTTGAGACCCCTGTTTAGAATTCAGCAATTCAATAAAACTTCTGGCAGATTCTTCTGGTCAAAGTCATAAGGCGTGCCCAGATTTAAGAGGTGTAGACATACACTCCAATTTTTGATGAGAAGAATTACAAAGAACTGTGACCTTTTTTGAAGTCTACCATGTGAACAGAAGTATGAAAATAGCATAATTAGCTATTTATCTTTAATGTTGAAACATTATGAACAAAATTTTAAAAATTCACTCGACCTTTAAATGTTTTGTCCACAATTTTTAATAATCATATATAGCTGGAATTTGTCCAAAATTTTTAATAATCATATATATCAAATTTTAATAATCTTGTATAATAATTACATATATATTATACCACCTTAAATAGATAATATTGAATTTTGGACATTCATAATTCTTCCAGTGTGTGTTAGAGGGAATATAACATTAAAAATATCAAAATAGGAAATTTTAATATTCCTTATTAGTACTCATAAATAGTGTGGTGGAGAGTAGGACATTGGTTGAAATGAGATTTGGATTATTTATGGATTCTATTTACCTCTATCCTTATTATTGCAAAAATTTAAGTTTTTTATTGGAATTGATAACATTTGATAACTTGATTTAAGAAATGTTCGATTAAAAATGAAGATTTTTACAAAACCCCTGAGTGTTTGACCTCAGCAGACTTTTGTATAAACCAAGAATAAATGGAAATCCCCTGACAAGCTTGAACTAAACATGGATTAATTACTTAGACTTTTTTGGCAAAACCTGTAAGCTTAATGCAAGTTTGGGTAATTAAAGACTTTTCACAGTTTTAGCTTTATCATCTTCTATTTATATTCCTCTGCCTATTACAAGTATTAAGTTGGAGGCTTAAAAAAACTTCTAAGGAATTACAATTGCAAGAAAAATGTACTGATATAGCATAGTGAATATATTTTATAGAATTTTGCATAAGTTATCTAAAATGTGCATATTTAGTTCACTTTTAAATTTATCAGCACTGAAATTTTCAAGTGTGTATTAATTTGTATACCTATTAAAATACACTTTATAGATAATAAAACTTTTAAAATTTTAAGAGCATTAATATACAAAAATAAATCATAATGCATTATTTTCTACAGTTATTGAACTGTTGAAGAATGAAGTAAAGTGAGGGAGGATATTCAAAGATGTCCAATTTCACATCTGGGTTTAAAGGAATTCACCTAGAAAAATATGGGGTAAGGTTCTGAAAATTTGGGTGGAGAAAAATAATTTCTATTCAAGAAAAAAAGACAAGGAAAAGGTAAAATCATATAATTTTTAAAGAGCTTGAAGAGACTGTCCTTCAGCATATGTATATGAAAATTGAGTCTCAGATTTACTCAAGGTCTCAAAACTAGCAAGAGTCATATATGAGTAGGAAATAAAATTTTATAACTTTAAGGCCAGTGTTTTCTCTTCAATGGCAAACACTAGAAAGGGGAAGATGAATAAGGTTTAGTGTCTTTGTATCACATTATAGTTTTACCCCATTAACTAACTTTATCATTTTTCAGAAGATTACCACTAAAAGGTTTTTAATTATTTTTAGTAACTACTTCTAATAATAAATATTAAAAAAATCTGGGAACATTTATGAATCACTTTTCCCCTTGAATACCCATATACCTGTTAGCTTGTAATACAAAAGATGAGCCAAGCTCGTTTCTGTGTTCTCCCATAAACACAAATGCACATAACCACACACAGGGTTACAACCTGAAAATGTTAAAGGTGATTTTTCTTTTCTCATCTTTCCTGGGGCAAATGGCTTCCCAAGACACATATTTTGAGTTCATTTTTGAGAACTTTTGTGTGTATGCATGCATGTGTGTGTGTGATGATCACTGAATGTTGTATGGAAGTGTTGAGTCACTAAATTGTACACCTGAAACTAATATTATACTGTATGTAACTAACTGGAATTTAAAAACTTAAAAAACAAAAATAGAACTTTTTAAAATTTAATTTCCACATCACAAAATCCTATTGATCCTACCTCCTTAATAACTCTTAAATAAATCTTCCTAAATAACCATTTTCCTCATTTTCCATTCCTAAATGAACTCCCAGGCTGCTTTTGCCCTCTCCATTGTGCCACCTCCCCAGTCCATCTTTATGATCTAGGCCCTATATTCTCCTGCCCCATTCCAAATTCTAGCCATACTATACAATTGGATCTTCATCCAACAAACCATGCTCTCTCATGCCTCCATGCATTTACTTATTACATTTCTTATGCCTGCAACACCCTTCTCTATTTCCACTACTTTTTTTTTTTAAAGAAGCCCGTGTCCTTGTTTTTTTAAGATTTATTTATTTATTTGACAGAGAGAGAGAGAAGGCACAAGCAGCGGGGAGCAGGAGAGAGAGAAGCGGGAGCCCAATGTGGGGTTCGATCCCAGGATCCTGGGATCATGACCTGAGCCGAAGGCAGATTCTTAACCAACTGAACCACCCAGGTGCCCTTACTTTGACTACTTCATCCAAACTCAGTCATCTTTTAGGACTTGATTTAAATATGCTTTCCATAAATAGCTTTTAAGTAGCTGACAGTAAGACCATCCTCAAGTACATTAGGTATCTGTCTATGAGAAGAGTTAGATTAAATCAAACTTCAAAAGACAAAATAATACAATATATGTTTTTTAAAAAAGAAGAAGATAGCAGGAGGGGAAGAATGAAGGGAGAGAAATCGGAGGGGGAGAAGAACCATGAAACGATGGACTCTGAAAAACAAACAGGGTTCTAGAGGGGAGGAGGTGGGAGGATGGGTTAGCCTGGTGATGGGTATTAAAGAGGGCATGCTCTGCATGGAGCACTGGGTGTTATACACAAACAATGAATCGTGGAACACTGCATCAAAACTAATGATGTAATGTATGGTGATTAACATAACAATAAAAATTAAAACAAAATAAAATCTTAAAAAAAAAAAGACTTAAAAGCCTACATGGCCACAACAAACAAATAAAACACACAAGTAAACAAATTGCTTCTTACAGTGTTATGAATTGGGAAAATATATATATTGGTTAGGGAAAGTAGGTTATGCTTCATTATGTTGTGAAAAAAGTCTATTTTAGACTCCTTCTATCCCATTCCACTTAAGTATAATGGATCAAATATATGGCAGACAAATCACAATATTGTCAAATCACCCAATACTCATCAATATCTTTGCTCTGAGGGAACTTTTGTCATTGTACAAGGCTAAATACATTTACCCCAAAGGCTATTAGTCCAAAAGAATTTTGAAAAATTATAAACATACATATTTTTAAGTAGACTTCTGAATGTTTTATGTTTAAAGCTTAATAGTGGATTGCAAAAGATATAATTGCTGTTGTATTATAAACATTTCTTTTAAAGAGTTAAATCACATTTTTATTTCTATAAAATGAAACTGAAATGCTTTAGCAATATAATACCTACTGTATTGAGTTGAATAGTGTCCTCAAAAAATCATGTTCAGAACCACTTGTGGTACTTTGTTATGGTAGTTCTAGGAAACTAACAGATTTTGGCACTGAGAAAAGGATGCTATTTTAACGAGTATCTAAAAATGTGGAAGTGGTTTTGGAGTTGCGTAATGGGTACAGGCAGGAAGAGTTTTGAAGTGCATGATAGAGAAAATTCTAGATTGTCCTGAAGAAAGTGTTGATAGAAATATGGACATTAAAGGCCATTTTGGTGAGGGCTCAGACAGAAATAATGAACATGTTATGTTATAAAGTTCAGATATAAAGTTGGCTGAACTGTGTTCTGCTGTTGAGTAGAAAGAAAAATTTGTAAGTGATAACTTGGATATTTGGCTGGGATGATTTCTAAACAAAGTATACAAAGTGCAACTTGTATTTTCTACTTATAGTAAAATGAGAGAGAAAAGAGATAAACTGAGGAAGGAACTATGAAACAAAAAGGAGCCAGAACTTGATGATTTAGAAAATTCTCAGATGATCCATATGGCACAGATGTTAAGGCATACCCTGGAAAGAACAATATGGGATGTATAGACAATTTTTTTCTGAAGAGATCAGACATGTAAGGCATGGGTCCAATCAATTATCTTAGCAGAAGCCAGGATAAATTCTGTGTGTAATGCTGTGGATCTCCTTGACATCCACAGAAGATCCACAAAATTTTTTTGAGAATTTTATACCACCAGAAAAACTGCCAGCCTAGACTGAAGGGGGCAGAAATCAGACTAAATGAAGAAAAGCTGTCAGATTTTTAGAATTTTACAAACAGGAAATGGGTTGCCCAGCAGGCAGGAGGGCCCAGAGAGGGTTGCTTAGAGGCTGATGGGATCTCCATGGCCCAAAAACAGGGGTTGATGGTCACTCTGCAGATCCAGAAGGCCGATTGAACAACAGAGATTTACTTTCAGGTCATAAAATCTAATGGGACTTTTTTTCTCTGGGATATAACTTGCTTTAAGACCAGTAATTTTTTATTCCTTCCATTTTCTCACTTGAGGAATGGGAGTGTCTATCCTATGCCTGTCCCACAATAGCATTTTGACAGCAAGCATGTTGTTTTCTAGATCACAGGTCCACAGATGGAGAAAAAATTTACCCCAGGATGGATCATACCCAGAATCTGAACTATACCTGATTTAGATGATGAGATTTGCCATTTTTTGAGTTGGTCAAATTTAGATGAGATTTTGGATTTAGAGTTAAGAATGGAATGGTTTAAGAATTTTAGGGATGTTGGGATGGACACGAATTTTTGAGGGCCACAGGCAAGACTGTACTGGGTTGAATACTGTTCCCCCCAAAATTCATATCCACTCAGAACTGATGAATATGACCTTATTTGGAAAAAGCATCTTTGCAGATATGATAAGTTGGAGAAGGTCATTTTGGGTGAGGGTGGGTCCTAAATCCAATGACTGGTGCTTTTATAAAACCATATGAAGACACACAGGTAGAATGCCACATGACAACAGATGAAGCTGCAACCATAAGAATGCAGAGTATTGCTGGCAACCACCGGAAGATAGGAAGAGGCAAGGAAAGATTTTTTTTCTAGAGCCTTTAGAGAGAACATGGCCATATGACACCTTGATTTCAGACTTCTAGGTCCTAGAACTATGAGAAGGTAAATTTCTGTTGTTTTAAGCCATGTATTTTGTGTTACTTTGAGCTCTAGTTTCATTCTTTTGTGTGTGGCTGCCCAGTTTTCCCAATACCACTTATTGAAGAGACTGTCATCTTCCAGTTGTATATTCTTGGCTCCTTTGATGTAAATTAATTGATCATATATGTATGGGTTTTTTTCTGTGTTCTCTTTTCTGTGCCATTGATCTAACCTATTTGTTATTTTGCTACAGCAGCCCTAATAAGCCGATATACCTACTTTCAAACATTAAAAATAAATAAATAATAAAATATTTGAAAATTTTACATCATCTCTCTTTTTCTTGAACATATATTTGCATTCCACTTTCCCACTAAATTTATTATGATATAATGTACTTTTATTATTGAAAGTTTTTTATCGATCACATTATTCTCACTTTCCTGAAACAAACAAAAATATGTATATAAACCAAAAGTTTATTTAAAAATTTTTCTTTGGGGCGCCTGGGTGGCTCAGTCGTTAAGTGTCTGCCTTCGGCTCAGGTCATGGTCCCAGGGTCCTGGGATCGAGCCCCGCATCGGGCTCCCTACTCAGTGGGAAGCCTGCCTCTCCCTCTCCCACTCCCCCTGCTTGTGTTCCTGCTCTCGCTGTGTCTCTCTCTGTCAAATAAAGTCTTAAAAAAAATAAAAAAATAAAAAAAATAAAAATTTTTCTTTGACAATGCATCTTCAGGTTAAATACTCAGAAGTACAAGTATTATCAGTATACACTAATCAAAATAACAAAAAATATAGAAAGTAGCAAATTTTACAAGAAGCAAATGTTTTGTTGGAATAACAACTCTAGTGAATTTAATAGATTGTTTGCTGCCTAAGTTCAAGTATCAATGAATGAATGTAATTTACTTTGTTTATCCACTTATCTGTTGTTAAGCACTTGGATGGTTTCCACCTCTTAGCTGTGAATAATGCTGCTATGAACAGGGATGCGCAAGTATCTCTTTGAGATCCTGCTTTCAATTGTTTTGGATAAATATCCAGATGTGGGATTGCTGGATTACATGGTAGTTTTATTTTTAAGTTGTGGAGGAACCTCCATATTGTTTTCATAGTAGCTATACCAATTTACATTCCTACCATTAGTTACATAAGGGTTTCCTCTTCTCCACATGCTCACCAACACTTGTTATTTCTAATCTTTTTGATAATAGACATTCTAACAGGTGTGAGGTGCTATCTCATTGTGGTTTTGATTTGCATTTCTCTTATTTTAAGTGATATTGAACAGTTTTTCATGTACCTGCTGGTCATCTGTATGTCTTCTTTGGAAAAATGTCTATGCAGATCCTCTGCCCAGTTTTTAAAATCAGTTTTTGTTTTTGTTTGTTTGTTTAGCTATTGAGTTGTATGATTTCTTTATATATTAACCCCTCATCAGATATGCGATTTGCAAATATTTTGTCTCATTCTGTAGGTTGCCTTTTCATTTTGTTGATGATTTTCTTTGATGTAGAGAAGCTTTTCAGTTTAATGTAGTTCCAATTGCTTATTTTTTCTTTTGTTGCTTTTGCTCTTGGTGTCAGACTCAAAGAATCATTGCCAAGACTTCAGCTTCAAAAAATCACTGCCAAGGGGCTGTCTGGGTGGCTCAGTCGGTTAAGCATCTGCCTTCAGCTCAGGTCATGATCCCAGGACCCTGGTATCGAGTCCCACATTCAGCTCCTTGCTCAGTGGGAAGCCTGCTTCTCCCTCTGCCTGTTGCTCCCCCTGCTTGTGCTCTCTCTCTGACAAATAAATAAAATCTTTAAAAAAAAATCAATGCCAAGACTGCACCTCTGTTTTCTTCTAGTAGTTTTATGGTTTCAGGTCTTACATTCAAGTCTTTAATCCATTTGAGTTAATTTTTGTGTATTGTGTAAGATATTCTTTTGCATGTGGTTTTCCAGTTTTCTCAATACCATTTATTGAAGAGACTGTCCTTATCTCATTGTGTATTCTTGACTCCTGTGTCATAAATTGACCATATATGTGTGGGTTTGTTTCTGGGCTTTCTATTGTACTCGTGTGATCTATATCTCTGGTTTTTGTACCATGCTGTTTTTATTACTATAGCTTTGTAATATGGTTTGAAGTTAGGAAGCATGATGCTTCTAGCTTTGTTCATCTTTCTTAAGATTGCTTTGATTATTCAGTCTATTGTGGTTTGAATTTTGGGATTGTTTTTTCTATTTCTGTGACAAATACCATTGGAATTTTGATAAGGGTTGCATTGAATCCATAAATTGCTTTGGGTAGTAGGGACATTTTAACAATACCAATTCTTACCCAACTGAGCCACCTAGGTGCCCCTAAAAACACCGATTCTTCTAATCCATGCACATGGAATATCTTTCCATTTATTTGTGTCTTCTTCAATTTTTTTCATCAGTGTCTTATAGTTTTTAGTATGCAGTTCTTTCACCTCCTTGGTTAAATTTATTACTATGTATTTTATTCTTTTGACACAAGTATAAGTGGGATTGTTTTCTCAACTTCTTTTTCTGATAGTTTGATATTAGGAATAGAAATACAACTGATTTTTGTATATTGGTTTTGTATCCTGCAATTTCATTGAGTTTATTACTTCTAACAGTTTTTTAGTGGAGTCTTTTTTTAAAAAAAATATTTTATTTCTTTATTTGAGAGAGAGAGCATGAAAGGGGGAGGGGAAGAAAGAATGTCAAACAGACTCCTCACTTAGTGCAGAGCCTGATGTGGGGCTTGATCCCAGGACCCTGAAATCATGACACTTAATCAAAGGAGTCACCCAGGTGCCCCTGGTGGAGTCTTTAGGGTTTTCTGTGTATAATATCATGTCATCTGTAAATATTGACAGTTTTACTTCTTTCTTTCCAATATGGATGCCTTTTCTTTCTTTTTCTTTCTTAATAGCTCTGGCTAGGACTGAATCTACTTTTTTATAATTCTTTTTCATCCAGGTTTCAAAAGCTTATTATTCAGCATAATAGTTATTTTTCAATAAATTATACCTTTTTATTTTCAAGAGATGATACCTAGTTTTACTGGGGACTATTATAGATCTTGAACATATTCTAAAATTGCCAAGCTACTCTGATTGAGAGTAGGCCTACAGAAGGCAGACAGAAAGATATCATTGAAATTAGGGTTATGTTAGCCTACTGGCATGGAATGGAATAGTGTCAAGGAGTGTAGGATATTGACAAGACAGTGTTTCAAGTGTTAGGCCATAGCAAGGGAAAATAAAGAGATATCAAAAAATTTGAGCACCCAGTGAGGTAAAAGATGATGGAATAGATTGGAGGATATGAGGTTGGAGTCAGAAAGTTGCAATATATTAATTTATACTTTTCAGATGTTCATTAGAATGTCTAATTTAAAGAGACGAAAATAAAACTAAGAAGTTCAGTTATTGGAATGATTATTTTCTTGGCTGACTTGAGTCAGAGAAAGTTTTGCCTTGAAAATTCATAAAGGTAAATGTAAGTGAGGCAATATTGAAACATTTCCCAGTTTATTTGGATAGAATTATCAAATTTAATACTACAAACAGGGATATTTTCTTTTTTATGGACTTATCAAAGTATATTATCATTTAAAAACCATTGAGTTAATAATGTGTTAATAAAATAAAGGGTTATAATCTAGTCTTAAAAATAAGAAAGTTCAACAACTCATTTGCACTATTGGCTTAGAAAGAAGTCCATGGTGAATGAGGAAGAACATACTGTCAATGCTCTGAGGTAAGACAGATTTATTCTTTTATTTGAGCTCATGTTCACACATTATTTTTTAGAAAAAGAAGCCACACTCATAATATAATGTTTTCTTCTTAATTTTACATAATAAAAAGATCGCCATTAGCATACATTTTAGGTTTTTTCCTTTGAAGTTATTGAAGTTTATTAATTTTCTTTGAATAAATCAGCTTCAAGACCTTGTCAAATATCATTTTTTTAAAATTAGAATACGCAGATATTTATGAGACCAGTTGATTTTTGTGGGGTTTAAAGATTTAAAATATAAACTGGGACTGAGCATCTAATATTTTAAACTTAATATTACAATTATACCACTGTTCTTTTCATCAGATAAACCTTTGACTCAGAGAGCGGCTACCTAGGGAATGCTATGTTGTTGCTAAAGTAGACCTGTAGAGGTCACAATTAACAGACAAATGAAAAGCGATTTGGAATTACAGGTTAATATAGCTAAATCTTAAATTTTGTCTGCCCAAAATTACTGGAAAGACCATATCACTCTCTCGTATTAAGACATTATAAATATGTAACAAAAATTTAAATCAGAATATTTTTAGATAATTAGATGATAAAGTAGATATTACTACTTGGATGAGCCAAATCATATGATTTAAAATTTCCCATCTCTGCAGTACCTTAAACAAATTGAAAGAAGAGAGACCCCATTAAATTGAGTTTTAATAATTTTCTATTATTTAATTATTTTGTCTAATATTTAATGTAAGAATATATGGCAAAAAAACAGATGAAAATGGAAACCTTGTTTGGATTCTCTAAACAGGAGCTATAACTTATAAAGTGTAAATTTTACTCCATTCGAAAAAGCTGAGGAGATATTTCTAATAAAAAGTGATAAAGTAATCATTTTTAATGTTCATTCATTTGGGTAGTAATCAGGTGGGTATATGTGGGGAAAGATAGCAGGACTAGTCAATAGAGAAACCACCCTTACCACGCGAATGCCAGTAAAACCCCCTTAAAATGAAGGGAATCTGTCATCTTGTATAAATTCTCTTCTGCTTCCATAAACACAGCCGTAATCAATTAAAGACCCACTTGTGAAGGAGCCATTGTTTGCAGTTCCATTCATTTGCTGAGTTGTCTTTTAGACTGCCCATGCGGAAACCCTGGTAAGGTGATGAGAAAGTTCAAAGCACCTAACTTTGAAATGTGGATTTTGTTATTGAAACTTCTCTTTATCTTTTTATTCATTTTAAAAACTGTAGTGTATGTAGAAGGTGTGTTGATTATTGGTTCCAAGAAAGGGAAGGGGCTTTAAGAATATAACAAAGAATGAAAGTGATCTAATGACCTAATTCAGTGCGAATTGTGGATTGCAGTGTTGAAAATGTTTGCTAAGAAAATAAATAATATTACTTTATCATAAGCCTCTTGATGGAAAGTGAGAGTGTTTTCTTCAACATGCATTTATTAATTTTTGTCATGACTGTCATTTTATTTTTGTTCTTCACTCTACCTACTCTAATTTCAGCTAGACAGTGGTATTACCACTGAGGTGTGGTCAGTATTCAATCTTAGTTGCTAGATTTGGGAGACTGGTGGGGCTTTGCTAAACAGACATGAATGCTAAAAGTATTTCAGAATTTGGCATAAATAGTTTAAAGAATTAACAAGATAAAAATGAATCAATATTAAATATTTAATGCTATTGATATGTACAGAACTAGAGGGAGTAAACAAATTATACAGGAGTAAAAGTTATTTAGTATATGAAAGTAAATCCTCATACAGCAAGCGTAAGGGCTAAGAAAGAAATGACATAATGTTATTCTCAGTACCTTACCTTGTCAGAGTAAGAATCTGACTTTTGGGTCACCCTTGATCTTTTGCTTTCTAGGCAGAAATCGGCCAAATTTCTTCCCTGACTACCTAAAAAAAATAAACTGGCATAGGGCTAGGGGAAGTCACATTCAACTATAGTCATAGTCAAGTCAAATATAAAAGATTTTGGAATGGATATTAAGGAATGAAGTGATCTAACAAGAATATGTTTTCTTTCCTAAAATTCCTTGGCTTTTCTAGATCAAATAAAAAAAAATCTTTAGGACTACAATTTAATAAAACTCCTGAGTCTGTCATTATTATGCAAGCACATAAGCCTCTCTCTTTTCCTTGAGTGACATGTCTGGGGAGTTTATAAGGAAGAGCCTCAGTGCCCAGACCAGCCACTCTACAGATGACTCAGGACACCTTCGCTAAATCCATTCATTACCCTGGCCCCTAGTGGGAGTTACAAGCAAAGCCTGCCAATTAGATGTTGGTAATGCGGACTCTGCTTTAGGGAATTGGGTAAGACTGCCAGAATTCATTCCTGAACTTTAGCAGCCACAAAAGAGTATTTTTCTGTCGTCTGTAACTGATTCAAAACCAGGTCTCAAAAGGACAAGCTTCCTTTTGTGCCCCATCTTTCCTAAAGTCCAATGACTAATAATGTTACAACATCAGGTTTTTCACAAGATCACAGGAAACATCTGATGAAGGAGAAGCAAAGACAAAAATGTCATCGCTTGACTTGGTTAGCCTTTGTTTAACTTTGTTTTCTAATTTTGTTTTCTAATTTTAGAACATTCTCTTTGGAAAATAATTATGTGGTAATTCATCACAAATTAATGGTGCTTTATTGTTAAATGAGAGATTAAGCCTGGGTTGTATCAAGAATCATAAAAAAAAATAAAATAAAAAGCTTTCCAAAATCTCTAGGTGGTAAATAAAGAAATTAAGTAAATTCATATTTAAAACTGCTTGCCCTCGCCTTGAAAAAATATTTCCAAAATCCTATCCTGAAGCTGTATTGGCGTCACTACTTCCTTCTCTGCTAATAAACATGCATAAGGGTGAATGTTTTGCTTTCAAGTTCATTGTCATTATTATTGTTTTTATTTTTTTTTACATTTTAGTCAATTTCAATGCTTTGGTGATGTTTTGAAATTTTTGAGAGGCAGAGGTAGATTTTTTTAATAAGGATTCTGTGAACTTAAATATCTTATTAGTAGAATGAACAAATCTTGGAAAATGTCCAAGTCATTTTGTAGCAGATGTCAGAGAACTCTAAAGAGTAGGAATTTTAGGTCATAAATTCATGGTCAGTCCCTGTAGATTTAACAGGAAGATTTTACTCTGTACTGCTGTATGAAATGTTTTGTTGTTGTTGCTTTTTGTTTATTTGTTTATTTGTTTTAGAGCAATGTACTCTTTTGGCTTCTAGTCCTAATTTTACTTTAGAAATTGTTTTTGATGTGCTTCAGACAGGGGCCTTCTGTCCAGGTCTTGAAAGCAAGTATTGTATCTTTGTTTTGTATTCTTGTACAAATATATTTTATTGGGAACCTATTTCAAAATGCTTGTTAAATATATGAGCTTATTCACATGAATGCACTCAAGTGCTGTAACTGTAGGGGCAGAAGTTGGAACAGAAGAACTTATGTCTCATACTTGGGGCTGCAACTTGCTGTTTGAGCAGAGAGGTTTCCTTCATCAGCTTACTGCTTGTGCACATGCTGCACTGTGTGTGTACTTGTTTCTTTCTGCTGTCTCTCTCTCTCTCTCTCTCTCTCTCTCTCTCTCTCACACACACACACACACACACACACACCTATGATTTAAAGGAAAAAAACACAGTCATAAAGCTCAGGAGTTGAGAGTAAGAGAGTAAGGCTGGGGTAGTAACTGTTCAGAACTTGAATGAATTGACAGTTTTCACCAAGTAAACTAGCTGGCCTTCTCAGGCAGGCTCCAAATTCCTGTTGAAATGAAAACTTTCTTTCCTGGACTAGGCCTGGCATTCCTGGGAAACAATGGCCCTTTTCAAATAGGCTCTGAAATTTCACAGGTGAAGGGAGAGGGGCAGTCATTTGATCCCACCCACAAGAAGCCTGTTAGTATTTTAAAAAGTGAAGACAGAGCCTATCATGGAAATGCAGGCAAAGCTGGCCAGTGGCTAAGGGCTGCAATCTAGATCCATGGTTCTGCAGATCTCTGTGAAATATGAATCAATTTCAGTATTCTGTCTTTGACTCACATTGCAACTCTTTTTCTAGATTTTCTTAAGAGCAGACTACAGAACCACTGAAACAGGGTTTTGTGTTATGTGTTAAGGAAGAGCAGTATTCAGGTTTTTCTTTAATTAGGAACTGACATTAGAACTTATTTAAAAAAGGATTAAATTGCTGGGATGTGTGTGATTTTGGAAGACATGCAGGGTAAAAATACTACATAGAGTTACAAACACATACATATGTATTTACATATATATGTAATAATTTTACCTTGCATCCTTTCCACATTCGACCTTTAAATTGGACCTAATTATATCATAATTCAATAATTTAAAAACTCAAAAAGGTTCAGATAATTTTGGAGTCTTTTATGAAAGTATAGACCACATCCAATTTGAAAGAATTTGGGCATATCGATCACCATACTTACATGTACAATTAATATCAGATATATTTCATATGTTTTATGGAAACTTTTATTTGACCAGATCTTTCAGTGATTGAGTGAGATAAACTGAGGTTTTTAGTATTCAGTTTCACGGGTGGGAAAATAATAAAAGTTCAAATTGTGATATTTATCATTAATAAATAGATACATTTTATTAGGTGCTCCTTTCCATTTTTATTCTTTTTAATAATCCTGATATTTCCCTCAAGATTAATAATGTACCCAGTACTTAACATAGGCCTAACATAAGACTTATTTTAGACATAAACTACTGGAGAGTCAGAAAGTAATTTGTTTTTACTTAAAAATAAATAATAGAACTTTTTATGAAACTATCACTTTAAATTATATAGACCTTCTCTAAGCAACACAATTAACCTGATAATTATGTAGCAATATAATATTTTGAAATGTTTTTCCTGATATTTTGGTTATTACCTGATATTCTCTTCCCACCCCACACTCAGACTCTAACCCTCGCCACAATTCTTGCAGCAACCAGGGTATTCTGAGCTTATGTCTTAAAAAAGGGATGAAACAATAAAATAATGACAAGAAAACCAAAGAATTGGTGTTTGAGTTTAAATACAAAAATAAAAAATAATTTATAAAAAACACACACACAAAAAGTAAATAGGAGAAAAAAGCCAAGTAGCAAAAATAAACTAACAATTATGCTGAGCGAAAGAAGTCAATCAGAGAAAGACATGTATCATATGACCTCACTGATATGAGGAATTCTTAATCTCAGGAAACACACTGAGGGTTGCTGGAGTGGTGGGGGGTGGGAGGGATGGGGTGGCTGGGTGATAGACATTGGGGAGGGTATGTGCTATGGTGAGCGCTGTGAATTGTGCAAGACTGTTGAATCACACATCTGTACCTCGGAAACAAATAATGCAATATATGTTAAGAAAAAAAAAAGAAGAAGAAGAAGATAGCAGGAGGGGAAGAATGAAGAGGGGGAATTGGAGGGGGAGACGAACCATGAGAGACTATGGACTCTGAGAAACAAACTGAGGGTTCTAGAGGGGAGGGGTGTGGGGGATGTGTTAGCCTGGTGATGGGTATTAAAGAGGGCACGTTCTGCATGGCGCACTGGGTGTTATACACAAATAGTGAATCATGGAACACTACATCAAAAACTAATGATGTAATGTATGGTGAATAACATAACATAATAAAAAAGTTAAAAAAAAACTAACAATATCAATCAAAACCAGTTTCCCCAACCCATCAAGAAAATATTTTTTAGGTGGAGAAGAGGGCAAGCAGAGGATAAAGAGCATTTAGATATTGGTGGATCACTTGAGAAAAGAGTCTATGTACCTTGTTTCCCCAACTGCTGGGTTAATGGGGATTAACAATAGAACAAATTCAAAACCTTGGGATTCTAAAACTAAGAGACCTGGTATTTCTGTATCTGTCCTACTCTTCCTCTACCCTCATCTAGCTACTCTCCCCCTTGCATGGAGAGGGACAAAAGAGTACAGATGGATGGAGTGTTCAAGATACAGCTCTAAGACGGCCTCTTAGAATCCCTTGCTCTGTTAACATAGCCTACAGAGCAGCAGAGTGTTTTCCGTTGAGCTGAGAGGCACTGATAGGGAGCAAGGCGGGGTTATTCTGAGAAGAAAGATACAGCTGACATACACATGGGCAATGACAGAAAACATAGGAGAGAAAATATGTACACCATGATGGAAATTAGTGTGAAGTGACCATCAAGAACCATATAAAACCTGTTAATTATGTGATACTAAGAGCTTTGCAACTTAGACGCGACCTCAGTGAAAGGTTGGTAGGTAGAAAAGTAACTGAAATGATTGAGATTGCCCTAACCTGACCAACATTATGTTTTTTAAAGATTTTATTTATTTATTTGAGAGAGAGAGAATGAGAGATAGAGAGCATGAAAGGGAAGAGGGTCAGAGGGAGAAGCAGACTCCCCGCTGAGCAGGGAGCCCGATGTGGGACTCGATCCGAGGACTCCAGGATCATGACCTGAGCCGAAGGCAGTCGCTTAAGCAACTGAGCCACCCAGGCACCCAATATTATTTTTATGGCCCAGTGAAATAGGGAGGGAGGGGGGCACAGAAGAGAAATGAAGTTTATTTATAGCTAAATAAAGTTAGTAATTTTGCACACTTGAATTTTAAGGACTAGAAGTCAGACCCTCTGCCCTTGTTATAAAGAACAAAATTCAGAGGAGATCTAAGTTCCCTGCCAGTTTGCCTAAGCTATTATTGCTTTGTTTGTCCTTACTGCCCTCTAACCTTATTTGAACTCACATTAAAACATCCAGTTATCTAATGGTACCCCAAACCTTACAACCTAGAGGCAGATGCTCACCTTGTCTATCTAGAGGACACAAAAAGGTTGACTAGCTGCTTGGTGTAGAGCCAGGAGATTATTGCTATTCTTTTGAGACTGGCATATTCTCCTAGAGCTTGCTATGGCAAAAGATATGTGAGTGGACCAGTTATAGGCCCTTAGAAGAGAGCTGGGTAGAAGCCCTCTAAGGACTGCCCAAGATAACCAATGGGGATTGTTGACTCCAATACTGTGAGATTGTGTGAGGGAGATCTTCAGGGAAATTACAGGTTGGAGGAGGAGTATCCAGCCAGGAGAGTGAAACACCACAGCTACGGAAACTTCCAAAGTATCCATGAAATCATCCCTTAAAAAAGTAAGGTTTAACCACATATCAGGCACAGAGAATATGACACAAACAGCCAAGGAAAAACCATTTTATTCTTTTATATTTCTTGCTTTTTTTTTTTTTTTTGACCCTGAGGCGTCTGAAAAAGCTGCTAGCCAGTGAGGAAGGAAGAAGATGTGTGAGGAAAAAAAGCAAAGGACAGTCAAGCATTCTCATTATGTTAAGGCAGCCAACTATAAACCCTGACCTTGGGAAGAAGTCTTAATCTGAATAGCTGTTGAAACATTGATTCATAATCTGGATTGTATATATTGTGATTTTTGAACTGAAATAATGTTTTGGATCTTAAGGGGGTCATAGGACTGCTTACTACCTAAGAGTAAGCTGGAAAGTCATGAGACCTAGTCAATTTTACATCTAAGGGCAGGAAAGAACTCACAAATTTTAAGGAGGTATTGGAGATAAAACAGAATTGTGATTTTAATTTATCCTGCAAGTCTTATGTTCAATATACTAATTATGTATCTTATAAAAATGTACAAAATGCTGTGCAATCACAAATAATGGATAAATTACTCCTGTGCTTGGGATAGGGAGCATTGTCCAAGAGTTTAAATAAGGACTTGCTGGAGCACTGTTTTATACCTAGCTCTTATCACCTTTTTTTATGGGGTCACCTTATGTAAATTTCACAATGTTTCTTGTTTTTAGCTTTTTTCATGTAAGAATGAGTAAAAATGTAATAATGCTATGTAAAGTGGCTTTTGCTTCAAATGAGATAATATAAATCAAATGTGATAATGTAATGAATACATTTTGACCACTTAAGTGCAATGCATATATAGTATTATATTGTTAAAAATAATTATGGCCACTCTCAGGGTATTTTATGAACTCAAACTATTTTGTTAAAGGAAAGGTTTTTGTTTCTTTAGATTTCTTTTTGAGTTTGAAAGTTTATGTTCATATGCATTTCAGACATTTTTGAAACATACACACTACACACATATACTTTATTTGTGATTTATCAGGTTACATTTTATTTCTTCCTGTTTTTTGGCAGCATCTTAAAATGAGATTTTTTTTGTCTTAACTTTAAGGCCTACAAAGATTGAGAACAAAATATTAGGTGACAAGTATATATAATATTTATTAGTGAATATGAATATATACATGCACATGTACGTAAACACTAATATATAATACATACAAGTATATACTGATACGTCATATGTACAAGCATATATATGTATGTATATATGTATGTGTGTGTGTATATAAGCATATACATATGTATATTTGTATATACATGTGTATATTTATGTACAGATGTGTTTACATAGCTGGATATGTATATAAGACTATATGCCTGTGTATATAGTTAATTTAATTCTTTTTTTTAAAGATTTATTTATTTATTTTAGAGAGAGAGAGAGAGAGCGCGCGAGTGAAGGGAAAGGCAGAGGGAGACAATCTTCAAGCAGACTCCCTGCTGAGTGTGGAGCCAATGAGGATGTGGGGCTCCATCTCATGACCCATGAAATCATGACCTGAGCAGAAACCAAGAGTCAGACGCTTAACTGACTGAGCCACCCAGACACCGCAATTAATTTAATTCTCTTAATAACCCTATGAGATTTATCCTATTATTTTATCTATTTTACAGATGAAGGAACTGAGACACAGAAAGTTTAAGTTACTTAGTCAAGGTCACATTTATGGTGAATGGTAGAGCCAGCAGCTATACCTCAACAAAATAGTACCAGCATGTGTTCTGTTAAGTATATTTTTATTCCCAGAATCTAAAAGGAGCTGCAGTACAAACCATGTTGGAATTACAAAGCACATGGTTAAAAATCAGCTTTGGAAAGGTCAGTGTTTATATAAGTGATGATCAGTATGTGATCAATGTGAATCTGGTTCACATCTAAGCAATCTAAACAGCAAACTCTGCTGAAGCAGCTTGTGGAAATATATTAAAGGATGCAGGTAGGAGGTAACTCCACTCTTACCAAGAGTGAATTAAAGTTGCACATTTCTAGAGTGCCTGGGTGGCTCAGTTGGTTAAGTGTCTGACTCTTGATTTCGGCTCAGGTCATGACCTCATGGTGGTGAGATTGAGCCCTATGTTGAGCTCAGCATGGAGCCTCTTGGGATTCTCTCTCTTCCTCTCTCTCTGCCCCTCCCCATCCCTTCTCTCTCTCCCTCTAAAAATAAATAAATAAATAAAAATAAATAATAATTAATTAATTAAATTAAAAAAAACTAAATAAAGTTGCATGTTTCCTCTATTTTAGGTGTGAGACACATATAAAGACCCTGTTGGAGCTGCCTTAAACTCACTCCAGGAGTCCTGTCTAAAAGGGAGCTAGCGCAAAAGAGACAGATAATAAGTATCGAAATCAACCACTCAATAGAAATGTATCTACCCTCATCAAGGGAGATGTTGGTGGAAGACCTCAGTGATCAGAGATTTCCAAAGAACCCACAAAACACCCCCGTGTAACCATCAGCTTAAACATGGACGGAGGAAACCAATGCTAAATTACATTGGTACCAGGCATGTATTATTTTTCCTGACACTTATTTTTTCTGGAAGAGTCAGAAACTGTAGTTAGCTTACCCTTTCCCCTTTTTACATTAACCATCTTCTCTACCTGGCATAATCTTTCTTGTGGTGGTCACCAGACTCTCACCTTCCAGTCAGTCATTTAAATATAAAATAGAATCCGTTCAAAGAAGACTTCACATAGTACCCTGTAGGCCTTGTTTAGGTTCTGGCTTTTAATCAAAGTGGAAAATGAAGCTGAAGAAGGATAATCTGATTTGATTAAAAAATTTTTTCTTCTTCATGGTCTATACAATGTATACACAGAGAAGGAACTTAGCCTAGGCCCCTGCAACCCCTATAAATAGCAGTCTCTCTGCAAAATATAGGTAATTTAGGCCCCTATTATGGGGGGAGGGTTTAAGAGGAGGGAGGGCACGTAAGGAAAGTTAAGATCCACCCCTCTGGGGAAGGGTCAGGGCTGGGAGATGGCTTGAAGGCAAGATCAGCACAGAGAGAGGAGGAGCTCTTTTTAATAATAGTCATTCCACTTCGCATGGAGAAAAGACTGTAGAGGAAATTAATGGAGAGAAGGATACAAACAGGTATGCTTTGGAGGTAGAGCTCATAGAATTTCATGATAGCTTAATTATAGGCTGTGAGGGAAAGAGAGATTAAGTAGGATTCTTATGTTTTTGGCTGGAACAATTTAGTCATGGGAAGACTTGCATAAGAGAAGGAGAAGTTTGGGTGTCAGATGCTGTGGATTCCTGCTCTGTTGTATGCATGCCTTGTATAAACTCTTTTCCTTGAGACTGAGCAGGGACCATAAATATGATGGGATATCACTCCCATGACTAAGTTACGCATCAGGTCACTTTCTATTAGTAAAAAGGGAGATTATCTTGTGTGGGCCTAATCAGCCTAATCCTTTACAGGACTGTAAAGGAAGGCGAAGTGGCAGAGAGATGCTTTTCTGCTGACCTCAAAGAGGCAGCAAACTGAGATGCTGAGAGAAGAAGGGATCTCATAGCAAAGACCTGAAGAAGACTCTAGGCTGAAGACTAACTGATAGCTGTTCCTGGATGAGAGTCACCAAGAAAATAGGGACCTCAGTAATAGTATATCCACAAGGAACTGAAATCTGTCAGCAATCTAAATGAGTTTGGATTAGTACTCCAAGTTTTAGGTAAGACCAGAGCCACGCCTTGATTTTGGCCTTACATGATCCTGAGCAGAAAACTTAGCTACTCCTGAGAAGCTTCTAGCCTGTAGAAACTGAGATGGTAAATGGTTATTATTTTAAGCCACTAAGTTTATTGTGATTTGTTACATAACAACAAAAAAATCTAATGAAATCAGCAAACAGGGTTTCTATTTTGGGCATATTAGATTTAAAATGCCCATTAGAGGGCACCTGGGTGGCTCAGTTGGTTAAGCGACTGCCTTCGGCTCAGGTCATGATCCTGGAGTCCCGGGATCGAGTCCCACATCGGGCTCCCTGCTCGGTGGGGAGTCTGCTTCTCCCTCTGACCCTCTTCCCTCTCGTGCTCTCTATCTCTCATTCTCTCTCTCTCAAATAAATAAATAAAATCTTAAAAAAAAATGCCCATTAGACATTCAATAGGAGATACCAAACAGGGAATTTGTTACACCTTTCTGAGTTTCAGGGGAAATGATATGGTGGCTTTGTGCTTGTGCCAATATTTCAGAGTAAATGGTGAGAAACAGACCGACAACAACTGTATTCCATGAAGTTGACTTGGTTGACAGGAAAAAAAGAGAAAGTGTGCCTGTCTTCCAGGAACTTACAGTTTAGACCAGAGAAACAAGAATTTTCTTAACTAACTATAAGACACAATCCTAGAAAACTGCTTTAATAATAACATTTTCAAATAGGAGAAAACTAAGAATTGCACACTTTCACTTTAATTCTGTGAATTCGATTTTATCAATATTATTTTATTATGAAAACAAAAATAAATGCTGGTTTATTCTTTTCTATTTATTGATTTTTCTCCCTCTAATATTAACTAGAAAAATATAGCAATTTTTTTCTTATCTTGCCTTTGATGACTTTTTCCTTAGGAATTTTTTTATCCTACTTAGAAGTTCCATTTACCATGATCTTTCTACCCCATTGAGAACTCTAGAACTATTGGATATTTTAGAAATCATTTAGCACAGTACCTTTATCTTAAATGTAGGTAAACTGAGGAACACAGAGATTAAGTGATTAGCAAGCACCTTACGTAAAAAAAGCCATGGCTGGAGTCAAAATCTCCCATTACCCAGACCCTTGTTATTCAGTGTACCATGTAATATCATATTGCTTCTCTGCCAATGTGAAAAATTCTGTTTTGGTGGGGAAGAAGGAAAGATATAAATCTATGTAGCTTTAAACACAAAGCTGGATTTACATTGTTTCAATGCCTTCATTTGATAAATTACAACAAATATGTTTTTTTTTAACATTATACAAACAATTAGTAGGGACACTAAAATAGGTTTGGGACTTGTTAAAAATATCTACATGGAATTCATACTTATATATATCTTAGAAGGACCCTGAGCCCTTGTGGATCGTCAATGCTTGTTATTTGTACTGAAATCTCCTACTATCCTGTTAGTCCTGATAGTTAATAATTGTGAAATAGTTTTGAAAGTTTGATCCATTTATAAATTATTTTCTTATTCTTTTTGGGCATGGCAATGACTCTAGAGCAATATAGAGAGATTAGAACTGTTGATAACTGGAAGAGAAATTATCTCAGTCTCTCTCTGTGGATGACAGCATGCGAAAATCTTATTTAGCCTTGAGTCAAATTGTTTTTTGGAAAGAAAGAGGAAGTAGTTGGTCCCCAATTATTTGATTAGGTTATTTTGAACTCAGCTGGGGCCATTTAGAGAATGACCACAGCAGTTCAGGAAGGGATTTTCATTGTAGTTTCTGGTTATTACATTAGTGCAGATTGTGAGTCCCAGAGAGTTTAAGAGGTCCGTGCCTTCAAGTGGGTTATAATCTAAAAAGAGAGATTACCTTTTATTTTATTTTAATACTTATTTTAACATGCTATCATAAAGTGAGCAGGGAGAATTTGGAATTGCGGGCGCCTGGGTGGCTCAGTTGGTTACGCGACTGCCTTCGGCTCAGGTCATTATCCTGGACTCCCGGTATCGAGTCCCACATCGGGCTCCCTGCTCAGCGGGGAGTCTGCTTCTCCCTCTGACCCTCCCCCCTCTCATGTGCTCTCGCTCTCTCTCATTCTAGCTCTCTCAAATAAATAAATAAAATCTTTAAAAAAGAAAGAATTTGGAATTGCAACTGTATTTGTAAAGTGGGTCAGTCTAGGTTAATGGGTCAGTCAGATTTTTCATGCTTGTTAAGAACCAAATAAGGTATTTTGAGCATATTTATTCTTAGAAGAATAAAGTTGAAATCTTAATTAAATTTCTCTATTGAACAGCCTTAGATTTTGTTTTACAGCCACTGCTCCCAGTTAGTAGTTATGTAAAGAGAAAAATAAGGCTTAGAATCTTACCAGGCCCCTTTCATTTGTAGAACTGGTTCTTGTTCTTTTGCTGGAACTCAGCTTTACCAAACTAGTGTTTTACTTGGCTTGGTAGCATTTTTACTTAAATGCAGAAATTTAAGAAACATAAAATACAAGGTTCACTGTATTCTATAAAGTTCAGGAAAAAAAAAACCCCTAAAATATCTAGCCCTATCTACTCTAAATTTTAGCTAAAAGCTAAATAGCTCTTTATATAGTTAGGTCAGTAAAATAATACTGACAAATTATTCTCTTGAGCTTTTATATAATACATATTTTTAAAAGTATAAAAACATAGAAATTACAAGAGTTTACAGATATACTTCGTATGTATTATTTCTACCCATCTATGCATTATAAAATATATACAGAAAATGAAGTTTCATAAAGTTATTAAAGCAATTCAAAAATGATAAACAAATTGTTTCTTGCTAAAAAGGAAATGCATACTTAATTTATTTCTTAATCTTGAAGAGTAAGCAAAAGCTATTGAACTTCATAAATATTATGCTCAAATGTGACACAGTTGGCATAATAGATACTATCACCTTCTGACCTGTAAAATATTATGCATGTATTCATCAAAGAAGAAATTACTCTCTTTGAATACATGTCTAATAGTTTCTTTTCTTTTTTCTTTTTTTTAACCAGATGTGTATGGTTTGGGGAAGAGGTATGATAGAATAGTTTACAACACACAATACGGAGTCAGAAGTACCTGGTTTTGGATTTTAATCACTTACCATCTATGTTAGTCTCTATAAGAGGGGTATAATAGTGCTACTTATATCATAGTGCTTTTGTGGGGTAGTTTCTTTTCACTCAAAATATTATAAATATCTTTTTTTCTTATTCTAGGAAACTGATGATAGATGGGCTAAAGGGACAATAAATGTGAACCACAACATGCTTACATATAAGTTAACACTTTTAAAATATAATTTTAAAATGTAATAATATAAACACATGTTTAAGAACCTTTTATTTTATTTTGTTATTTTATTTATTTTATTTTTTTAAAGATTTTAGTTTTAAATAATCCCTATACCCTATGTGGGGCTTGAAATCACAACCCCAAGATCAAGAGTCACATGCTCTACCAACTGAGCCAGCCAGGTGCCCCAAGAATCTTTTATTTTATTTTATTTTATTTTATTTAAAGATTTTATTTATTTATTTGACAGAGAGACACAGCAAGAGAGGGAACACAAGCAGGGGGAGTGGGAAATGGAGAAGCAGGCTTCCTGCTGAGCAGGGAGCCGGATGCAGGGCTTGATCCCAGGACACTGGGATCATGACCTAAGCCGAAGGCAGACGCTTTTTTTTCTTTTTTTAAAGATTTTATTTATTTATTTGAGAGACAGAGAATGAGATAGAGAGAGAGCATGAGAGGGGAGTGGGTCAGAGGGAGAGGCAGACTCCCTGCTGAGCAGGGAGCCTGATGCGGGACTCGATTCCGGGACTCCAGGATCATGACCTGAGCCGAAGGCAGTCGCTTAACCAACTGAGCCACCCAGGCGCCCCCGAAAGCAGACGCTTAACGACTGAGCCACCCAGGAGCTCCAACAACCTTTTATTTTAGAACAGTTTTAGATTTACAGAATTATTGCAAAGATAGTACAGAGCATTCCCATACATCCCTAAACCCAGTTTTCCCTATTATTCAAATCTTGTGTTAGTATGATACATTTACCATAATTAATTAATCAATAATGATACATTATTATTAACTGCATTTCATACTTTATTCAGATTTCCTCACTTTTCCCCTAAAATTTTTTTTCTGATCCAGAGTCCTATCTGGGATACCACATTGCATTTAATTGTCATGTCTCCATAGGATTCTCTTGGTTGTGACAATTTCTCAGACTTTGTTTTTGATGATGTTAACAGGTTTTTTTTTTTTTGATGTTAACAGTTTTAAGGACTATTGATATTTGGTAGATTGTCTCCTAGTTAGAATTGTTTTGATGTTTTTCTCATGTTTACACTGGGTGATATTTTTTGTGGAAATACACAGAGGTGAAGTGCCATTCTCATTACATCATATTAAGCCTACACACACTCACTATGATTTATCACTGTTGATGTTAACTTTGATCACCTGGCTTGAGGCAGTGTTTTGTCAGTTTTCTCCACTGTAACATTACTCTTTTTCTCTGTCTCTCTTTTTTCCATACTGTGCTCTTTGGAAACAGTCACTATGAACAGCCCATACTTAAGGAGTAGGTTATATGCCTCCTCTTTGAGGGTGGAGTATGTATGTATGTATGTATGTATTTCTTTATTTATTAAGAAAGGGAGAGAGAGAATCTTAAGCAGGTTCTGTGCATGGAGCCCAACATAGGGCTCAATCTCACAACCCTGAGATCCATGACCTGAGCTGAAATCAAGAATCAGATGTTTAACTGACTGAGCCACCCAGGAGCCCCTAAATTTTTTTTTTAATAAATATGTAGTGGGGTGCCTGGGTGGCTCAGTCGTTAAGCGTCTGCCTTCGGCTCAGGTCATGATCTCAGGGTCCTGGGATTGAGCCCCGCATCGAGCTCCCTGCTCCGTGGGAAGCCTGCTTCTCCCTCTCCCACTCCCCCTGCTTGTGTTCCTGCTCTCGCTGTAAATCTTTAATGAAATCTTTAAAAAATAAATAAATAGTAATATAGCATAAGATATGTTACTATATATATTTTTATATTATTTGTAATATATAATCAGTATGTATAATATATATTAATATATACAGTAATTACTCTGGGAGATTATTTCTCTCCATTTTTTATTCAATTGTTTATTTGTATTAACATGGGCTAGTGCATTCTATTTTTACTTTGACTTATAATTCAGTAATATTCAATTTTATTTGTCCAAACTGCTCAAGGATTTGGCATCGGGAACTCTTCAGTTGGTTCCTATTATTTCTTTGTCATACCACTTGTCATTGTGAGGTTTTGTTTTTTATTTATTTAAAAAATTGTTTTTTATTTAAAAAAATTTTTTTAACATTTTTTAAAGATTTTATTTATTTATTTGACAGAGAGAGACACAGCGAGAGAGGGAACACAAGCAGGGGGAGTGAGAGAGGGAGAAGCAGGCTTCCCATGGAGCAGGGAGTCCCATGCAGGGCTCGATCCCGGGATCCTGGGATCCTGACCTGAGCCTAAGGCAGACGCTTTAATGACTGAGCCACCCAGATGCCCCATTTTAAATATTTTTTTAAAGATTCATGCATTTATTTTCAGAGAGAGAGAGTACACATAGAGGGAGAGAGAGGGAGAAGCAGACTCCCCGCTGAGCACAAGGAGCCCGATGTGGGACCTGATCCCAGGACACCGGGATCAGGACCAAGCCAAAGGCAGATGCTCACTGACTGAGCGATGCCGGTGCCCCAGGTTTTGTTTTTTAAACATTCTTACTTTCTATACTGTAAGATAATGTCTCTACAAGAGGCTACAGGCTCAATATTCCCTGTCCCAGACTTAGAATCAGCCATTTCTTTAAAGACTCAAGTTCCTTTTATTTTAGAATGGTATTAGAACCCTGGATCTAGACACTAAGAGGGGTTGTTGCTACTGGGGTGTCATTGCTTCTAGACCCTCTCAATTGACAGAATGAGGAGTATATTTGTATATCCACATGCCTACAAATCTATATACAACCATATGTATCTATATTAAGCAAAATATGAGTAAATGTTGATGTCTCCAACTTTAATCCATTATCACATGAGTCACTGTAGTCTTCTCTCCTTGATTATCTATAATCTCCCACTTTAATAGGGAGAAACTTGGTTCCCATTATCTGCTGTCTATTTAGTTAGTTGTTCAATGGCAGTATACATGTGTTGTGGTTTCAGAATTGTTAATTTGTACCCTATCAAGAACAACTTTGGAATACAGTGCTAACCTACAGTTCTTTTTGCTTTTAAGATTAAGATTAAGATCATTCTTTCTAAAATCTTAGATCAATACTTTTTTTCTCTCTCTTTCAGTGTGGATGGCTCATATATTTGCAATACATTTAGATCCTTTTGTAACATTCTGCTTTCCATTCTGGGATTCCCAGATTCTCTATATCTTTTTTTTTTAATTTGCATACATACATTAAGGGCTTTAAAAAAGTAATTAATTAATTAATTTCTGCAAAATCCATCCATTTTACGTGTATAAATCAGTGGTTTTAGTATATTTACAGAATTGTCTGACTGTCAGGACTCAATATGGCACAGTGGAAAAAATGGCAATGTTCCCCTGAGTTGTGAGAATATATGATGCTTTGGCCTGATCTATATATACTCAATTTCTACTTAATGTAAAGAGCGTTTAGGAATGCTGAATCTTATGTGCCTCATAGGTTACCCAATTTCAATGGGCAGCTCAAATCACAAGATTACTTGTTCCATGATCAGCTGTTCAGTCTTGCCCATGTTCTAGTAATAATCCAAGAACTGTTTCTGAAAGGGAGATTAGTTATTTGCTAAAGAAAAAAGTTGTTTCAAAGCCTGTGAGACCAAGCTATGATTTTCTTAATATGAATTGCTATAGGCTCCAATCAACCAGAGACATTTTGTGTATCACTTAATCTGCCTCATCATAAGGGTCATGTGATACAGCAATTTGCTCTTCATCTTGAACAGTTGGAGAGAGCATTAGTACACAATACCTCCTAGAAAACAAAAACAACCTACCACGTGTTTCATGTCTTTAATGTTAGGATACCCATGGTGCAGAAACCTATTACTCAGAGAAGTACTAGATTCTTGGGTCAGCTTTGGAGGGTCTGGTAGACTGTGAATTGTGGAAAGAAGTGATAAATGCACAACAGCATTAGCCAATGTCACAATGAAGTTAGAGAAGAAATGTAGTTTCTGAGGAGGTCTAGAAGTATAGGAAATGCTCTGGGAAGGGACATATATCTGTGGATGAGAGAAAATATGCTTATTTTTAGAATTGGACTCAGGTGATTTTACCCAGGGAGTTTCAGAGGCTAATATTTAAGATCAGGTTCAAGAGCTAAGGATGGATAAGAACCTTACTTTTGAGTCCCAGAATTTCATGGAATATAAAATAGGTGTTCATAAGCCCAAGAAGTAATTTTAGATGTTCCTAAAACATCATATACGTATTCCTCAAAAAATCTCTT
The DNA here is from genome assembly GCF_003265705.2 of Callorhinus ursinus. NCBI lineage: Eukaryota > Metazoa > Chordata > Mammalia > Carnivora > Otariidae > Callorhinus > Callorhinus ursinus. The sequence goes on from NW_027397071.1 coordinate 14,628,412, forward strand.
ATTCATGTTAGAGTTTTAATTGCAAATATTATTGTATATCAACTGATTTGATGCCTTTCTATTTGCAATTTGTATACTTTTTTTAAGGTTAAAAACTTGAACTTCATGCTTTCTCTAAATAAGATAAAGAGCCCCCAAACTCCACCAATATTTACTAAGAAAATTAGGAAATCTTTCTTAAGCTTATTGTAGGTCCTATTGTGGAGAACCAAATGTGGCCACCTAGAAAAATATGGACAAGGTAGCAAGGAATCAGATAATGAAGTCATAATAGCCAATAGTATGTGTTCTATTTGAGTTCAAGTAACGAAGTAGACTAATTTAACCACACTGATTTTTATCTGGTAAAGAAAAACATTTTTTTGCCAGGACAAAGATGAAAGAGTAACCACTTTTTCCATCTTAAAAAGCTATTTTTATTCATATTCTAGTCAACCTGTTAAATGAATCCATAATATACTAACACTTCTGTGCATTTTGAAGTGGTCTTTCTGTTTTGTCTCTAATGATGAGAATTCCAGGAATGTCCCCTAAGGGAAGATGTATTTGGCAGGTGGGCCTCTTGGAATTTCTCAGCTCATACCACCTACTCATATGGCCAGTCTTGGGTGCCACTGGAATCTGAGATATTTTTTTTTGTAGGTGTAACTCTGGAGTTAAGGGGGAAAAAAAATCACTTATACTTGAAGACTTCTCTCTTAAAATGACTTTCCTCTCCTCTGATGATTTGAGAGAAGTTCTGTTTGTTGTCCTTCAAATCACAATATATGTCAACATATTTGGGACAAAGTTGAGGTGAAGAAGAGGGCCAAGAATACAACTCAGTAGTTATAATCCTGCATTTTTGGTTGTTCTAGTATGTTCATGGGATTTTTTTTTTCAGTGTGACCTGTTAAAAATTGTAATAATAATACTGTGTTGAACAATTGTGTGTGTCAACTTGGCTGGGCTGGGGGGTTCCCAGATATTTGGTAAGACATTATTCGGGGTGTTCTCTGAGGGTAATATTGGATAAGATTAACATTTAAATCGGTGGACTTTGAGTAAAGGAGATTGCCTTTCATAATGTGAGTGGATCTCATCCAATCAGTTGAAGACCTGAATAGAAAAAAAATACCACATTCCCATCCCACCCCCCCCAAACTCCCTAACAAAGGGAGATGGCCTTTAGACTTGAACTAGAACATTGGTTCTCCTGGGTCTCTGGCCTGACAGCCTTGATATTAGATTTGCTGGCCTCCATAATCCTGTAAGCCAATTCCTTATACTAAATTTCTTTGTATATATATATTTATATATAATATAAATAATTCATGTTTATGTATCATTTCATCTTTAACTTGATAATAATTTGTAAAATGACTTCCTATATAGTATCTTATTTAATCTCCACAAAATTCCTATAATAGAGATAGAAAATGTATTATCAACATCCTGTTTGTACAGATAAGAAAAAAAGGCTTGGAGATGTCGTCTGGGTTGCTCAAAACTCTACAGTCAATAAGCAAGAGATTGAATTTGAACTCAGGACTTCAGACTTCCAGCATATTTTTGACTCCACTAGATTAGCTAATTACCTGGAGAACTTTTAATAATCTTGATGCTCAGGTTGCACTTCATAGGGATTAAATAACAATGTGAGGGTGGGAGTCAGCCATCAATACTTTTTAAAGATTCTCAGGTGATTCCAGTATTGAGCAAAGTTTGGAAACTACTAGTCCTTGTAATCACAATTTAGCTTGACATTTATTTCTTTTCAGAAAAAGTTTCTAAATCAATATTAACACATACTATAACTAGTTTCTTACCATTAATTTTATTCACAGAAGTGGCGAATGTTATCCCTAAACATAGAAACATAAAATTAAAAAGTAATTAGAATTTTTTTTAAAAGTGTTCTGATGTTTATTTTTTTTTAAGATTTTTTTATTTATTTATTTGAGAGGGAGAGAATGAGAGATAGAGAGCATGAGAGGGAAGAGGGTCAGAGGAAGAAGCAGACTCCCTGCTGAGCAGGGAGCCCGATGCGGGACTCGATCCCGGGACTCCAGGATCATGACCTGAGCTGAAGGCAGTCGCTTAACCAACTGCGCCACCCAGGCGCCCAGTAATTAGAATTTTTTCAATGAAATCACATATGCTAGAAATATTTAAAAAGTAGATTGACATTTATAAACCCCGGGAGAACAGGGATTAAATTCATACCTTCTTAATTTTGGTCCGCCTAGTTGTCAATAAAAATAAAAATTAAAACAAAAATACAATTCCTGAAAAAGCTTTTCTCCTAAGCAAAATCCATTTATTTCTTTTAGGACTTGCTTTCAAAGGTAGTTACTTATCTCATTCTCTTATTATCATCTCTACTCTTTTTCTGTTTTCTTCAAAGGAAATTTTGCTAATAAGATTAGAGGAAAACAAGAAACTTTTACTATCAGTGGATATGAAAGGTCATAGATATCAAATATGCCATGCTGTACTTTTTGTAAATCAGGAGTCCAGGAATCCAGGTCTAATTTGGCAGGATTTTCTGTGCCCAGTAGGCCAAGAGAATCCAATTCAGAATACTCCAGGAAGTCTGTCTTTACTGGAACCAGAGACTAGTATGATAATGCTTTTGAGGTAGTCCAAGTGGAAAATTCAGTCAAATGTCCAGGTTGCCCATCAGGTACAGGTTTGTTATCAACAACTAACTTCAAAGCTTCTGGCTCTAGTCAAAGGGATGTTTGTTAAAAAAATAATAATAATACAAATAAAAAACCTTCTTAATAGTTCCAGGCAGGAGGACCCTCTGAAAAAGCCAGAAGTTGGTAGCAATGAGGATAGTATTCAGCGAGTGCAACTAGAGCAGGTTAGTATCTTGCAAATAGCCAACCTCAGAGCAGGAAGGTAACTGAGTCCTTCCTTGTTTCTGGTAGGTTCTTGCTGACCACAAAAGTTTTAAAAATTAAGGAAATGCAGTGAGAACTCCCAAATGGTTTATAAAAACTGTCTCACTGACATATTGACTACTTTCAATGAGGTTTGGGGAGAGGGGACCTTCTTCCCTCCCTTCCTCCCTTCCTCCCTTCCTCCCTCCCTTCCTTCCTTCCTTCCAAGTAAATTTGGTCAGGTCAGTTTCATTCTTTTAAATACAATCAGTAACATTTCAGCACTAAAAAAAAGACATCTGTGTCAGTAGCACCCAGCAAATGAAAACTTCTTATACTAGAAAACTTACATAATGCTGTCCCCAGAATATATGTTAGGATGACCTGTAAGGGCAAAATCTACTTTATGGTACTGGTACAACTAAATTCTCTTGAATGTGATTCAAGATAAATTGATTTTATACTATATTTTGCTCTAGGGTGATTAGGAATCATAGAATTGGCATTGGATTTAGAGTTACAAGTTTTCTTCTTGGCTCTGCTACTAGCTAACTGCAATTTAAATTCTCTATGTCTCAATTTCCTCATCTGTTCATAAATGGACATGAATATACTTTCTCTGCCATAGGTTAATGTAAGGGTCAAATATGAAAGGGCTTTGCCAAAAATGAAGTCTGAGGTATTAGTTTTCAGGTAAATCTTTTTAAAGGTGCACTTTCACCTTTAAGGATGTAAAAAAAGCTACCTATTGCCTATGCCATGCTTTTGAAACAGTGGGGCGTATATTTTAGGGCTACATTGTGGCATGCTATAGTGTCTCAGGATAAGCACAACATGTTTTATAAAGTGTCAATACTGTATGAATATTTGGGCAACAGTTTAGAACTTTGATAAGTAATAAGTAGATTTTGTATTATTAGCATAGAAATTTCTCCTGAGTTTTAAAGATAACACATGAGACCTCAAGGTAATTTTAGCAAGTGACAGGTAGCTTCAACTATACTTCCAGAATCCTGAAGCACATGTATTTATGTTCCTTTCAGCTCTTAAGGACAATCAGGCAAAATAGTTTGAGGAGAAGCTAGTACTGTATCAAATTCAAACTCTGCTATTTGGTATATAAGGCCTTCCATAATATTGGATCTAATTATCGATTGATTCTCATTTCTACTGCATCCTATGACTCTATGTTCTGACTGGTATATCTCTTCCTACCTGTTACAGAGTGATTTCTGGGATGTATTCAGTATTTCACAAGCAGCTTGTTCCATGATATACTAGCATGCTTCTCTTGAATTAAACTTGCTTTATCCTAGGTATCTAGAAATTAAGTCCCTGTGTGTGTGTGTGTGTGTGTGTGTGTGTGACTTTGTGTGTTCATCATACACAGACATAATCTGTATACAAATAGAGGTTGAGATAAATATTATTGGCACCTGGAAATGGGCATGCATCTTCTTTTCCTAGGCCTTCAGTTGGTGTTTTGAGTAAATATAGGCAGCAGCAAAGCTAGGTTTTTTGTTGTTACATCACCAGTTTCAAGTGGGTGCTCTAGTGTTACTTTGTGTTTGTGGATGGGGGACTAGATTATGGGAAGGTTTTTCTCAGTGTTCCTGTTCTACTCGGAGCCTTAGGCTTTCCTTGTGTGCTGCATGTTTCAGAGGTTCTCTCTTCGTATGCTTGTCCCTCTCCCAGTGGTCGAGTGCTCTTTCTTATTAGTCCGTGCTTGTTAACCTGACAGTAGGTTTGGGGCAAGGATGGCTATGCTTTTGTGCTTTCTGATGTCCTGGTTTAGATTCAATCTTAGGCAGGCTTCCTGTTCCTGGTTCTTGGCCTTCTCAATGATCACATCCTTCCCTCATTGGTAATGATTCTCAAATGGTCTGAACCCAGGAGGTTTTCCTATCTTCCCCCAAGAAGAAGAGAGAAAACGGTTCCATTGCCTTCCCCTTCACCTACCAATCAAAATTCACCTATTTACTTAGAGTTTGCTGCCCATCCTAGGCTTAGGCTTTTATTCTGTAGAGAAGGATCCAGGCAGGACTTTCTATTATTCACAATGTAGATGTTCTCTTCCCCCAGATTTGTACCTCCAAATAGACTTTTCTTGATTCCTTCCCTGCCCATATGATATGGTGAAGTGTGTGAAGAGCATGTGAATGGATGTAAACTCCCTTTGCATTTCTGGCTCCAGGAGGCTTTATGCTCTCATGCTATCCTACACTCATATTTCAGGAAATTGTTAAAAATCTGGCTAAATTCTTTTTACCCATTTTTGAATGCCAACTTCATCTCCTTTCTGTGCTATGTCCTAGGTAAGCAATGCTTGGATCCTGTCTTTGATTGAATTTCAGGCTATTTGATTGCCCTGAAATATCAGTTCTCTGATAGTTCAAAAAAAGTCATGGTTAAATAAATTATCTAGCTTTTCCTAGATGTTAGTAAGTGGGCACAACACTCTTTTCCCCTTAATACTAAGCAGACACTGAAAGTTCCAATTCCCATAGGGCTTAAACATTTTAAATAATCTGATATATTAAACTTGAGAAATTAATGAATGTAAGAATTTGATTAAACACATTTACATCAGTGTATAAATGTTTGGGAAAATTTAATTTGTTAAATTTTACATTTTTAAAACTTTTAATTTGAAATAATTATAGAATCATGGGAAGTTGCAAAAATAGTAAAGAGAGTCCCATGACCTTTTACCCAGTTTTTCCAATGCTTACCTTTTACCTAACTGTAGTATAATCTCAAAACCAGTGAATTGGCTTTGGCACAATTCTCTTAACTGAACTACAGACCTTATTCAGAATTTACCAGTTTTTGCATATACTCATGTATGTGTGTGTAGTTCTATACAATTTTATCTTATAGATTCATGTAAGTACAACAATAAAGAAATGTTCCAGTTGCCTCAAAGGAACTTCCTTTTACCTCCCTTAAACTCCCTTCACCAACCTCCACCATCACTGTCTTCTGTCAATCACCAATCTGTTGCCTTCTCTAAAAGTTTGTCATTTTCAAGATATTCCATTTTGCCATTTCAAGAATGTTATAAAAATGGAATAATATAATATATAACCTTTCGATATTGGACATTTTTTTAGTGCCCCTGAGATTCATTCAAGTTGTTGCATGTATAACTAGTTTGTTTCTTTGTATTTCTGAGTAGTACCCCATTATATGAATGTACTACAGTTTGTTTAACTATCTACCCATTAAAGGACTTTTTTCCAGTTTTTGATTATTAACAATAAAATTGCTATGAAGATTTATGTACAAGTTTTTTAAAATAAATTTTAAAGGATTTTTACTTATTTATTTGAGAGAGAGAGAAAGAAAGAGAGGGAGCATGTGAGCAGGTAGAGGGGCAGAGGGAGAGGGAGAAAGAGAACTGCAAGTGGACTCCACGCTGAGCACAGAGGCTGACGCTGGGCTCAATCCCAAGACCCTTAGATCATGACCTGAGCCCATATCAAGAGTCTGATGCTCAACGGACTGAGCAACCCAGGTGCCCCTTATATACAAGCTTTTATGTGAAATTAAGTTTTCATTTCATCAATATGAATGTGCAGAAGTGCAATTGTTGGATCATATGCTAAGTGTACACAGTTTTATCAGAAACTACCAACTGATTTTTCAGAGGGGTTGTACCATTTTATGTTCTTACCAGCAATGTATGGGGGATCTAGTTTCTTTACATCCTTATCAGCATTTGATATTATCACTATTTTGTAACTGTAACCATTTTATAAAGTATATGGTGCTATTCCATTGTGGTTTAATATGTATTTCCTTAATAACCAATGATTTTGGACACCTTTTTGTGCTTTTTACCGTCCGTATATTTTCTTTGACCTGTTTATATCTTTTGCCTCTTTACCAATTGAATCCTTTGGGCTTTGTTACTCTTTCTAGACATGCAGTTTGCAAATATTTTCACCCAGTTTGGAAATTGTTTTTCACACACTTGACAGAATCTTTTGCAGAAAAAAAATAATTTTAATGAAGTTGAATTTCTTATATTCTTTTAGTGATTGTGATTTTTGTTGTCAGGTCCAGGAACCCTTTGCCTAGTCTTTCTTCCTCTATTTTCTTCTAAAAATTTTTATAATTTTTTAACTTTCAATGAAGTTTATGATCCATTTTGAGTTAATTTTTCTATAAGCATAAGGTTTTATATCAAGGCTTATGTATTTTGGTCATGGTTGTTTAACTGCTACAGCATCATTTGCTGAAATGTATTGATTTTAGCTATAGGAATATTAATTAAAAAAGATTAAAAAATTACTAGTGACTATATCTATATATATTTTAATTTGGAAAAAATATTTACTTTTAATAATATTCAAAGGAATACAAATTAAAACTATAATAAGATATAATTTTCTTCCCTTACTTATACATTCTTTAATGACCTTACTTTCTTTGTGCAGATCTTAGTTTCTGACCTATATTATTTTCCTTCTCTTTAAAGAACATGTTCTAATATTTCTTGCAAGGCAGATCTCCTGGCAACAAATTCCTTCAGTTTTTGTTTATCTGAAAGACCCTTTATTTTTCTTTCACTTTTGAAGGATAATTTCACTGTTTGTTTTCTCTCTGTCAATACTTGGAATGTTTTTCTCCATTCTCTTGCTTGCATGGTGTTTAGGTCCATTCAGACTGCTATAACAAAATATCACAAACTGGGTGGCTTATAAACAATAGCTATTTTTTTCTCACAGTTCTGGAGGCTGGGAAATCCAAGATGATGGTGCCAGCAGATTTGGTGTCTGGTGATGGTCCACCTCCTGATTCATAGACAGCCACCTTTTTGCTGTATCCTAACATGGTGGAAAGCGTGAGAGAATTCTATGGGGTCTCTTTTATAAGGACACTAATCCCATTTATTAGTGATCCACCCTCATGATCGAATCACCTTTCAAAGACCCCACCTCCAAATACTATCACCCTGGGGATTAAGATTTCAACATACTAATTTCAGGGTGGGGGGGCATTAAGTCTGTGGCACATGGTTTCTCAGGAGAAGCTGGATGTAATTCTGTAATTCTTTTCTTTATTCATCTACAAGTAAGGCATTTTTTTCTTCTGGTTTCTTGCAGGATTTTTTTTTTTTTTTAATGGGGCGCCTGGGTGGCTCAGTTGATTAAGCGTCTGCCTTCGGATCAGGTCATGATCCCAGAGTCCAGGGATGGAGTCCCAGGGCAGGCTCCCTGCTCAGCAGGGAGTCTGCTTTTCCCTCTCCCTCTGTGCCCCTCCTCTTGCTCGTTCTCTCTCTTTCTCTCCCCAGCCAAATAAATAAATAAATAAAATCTAAAAAAAAAAAATTTTTTTAATCCTTAATTTTCTGTAGTTTGAAAAATATGTGCCTAGGTGTAGGGTTTTTTTGTTTTTTTGTTTGTTTTGTTTCTTTTTTTTTTTTTTTTTGGCATTTATCCTTGGTATTTTCTGGGCTTCCTGGATCTTTAGTTGGTTTCTGACAATAATTTGGGGAAATTCTCAACTATTATTGTTTCAATTTTTTTTCCTTTTTCTCTTCTCCTTCTGTTATTACCAATACATATGTGTTACATCTTGTGAGTTGTACCATCGTTCATCAGCATTCTTTATTCCCCCGGTCTTTTTGTCTTTGCTTATCAGTTTGGGAAAATTCTATTGAGATAGTCTCAAGCTTAAGGAGTCTTTCCTCAACCGTGTGCAGTGTACTAATATGTCCCTCAAAGGCATTTTTCATTTCTGTTAGAGTGTTTTTGATCTAGCACTTCATGTCGGTTTTTTCTTAGAATTTCCATCTCTTTGTTTACATTGCCCATCTATTGTCTATTTTGTTTATTGGAGGCCCTTGTGTAATCACGGTTGTATTAAATTCCTGGTCTGATAATTCCAATATCCCTGCCATATTTGGATCTGGTTTTGATGCTTGCTCCGTTTCTTCCACCTTTGTTTTGCCTTTTAATATGTGTTCTAATTTTTTTTTTTCTTGATAGCTGGGCATGATGTACTGGGTAAAAGGAACCGCTGTAAATAGGCTTTTAGTAATGTGGTGGTAAGGTATGGGGGGAGGGGAAGCATTTTATAGTCCTGTGATTAAGTCTCATTTTTTTGGTAAGTCTTTGCTTCTGGAATGTGAACCTTACATGTGCTTCTCAGTTATCATCCCCTCCCCACCAAATTTAGGTGGTGCAGGATGGCTGGAGGGAGCTAGAGTTGGGTATTTTTCTTCCCCTAGGTCAGTTAGGCTCAGATAAAACCCAGCAGGTTAAGCTCTTGTTAGTTTCTCCTAAGGGCAGAATTTGTTAAGAATAGAATGCTCTGGCATATTTCAAAAAAGTTTCTTTTCCCTTCCCCTGCCAGAGCAATGAGATTTTTCTCTAATAAATACACAATAAGAACCTAGTAGAGATCCAGGAGATAAAACTCACAAAAGTATGGGGGACTCCCAATGACTGGATCTTCTTGAGCTTTTAAGTCTCGGACTTGTCCAGATTGAACCTCTAGCAATTTCTCAATTATACAGCAGGTTTTTTAAAACTGGCTCCTGGGGAGGTACCTGCTTCAGTAAGTTGTGATTTTCTGTATTCACCTCCAGTTCTCTGTGATTTGGAGGGTAGCAGTTTGCCCTGTGATCTCACTTCTTTTATGAATCTAAAAATAGTTGTTGAATTTTCAATTTGTTTAGCTTTTTACTTGTTAGGACAGGGTATTGATTTCTAAGTTTCTTGTATACTGGACTGGAAACTGCAAGTCCTGGTAACTATTCCGTTATTGTATATAAAAGCCTGTTGGGTAGTTGAGAATCTAGTGCTGAGAGAGAAGGAAAGATGGCGGAGGAGTAGGGGACCTTATTTCAACTGGTCCCTGGAATTGAGCTGGATATCTACCAGACCACTCTGAGCACCCACGAAACCAGCCTCAGATGTAAGAAGATCTGGATCTTTACAAACAGAGTATCACAGGTGGCTGGTTTTGGGGTACGAAGTGGGGAGCCATGATTCCACAGGCAGATATCGGAGGATAAATGGCAGTGGGAGGGAGCCTGGCCATGGGGATCCTACACCGCCGGTGAGCGACAGCCTCAGGCGCTGGGGACGGGGCACAGACTCGCAGACAGGTAGCAGCGGGGAAAGGACTTTAGGTCAGGCCCTGGGGTAGAAACCCGGAGCAGCGGGGTCCAGAGGGCGAACTGGGAGCAGCTGGAGGTTTTAGAAGCACAAAGGGCAGAGACGTGCTCTGACCTGGAGGCAGGACTAGGGGCACTGCGGAGGGGCGCACAACCCAGCCTGCTGCAGTTTATAGCAGCACGGACAGAAACGGAGACAGTGTGGCCTGAAGAGCTCACTGAAGAAGAGACTGTGATCTCTGCTCTGAGGCAGAGGATTGGAAATGGTCTTTTCTGCTCTGACTTGTGGAAGAGATGTGGAAAGCCACCAGAGAACAAAAGCCCACAAAACTGATTCCCACTGAGCCCATCCCCCAACACAGGGGGGCAGGGCAACTCCGCCCAAACAGGGTTGCCTGAGTAACAGTGCGGCAGGCCCCTCCCCTAGAAGACAGGCTGGGAAAACAAGAGGCCAGCCATCCTAAGGTCCCAAGAAAACAGGTGCATCTTGCTTGGGTCAATAATTTGGACTCTATACATTCCCTCAAACACCCGTCAACAGAATGACTAGGAGGAGGAACCCCCAAAATAGAAAAGACTCAGAGATCATGACTTATGCTGCAGATTTACAAATGGATACAGATATAACCAAGATATTGGAGATGGAATTCAGGCTAGCAATTGTGAAGACAGTGGCTAGAATGGAGAAATCAATTAATGGCAACATAGAGTCTCTAAGGGCAGAAATGAAAGCTGAATTGGCAGAACTTAAAAATGCTACCAATGAGATCCAATCCAATCTAGATAATCTAACAGCTAGGGTAAGTGAGGCAGAAGAATGAATAAGCGACCTGGAAGACAATATAATAGATAAAAAGGGAAAAGAGGAGGCCAGGGAAAAACAACTCAGAATCCATGAAAATAGAATCAGAGAAATGAGTGACACCATGAAGCATTCCAATGTCAGAATAATTGGAATCCTGGAGGGAGTGGAGGGAGAGAGAGGACTAGAAGATGTATTTGAGCAAATCATAGCTGGGAACTTCCCTAATCTGAAGAATGAAACAAACATTCGCATCCTAGAGGTAGAGAGGACCCCTCCCAAGATCAAGGAAAACAGGCCAACACCCCGGCACGTAATAGTAAAACTTGCAAATCTTAGAATCAAGGAGACCATCTTAAGGGCAGTTAGGGGGAAGGGGTTCCTTACATACAGAGGGAGGAACATCAGAATAATGTCAGACCTATCCACAGGGACCTGGCAAGCCAGAAAGGCCTGGCAAGACATATTCAGGATACTAAACGAGAAGAACATGCAGCCAAGAATACTTTATCTGGCAAGGCTGTCATTTAGAATGGAAGGAGAGATGCAGAACTTCCACGACTGGCAGAAACTGAAAGAATATGTGACCACTAAGCTGGCCCTGCAAGATATATTAAGGGGGGTTCTATAAAAGGAGAAAGCCCCCAAGAGTGATATACAACAGAAATTTACAGGGACAATCTATAAAAACAATGTCTTCACAGGCAACATGATGACAATTAATTCATATTTTTCAATAATCACTCTCAATGTGAATGGCCTAAATGCTCCCATAAAACGGCACAGGGTTGCAGATTGGATAAAAATACAGGACCCATCTATATGCTGCCTACAAGCTCATTTTGAACCTAAAGTTACATCCAGACTGAAAGTGAAGGGATGGAGATCCATCTTCCATGCCAGCACACCTCAAAAGAAAGCTGGGGTAGCAATTCTTAGACAAATTAGATTTTAAACTAAAGTCTGTAATTAGAGACACAGAAGGACACTATATCATTTTTAAAGGGTCTATCCAACAAGATCTAACAATTGTAAACATCTATGCCTCCAACATGGGAGCAGCCATCTACATAAGCCAACTGTTAACCAAAATAAAGAGTCATACTGATAACAATATGTTAATTGTAGGAGACCTCAATACTCCACTCTCAGCAATAGACAGATCATCTAAGCAGAAAATCAACAAGGAAAGAAGAGCTTTGAATGATACACTGGACCAGATGGACCTCATAGATATTTACAGAACATTCCACTCTAAAACAATAGAATACTTATTCTTCTTGAGTGCACATGGAACTTTCTCCAGAATAGACCACATACTGGGTCACAGATCAGGTCTCAACCAATAGCAAAAGACTGAGATTATTCCCTGCATATTCTCAGACACAGTGCTTTAAAACTGGAACTCGATCACAAGAAAAAGTTTGGCAGAAATTCAAACACTTGGAAGCTAAAGACCACTCTGCTCAAGAATGTTTGGGTCAACCAGGAAATCAAAGAACTTACACAATTCATGGAAATCAATGAGAACGAAAACACATTGGTCCAAAACCTATGGGATACTGCAAAGGCAGTCCTAAGGGGGAAATACATAGCCGTCCAAGCCTCACTCAAAAAAATAGAAAAATCCCGAATTCACCAACTAACTCTACACCTTAAAGAACTAGAGAAAAAGCAACAAACGATGCCTAAGCCACACATTAGAAGAGAAATAATTAAAATTAGAGCAGAGATCAATGAATTAAAAACCAGAAACACAGTAGATCAGATCAATGAAACTAGAAACTGGTTCTTTGAAAGAATTAATAAGATCGATAAACCACTGGCCAGACTTATCCAAAAGAAAAGAGAAAGGACCCAAATTATGAATGAAAGGGGAGAGATCATGACTAACACCAAGGAAATAGAAACAATTATTAGAAATTATTATCAACAACTATATGCCAATAAACTGAGCAATCTGGATGAAATGGAGGCCTTCCTGGAAACCTATAAGCTGCCAAGACTGAAACAGGAAGAAATTGACAACCTGAATAGGCCAATAACCAGTAACGAGATTGAAGCAGTGATCAAAAACTTCCCAAAAAACAAGAGTCCAGGGCCTGCTGGATTCCCTGGGGAATTCTACCAAACATTCAAGGAAGAAATAATACCTATTCTACTGAAGCTGTTTCAAAAAATAGAAACAGAAGGAAAACTTCCTAACTCATTCTATGAGGCCAGCATTACCTTAATCCCCAAACCAGGCAAAGACCCCATCAAAAAGGAGAATTCAGACCAATATCCCTGATGAATATGGATTCCAAAATCCTCAACAAAATCCTAGCTAATAGGATCCAACAATACATTAAAAGGATCATCCACCACAACCAAGTGGGATTTATCCCCGGGATGCAAGGGTGGTTCAACATTTGCAAATCAATCAATGTGATAGAACACATTAATAAGGGGAGGGAGAAGAACCATATGGTCCTCTCAATTGATGCAGAAAAAGCATTTGACAAAATACAACATCCTTTCCTGATTAAAACTCTTAGAGTATAGGGATAGAGGGAACATTCCTCAAGTTCATAAAATCCATCTATGAAAAACCCACAGCGAATATCGTCCTCAATGGGGAAAAGCTGAGAGCCTTTCCCTTAAGATCAGAAACATGTCAAGGATGCCCACTCTCGTCACTATTGTTCAACAAAGTATTAGCAACAGCAGTCAGACAACAAAAAGAAAAGGTATTCAAATTGCCAAAGAAGAAGTCAAACTCTCTCTTTTCGCAGACGACATGATACTTTATGGGGAAAACCCAAAAGACCACCCCCAAATTACTAGAACTCACACAGCAATTCAGTAATGTGGCAGGATACAAAATCAACGCACAGAAATCAGTTGCTTTCTTATACACTAACAATGCAACTGTAGAAAGAGAAATTAGAGAAACGATTCCATTTACAATAGCACCAAAAACCATAAGATACCTCGGAATAAACCTAACCAAAGAGGTAAAGGATCTATACTCTAGGAACTACAGAACACTCATGAAAGAAATTGAAGAAGACACAAAAAGATGGAAAAATATTCCATGCGCATGGATCGGAAGAATAAACATTGTTAAAATGTCTATGCTACCCAGAGCAATCTATACCTTCAATGTCATCCCGATCAAAATTCCAATGACATTTTTCGAAGTGCTGGAACAAACAATCCTAAAATTTATATGGAATCAGAAAAGACCCTGAGTTGCCAAGAAAATGTTGAAAAAGAAAAACAAAGCTGGGGGCATCACGTTGCCCGATTTCAAGCTATATTACAAAGCTGTGATCACCAAGACAGCATGGTACTGGCACAAAAACAGACATATAGACCAATGGAACAGAATAGAGAACCCAGATATGGACCCTCAACTCTATGGTCAAATAATCTTTGACAAAGCAGGAAAAAACATGCAATGGAAAAAAGACAGTCTCTTCAATAAATGGTGCTGGGAAAATTGGACAGCCACATGCAGAAGAATGAAACTCGACCATTCTCCAACATCATTCACAAAGATAAACTCAAAGTGGATGAAAGACCTCAATGTGAGACAGGAATCCATCAAAATCCTAGAGGAGAATCTAGGCAGTAACCTCTTTGACATCGCCCACAGCAACTTCTTTCAAGATACATCTCCAAAAGCTAGTGAAACAAAAGCAAAAATGAACTTTTGGGACTTCATCAAGATAAAAAGCTTCTGCACAGCAAAGGAAACAGTCAACAAAACAAATAGGCAATCCACAGAATGGGAGAAGATATTTGCAAATGACACTACAGATAAAGGGCTGGGTATCCAAGATCTATAAAGAACTTCTCAAACTCAACAGCCAAAAAACAAATAATCAAGTCAAAAAGTGGGCAGAAGATATGAAAAGACACTTCTCTGAAGAAGACATACAAATGGCTAACAGACACATGAAAAAATGTTCATCATCATTAGCCATCAGGGAAATTCAAATCAAAACCACATTGAGATACCACCTTACACCAGTTAGAATGGCAAAAATGGACAGGGAAAGAAAACAACAAATGTTGGAGAGATTGTGGAGAAAGGGGAACCCTCTTACACTGTTCGGGGGAATGCAAGTTGGTACAGCCACTTTGGAAAACAGTGTGGAGGTTACTCAAAAATTTAAAAATAGAGCTACCCTATGACCCAGCAATTGCACTCCTGGGTATTCACCCCCAAAGACACAGATGTAGTGAAAAGAAGGGCCATATGCACCCCGATGTTCATAGCAGCAATGTCCGCAATAGCCAAACTGTGGAAAGAGTCAAGATGCCCTTCAACAGATGAATGGATAAAGAAGATGTGGTCCAGATATACAATGGAATATTACTCAGCCATCAGAAAGGATGAATACCCAACTTTTACACCAACATGGATGGGACTGGAGGAGATTATGCTAAGTAAAATAAGTCAAGCAGAGAAATTCAATTATCATATGGTTTCACTTATTTGTGGAACATAAGGAACAGCATGGAGGACATTAGGAGAAGGAAGGGAAAAATGAAGTGGGGGGAATCGGAGGGAGAGATGAACCATGAGAGACTATGGACTCCGAGAAACAAACAGGGTTTAGAGGGGAGGGGGGTGGGGGCATGGAATAGCCCGGTGATGGGTATTAAAGAGGGCACGCACTGCACGGAGCACTGGGTGTTATACAAAAACAATGGATCGTGGATCACTACATCAAAAACTAATGATGTATTGTATGGTGACTAACATAACATAATAAAATAAAAAAAAAAAGAATCTAGTGCCATTTATATGGTAGTATCCACTATAGTACTATTATGAGGACAAAGCTTACTTTCTTGCGTGTCATCCTTGCGCAGGGGCCATGCTAATCTTCTCTGTATCGTTCCAATTTTAGTATATGTGCTGCCGAAGCGAGCACCAAAGCTTACTTTCTTGAGGAAACATTGCAAAATAGTGGTTTAGAAGAAAAGTAGAATGTAAACTAAATGAAGCAAATCCATTACACAATTTTAAGGATCATTAACATTTGATTCAGAAAAATCCTTTTCTTTATAGCACATCATATATTTTATATTTTATGTAAACATGCTCTTAAACAATGCTATTAAGAGATGGCTGCATTTCTCTTCTGCTCTTCCATATTCATTTTGCAAGAAGCAGTATCTAAATCTCAACTGGCTAGGCAATGCTTCTTATACTCCTTTGGCATTAGCATCTTTGATATTACCCAGAGATATCAGGGTAAACTTTCTCACCATTAGGGAGCTATAAAATCTTTAAATCATTGCAAGAAATTTTAGGTTATTTTGTAGTAAAATTAAACCTAGAGAATTTAGATTTAATCCAGTGTTGATGAATGAATATTAAATTAAATAATGTAGAGCCTTCCAGCAAGTCTTAAGTTTTATATTTTTCACCCAAAGATATGATACAGTATTTAATCAAAATTCTGACATTATTAAGTGCCAATTTTACAGTTTAAAATAAGTTTACAAAGTTAAAGATACTGAAATGCATATAAAGCAGAAGAAAATTGATGGCTATTTCTTTTTATATTATATTTGATTTTAAGTAAGACTTCTCTAAAAGTTGGGCTACATTAAAGATAAGCCATATAACTAGATCTCTAAAATGTATGGTGTTGAAAGGGAGCATATCTTAATTAAGTTAGAATTTAAACCTATCATATTAGCAAATGTTACAGATGGAACAAAATAATAGTTTTTGAGTTTTGTTTCAGATAATGTGTTTGACTATATCGAGCAGTACTTACTTGTTATGAATAAATAATTTCTTGGATTCCCTATGAGCTGCATCGTGTCCAAAACTGCTAAATTGCAGTTTATTCTTAATTTTAAAATAAGTCAATATTTAGAAAGGCCCCTAAATTTTCAAATAATAGCTTATGTCTTGTCTTTACAGAAAGTCTATATTTGACACTATATATTTTTCAGAATCGTTGTATATGTTATTTATAAAATATGCTTAAAGCTGTTTTTGAAATGTCTATACTAATTTGAAGAAGTAGATGATATGTATAAATGAGTACCTTTATTACTTCCATTAATTTAATCTTTTTTTCTGACAAACTTCTAGCCTAAATACTATAAAGTAATTTAACATATTATTCTCTTTGTGCTTTTATGTTGAAAGAATAGGGAAAAAATAAAATTAGTTTTATCCACCACAACCATGATCCTTGTAAGCCCATGGGAAAAAGAAGTACAAAACCTGAGAAGGCATGGTTCAAAGAAGTACAAGTTTAGGAAAAGGAAAAAACCGGGGGAGCACGTTCAAGTCCGTAGCCTGCCTCAGCAGCTCTGATCCTCCTACTCTTACTGCTTCTCTTTATATGTGAGGGGAGATGACGTTCCTCTCTCTTCCCATCTTCTCTTTAGGTCTTACCCTTCCAGCAGCAAAAGGAAGCACGGATCCTGATTGTTCCCTAAAAGCTAAGAACTGTCCACACTCCTCAGATTGGTAGGTGCTTTCTTTTCCTTTCCAGTTAGCTGTTTGACTGGAATGAAGCCCAATGCTAGTAAAATTGCTTTTTTCCCCAAGCTCAACACAGGGCTTAAACTCACAACCCTGAGATCAAGAGTCAGGTGCTTAACCAGCTGAGCCACCCAGGTGCCCTGCGCAGTTTGGTTTTTAAATATACGTTCTCTAACTAAAACTTCGGATATTGGTCTTATCTTCCTCTCATTTTCTAATGTTATTTTATTGAATTAGAAGTAAACAGAGAACGAGGAGGCCCCAACAATATACTTATAATGAAATAAAACCAATTCCAGGTAGGCCCATTCTAAGTTACTCTAGAATACCATTTTAGTAGAATTTACAAGGAAGAAAATATTGACATGGACTCTATAGTAGAGGTTTCGTTATTTCTAATTGTTTACCCCCACATGTACGCAGAGAGAGTGTGTGAATACACTATTGCCCATTGCCATGTGACCTGCAACATCCCTCCCTGAGAGAGGATTGTACTGCTGTTTTGTGCCCCATCGATTGTGTGAGTGCTCTGACCAGGGGAGTATGAGTAAAAGAGACATGTAACACCATTGTTCCTTTGGTGTTCCATTGGTGTTCCATTGGTGAGTAAAAGAGACATGTAACACCATTGGTTCCAATATTATTCTTCCTCCTTTGCCATGAAAACAAAATAGGGCTATTCTTTCAGTTTTGGTTCTACAATGAGGACAGTAAGAAGCAAAGCCCAGTGAATTGCGAAGGACAAATAATAAGAGTGAGAAATAAACCTTTGTTTTTGTAAGCCACTAAGATTTTAGGCTAAGTTATTACTGCAAAATAACTTGGCAAAGTTATTAGCAAAACTAATACACACTTGAAGTGAACTAAAGCACTAATGTGAACAATTGGACATCTTAACTTGCATTCTAACTCTAAGTTTTATCTTTCCTTCTTTATTTCTTTCTTTTTCTTCTTTCCTTGTTCATGCTGTGTGTGTATGTGTGTTTGTACACACTCACATATATGAAAATTTGGACATCCATAGTAAATCAAATATGTTTTTAAGAATTTTAGAACTGACAATTTGAAAGCACTAAGCACTCTTAATTAGAAACAGAAACTTGAAAACTGCAAAGTTCACACCAAAAAATGAAAGAAACCAACTGAAAAAATGTTGATGGAGTCAATTACCATTGGAATTGCTATGATGAAAAAAAGTTTTAATCTTTTTAGTTTGCTGAATGTTCAATTTTATCTATTCTGGTCAGTAAAAAATGAGAGAAACTACATAATCATTATATGTTATTCCCATCACTATTACACACATGGTAATAAGAATAGTATTGGAGTTAATCAAACTAGAACAACTGTATTTCTGTGCCATGCATGAGAAGGAAATCCCTGACATTGATTATCTGGTATCTTCTCTATTATATATGATGTTACCAGTGATATTTCTTTCTAGTCAAGAAAGGATGAAAATCCTTCTTTTTATCTGTTCCCATATTTGTTTTATTAATTCTTTTGATTGCCTAGGATGTGTGTGATTATTCTGGCCATGCTAAGAACACAGGACTGATTGCCTTTTATGGTTAAGGTTGTCCTAATAAATCTAGACTAGGTCCATTTTTGAAGTCTCACAGATGCAGAGTTGGTTAAATCCCAAACGCTATGCTTCTTCAAAAAATTAAAGGTGTCTTTCTTTTCTGGTGATTATAAAAAGTATAATTTTATAATTCTCCTTGTATTAATTTATATGCTCTATTTTATTGTTTTCAATCTTATATTTATTCAATGGGACATTCGATTTAATTTTTTATTTTTTTAAAGATTTTATTTATTTATTTGACAGAGAGAGCGAGAGAGGGAACACAAGCAGGGGGAGTGGGAGAGGGAAAAGCAGACTCTTTGCAGAGCAGGGAGCCCGATGCGGGGCTCGATCCCAGGACCCTGGGATCATGACCTGAGCCAAAGGCAGACGCTTAATGACTGAGCCACTCAGGCGCCCCTGGACATTCAATTTTAACAATTAAGGTAATAAATAATCTTTAATCTCTCATATTTGTTCTAGTGAATCAAGGAGAAGTGTTTAAAGAGTTTATGTACCTTTTTTTATGCTGTCTTATTAAACTTTCTGTAGAATTTAAAAGAACCTAAACTTAAGTGCATGAAATGAATTTGTAACAAGAACCTCCTTTCTCACCAGCTCCCTATCTCTCTTTCTGTCACACATATGTGTGCATGTGTGCCCACACGTGCATGTGTGCGTATGCACACACACACACACACACACACTCACGCTTGCTATCTTAGGTTTTTTTTGCTGTTGTGGATACTTACAATGAAAGAATAAAGCATCTTTCCTTTCCATGTTCACTCCATTCCCTAAAAGACAGAAATCCTCATTGTTTTTAAAAATCCAAGTTTCCACAGTAACATGTTTGAGAGGGAAATGCACAATATATTTTTTTAGGTTGAATTATTCCAGTGAAGCAGGCAATAAAAGTGAATTTTCAGTGGGAGCAGAAGCTATGGCTAGTCCAAGAGTATGAAGTTACCTGGGATTTATCAAAGGGGCTTTGACATTTCAGCATGCTACAGAAACCCTTGTCCAGATAGCATAATATTATTCCACACTGGGGATGAGACTGAAGATTGATGTGTGCTGCCATCAATGGAGGTCAGTGGAGTGAATTAGGGTGGAGGTCAGTGGAGTGAATTAGGGTGACATGAACCTCTGAGTTTGGTTAAACTTGAGAGTACCACTGCCTGAGGGGTAGTCAGCATCACTGCTCATTACAGCAATGTGAAACTAAAGGAGCAATAGTAAGGTGGAAATAATGATGGACTATTTTTCAGACATCATGTAAACTAAGAATTTCTTTTATGTTTCATGAGAAGGAATCCCAATATTGACTGAATTAAATTTATGGCCAGCGAGTTATGTAGAGCCTTGGAGGATATTTGATTTAGAAGGATGAGTCATTATGAAATTTCTTAGCCTTGAATATTATGGGATAAAATTAATACCAGTTATATATGGAATAAATTGGGGATTATTACAAAGCTTTGTGCAACATATATTTATAAGGAAGATGAATTATAATACTTAGAATTGGGGGTAGTTAATTTTGAGATAATGGTTATAACCATGTTGGAGAATTAATGCATAGTGGGCACTCAAAGAGCTCTGTGGATCTGGTGAATACCAGTGAACTGATAAGAGATTAAGTGTGAAGGGAGCTAATTTTAAGAGCTGTGAACAGGTATAAAGTAATTGGCAGAATGTTCAATAAAGGGAGAGAAATAGCTTTTTTCCAATGAATTTCTTTGTGATTCCCAAGAGACTACTAAGAAATAAAAGAGTATAGAAGAGGAAATTTAAGTCCCCTATCTCAGGCTATGATTTTCAAAAATAACTTACCATTTCCATCTGAGAGATGAACACACAGCAGCCAATGTCCCCACGGTCCTAGAGGAGTGTTTTTCAGATTGTCTTTTGAGACCCGTAAGTGAATCATGAAATCAAATTGGAGAATCACAAAAAAAGCATTTTTAAAACATTAAGTACAATTGAATAAAATGGGAAATATTTGGTTTCATCACATATAGTAAGAGTCTGTATTATTTTATTTTTATTATCTGTATTTTTATATACCTATAAATACATATAAATTTGTGTAATGGATCACAGCAAAACCTGTATTTCTGCTGAAGCTCAGATGAAATGAATTGTAGATCTCTGTCATATTCTGCTGAAATTTCCATATATCCCCTAAATTTATCATTTATACATAGGCTGAAATGTTTTGACTGGAAGTAGGGAAGAGTATTCTCTCACGAAGAAAATTATAAATAGTCCCAAACTGAGGGTTTTTTTGTTTTTGTTTTTTTGTTTTTTGTTTTTTGTTTTTTAATTTTTGAAAGGGATAAAACTTCTGGGTCGGTTGAGACGATATTTGAAAAGAATTCATTGCTAGAGGAATGGAAATTATCTGAAGTCATAGAACATTACAATGATAAAATGGGATTAGAATCTCAGAGCTGGAGGCCGTTTGAATTTCAAAAGTGTTCAGTTCTGTGGCTGAATGTCTGAGTAGTTTAGAACAAGCTTAGAACAAGTTTAGAACATGATCAGCTTTTTAAGTGCCAACCAGAGGGCTGGTTAAAGGTTTCAACATTGATTCCAAGACCAGACACTTTGGAGACTTGGCCTTGGCCAGAGGAGGCATAGATCCAGAAAGTGTGGCTCAGGCCCAGCATGACCAGGCACAGGGAGAGGATGCTCTGAGTAAACTGTCCACTGTGAGCTCCACCTGGTGGAAATTGAACTCCTTAGAACTGTTTTCAACTTTTAAAAGTTCGTTGGAGCAGGGAAGGAAGAAGGGGAAGTGGTGGTTCATTCCAGAAAAGAATCAGATATGAGAGATAATTTTAGTAACCCAAATTCGTACTCTGCCAGCGAGGACACATGGGGACTTGATATGCAACTAAAGACTCAATGTTGCTTTGTCTTCTATTAATCCCTGGTGGGTGTGCTTACACAGGCCCCTTGAAACCCGAATACTTCGGTATCTGAACAACCCCTTTTTCCACCATTTTTGGGTAGCCTGGGCTATCATACAGAAGTAAAGATTCTGAAGAGTACCTTGAACCTGAGTCAAGACTATAAAAGCTACTGCTCAACTACGGACATGAAGAACATTTCAGAGTCGTCTAAGATTTCAAAGAAACATAAGGGGCATTTGCTTTGCTTTGTTGGTAGGGATGTTGGACATTTCATGAGGACTGATCTTGCACGTGCGAATGCTAAAACCTTGAGAGTAGAAAAAATTGTCAAGGCTGAGCCTGAGACAAATGGACAGGAGTTTAAAAGCCAACTCTGCCAGCTTGAAGCCTCAGGGCCCACCAGATAGATGGTAATTTTCAGAATTCTGAACCAGCAACAATGCAGCCAAAAGAGCAATAGTGAAGATGGTAACATTCATGGAATCATGGATTGGGTAATTTTCCCGGTTTTCCGTCACCACAGAAATCTAGAAATTTTATGTGATCACATGGAGCTATTGAGGAGACCCCAGAAGGACTGACACTGAATTTTTTGCCAACCGGGTGGGTGGAAGCACAAAGCAGACTAAATTTGACTTAAAACAGTAATAGAATATGAAAGTTTATAAACCCTATGCTGTGGTGTGAGATGCACACAAATACATGTAAAGTAACATGTAAGTTAAAATAAATTTATTTTTCTAATGTGTTTAGTTCTCATTTCAATATATTCACACATGTTAGGTTCAGTGTAAAGTTTGTGTGTGGGCACTGGTGTTAGAGAGCTACGGCCTGGATCTCAGCTGTACCACATTAATTATGATCTTGGTCAACTTGCTTACCTCTCTGAATTTTAGTTTCTCACACATAAAATGGAGATTATAACGTTGCCAGTCTGAATGGGTTGTTCTTGATTTCTCAGCAAGTTCTCTGGAATATGGAACTTAATAAAAAAAATTCTCTTATTAAGAACATGAGCTATCTCCTTGTTGGGTAGCATGCATTTGATTTTTTAAAAGTTATTTTTGTAAGTATTTTTTACTTGCTTTTATAGACGTGATTTTCTCTCCAAATTGTTTCATTGATCCTGCCACTTCATAAGCTAATTTTGAACCTATGCGTTTTTAGATTTGTTTCTCCCACTCATCCCCAACCCCCAAATTCTTGACCCAGGGCTTTTCTAGTATTTTCTCTTCTCTGGTCCCAGTTTTGTATTTCCTCTGAGGCATCAAAATTTTTGGACACAGTTTTACTTCTAGCTTCATAATTGAGACGGAGAATCAAATTTGTACTTCATCTACCACTGCATAACCCATCCAAATCCTTGACATTGAATCCCAGGCTTCTTAATTTGTGCATTCAGTCAACAAATATTAATTGCTTGTCTTCTCTGTGCCAGGCACTGTGACAATCACTAGGGACTTTCACAGAAAGAAAGAAGAATCTCTAATTTCCATTGACCCAGTTATAAATTTTGCTATTAGTCAATTAAGTTCCCCTTGTACTTAAATCAGTTTGAGTTGTTTCTTTCACTTGTAATCCTAAATTGATTTACACTGGCCAACTTTATCATATATTAAATCACCATATGCACTAAGGTCCTGTTCTCTACCACCTATTCTACTCCATTAATTTATCTATCTGTACCAGTGCTTACACTGCATTGTTTTAATTACTGTAGTTTTATAATATACTTGTTACTGGAAGAGTTTTCCATCATCATACATTCAAATTACGTTTTTTGGGTATTTACATGTTGATTTTTCTAAGCTAAATTTAGATTTATTTTAAGTTTTTTAAAAAACATAGAACAAGAACAGTGAAATATATGTTGGTTTTTTTATTGGGATTGTATTAATTTATGTGTTAATTTTGAAAGTGAATATTTACAATATTGAATTTGATAATACAAAAGAAATTTCCCTGAGATATTGAGCAAAGATTTATACAGTTCTTGGATGACAACCTGACACTTAGATTTCATGTAGTTGTTGGCTTGTAAATATTTCTATATTTCACAGGCTTATTTCTGTCATGGATCCTTTTGTGGCATATCCAGAAAAATGAATATAATATTTCCTGGGCTAATAAATCCACCTCGAGAACAGTGAAGCTAAAACTTACAGGTGCTCCATCCTGGGCCACTCAAGCTGGTGTCAGGATGTGATCCCTGAGTGAGCCAAGGGCCCTCCCTTGCCAAAGTCACCTGAACAGGAGTTATGAGGGGAGCACCAGCAATAGGAAGTGGTCCAAGGAGAGTTGTACAAAATGTAGGGGGTGTAACTTGGAAACAAAACAAAATTAAATAAACCTTAAATGTTTTAGGACTAAATTTCAAAAGAATAACCTCTGGCTCAGGAGGCCTCAGCTCTTGGGAAGGATTCAAACCAGGACAGCTCCAAAAACCTTAACAGCAGAAATGCTGGAACTTCCATTTAGAACCAGGAATTTAACATGACCCATCTCAACAAATTCTGTCTTTCTACCTCTCAATTCAAAATTTTAAATTCCTAGATGGAGAATCTGGACAAGCAATATTAATTTTCTCCAGTTTGCTCTGATATCTGCTGGCCACTCTGAGTTGGTCATCTGATGGAACTGTGGCCCTATTCCTGTGCATCAGTGATAATACCCAGAGTGAAAAGGATTTTTACCGTATTGAGGTTCTCTAAAACTATCATTTAAAATTCTAATTTTTCTAGAATTATTTGGTACATCCACTGATTCCACTAATAAAAAATTTTTAAGACATATTTAATTGTTAATTATTTAATACTGTTTTGGCCATAGGCCTTTTAAAACAAATATCCTACTTGGGAACTCTTTATCTTGAAGATGAATTAGAAGAACAAAAAATTGGCCCCAGATACTTTCTCACAAGAAAGTGCCTAGGGGTGCCTGGGTGGCTCAGTTGGTTAAGCGACTGCCTTCGGCTCAGATCATGATCCTGGAGTCCTGGGATCGAGTCCCACATTGGGCTTCCTGCTCAACAGGGAGTCTGCTTCTCCCTCTGACCCTCTTCCCTCTCGTGCTCTCTATCTCTCATTCTCGCTCTCTCAAATAAATAAAATCTTAAAAAAAAAGAAACCTTTAAAAAAAAGTGCCTAAAAAATATATTAGTGTTAGTAACTACAAGTTTTAAAAAATCAGTTTTAAGTCTGCATCTAAAAATACTGAAAAAGCTATTTCTTCAAGCTATTATGTAAAACTTTAGTTTGTGTAATTGAATCCTGAAACTGCTTCATCACCATTAACCAAAATCTTTACTTCTAGGACTAAAAGAGTGTATAATTCTTTACATTAATCAGTTAGAGAGGAAGAAAAACTTGATGGCTTGGTAATGTTGTCATCATTTATATAGCTATATTCAAACACATACTTTTTGGTGGAGCCAACCGAAAAAGATCTTGCCTGCCTCCTAACTGACCTCAGCTAAAGTGAGTTTCTATTTAGTGTGGCAAATGTCCAAGAGAATGACCACAGGAGCAGTCTGTTGTTGCACAATGATATCAAACTTTTAAAATTTGGCTATTGTATTTTAATAATAAATTTCTAATAAAAAATAAATTACTTGATTTAATTTCAGATTTATTCTTATATTCTATAAGTTCATTCTATGTTGATGATTTTTGACTTGAAACATTGACTCTGGCTGAATGTTGATTTTAATCCTCAGGCATTAAATAATTCACCAAAAAACATGCCCAGTGTATCTCTGTTATAGATAAAATATCTATAAATAATGGTTCTAGCAAGGGAGCATGATAACTTATATGCCTTTCTTATGTCTACTTGGGCTCCCGATGAACAGACACAAGATACATGGTATATGATACTTTTAGTGAAGATAATAATATCTATAGCATTAAAAATAATGATTTTTAAAAGTTATGTAAGACAATATATATAAAGAGCTTAGCATGAATTTGAATTACCTTGACTGTGAAAGATTTAGCCTATTATGTGGGTTAACTAAGACTTACAATTTTCATTTTTATCAGTACTGTTGATAAATATGATGTTTTAAAAAAAAATCACTTGATAGCCTCTGAGAACATCTTATTTGTAGTAATTTACTTCCTAAATGACAGCTATGAAAAAGAAATAATTCTGAACAGTTTATGTAACTTAGGTTTATATCCTTGTGGAGTTTACA
Organism: Callorhinus ursinus; assembly: GCF_003265705.2. Taxonomy (NCBI): domain Eukaryota; kingdom Metazoa; phylum Chordata; class Mammalia; order Carnivora; family Otariidae; genus Callorhinus; species Callorhinus ursinus. The sequence continues at coordinate 14,654,398 of NW_027397071.1, forward strand.
ATTTTAATTTCCAAATTAAAAAAGAGAGTGGTGTATGAAATAGGACACTACTTTTTAGCTTCGCCCACAAGTTACTGAAAACAACATGAATCATGAAAGTTCATCTATAGTCCTTCACAACTTACTCTTTCTTTGAGTTTCCTAAAAATCGTAATTAGTCCCTCATTGCCTACTTACCTTGAGGAATAAGTCCTATGTAACAATTCTTTGATTAATAGAGTTCTGTTCTTTCTTCCATGGGAAATGACTCATTTACCAGATTAAATTTTACATTTTTTAAGGTTTGTTTATGACTTACTCTTTCTATGACTTTCTCTAAGCTACAAACTATAGTGATTTATCTTTACCTTAATTTTTTTTAGAATAATGATTTTATCCATTTAATGATAATTTATCATACGTAAGTCAGAATTTCTCAAGTTGAATTGAGAGAAACTTAAATTGAGAAAAAATGTAAATTCCAGAGAAGAATTCTTATTTTTTACTTGAGTCATCTGCTTAATGCAAAACCAACTTTTGTTGCTAGAAATATACTCTGATGAGTACTGACTGGGCTATTTGCCAAATTCAGAGAAGAGGTGGTAGAGGGAGATGTTGAAGACTTAGATATAAGAAAAGAGAGAAAACTTATATCTTCTCTGGAATGTAATTTCCATGAGTGTAAATTTTTTTTTGTTTTTTATTTACTGCTGTATATTCAGTTCTTGGAAGAGTATCTGGCTCAAAATAAATGTTCTATAAATGTATTGTTGAATAAATGAATAAATAAATGAACAAATAGACAACAATATTCCCTAACGCATTTCACTACTCTTGTGAGATATTCTGCTATGTTCTAGGGATGCAATGTTCACTTTATTCTGAGGTCAATGATATGCTAAAGCATTGTTAAATATTGTGACTCCTGTTTTGTATATTTATAGTTATCATAATTGGAATTATTCCATAGTTCTTCAGTATATGCTGGTTTTCATAACTGCACTGAAAACTTACCCCGAGAACAAAGATGATGATTTTTACTTTTTTGGAGTCCTAATAGAACAAGTAAATGTTTGTTTAGTTGAATCATGTTTCATTAAGAAGGGACTGAAATGAGTCTACTAATCAAGTAAGGTGCTAATTTGGTGGAACTGCTCCATTCTTGGTAAAACTATATTTTTTGTAGTATTTATATATTCCATTCTGATAGTTAAATTATCCTATTTTATCTGTTAATATTACCTTGTTATTTCTCCTGTAAAGTCTAGAGGTATGTGAGTGAATTATTAAACACAGCTGCAAAATTACAATACACTTAAAACTATTTTATAGGTGATATGTTTTTGATTAAATTATTTAGATGATTATAGCATGTAATTTAAAGATACAAGTGTTCAAACTCTTTTTATCAACATCTATGTTCTTTGAGAATGACGAACTGTAGACTAAGACATGTGCTCCTATTTCTATGCTTCCTCTAGCTTTCATCTAGCCTGAAGTACATGAATATTCAAATAATAATGTCTGATTTCTATTTATGATGCAACCATGAATTACTTACACATGTGGAGATTAAGTTTTGAATTAATTTATTCATTCAACATTTTTATGCCTCCATAATTATTTTTCTAATAACTCTTCAATATTTACTTTTTAGAATATTTTTATAAGTAGTGAGATAAGACATCATTATTTCTAATTAATGGTTGTATTGCCTGGTAATAGGTATAATTTTAAATGCTTATTTTTAGTTGAACTATATACTGCTTTGATTAAAAATATTTTCCTAATATTATGAATATTTTATTCTTGAAAAAAATTGAGTAACTGGTTTATAAATGGAAATCAGAATCTTTGGGAGGGAGGTCTTTGGCAAGGCAATTATTTTACACAAACAGCTGAATCCATGGGAGGGGACCACACGAAGCCTGAATCCCCTTTTGAACCCTCCGTAGCATACTCCAGGGAAAGTCACTGACTGAAGATTGTTTAAATGACAGCAGTAGGGTGCATAGTAACACCGCTCCTCAAAGGAAGCATCACCTTATCTGACCTAGCCTTGGAGTAAATCAGGCGCCTGCTTCAGCCAGTTGACGATAATGTCTCCAACCATTTCCATTTTTTAACATTCAGAGCCATTTGAGGACATCTTTTGTTTATTTATTAGATCTTCATAGGATATATTTTGTTGAAAACTTAAGATGAACTTGATTTTTAGTTGAACCTTAGCCTCTGACAATATATGATTCTAAGGATTTCTGCAGTTCTGTGATTGATGTATTGGTTCTTGTGGCATACATCAGTTACCCCAATGATGAGATCTCACAATGTGCTCTTACCTGCCTGAGTCATTTGGTAAAGTAAAAGCTATTATCTTTTTGCTTAGCAATAGATAATAGTTAAATGGTTGCCTTTTTCACTTAATCTTTTCTGAGACATTAAATTTATGTTGTTTTTCTTATAGTTTCTGATTTTAAGGAAGTATAGAGTGTCATTTGTGGAGAGAACAATTATGCAGCTTGAAACCTAGACAGTCTGTAGAAAATGATCCTCTTGGAGAAGAGTTCCAAATAAAGGAGCTATGAAGAACTCTGAGGTGGTTTTGATTATACAGTATGTTTAGTTGTGATTATGTCCATCTCTTCACAGAAAGATCAGTGGTTAAATGTATGCTATTAGCTGCCAGAGTCAACACTCACAGTTTCCTTTCCATTCTGTGAGAAGAACTTCAAATGTTCTTATTCATAAAAGTTTATACTGCAGCCTGTTGGTCTGAACTAAAAACACACAATATTCCATGTCCTATTAAGAATTCCAACCTGGAAAGGTCAACTGTTAAGTTTATCACAGTGTTTATGGAGGCACAGATTATTTACTTAACATTGTAGAGTAACTGATATTTGTTTTTAATTCATAAATTAGAATGTATTATTGATACAGTAATTAGGAATGTGGAATCATTATGATTTATCTTTTAGAGCACATCTTTTTCAAAGTTTTTTACTCATACTTCTGTATATAAAAGCAAACCAGTGTTCTTAAAAAAATCACAATTATACATGGGTTGGTGAGTGGTAATATTCGTTTTCCACCTTTGTTTTCACTTGTATCATATTAAAAGCAACTTTGAAACCAATTAACTAATTTCAAAAAAGAAAGAAAAACCCCCATCTGATTGATTGTTAATGATGAAGTCCATACAATGTGTTATCCAGATTTACAGAAATAAGTAATATGGAAGGAAATTTTTAATAACATAAGACACAATACTTTAGTAATACCTGCTTTTTAATTCTGATAGACTAAAATATCATATCTTTTCTCATTTCTTTTTATTCAGTAATAAATTAATTTAACAAGGATATAGAGCAGAGCAATATACTGTCACAGTATCCAGAATTAGCCAAATAGCAGAGTTTGAGTGAAATTTGACTTCTGATATCAAATGCAATGTTTTGATAATTTGCTGAAAAGACTCAAAGAACTCACTGAAACCTGTCTTATTCAAGGTTGCATTTATTGCAAAGAAAAGATATAGAAAATCAGCCAAAGGAAGAGATACATAGGACAAAATTTGGGAAGGGTCTAAGAGCAGAGCTTCCCTCTCTCTATGGAGTCATGAATGACCTTAACTCCTCCTGGCCACAGTGTGTGAAAATATGCAGAGTGATATCAACCAGGGAAGTTCACCTGAGTCTTTTGAAATCCAGAGTTTTTATTGGGACTCAATCAAATACTGTCTATATGGCTGTCTTTTAGTTTCTAGCTCCTCTTGGAGGTCAGGCTAATATCTTCAGTCTCCAGTTCTTCCAGTGGTTGGCATTTATACTGCATGGTCCAAAGTGCCCATCATAAATCACACTGTTAGACTGTCTTATTTTAATTTTGGAAGGTATGGAATGAGGCAGGGCAAACTTAGAAAATACCTAGGCAAAAGTAGAAAATACTTAGGGCAAAAGAGCAAGAAGCTAGGAAATGCTATGTTGATATCTTGAATTACAGAATTTGAAAATAAAGGAATATTAGGAATCACCCAATGGTATGAACTTTTTTATTCATATGTGAGAAAACCTAAAGAAATTAGAAGAATCAGCTGTTTATACAGTGTTTATGGAGGAGCATCAACTAGGATTTAGGGTTTTTTTTAAGTTTCTCTTTTTATTTAGGCCTAATCATATCCCCACTAGCATTCTCTTTCGGGGTGATTTTAAACAGCATGAAGGTGTTTTCAATTATATTTTTCCTCTAGTGGTTAAAATCACTGAAGAGTGTGTTCATAACTGTTTATCAGGGAAAAAAAAATTGTCTGCATTCTATAGAAAAGACTCCAGGCAACTTGGAAATAAGAAAAAGGCCGAAAGGAAACTAATGGAAAATAAAAATTGTTAGATAAAGGCCATTGACATATGATATCTTTATATTTTTATCAAATTCTTTAACACATGTTCAATGTTATGTTATATGATTGGCTGAAATTATGCCTAACACTCGAAAGATGTAGGAAACCTAAGTTGAAAAATACTTAAAACAAAAAGGCTTTAGAGTTAAGAGACCTGAGCTTCAGTCCCAGTTTTATAAGAATATCTATGTAATTGTGCTCAAGCTACTTTTCTGAATCAAAGTGACGATAGGAAGAATATGAGTGGGTTGAACTATCAGTGATTCTTACTCTTCTGGAGTTGTAGAGAGACCCTTTAAGAATCCAGTGAAGCTTTGCACTATCTCTCTAAGAAAATGCACAAATGTAGTTACATACACAATTTTAATGTACTTTCTGTGAGTTCAAGTATTTGACCCACATTTTGAAACCCAGGTTAAGAAATTCTAGTTATGATAATTCCCAAGGTATCTTTCATGTCTAAAATTTGAGATTGTTTTATAATCATGTTACCTCAGAATCATATGTGAAATTTCAGATTTTTAAATCAAACTGATGCATACAGCATGGAATATGCGATTGTTCTCAGACTTTACCCAGAAGCATTGATTCAGAAACATTGAGGATGGGTAATCTGAGTTTTGTTGTTGTTGTTTTTATTTAAGTATAGTTGACCTGCAGTGTTACATTAACCCATGTCCATTGATGGATGAATGGAAAAAAAGTTGTGGTATCTATATACCATGGGATATTACTAGGCAATCTGAGTTTGAATGAACTCTCCAGATGATGGTGGTGTGTGGTCAAGTTTGGGAGCCATTGATTATAAGAATAAACTGAGTAAGATTGAAAACAAAATATATGAAAGGCCAGATAGACTTGATAATACTATTTGTAGGGCAATAATACCTTAATGGGGGGGTACCAGGAAAATAAAGCCATTATCACATGTGCCATGTAAACTAACTTTAGATAAGTCGTTGCCAAATAATAATTCATAAATTTGTAGTACATTGAATTTATCAAATTGCTTTTAGGTATCTTACCCTTTGGCTTTTCATAATAACGTTCTGAGTTAGATAACACAAGATGTTATCCCCAATTTATGAGTAAGAAAACTCAAGTTTATTAGTATGCTTAGTGAAATAAGTCAAACAGAGAAAGCCAAATACCATATGATTTCTCTTATAGGTGGAATCTACAAACAAACAAACAAAACAATAAAAAAACCACACACTCATACAAAAACAGGCTTATAGATACAGAGAAAAGATTGATGCTTGCCAGAGGCAGGGGTGGGGAATGGGAGGAATGTGTGAACTATTTTGTTTTTAGTTTAAATAAATTGAGTAAAAAATATATTCTTCACTTACAAAAAAAAAAAAAAGCTCAAGATTTTGTGCAAGTTCACCCAGTTGGAGATAGTATTAGAACTTAACCTCCTTTCTCTGGGGCTCCTTATAACATGACATGCTACAATAAGACCCTTAAAAAGGGAAACTGATTAAAATTTGCACTTTTTTTATCATTCTACAATATTTCCAATTTTGGTTATTACTCTTAATATTAAGTCACATATTGAAATGCGTTGGAAGAAAGACTTTTACTTGTTAGAACTTTTATGATTTGCGCAGTGTGATGTAAGAAAATTAATCTCCTAGATCCACTACATTTAAAGTTTACTTATTGTATTGTTGAGGTATCTTTTTATTGTAAAAATTTACAATGAAGTAAAGATATTTCAACGAAAAAGGTGCTATTGTTTTATAGAGTGTGTAATGAAAATTAATTGTTCTCTCATTCCCTCTATATTCCCCGCCTTTACTATTTGAGATAACTATTTTAAACTCCTTTAGCTATTTCTTTTGATATTTATTTGCCCATGGCAAAATAAGATGTTTAACTTGCTTTAAAAAATAAATTATTGGTTTTAGATGTTGTAAAAAAACTCTATTGTTTTCATTTACATGACATATAATACTCTCTGAATACTACTTCACTTCTGTCACTAGATGTGTGGGTGTTCCATGTATCAAGCAGTTCTGTGATAGCAGCTGGATGTCCTGCATTTTACTCATTTACTTAATTCTAAGATTATCTACCTGGAGATGGTATTAGATCCCATAGGCTAAGGGTTTAGTTCTACAAGACTGTCCACCCCCCCCACTCCAGATGCCAATCACAAATCCAGGTTGTCACCTGAGTCTTTGACTAGCTGTAGATCAGAGGTTCCCATGTACCCTTTTCAGGTTTGATTAATTTGCTAGAGCAGCTGACAGAACTAAGGAGAACATTTTTTTTAAGATTTTATTTATTTAATTGACAGAGAGAGGGAAAGCACAAGCTGTGGGAGCAGCAGAGGGAGAGGGAGAAGCAGGCTCCCCACTGAGCAGAGAGCCCCACACAAGGCTCGATCCCAAGACCCTGAAATCATGACCTGAGCCGAAGGCAGATGCTTAACCGACTGAGCCACACAGGCACCCCTCGGTAGAACATTTTACTTTAGATTATGTTTATCATTAAAGGATAGAACTCAGGAACAGCAGGATGGAATGGATGTAAAAGGCAAGGTATATGGGAAGGGATGCAGAGCTTTCACGGCCTCTCTGGGTGTGCTTCCACCGGTTCACCAACCCAGAAGCTCTCTGGAGCCAGTCCTTTTGGATTTTTATGGAGGCTTCATTACATAGGCATGATTGATTAAATCATTGGCTATTGGTGACTGATTCAACCTCCAGCCCCTCACTCATCCCCAGTCTCTAATGGTGGGAGTGGGGCTAAAAGTTCCAACATTCTAATTTTGGTTGGTTCCCCTGGTAACCAGCCCCTATTCTTGGGTTATCTAGAGGCTTTCCAAAAATCACCTCCTCAGCAAAAACTCAGCTGTGGTTTAAAGAGGCTTGTTATAAGTAAGAAAAGACACTTTTTATGGCTCTCTTCAATTAGGAAATTCCAAGAGTTTTAGGAACTCTGTGCCAGGAATAAGGATGAAGACCAAGTGTATATTTTTATTATAAATCAGTATAACCGATGTTATCTGTTTTCTAAAAAAGAATATAGGGATTTAGCTTTCTTACATTACCTACCTCCACTTTGTATTTTCCCTCCTATTCTCTCAAAGATATATTTTGGAGATAAGTAAATTTTAGTTAAGTCCATATTCAGGATTGATATGAGTATTCCTGTGTACATATCATTCACTCTTTCATTCAGTGAATAGTTATTGTATGCTTATAATGTTCCACAAAATTTTCTAGATACTAAAGGTACATCTTTAACAGAACAGACAAAAATCTGTGCTTTTATTGAGACCATGTTTTGGAGAAGACAGAAAATAAAAATAAACATGATAAATGAATAAATTATATGGTAAATTTGCAGAAGGCAAGTACTAAAGGGAAAAAAATAGAGCCAGTTAATAGGAATTGGTTGTTGAGAATGCCTTGCAATTTTAAATGGAGATGGGCAGATAGACTTTGAGATGACATGTAGCAAATACTTTCAGGAGGTGAGGAGTGGGCCATCCAGAGAGCTAAGGGATAGACATTCCTGAACAAGGGAATAGCCAGGGCAAAGGCTCTGAGGTGGAAGTGTGCCTGGGTGTTCAATGAAAACAGTGTTGTGGGACAAGAAGAGTGAAGGGAGGTAGCAAGAAGTTGAGTTTAGAGTTTCAGCAAGAGGGCCACATTGTGTTGGGCTCTGAAGACCATTATGGGGGTTTTGGCATTTACTTTGAGAGAAGTGGAAAGCCTGGGAGGATTTTGAGATATGGATTGATATGTTCTTTTTTTTTTTTAAGATTTTATTTATTCACTTGAGAGAAAGAGAGACAGAGATCATAGCACAGAGAGCTGCAGGCAGAGGGAGAAGCCGACTCCCTGCCAAGCTGGGAGCCCGACATGGAACTTGATCCCAGGACCTGGAGATCATGACTTGAGCCGAAGGCAGATGCTTAACCAGGTGAGCCACCCAGGCGCCCTTGGATTGGTATGTTCTGATTTATGTGTTAATTGGGATTGTTCTAGCTGTTCTGTTAACAGATTGTAGGAAGCATTGTTTGAAAGCAGGGAGACTAGTTAGGATGTTATTGTAAGAATCCATGCAAGAGATGAAAATGGCTTGGACCAGGATGGTTGGCATGTGAGAAATGCCAATATTATGGATACATTTTGAGGGAGAGTTAAACCTACTGCAATTAATCCATATAATACATTCACATTTCTTTTCTTAAGCACTTTTGTTTTAATAATTGCAGCTTTTGTGTTAAATCTTGATTTTCTGTGTACCCATAAAAAATCCATGAAAAGCTTTCTAACTTAAGTGTGGAATTTTCCCCCTCCCCCATAACTGAAACATCAAGTATTCTATTTGATCCACTTTTGGAGAGGGACTGGTTGGTGAACGTATCCTTGTACCTCTCTGTCTTCTTGTTCCAATTAGATTGGGTGATACCTAGGCTTCTATTATTATCCTGGGATTTTTCCTTCACCATCAGCTTTTGGTTCTTTCACAGTTTGGGATTTGTTTTGTTTTGTTTTGGTACTGGTAAAAAACAAAATTCAGCTGAGTAAATTTAAAGATCACATTGCTTTATTCAGTGATTCATGAATTGGGCAGCATCCCATTTAGCAAATAGAAAGGAACTCCACAAAGAGCTGAACAAAATGGGAGGCTTTTATAGGCAGAAGTGGATGGGAAGAAGGAGATAATGGATTACCTCATTTTTCTTGGGGGAATGGAAGAAGTCTATCAGGCAGATTAACTCATTAGTACTGACCAGGAAATTCCAGATTTACTGATTTAAAATTACCTTCCCAGGAGAGGTTGAAATTCCAATTCGGTTAGGTGTTAAGTCCTGGTTAGCTGACATGCAGCTTAGCACAAGTGACTCCATTTGGGGCCTGTTTTGTCTCTCTCTTTCTCCCTCTCTCTTAACAGTACCATGGCTTTATCTTTCTTTATTTTCTTGTCAGTTGTGTATCTCTTCCAAGGACGAATAAACTGGTGATAAATTTTTGAGATTTTGCCTGGTCTAACATGTTCTTGTTACAAGCTCACGAGTCTTGATATTTTTGACTGGTTAATATAGGTAGGTGTGACGGTTAATTTTATGTACCAACTCAGGTAGGCTGTGGTACCCAGTTGTTTGGTCAAACATCAGTCTAGATGTTATTGTGAATTGTTTTTTAGATGTGGTTAATATTTAAATCAGTAGACTTCAAGTAAAGCAAATTACCCTCTCTAATACTCTCATCCAATCACTTGAAGGCCTTAAGAGCAAAGACTGAGTTTCTCCTATGAGGAAGGAATTCTCCTCAAGATGGCAACATAGAAACCTTCCCTGAGTTTCCAACCCGCTGCCCTATAGAATTAGGATTCAAGACTGCAATATCAACTCTTAACTGAATTTTCAGCTTGCTAGCTTGTCCTACAGATTTTGGACTTGCCAGTCCCCAAAATTGTGTGAGCCCATTCATAATGAAATTTTTAGTCTCTAAAAGTACCTTTTCCTCCTAATTCTCCTTTTCTAAAAAAACATTTTTCTTAATCCATGGATACTACAGCTTCTATTATTTTTTGTGGATATTAATTTTAGTCGTACTTAAGCTTTATTCTTCCCTTCATTGTTGCTATTTCCTAAGTTCATTTATTTTCTTACAATTTTAGTCTCTGTCATATTAGATACTACCTGTCCATATTTACAGGTAGGTCACTAATAAGCTTATTGAAAATGGGGTGTGTGTGTGTGTGTGTGTGTGTGTGTGTGTGTGTGTTCAGAGAAGAGCTTCTTGAGTGGTGAGTTTGCTATAAAATGATAGAGCAGGGACCTATATCTTTCATTGAGAAAGACTTTATGTCAGTATTTGAACATATTTTCTCTTGGGTCAATTTCCCCAAAAAGGAATTTTTAATGTCCTAGTGTGGCAGTGGGGGCTATATAGAAAAAGGATGTTGGGGGCTCACTGTCCAATGGTAGATTTTCACTAACTCCTCCTGGTTTTAGTAGAGGCCACCAGCCCTCATCAGTGCCTATTCTCTCAAGTTTAAATTATCACTTGTTCAATCTCATTCTGAGAGGATTTTAGGAGGTGGGAGCTTATCCACAATTGTGTGTGTGCGTGTGTGTGTGTGTGTGTGTGTGTACAGAGAGTGGTACTCACTTAGTTATGCTGAGTGGGGTAGCTGATTGAGAGTTCTATTTTTTTTTACAGATTTTCTGCTCTCATCCCCTTACATTCAATTAGACCTGAAATTCTGCTTTTAAGACTGTGCTCCAGCCCTTTCCTCAACCCCATCCTTATAGGCAGACACTTAAAGTTATTGGCTCTGTTGAGTCTGTTTAAATAGTTATTCCTCGTTCCTGTATTGTCTAATGTACAAAACATTGTTTCTTGTGTCCTGTCTTGTTTTAAAGTCAGAATGTGTGTTTAATTGCCATGCTTTACCAACATTGAATATCCTTCCGAAAGACAAAATAGATAAAATAAACAAAATCATCTATCACAGAGTGATAGTTGATTTTCTTAATACCAATAGCGGTTTAACAACAATGGATATTAGATGGAGATTGCATATTTGACTATTTGTTACTATCCACCATGATATTGTGAGCTATGTATTGGGTAAATTAATATAATAGCAGTGCATAAGAATAACTAATTTATTCTTAATCCTTTAAAATTATTATTAAATTTGAGTTAAAACACAAGGATGAAGACTTCAAGAAAAAGGGATATTAAATTATGAATATTTTTAAAGGTTAGCTAGGTATTGTCATCCAATAAAACCACACATACAATTAAAATCTGTCATAGCAAAAATGAAAACCTTATCTTCTCTTTTCATACTTTTGTTATATATTTTATTACTTGTGACTGGGAAGACCAGGAAGATTTTATAAGGAAAAGACAGTTAATTGGAGGTTTGAAGATTTCTGCCTGAATTCTCCAGACCCTGTAAGATATGATTTAGAGCACCCTAATGAATTCCAATTCCACAAACAGTCAGTTTTGAGTCCAATATATCCATGGCTAAGTTTATTGTAGATATTGGGTATCATGAACCCCAAATGGATAGTCTACATACTGAGGTGTTGAGAGGTGATGGGTAAAGGAGTGCACTATTTAATTAAACAATAGCAATGCCCTTAAGGGGTGCCATTAAGCTAAGATAGTATTTATTCCAGTTTTTTAGCATGGGGGTTGTAGATCTGTCATGAGGCTGTGGAGGGATACTTTTTATAAGTTCACAAAGGAAGAGAAAATATTATTTCATGGTACTTCATGCATTGGCTTCTCTATTATATTGTGTTTCCTAAACCTTGATGTTTATTTAGAGCATATTTTGAAATGAGTTGAAGAAAGAAGGTACAGGGTTGACATCCATGGATTTTTACATTTATGTATTTGGTTTTTAAGCAAATTTGTTCTAAAAATCCTTTACCGCTAGCTAGGGAATTGTAAATTGATTTAATTAGTGCAAACTATAATGCTAATGTGTGGGTAAGTCATTTACTTGTGAGTGAGAAGACTAGCCAACAACTGAGCATCTGTATTTTAACAATGCCTTTCTGATTTCTATTTTCATGAAATAATAAGGAAAAAAAATGATTCAGGTGCATGTGTGTGTGTGTACATTAGGGAGAGAGAAAGAAAAAGAAAAAGGAGACAGAGTGTGAAAGGAAAAAGCCTTCCAAAGGAAATAAGTATTATCACTTTCTTATATCTCTTTACTTTGTTTTTAGGCCATTGACTTTTTCTTATCATAAAAATTCCCTATATATTCTGGAAACTAGTTCTTTATTAATTATGTATGTTGTAAATCTTTTCTATTCATCATATTTTCACTTTCTAAATCTCTTTTGTCGAGCAGATGTTCTTAAATTTACTGTCATCAACTTTATCAACGTTTTGCTTTAAGGCTAGTGCTTTTACCTCCTTTAAGAAATCCTTCCCTACCCTGAGATCATAAAGATAGTCTCTCTCATTATCTTTGAAAAGTTTTATAATTTTGCCTTTTTAAGGTCATTAACTTCCCTGGAATTGATTTTTATATGTGGTATAAAGTCACCATTCAAGAATCTTCTGGCAAAAAAAAAAAAAAAGAATCTTCGGGCTAATTGGCTGTTTGGGTATATTGGTCCAAGACAATACTTGGGCCTTTGCTGTCCTGGAAATCTCTGCCACATAGCCACAGAACCCAGAATCATTCCCATTGGTATTTAGGCCAGAGTGGACAACTTTCACCAGGCAGCATTAAACTACAGGCAGGACCTGGACAGATGTAGATTGGATAGTCAGATTTCAGGAACTCCCAGCTGGAGCACCCTGGTTTTTTCCTTGTAATAATGTAACTTCTGATTTTATAAAGCTGAATTTTCAGACTGTTAATGGTGTTATGACAAGCTTTTACTATATTTTTAGAGTTTTGCATCTACTTTTTTTGATGAGATTAGTTTATTTTTCTTTTTCCATACTGTTCTTGTCATTTGTTGGTGTTAAGATTTTTCTATATTAATAATGATGATGATGATAAACCCTTACAAAGTGCTTAATATGTGCCAGACTCTTATGAAAGTGCTTTATATGCACTAACTCAATCTTTACAGTCACTTTATGAGGTAGGTAGCATTATCATTTCCATTTTATAGATGACAATAGTGATCCACAATCAGTTAAGTAACTTGCCAAGACAGGGTTAGAAAACAATACAGCCTGGGGATGGGGGTGCGGGTGGGGTGAGTGCTCAGGCTGTGCTGCTGCTGGTTTTGTCTCTAATGAAATAAAATCACTTGTTATTTAATTCCCTTGAAAAAAAAAAAAAAGAAAAAGAAAACAATACAGCCTGCCTGGCATTGCTTGTGAAAGATTACACTTGTGTCTTCCTTTTATGTTTGGTAGGGTACAACTCTTAAGGTCTCATTTCGTTGTGAGCCTGTTTTCTATAGATTCAATGTATGTACTGATCAAAGAACTGCTAGTGGTTTCTTTTTCTTTTTGGGCATTTTCTAGAAATGAATGTTTTAAATTTTTAAAATGTTTTTCATTTACATAATTTTATAATCTTTTCAATTTTTTTTAAATTTTTGCTTATTTTTAAAAAGATATTTATATGTTTGAGGGGCGCCTGAGTGGCTCAGTCGTTAAGGGTCTGCCTTCAGCTCAGGTCATGCTCCCAGGGTCCTGGGATGGAGGCACACATCAGGCTCCCTGATCCGTCGAAAGCCTGTTTCTTCCTCTCCCACTCCCCCTGCTTGTGTTCCCTCTCTCGCCGTCTCTCTCTCTCTCTCTGTCAAATAAATAAATAAAATCTTAAAAAATAAAGATATTTATATATTTGAGAGAGAGAGAGAGAACACAAAGTGGGGAGGGGAGAGGGACATATCTGCTGAATGTGGAGATGGATGTGGATTCAATCCCACATTGACCTGAGCCATAGGCAGATGGTTAACCAACTGAGCCATCAAGTCACCCCAATCTTTTCAATTCTTATACCATTTGTGGTTAAGTGCCCACTCTCATTCTTAATGTGTTCATTTGTACCATCTCTCATTCCCGTGATGAAGTTTTTATATGTAGCCTTGTTATTAATTTTTCCGTTGACACATGAGTTTTTTGAAATATGCTTATAAGTTTCCAAATATAGTATAATTTTTCCCTTTGATTATTAGCTTAATACTTTACTACCTTGTGAAAAGAGATTACGAATCTTAAAATTTGTCTAAACTTTCTCCCTTCCCAGATTGTCATCAAGTTTGTAACTTGATGTGGACAAGCTGTCTTGTTACAAAAATAGTGTTTTCTCCAACCGTTGGGTGCAGGGATCTGTTTTTATCCACTATTTAAAACTTGTTTATGCAATTTTGAGGTCTTTTCTTTCTTTTTTCCTGTTGAATATACAAATTATGAGAAGAGATATGTTAAAATCTGTCACTGTGACATTGGATTAATTTGTTTCTGCTAATAGTTCTGTCAAGTTTTGTCCTTATATATTTTGTGGATATGTTATCTGGTATATTCAAGTTTGTAATTTTTGCTTTACCCTGGAAAGTTGATATTTTTATTGTGATGGAGTTTTCCATTATATCCGTAGCAATGCTTTTTGCCAGGAAGTTTATTTGTCTGATATTATAACTGTGCCACCTTCACTTTTATTAATATGAACCTAGCATATCTTTTTATCAGTTCTTTACTTTCAAGCATTCTGTGACCCTATGCTTTAGTTGTAGGTTTCACAAGCAGTCTATATTGGATTTAGTTTTATAATTTTTTAATCCATTGTGATAAATGTTGACTTTGTAACATCTTGTCCATTTTACATTTGCTATAATCAATAATATTTTAAAATTTATTTCTACCATTTTATTTCATCCTTTTTATTTTCCCCAACTTTCTTTTCTTTCACTGTCCTTTCTTGTTTATTTTGAATTAATTTTTCTCTTTCCATATTGTTTGCTTGAATAAATGGTAATAAGATCTTTTTGGGAATGGACTGGAGGAATCATTAGAATACACTTGCATGGTATTTAAGAGTCCTTCCTCATGGGTATCTGGTGTCTCCAGGATTCTGGGTCTGAGAAGTGGTTCAAATTCAGAAATTGGGCAAGGGATGATCATTCTATTAGAGAAGTTTCCACACGTTCATGATCATTTATCTTTATTTTTCTTTTGATTATGAAAACTGAGCAATACCCTTTTTGGCTAGTTATCTGTCTTGTCTCTAAGAACCTTTGACTTCCATTCAGACCTTTCTGCTATTTATAATAAATATGATATTTTTGATAAATATGCTCATCTTGCTTCTGCCCTTCAGTCAGTATCACCGGGACTCTAGTCATTCAGGATCTTATCATTATTTCAGTATTTCAGATCTATAAGAAACCTGGCTATAAATTATAGCTACTACTGAGCTTCTCAACAATGCTGATGACTTTTTACCTTTTACCATGTCAATAAATGGAGCTTTCTCATGGAACATATGGTTGGTGAATTTCTTTCTTTCTTTCTTTCTTTCTTTCTTTCTTTCTTTCTTTCTTT
>NW_027397071.1:14669800-14669996 GCF_003265705.2 Callorhinus ursinus
TTTCTTTCTTTCTTTCTTTCTTTCTTTCTTTCTTTCTTTCTTTCTTTCTTTCTTTCTTTCTTTCTTCTTTCTTTCTTTCTTTCTTTCTTTTTCTTTCTTTCTTTCTTTCTTTCTTTCTTTCTTTCTTTCTTTCTTTCTTTCTTTCTTTCTCTTTCTTTCTTTCTTTCTTTCTTTCTTTCTTTCTTTCTTTCTTTCT
>NW_027397071.1:14670006-14745507 GCF_003265705.2 Callorhinus ursinus
TCTTTCTTTCTTTCTTTCTTTCTTTCTTTCTTTCTTTCTTTCTTTCTTTCGTTTTATTATTATGTTATGTTAATCACCATACATTACATCATTAGTTTTTGATGTAGTGTTCCATGATTCATTGTTTGCGTATAACACCCAGTGCTCCATGCAGAACGTGCCCTCTTTAATACCCATCACCAGGCTAACCCATCCCTCCACACCCCTGCTTCTAGAACCCTTAGTTTGTTTTTCAGAGTCCATAGTCTCTCATGGTTCATTTCCCCCTCTGATTCCCCCCACTTCATTCTTCTCCTCCTGCTATCTGCTTCTTCTTCTTTTTTTTTTTTTTAACATATAATGTATTATTTGTTTCAGAGGTACAGGTCTGTGATTCAACAGTCTTACACAATTCACAGCACTCACCATAGCACATACCCCCCATTGTCTATCACCCAGCCACCTCATCCCTCCCACCCCCCACCACTCCAGCAATACTCTCTTCAACAAATGGTGTTGGGAAAATTGGACAGCCACATCCAGAAGAATGAAACTGGACCATTTCCTTACACCACACACAAAAATAGACTCCAAATGGTTGAAAGACCTAAATGTGAGACAGGAGTCCATCAAAATCCTAAAGGAGAACACAGGCTGCAACCTCTTCGACCTCAGCCGCGGCAACTTCTTCCTAGAAACATCGCCAAAGGCAAGGGAAGCAAGGGCAAAAATGAACTATTGGGACTTCATCAAGATAAAAAGCTTTTGCACAACAAAGGAAACAATCAACAAAACCAAAAGACAACCGACAGAATAGGAGAAGATATTTGCAAATGACATATCAGATAAAGGGCTAGTATCTAAAGTTTATAAAGAACTTACCAAACTCAACACCCAAAGAACAACTAATCCAATCAAGAAATGGGCAGAAGACATGAACAGACATTTTTCCAAAGACATCCAAATGGCCAACAGACACATGAAAAAGTGCTCAACATTACTCGGCATCAGGGAAATCCAAATCTTTCTTTTTTCTTAAATTTAAAAAATTTTTAAAATTTATTTATTTGAGAGAGAGAGAGCACAAGTGGGGTGAAGGGCAGAGGGAGAAGCAGACTCCCCTCTGAGCAGGGACCTTGATATGGGACTCAATCCTGGGACTCTGGGATCATGACCTGAGCTGAAGGCAGATGCTTAACCAACTGAACCACCTAGGTGCCCTGGTTGGTGAATTTCTAATCATGTGCATTTTATCCACTCTAGCCTGCCTACTTCTTTGAGACTTTTGGTCCCTTCCTCCACAATCTGCTATTGTAGTTCCAGCATTTCTACATCACTTAGTGTAGGTCATCACTTTTTCTAAGCTTCCCAGAGCCATCTAAATAGTGTGTTAGAATAATCTCCCAGTGTTCTTGCCTAGGTATTATCTTGCACCTCTGGATATTTCTCCCATTTCAAAAAACTATGTTTTATCCAACTTTACATTCTGCCTTTGATCCGGCACCCTCAGTGTCCATTATAAACATTTTCTTATGTTCCTCTCCTCCCTTAGCATGCCCAGCACTTCCCCAGCTGGGTGACCTGTCCAATATTATTGATCTAATGGGAAAAGGAGAGGTGGAGACAGATGTTCCTGTAGGTACATCTTGTTTTTCAAGACAAAATTTTTGGTATCATCTTTAACATGGTATGCATCAATACAATTAATACAATCCAAATCTCAGTGTCCTAGACATCTCTCCAATCCCAGACCTGACTTTGGTACAACAGACTGGCTTGACTTGACAATGTAAACTTCTCTTGAACACTACTACCCTTATAATATTTAAGGTTTTTATCCACAGCATTTTTCTGTACTCCTATGACAGAAAATGAGACTCTATGTGATGTAAAGAAGGCTCTCACTTCACACTTGGTCTTCAACTGGTGATTAATAACGCTTAGCCTTAGACAATAAAAGACTTTCACTAGTGCATCAATATCACCCCTAGCAATATTCATCGAATTCTATAGTACTTATACTTCTTCTGAAACTCTCAAACACCTGCTAAAAACTGCTAATGCGGCCCTTCCTTTGGTATCCCATTGCAGTTACTCACTGGCAAAACAATATAGCATAACAGCAGTGATCAGTTGTCCTTTTACTATAAGTGACGGTGTCTTCATTGCCAGTTGGCCAGTAGTGATCCAACTACAAACCCATTTTAGGGTCTGCTTCCTAGGATCACTTTATATCAATTGTCTTACATTTTGTTTCTCAGGATACAGACTCTGAATTAGATATTGAGTGTGAGATGTTTTGAAGTATGATTTGAGTTATGTATTGCTATACAATGACAACAACAAAAATATAATGGCTTAAAATAACCATTTTAGGCCGCCTGGGTGACTCAGTCGGTTGGGCGACTGCCTTTGGCTCAGGTCATGATCCTGGAGTCCCGGAATCGAGTCCCACATCGGGCTCCCCGCTCAGCGGGGAGTCTGCTTTGCTCTCTGACCCTCTTCCCTCTCGTGCTCTCTCTCTCTCAACTAAATAAATAAAATCTTTAAAAATAAATAAATAAATAAAACAACCATTTTATTGTATTTCAAAATCATGTGGGGCAGGAATATGGGCACAGCTTGGCTAAGTGATTCTTCTGCTTCATATAGGGTTTATAGTAGTCAGTTGGGGCTATATTTGCTGGGCAGCTGGACTGGTCCGCAGGTCACTCACATGCCTGGTGCCTTAGAAGAGATTACCATAAGGCTATATTTAGCTTGGCTCTTCTCTTTAGTCATATACTCCCAGAATCTAGTCATAAACGGTCATAGTGTCCCTTACATTATAGTCTGTTGATCAAAGTTGTCGTAGGACAACTGTTTCGAGAGGAAGAAACCTAGACCTTATCTCTTAGGAGAAGAGTGTCAAAGAATTTGTGGCCATCTTCAATCTGTCACAGATGTTCTTATGAACAAGCCAGATCAGGGAACAGGAGAAATAGGATTGGGGACGGAAAGGGGAAACTGAAATACAGGTACAGCAGATGCCTCAGCCAATCCCAGGAGGGGTTCTGGAGCTGGAATGACCATTGGGATTTGACCTGAATTGCGGCAAGGAGGTCAAGTTTATGTGTGGTTCTATGGGGTCAGTCATTTGATATGGACTCTTTTTGGGGTGGGGAGGCATGTAACTTT
The DNA here is from genome assembly GCF_003265705.2 of Callorhinus ursinus. NCBI lineage: Eukaryota > Metazoa > Chordata > Mammalia > Carnivora > Otariidae > Callorhinus > Callorhinus ursinus. Next base: position 14,673,163 of record NW_027397071.1, read on the forward strand.
GGTTTAGGGAATTACCTTTCGGTCTAAGCACTTCTCAGAGATAAATTAAGTTATGAAACATTATCATTCAACACTCCTGCCAACTGAGTGCCTCTCTCATGAAAGGATAATCTGGGGGGTGCATCACAACATTCATTACACATGTCAAGAAATAAATTGAGGCTATAAACAACAATAACACTGAAAATTAAAATACTGATATGAAGGAAAGAGTTAAGTACATTTTATTAAATACAATAATGCATACATTTTATTAAAAAGATAAAGATATTAAAGAAAAGGTGTTTCAGTAAAGTATAATTAGTGTCTCTGAAGGAAGAACCCAATCAATGGAACAGAATGATTTCTAAAATATATATCAAGAGGAAATTAGGGAAAAAATTATTCTGAAGATGAAAATAACACATAGCATGCAAGACAAATTTGTCATAGGATGCTGAATACAAAGACATATTCTTTTTTTTTTTAAAGATCTTATTTATTTATTTGACAGAGAGAGACACAGCGAGAGAGGGAACACAAGCAGGGGGAGTGGGAGAGGGAGAAGCAGGCTCCCCGTGGAGCTGGGAGCCCGATGTGGGGCTCGATCCCAGGACCCCGGGACCATGACCTGAGCCGAAGGCAGACGCTTAACGACTGAGCCACCCAGGCACCCCAAAGACATATTCTTTTTAAACTATTATATTCAGAAGTAAAACTGGAGTTCTTTACTTCCAGTAAATGGGGACTTGAACTGTGTCCCATCTTCCTCTAATATATCTTATAAAAGCAACAAGACAAATTAAAACAAACAAACAAAACCTGCAATTTCTCCTTACATTGAAACCAGAAAACATATATACCCCATAGATTATTTTTTTAAGTGTAAAGACTGCTAAAACCAACCAAGATTGGCACAAAACTGAATGGATTGAAAGGCGCCACAAGGCAAATGGTAAGAAGAACAGCAAGCTAGTCCAGAAGCAAAAGACTTCAGGAAAGGCCCAAATGAAATAAGATCTATGGGATCTGGGAAGGACAAAGTAGAAACTGAAAAGATAAATAAGTCAAAATGCATGAAAGCTATGTATAGAATATGTATAGAATGACGGATAAGTGATGAAGTGTCTTAGAAAATACCAATAAAACTACACTCCCTAAAGGAACCACCTGCAATTGCTGGACAAGGAAAATCTAGTTTATTCCATAGTAAGAAGTAAAATTCGAGCTGGCCCAGCATCGACACACAGCTAATAGAAGACATAAAAAGGGAAAGACTTACCCAAAAAGCACATCACAAAATGAGAAAGAACAGATGAAAGTTCTGCCCAAATACTTCATCATTAACTAAAAAATAAAATGAGAAAAATGAAATAATCACTTTTACAAAAGAAGACCTCAAAGTACAAACACAAGGTTTTTGGAAAAATAATGGTGAGAAAATAGAAGGAAATGAAATGTACTTTAGTAGAACTCAGGAAAATATAGGAAGAACAATATAAGACAGAATATATAAGACAAATTTGGAGAACAAGGCAGCATAAACATGGAGAATAACACAAGAAGAGATCTGGAGTACAGAATGAGAAAAGCGACCAAAATAAAAGAGAAATGCAGAGGACTTAAAAAGGATTAAAGGGAATAGTTAGATACACAAGAAGGGCAAAGGAAATCAAATGTGCGTAATTGGAGTTTACCAAGAAGAAAGCCAAAATAATGGAACAGAATATAGAAACATATAATTCAAGAAAACATTCCTGAAATTAAAGAAGGCCCGGATCTACATTTTTGAAAGGACATGTCATATGCCAGGACAATTTGAACCAGAATGGTCAATAATGAAATTCATTTGACAAAGTATTGGTCTTTAAATAAAGAATCCTTTGCAACGCTAAACAAAGACATCAAGTCACTTAGAAGAGAAAAAACAAATCAACCAGATTTCATGTTTTCCTTAGCAGTATTCAACATCAGAAGACAATGGAGCAATATTTATATGGTAGGCAAGGGAAGTGTAAGCCAAAGATTATATGTCCAGCCAAGTTGTGCTGCAAGTGAAAATTCAACAAATTGTTTTGAACACCAAGCACTTGGGGATTAGTATTCCCAAAAGTCCTTGTTAAGGAAACTCCTTGTATGTGAACATCAATCAAACAAAGGGTGCCTGGAAAGGAATGGCAAAGTCATGAACTTTGAATTTATTTTATTTAGAACTAATACAAACTAAATATAAATGTTATATGCTATAAGAATGAGAAAATGTTAACCACTTAAAGAGAAAGAAGATAAAATGTAGAGCAAGTCTGTTACCGCATCTGAAGTATTTGGGAATCAAAGAATATCATTTCAAATTGATAGAATTAAGTAATAGATAAATAAGCATATTGAATCAAAATGCCATTACTGTGACTGTCTATATTTGGAAATTGTTTCCAAGATTCCTCTTCATTCTATGGTACCTGGCTAAAGCCCAGGAAATCCTGGAAGGTCTAGAGTGCAGATAGGAAGAAGCCATTTTTTGGAAGGTCCTGGTGGTCAGACATGATAATGGTCAAATGCAGCCATATGTGGCAGTCCTCAGCTTGTGCTTGTTTTCCTCCTGTGCTCTGAGTCATGGTGTTTTCTAACCCCGTGGCCTCCGGACCACTGCTGGCCTAATGCTCACCACCAGGGCCATCCCTGTACACAGCAGTGACAGCAATGCAACAAAAGAAGCGGTGTCCTTTGACCTCTGCAAACAACCCCATTGTTTGTAGACAGATGAGCATGGCTTCTTGTATCTTATCACGAGTTCAGACTATTTCATTTATGCCAATGCTTCAGGCAGCTGTGATTGCTGACTTTCTCTCTGATTCTCCAATTCTCTCTTTCCAGGTGCTGTCTTCCCCAGCTTCTCCCACAATGGTGTAAATTCTAATTCTTAAATTAAACCTTTTACTGACATCATGCTACTAATGGTTTGGTGTATGACTGATTCAAAAATTGAGCTAAGCAAGGTAATTTTATTGACTGTAAGAAAAAAACAGGAAAATACAAATTTAAAGGAAAAAAGTAAGAGTTGTGATCTTAATATCAAACAAATGGAATTCAGACCCCAAAGTGTTAAACTACATGAGGAAGGGAAATTTCTTCTGCTAACGGTCTCTATCTATAATCAAAATACAAATTTATGAATGTATATGCATTAAAATGGCACAATAGCAAAGTTAACTAATGGTACTCATACTGACATCTTAACCTATTTTTTTATTTCAGTGACAGTGCTTATGGCATTTTCCCATTAAGTATGATGGTGGCTTTGGATGAGAGATATGCTGTTTTCATTTTAAGGAGTCATTAATCTATTACTAATTTATTGTTTTTTATTTTATTTTATTTATTTGCTTTTTGTTCATTTTATTTTTAAAAACATAAATGATTATTGAATTTTGTCAAATGCCTCATTAACATCTATGGAGGTAATACGACTTTCCTCCTTGGAGTTATCACTGTGATTAATATTGATCCATCTGTACATCTCTGGACTAAATCCACAGGGTCATGATTTTAATGTGATGCTAGATTCTTTTTTTGTGAGTATTTTAGTGTGGAATTTTGCATCAATGCTCATGACTATATTTAGTGTATTTTTGTTGCAATTTCTGTTAAATGCTGAGATTGTTTTTATGCTTATTTCATATAAGTATTTTTGGATTATAGAAATACTTTGAAATTAAAAACATTGTAGTATCTAGTCTTTAACATTTTGAAACTGATTGGATCTTTTGCTTTTTGGAAATGAAAATCTTTTCATTTATGTTAATCATTTTATGTTTCTTTCTCTTGGAATTTATTTTATTTTTCTAGAAAGTTACAAAATTCATCCATACTTTCAAATTTATCATAGGAATATAAAAGAATACTGGCATGAACAAGTTGACTCCGTTCTAGCTCAGACTGAAGACCTTAAACTTTGAGGAGGCACAAATATCATGGGTATGTGATTTTTCTGTAGTACTGTTGATTTATACAGGTAGAAGTTTAGAGAGAGAGAAGTTTACATTGGTAAAGTTTGGAGGTCTTTTTTTTTTTAAGATTTTACTTATTTGAGAGAGAGAGAGAGCAAATGGGGGCAGGGGTAGAGAGAGAGAATATCCAAGCAGACTCCCACTGACCTCAGAGCCCAGGGTTTGATCTCATGTGAGGCTCGATCTCAGGACCCAGGAGATCAGGACCTGAGCCAAAACCAAGAGTTGGACACTTAACCAACTGAGCTACCCGGTGCCCCAAGTTTGGAATTTTTAATTGAGACCTTGCATGTAGAGATTAAGAGAAATCAATACATTCTTACTGAACACTTCTTTATTACCAAGAAGGACAATTGAAAAGAGAGAAGACATAAAACATGGTGATTACCCTGAAGGCACTTGCAGTCCAATTGTAAATGCCTTCAGGATTTAATTCCACAAAGGCTATAATGAACTATTCAGGGTAACTATAACTAAATGCTAAAGGAGTAATTCGTACTTTAACCTTTGTAACATTTCAGAAACCAAAGGGATTACTTAAGGCTGAGGTAATCAGAGGTTTAAAGAGGGAGGTGAATCCTACATGAAGGGTAGGATTAAAATTGACAAGACTCTAGGTATGAAAACAAGAATAAATGTGCCTTTTGTGACAGTAGACAGGTAGCATATAATAACTGGTCTGTTAGTATTTGTTGAATGAATAAATATGTGATATTACATAAGATGGGGGAAAAAGAAGGAAGGAAGCAGGGAAGAAATGGTTAAAAAGTCAAATATCATAAACAGATCATAAAATGACTGCAAAGCACCCATTGGATTTCCCAGCTAGAGTTTGTTGATCATGGAGACAGTCATTTCAATGGATTACAACCAGATTTTAGTGAGTTGAAAGTGGATGTGCAGAGATGAAAAATAGAGAGTAAAGGAGAATAGAAATAAAAAACAGGTTTTTGTCTGTTTGTATTTGGTTTTGTTTTGCTTTTTATTAATGTGAGAGAAACAGAGCACATTTGTAGACTACAGGAGGGATTTAGATGAGGGAAGAGATTTCATGACATGAAGACAGTAGTAGTAGATCATGATGAAGACTGCAGAGATAGACCTTGGACAGAAGCAGGGAAACCTCCTTTGAAAATGGAGTTAATAGAAGGGATGGCTGCAGTTAAATCTCATAATGGAATATCAGAAAAATTGATGAAATTCTGCTTAAGTGGTCTTAATTTTATTTTACAAATGGGAAATGGAGACATTTGTGAAGGAGGGAAGAAAGTAGTGTTATATTAGAATAATGAAGTTTGGACTGGACTACAATGAAAATAAGAGTGAGGAAGTCAGTTCTAGAACAGTCTGAAGACATATTTTTTGGGGATGCAGTTTTGCTGTAGTGATTTTTGTGCACTGAGTTAGGTATACACCGATGGAAGGTTTAGAGTTTTTAAATGAGTGTACAGATGTATATTGAAAGACTAACTGAGGGGCACCTGGGTGGCTCAGTGGGTTAAGCGTCTGCCTTTGGCTCAGGTCATGATCCCAGAATCATGTGATGGAGCCCCATTGGGCTCCCTGCTCAGCAGGGAATCTGCTTCTCCCTCTACCCCTCCCCCTTGCTCATGTGTGCGCGCTCTCTCTCTCTCTCTCTCTCTCTCGCTCTCTTAAATAAATAAATAAAATCTTAAAAAGAGAAAAAGAAAGACTAACTGAAGCAGTGAAATTGGAGAAAAAGACTTAGAAAATAATAGCGACACAGAGAAAGGAAGTATTATAAGAACTTGGTGTATTAATCGCGAGATTTCAGAGGTTAAGTTTTATAGAAGATAACAAGATTTTTGGAGGAAGTGATTGAAATGTACTACAAGTAAAGGTCACTGAAATAGTGAGGTCAACAAACTGAGGATAAAGGCCACATGGTATAGAGGAAAAAGGTCACAGATTCTGACATCTATCTCTTAAGCTTCATGACCTTGGGAAAATTACTTCACTTGAGTGGCCCTCAGTTTCCTAATAAGTGGAATTAAAGTGCTACTATAAACATTAATGAAAAAGCATGTATTAAAGAGCCTAGCAAAAACCCAGCATGGAAGCGTTGTGTTATAACATTATTCTTTGTTGTTGTTGTTGTTGTTTTACATTATTCTTTTTGTTGTCGTTATCATTTTTACTTTTGTCACAGTTAAATAGGTCAAGGACTTGGGGGTTATCAGATTTTGAGTACAGAGGAGTCAAGTGTGAAAGTTGTCAGTGAACACAAGGAGTTGATAACAAGAAGAAAGAAAATGGTAGGGGCGCCTGGGTGGCTCAGTTGGTTAAGCGACTGCCTTCGGCTCAGGTCATGATCCCAGAGTCCCGGGATCGAGTCCCACATCGGGCTCCCTGCTCAGCAGGGAGTCTGCTTCTCCCTCTGACCCTCTTCCCTCTCACGCTCTCTCTCATTCTCTCAAATAAATAAAATCTTTAAAAAAAAAAAAAAAGAAAGAAAGAAAATGGTAATGAGGATTGCTAGAGATGATGTCATTTGATAGCTTGGAACAAAAGAAGCCTTATTTTTATGCTCTGGGGGAAATCAGAAATAAAATTTTATTTTTACTTTTTTAAAAAGATTTATTTATTTATTTATTGAGGGGTGGGGGGAAAGCACGAGTGAGGAGGAACGCAGAGGGAGAGAAAGAATCCCAAGCGGGCTCCACACCCAGTGCAGAGCCCAGGGCTCAATCTCATGACCCTGAGATCATGATCTGAGCCAAAATCAAGAGTCAGATGCTTAACCAGCTGAGCCACCCAGGCACCCCAGAAATAAAATTTTAAATAGTAATTTATAGTAAGAGAATTCTGACCTCTCTCTGCATTTGTCCCTGGAAAACAATAAGATGAAGTAGCTTTCTATTAAGGAAGTGGAAATCTAGTGGAGAACGTTTAGAGTAGAATGGAATTCCAGAAGAAAAAATATAAAGGACTAAGGGAGTAGCAGGAGGATAAGTAAAGAGAGAGGAAAGATACAGCAATATGAGGATGAAAATATGGGAAAAGGAGAAAATCAGAGCGCCTCTACCGACTGGATGATAGCAAGGGTGACAGGCATGAGGTGAGAGCATGCCCAGATGCCACATAAACACCGAAGTAAAAGTTTTTACATGAGAAGCTGGCTGGCTCTTCTCTTGGTGATGAAAACCTGGGGATGTTAGAGACCTGATCATGTCACATATAATGACTGAAACTGAGGATATAGGATATATCAGATATTTTTTAATTGTTTCAGAAATACTAGGATGGCTAAATGCAAATAACTAAAATTACATTTTAAATGTAAATCTGAGTTTCTCAAACCCAAGTTTTATTTAATTACAGTGACCTCAAAAGAAAACATAATGAAAATAGTGTAAAAACTTGCATTTAAGTGCAATGAAGTATTTTCCTAAGATTTAAATTGGCTGGCTAAAGTTCCTCATAAACTTTTGTTTACATCTTAAAAATATTAGTCATTTCAAAATCTTGGGCATATGAAAGTTTCATTTTAATGCTAGCGCAATATTTGAAAGAGAATGAAAATAATGCAAGCATTGAAATATGTACTTTTTAGATAGCACTTAAAACTTTAAATAGAAATGTAACCCACAGCTGACAGATTGTCTTTGTCAGCCTTGAACAACATGTAGACAGCAGGCTGCATGGGTTCATAAATACATCTGGAGGTCTGCTCTTTGCCTGCCTGCTGTGTGGGAGTCTTCATGACTGGCAGCTCTTCAGCCGTCAGAATGGAAACAATAGACCATCATCTGGATATGATAGTCACTTATTAAAATCTCAGCCATTTGCATTCTTCTTAAAACACCATTTTAAAGATATTCATTGCTAACTGGAACATAAAATTTTAAGGCTTCTATAATGATATAAATCAGCCATAGTAATGATTAAATTGTTCATTTAGAAATTATTTTGTAACCAAGTAGTTAGTGGAATAAATAAAACAGACTAATAGTGTCATTTATAATAAATTATACATTATGTATTTAGTTTATTAACTAAAATTTTAAATGCAACAATTACTTAATGTTACTGAGAAATATATCACTCAAATTTGACAAATTAGTATTTACACCCTTCAAAATAGGGATTTTTCCACTCTTTGGTCTAAGGCAGCCAGCAACTGGCTTAGGTTTTTATATAAATTGGCATTTTCTGGGCTCACAGAACCCAACTCATCTTGTAGACATTACAACTCTTTAGTGCCATAGTGGAGAACAAAGAGAACTGGAAGCAAGCATAGCGACTTGATATTTGGCCCCAAAACGGTAACTCCCAAACACTTAACAAAACTTTTCTTAGGCCTTTTCAGAAGGTGTGAGACTGGTCAGTACAATGACATTTAGCCAACAAGGGATTGTTTCCTCTATTTTACAGAGACCCTAGGAATTCTTCCCAGTAACATAAACTGTCTCATAAAAATCAACAATAGTGCTGATTACCTTGTCAAAAACAAGTGAGTACATCCAACAGAAGAAACACACACACACACACACACACACACACACACACAGCCCATGAAATGATAGACTCATTTAGTTTAGCAATTCTTTTTTTTTTTTTTTTTCATTTCATGGCACATCTATGCAGCCTTCCAGATTCTCTGAAAATATTTTGGGTAAAGAAAAAAGAGAAGTTTGTTCCCTGTTCTTCCCTTAACCCCTTTCTCTGATCAAACCATAATAAATACACTTATATGCCTATTACATACCATACTGCTCCATACGAGTACCAGCCAACATGTATCTTTCTATAGCTCACTCTAACTTCATATCCCATATGTTCGTTCGAAAAATAATAGAGATTTCATGATTCCACAGACTTCAAAAAGACTTACAGAAGTATTTTCTTTTTTTTTTAAGATTTTATTTATTTATTTATTTGAGAGAGAGAGCACGAGAGGGAAGAGGGTCAGAGGGAGAAGCAGACTCCCCGCCGAGCAGGGAGTCTGATGTGGGACTCAATCCCGGGACTCCAGGATCATGACCGGAGCCGAAGGCAGTGGCTTAACCAACTGAGCCACCCAGGTGCCCCAGAAGTATTTTCAAATGCTAAGTTAATCAGGACTAAAGGGCACCATCATCTCGCACTGGATTTTGACACTAGCTTTTTAACTTGTCTCCCTGCTCCCTTTCTTCCCCTCCTATGGTTTGAAGCAACCAGAGTGAGCTTTTAATATCTGTCAGATCGTATCTCAAAATTCTTAAAGGAACTCTCATCTAACAGTAAAAGCCCACATCCTTAAAGAGCCTGTGGGCTCTGCCCAGGACCTGTCCTTATCTCCTACCACCTTCCCTTTCACTTGACCTGCTTCAGGCACACTAGCATCCTTGATGTTTTTTGACCATTTCAGACACAACCACCTAGGAATATTTGCAGAGGCTGCTGCTTCTGTCAGGAGAATGCTTCCCCCAGATGTGGGCATGGCTCATTCCTTCTTCTTCAGATTATTCTGATAACACCTTTTCAATGAGAGATTCTGCGAACACATTACAGTTGACTCTTGAACAACATGGGTTTGAACTGTGTGGGTCCACTTATACACAGATTTTTTTGATACGCACAGACAGTGCTGTAAATATGTTTTCTTTCTTAGGATTTTTCTTAATAACATTTTCTTTTGTCTAGCCTATTTTGTTGTAAGAATACAGTATATAATACATATAACATACAGAACATATGTTTTTTTTTTAAAGATTTTATTTATTTATCTGAGAGAGAGAATGAGAAAGAGAGAGCACAAGAAGGGGGAGGGTCAGAGGGAGAAGCAGACTCCCCGCTGAGCAGGGAGCCCGATGTGGGACTCGATCCCGGGACTCCAGGATCATGACCTGAGCCAAAGGCAGTCGCTCAACCAACTGAGCCACCCAGGCGCCCCGGAACATATGTTAATAAACTATTTATGTTATTGGTAAGGCTTCCAGTCAACACTGGGCTATTAGTAAAGTTTTAGGGGAGTCAAAATATGTACACAGATTTTCAACAGCTTGGGGGTCAGTGCTCCTAACCTCATGTTGTTCAAGGATCAATTGTATTTAAAATTGCAACCTAATTCTCTGGGATTCCTTATCTTAGTTAACTTTTCTTCATAGGAAGTATCATCTTCTAGCAGATTTCCAATTTAATTGTTTATTTAATTTTATTATCTGCTTCTACCCACTCTAGTGAAAGCTCCACCAGAGGGGGTGCTTTGTTATGTGTTCACTGCTGTATCTTCAACACCTGAAACAATGTCTGGCACATAGATTCTGTCTAATAAATATTTGTAAAAACTTGTTGGAACTCAGAGGCCTATTTTCAAGGCCCCAATTTGTACTTATACAGAAATTTCTCATACAAAAGGAAAATTTGTAGAGATGTAGTAAGCAATTGTTACTTGTTTACATTTTTATACTTTTTATAAAACCAAAATGAATTTATTTATTTATTTTTTTAAAGATTTATTTTACTTATTTTAGAGAGAGAGAATGAGAAGGCTGGGGAGAGAGAGAGAATCTCAAGCAGACTCCCCACTGAGCACAGAGTCCCACGCAGGGCTGGATCTAATGACCTTGAGATCATAGCTAAGTCAAAACCAAGAGTCAGACCTCAACTGAGCCACTCAGGGGTCCCAAAACCAAGATGAATTTAATAAGACTCATAAAATTTAGGTTAGGCATGGTATGCTTTTATATATGCTTTAATCTTAAAACTAGCATGATACTTCAATTATATAGAAAAGGGAAAAACACAATAAAGCCTGTAGATTCAACATTAAATTCTTTCAGATCTTGGGGAATTTTGCCATATTTGTTCCTCATAACTTGTTAAAAAGCAAAATATTACAGATATAATTTCAACTTCTTGAAACACCCACTGATCCCATTTCTTTCTTACCACGTCCCTAGGTTGACTACTATCCTAAATTGATGTTTGGAAACTCCATGAATCCATATACATAAGAACATATAGATGGCTCCACACATATTATATAATATTGTTTTATATAACTACAAACTTTATATATGTGAAGCCATAATTTAATTTATATTCTTAACTTGCTTTTTCCCTCTGCCATAATTATGTTGATGGGATAGTCGTCTGGTAATATTTATAGCTCTATGTAATTAATTTTAATTGCTATATAGTATTTAATATTATATTAACATGTATTTATTCATTCTCCTATTGATAAAAATTTAGGTTGTTTCTAATTATTTTCCTGTAATATACTGTGCCAATTAATTTTTTGTACACTTATCATTGTGAATGGGTGTGAGAGTTTCTCTAATGTATCCAAACAAGGAATTTTTACATCAAAGCTTACACACATTTTCAGTTTTATTAGATGCTGCTAAATTATCCTCCAAGATGGTTATAGCAATGTATATACATAGAAGCAAGGTTGAGCTTTTTTCTCCAGATCTTTGCTGTGGTTTGTTGTTGTCAGACTTTACTTATTTATTTATTTTTTTCAATTTGACATGTGAATTGATGTCTAGCAGTTGCTTTATTTGTGTACCCTGATTAGTCATGAGCTTGAGTCTTTCCATTATTGATTTACTGTATAGGCTTTCTCTTCAATGAATTATTTGTTCAATAGCCTTCAGCCATTGTCCACTAGAGTAGTTTTTTCCTTGTAGATTTGTGTTTTTCATATATATAAAATTTTCAAAAGTTTTAGTGTGACCACCTATACCAAGCCATTTTCAAGAATGGAAAGGTGTACTTTCTTTTTAAAAGATTTTATTTATTTATTTGACAGAGAGAGAGAGAGAGAGCACAAGCAAGGGGAGCAGCAGAGGGAGAGGGAGAAGCAGGCTCTTCGCTGAGCAAGGAGCGGGGTGTGGGGCTCAATCCCAGGACCTGAGATCATGACCTGAGCCAAAGGCAGCCACCTAACCAACTGAGCCACTCAGGTGCCCCTGGAAAGGTGTACTCTTAATAATTATGTTGAAATAACAGAAGAAAACCTGAATTATCTTGGACAACCTGGTTTGTATGGTTACGCTAGTTGTAAGCATTGACATTTGTAGCTTCTTTTTAAACTTTGTTTATAGCATATTTCACTGAACTGATGATTTATATGCAATCAAATTTATCAGGTTTAAAGCCAGTCACAAAAAGACAAATGCTGTGCGACTGCACTTATATGAGATACCAGGAATAGCCAAATTTAAAAGACAGAAAGCAGGGACTGAGAGAAGAGCGTAACCGTTATTGTTTAACTGTTATTGTTAACTAAATACAGTTTCAGTTTTGCAAGTTGAAAAGAGTTCTGGAGATGGAAGGTGGTGATGATGATTCACAAGAGTGTGAGTGTATTTAATGCCACAGAACTATACACTTACAAATAGTTAAAATGAGGGGTACCCGGGTGGCTCAGTTGGCTAAGGGTCTGCCTTTGGCTTAGGTCTTGATCTCAGGGTCCTGGGAGTGAGCCCTGAGTCTTCCTTCCCTTGGGCTCTCTGCTCAGCAGGAGTCTGCTTCCCCCTCTCCCTCTATGTGCTCTCCCTCTCCCTCTTGCTCTCTCTCAAGTAAATAAACAAATTCTTTTAAAAATAGTTAAAATTGTAAATTTTATTTTATGTGTATTTTACTATAATTAAAAAATATGAAATAATAATCAATAAATTGGTATAAAGAAAAATATCACTATTTTGTTAGTAATTGATTACATTTATGTACCTTATGCATTTCTTCTTTTGGTAAGTGCCTGAGAGTTTTTAAGGGTTGTAGGCTTTTTTGATTGTTGTTTTAATGATTGAGAATCTTCATTTTTGCCCTCACACTTGATAGTAGTTTAGCTGAATGTAAAATGTTTAGTGGATGATATTTTTCTTTGGCACTTCCCTTGTATTCAGCTTAATGACCAGTTCTTTGTGTGAAATATTTTCTCTGATAACTTTATAGTTTCCTTTTCACCTTGATCTTCTACAGTTTTATCTCAACATTCATTAGTTTAGATTTAGCTTAATTTAATGTGCTTAGTGATTAAATTTCACTTCAATATGAGGATTTAGGTCTTTTTGTATTTTTGAAAAATATTCTGCCGTTATTTCTTTAAAATAAAATAGTTTCTCCATTAGTTGTTTATGGAATCCTGATTAAATAATGTGAATTCTCTTAATTGATCCTATAGTTCTCATAGTTGCTCTTTGTTTCTCTATAAAAATATGGGTAAGTATTTTTAGACTAATTTTTCTTTTTTTAAAATTTTTATTGTTATGTTAATCACCATACATGACATCATTAGTTTTGATGTAGTGTTCCATGATTCATTGTTTGTGTATAACACCCAGTGCTCCATGCAGAATGTGCCCTCTTTAATACCCATCACCAGGCTAACCCATCCCCCCACCCCCCTCCCTTCTAGAACCCTCAGTTTGTTTTTCAGAGTCCATCGTCTCTCATGGTTCATCTCCCCCTCCGATTCCCCCCCTTCATTCTTCCCCTCCTGCTGTCTTCTGTTTCTTCTTCTTTTTTTTTTTTAACATATAATGTATTGTTTGTTTCAGAGGTACACGTCTGTGATTCAACAGTCTTGCACAATTCACAGCGCTCACTAGAGCACATACCTTCCCCAGTGTCTGTCACCCAGCCACCCCATCCCTCCCACCCCCCACCACTCCAGCAACCCTCAGTTTGTTTCCTGAGATTAAGAATTCCTCATATCAGTGAGGTCATATGATACATGTCTTTCTCTGATTGACTTATTTCGCTCAGCATAACACCCTCCAGTTCCATCCACATCGTTGCAAATGGCAAGATCTCATTCCTTTTGATGGCTGCATAATATTCCATTGTATATATAGACCACATCTTCTTTATCCATTCATCTGTCGATGGACATCTTGGCTCTTTCCACAGTTTGGCTATTGTGGACATTGCTGCTATAAACATTGGGGTGCATGTGCCCCCTTGGATCACTACATTTGTATCTTTGGGGTAAATAACCAGTAGTGCAATTGCTGGATCATATGGTAGCTCTATTTTCAACTTTTTGTGGAACCTCCATACTGTTTTTCAGAGTGGCTGCACCAGCTTGCATTCCCACCAACAGTGTAGGAGGGTTCCCCTTTCTCCACATCCCTGCCAATATCTGTCATTTCCTGACTTGTTAATTTTAGCCATTCTGATTGGTGTGAGGTGATATCTCATGGAGGTTTTGATTTGGATTTCCCTGATGCCAAGCTATGTCGAGCACTTTTTCATGTGTCTGTTGGCCATTTGGATGTCTTCTTTGGAAAAATGTCTGTTCATGTCTTCTGCCCATTTCTTGATTAGATCTTTTGTTCTTTGGGTGTTGAGTTTAAGAAGTTCTTTATAGATTTTGGATACTAGCCCTTTATCTGATATGTCATTTGCAAATATCTTCTCCCATTCTATCGGTTGTCTTTTGGTTTTGTTAACTGTTTCTTTTGCTATGCAAAAGCTTTTTATCTTGATGAAGTCCCAATAGTTCATTTTTGCCCTCGCTTCCCTTACCTTTGGCGATGTTTCTAGGAAGAAGTTGCTGCGGCTGAGGTCGAAGAGGTTGCTGCCTGTGTTCTCCTTTAGGATTTTGATGGACTCCTGTCTCACATTTAGGTCTTTCAACCATTTGGAGTCTATTTTTGTGTGTGGTATGAGGAAGTCACAAAGAAGTGGAAAAACGTTCCATGCTCATGGATTGGAAGAACAAATATTGTGAAGATATCAATGCTACCTAGAGCAATCTACACATTCAATGCAATCCCCATCAAAATACCATCCACTTTTTTCAAAGAAATGGAACAAATAATCCTAAAATTTGTATGGAACCAGAAAAGACCCCGAATAGCCAGAGGAATGTTGAAAAAGAAAAGCAAAGCTGGCGGCATCACAATTCCGGACTTCCAGCTCTATTACAAAGCTGTCATCATCAAGACAGTATGGTACTGGCACAAAAACAGACACATAGATCAATGGGCCAGAATAGAGAGCCCAGAAATGGACCCTCAATTCTATGGTCAACTAATATTTGACAAAACAGGAAAGACTATCCAATGGAAAAAAGACAGTTTCTTCATCAAATGGTCTTGGGAAAATTGGACAGCCACATGCAGAAGAATGAAACTGGACCAATTAAGTTTGCTCTTTATTGTATAGAATTTATTATAATTATAATCTTTTTATAGAGGATATGTTTTCAGTTTCTAATATTTCTGGTTGGTTTTATGACATATTCATATTTTATTTTATATCTTCTGGGTTTTTAAATTTTATTTTTAATAACTGTTATTCTTTATTTTTCTGATAAGTCAAGGCATTCTTTTGAAAACTCTTCTTCGGAGTGCTCCATATGATTATTTTCATGTAGAGTGGATTCATATTTCAACTATTAACTTTCTTGGCCACCTTTCTTAGCATATAGTTTTTTATATCTAATTGAATTTTGAGATTTTGATGTGTTGATCCATGAAGGTTAAAAGTTTTTCTGTTTGAGGTTTATTTAGTGCTAACTTGCTTTCTCTTTCTTTCCATCTATTAAGATTTTTGTGTTGTTTTTGCTTGTAATTCTTCCTTGGGAACTTATTGAGGTAAGTTATTATCTTACATATTACTATTTTGGGTCTTCTGCTTTATTATAATATGTAATATGAATAGTGGGTAGTTGGTTAAATTCCTGGGTCATGAGGCTGTGTCTTTTTTCTTCTCACAATCCTAGATATAAAGATTCCCTTGAAAATATAACCCAAAGCAGTGTATCAGCGACTTTTTTTTCCTCAAGTTTCCCTTGTATAAATAAGGAGTCCCATCTACTCTCATCTATTCACTGCTCAAGGAGGTTGTTTGGCCCTTGTCTTCTTTCTTGTATGGAGGATTTTGATCTTTGCTGCCACATAGTTACCGAACTATGGAGCTGCACTGTCCGTTTCCAGTCTTGAATCCACTGGGACTATGATTTTCTCCCAGGTCACTACTTTGTATTGCTAATTTAGATCCCTTTTTCGTTTGATTTTTACTTTGTGTTTTATTGCCATTGTAGTGTGTTTTGAGCAGAAGCAGTGTATCTAACCATGCACTTCATATCTTGACCAGAATCATTCATTAGTATTAAAATTCAAAATACTGATAAATAGAAAGGAATGGAAATAAAGATTGTAATCTTATTTCTCAAGATATAAAAGATAGTATAGAATAATTTAAGGGCTAAATTAGTTTCCAAGTGAAAGAATCCCTTGACACCTTTTCTTGAACATTACATTATTCTAATCATTATAGTTTTGTTTTGTTTAATTGCCTCATATTTCTTCTGGAGCCTTTAGTTAAAGTGGATACCAGGAGATGAGGAATAAAGTGAAGTAGATCTGTCAGTGGACATTTTTTAAAATTATTTATTTATTTATTTATTATTATTTTTTAAATATTTTATTTATTTATTCGTCAGAGAGCACAAGCAGGGGAGGTGGCAGGCAGAGCAGGCAGAGGGAGAAGCAGGCTTCCTGCCGAGGAGGGAGCCCAACGTGGACCGGATCCCAGGTTCCTGGGATCATGACCTGAGCAGAAGGCAGATGCTTAACCGACTGAGCCACTCAGGAGCCCCAGACATTTTTTTTTAATGTATCTTTTTTCATTTAATTCATTGGAGATAACTTTTAATATTAGGCACCAGACCCTATGCTGATCCCCAAAACATATTGTGTCCTATTTGTACAAAGGGGAATGGAATATATATTGATTTAGAACAAAATATTTGGGCATTTCCCAAAGATATTCCAAAATTCCCACAAAATTTAGCTCTTAGGAAACCAAACTACTGTGTCAATAAGCCCATCTATTGTTGCTTTAACTGACCCAGTTTTCCTGTGGAGACATTGACCAAATGGTGAAAAGAGATGATTCTGCTTGTCAATTAAATACAAACTTTAGTGAAAAAACAGAATATAAAATGAAAAACTGCAAAATTTAGTCAAAATTTAAAAGGTCAGTTGTGAGCCTCTAGTAATCCAAACTGGTTTGTTTGTTATTTTTAGTGTATTAAAAATATATATATTCTTTGAGACAGAGTGACTCAGAAAAGTCTAGTATAAAAGATAGATAACATCAGTTTATAAGGGAGATAGAGTATGTCTAAGTTGTTATTTTCTGTTGACCATGCCTTAGCTTGAAATGTTATGTAATTCTAGAACCGCTAATATTATTTAATATCAGATATTTTGCTAATGCTTTATGCTAATGTATTACCTTACTTAATCTGGGACTTAGAGAGGATGGTTTACTCACCCATGAATGTACAGTTTTCAGATTATAGATTCAGTGTTTAACTCAGGTTTGTTTGAACTTAACCATTATTCTAAATTGTGTCTCAATAATTTAATATGTTCAGATTAGATAAAAGAACAAAAGTGGTGATATGAAATATTATCATTCAAATATTAGGGCCAATTTAAAAAAATAAAACTTGAAAGCAGGAAGTTCTCCAAAACTGATGGAAACATTTCAGCTTTAAGTGGCTCCCACTAATCAAAAGTACGATCATTTGAGCATCAAGAATTATTACTATTATTTCAGCTTAAAAAAAGGTGAGGAGGGAAGGAATTAACACTATTTTTTTAAAGATTTTATTTATTTATTTGAGAGAGAGAGAGAGAGAGCATCAGCAGGAGGAGGGGCAGAGGGAGAGGGAGAAGCAGACTCCCCACTGAGCAGGGAGCCCAATGAAGGGGCTTGACTCCAGGGTCCTGTGATCATGACCTGAGCCAAAGGCAACAGCTTAAACAACTGAGCCACCCAGGCACCTCTGAAACTATTCTTTTTTTTTTTTTTTTTAAAGATTTTATTTATTCATTCATGAGAGACAGAGGGATAGAGAGAGAGAGAGAGAAGCAGAGGGAGAAGCAGGCTCCCAAGGAGCAGGGAGCCCGATGCGGGACTCGATCCCAGGACCCTGGGATCATGACCTGAGCCGAAGGCAGACGCTTAACCATCTGAGCCACCCAGGCGCCCTGAAACTATTCTTTATAGAAGAATGTCAACTAATAAATGTCAAAGGAATGCTAGAAATAGAAAAATCACTGTTTGCAAGGATCATTGTAGTAATCAATTCAGGTAAGGGTTATCAGTGAATACTAAAATCATTGGATGAAAGATGTTGGGTATAGAATACTTAAACTAGGTCAAAGTGTTACCCTGGAGATTACTTGTTAATTATAAAGGAAAATGATTTTTGCATTGGAGAAATCTGATGGACATGACCAAGTGATCAAACGTAATATCACCAGTAGTAAGAAAATAACAATTTGTGCCTCCTGATATGACACAGGGAAGTACACAATATCAATTATGAAATATTTTTGCCAAAAAATTTAATGTGTATATAATTAAGAAAAAAACCAAACAATTCTAGACTGTGGAATGGCCTACTAAACAATTTGGCTAGGCTAAAAAAAAAGCCAGTGTCATGAATTGAAAAAAAGAAGGAGGAGGAGAAGGGAAAAGAAAGAGAAAGAGGAAGAAGAAGAAGAAAAAAAAGAGTAGACAGTTCTAGGAGACTAAAGAGATGTGATAACTTGTCATGACTGGATCCCAGATTAAAGCTGTCCATAGCTGGGGTGTCTGGGTGGCTCAGTTGGTTTGGCATCTGCCTTCAGCTCAGGTCACGGTCCTGGGGTCCTGGGATCAGGACCCACATCAGGCTCCCTGCTCAGTGGGGAACCTGCTTCTCCCTCTCCCTCTCCTGCTCCCCCTGCTTGTGCTCTCTCTCTCCCTGTGTCAAATAAATAAATAAGATCTTAAAAAAAAAAAGTTGTCCATTGCCCCTTAAATTGCGGCAATGGACGAATTTGGACATGAAAGTAAAAACTTTTTAAAAAAGGTACATCTAGGTAAGGGTATATATGTGTTCATTGTGCTGTTTTTCAACTCTTATATGGGTTTGAAATTTTGCAAAAAAAAAAATAAAAAGTAGGGAAAAACTAAAACTTCATTTATTTGTGCAATTGATTCCATCAATTAATTTGACTGCATTAATGATTGAATGTAATGGTGGAGAGTATGAATGTGTGAAAAGCTACTTAATTAATAAAAATTTGTCTCTACTCAGTGGTCGGACTCCAACAATTTTCTTTTTCTTGTTTTTTTCTTCTTCCTTCCTTCCTTCCTTCCTTCCTTCAACTTTTTCTCTTTTTGTCTTACTTCCTTTCTTTTTTTTTTAATTTAGGAAGAAATGTGGACACATACTCACTTGCTCAAAGTAACATATTTCCACGCTGTGTATCACCTTTTCTGTGGTAACTGCAGAAAGTTTCTTCTTACCTTATTAGTCAAACTTGGCTAATGCAAGGCAATCTTAAAACTTTGACATTTAGACTTGGCAAATGCAGAATTCTCTTAAATATATACTTAGAAATAGCAGATGGAAACTTTATGGTTTCCTAGGTTATTCAAGAAGCAGGCCATTTATCACTTAGGGTTTAATTTTTAAAAGCCACAGTAAGCGATTGAAACAGTTCCACTTAAGTAAGCACACATTTTAATTAGAAAATGTTTCTGCTTCATTCTAGTTGAATTTTCTTATGTTTCTGGTTTAAATCATATACTAAGGCAATAATTGAGATCACTTACTGAATATCTATTATGTGTCAAACACTTTTAGAAACTTTATATATTATTTATAATCCAAAAATTTAGTACCCAATGTAGGTATTATTCTCCCACTTTAAAAAAAAAAATAAGGAAACAGACTATGAGATGTTAAATGTCTTTCCCAGGGTCCTACAACTTGCTTAGTATTTAAGTTGGGCTTCAAACTGGTCTGTCTTGCTCCAAAGCCTTTTCCCTATCTACTACCACAGAATGTCTCCTGGATGGAATATATCACTTCATATAATCTAAAATGTAAAGCTGCCAAGAATAAAAATCATGGGTTTATATATGAATACAGATATTCATGACCTACTATCTGGTGATATCAGGTAATAAAAAAAGTGAATCTATATTTTTTATTTAAAACTTTTGCTCCTGCTTTATTCAAAGTAGATAACTAGACAGTAATTAAAAGACAAATAAGACTTGCCCCCTTCCTTCAATGAAACTTCCAGATAAAGAACTTAATTTTTAAAAAAGTACAAGGACACCCATAGCAGAAATAGCCCCCTGACCAACACAATTAATTTTTCTCTTTCTGTTATATAGAATTGTCGCTGAGAAATGGTGTCTAGCTAAAGACTACATTTCCCAGACCCCTTTGCATCAAGGCATGGTTGAGTTCTCATGAATGGAACGCAAACAGAATTGATTTGTTTTATTTTTAGGACATAGTTTTTAAAAGTTAGTGTGTTTTTCCATACTCTTTTTCTTCTACTGAAATCTGGATGGTGGAACCACAAAATTAAAGGAGCCTAGGTTCATGAGCAACTATATGAAGGAAACCTAATACAGATTAAAACACTTGTCTGTCTGTTAGTGAGAAAAATAAACTTCTATTGGATTAAGGTATTGAAATTTCAGCATTTTTTTAGTTATAGCAATTAATGTTGCCCCAACACTAATAATAATGCAAGTTGGTACCTTGACATTGGACTTTTGCAACAAAAACATATAATAGGCAGTACTGGCTTAACATTTTGAGAATAAAGAAATAAACAAAAATATGGAGACCCTATTATATGGGATCAACATCTTTGGCAAATCGTATCCTCTTCTTACTACCAAGACAGACCAGGTACACACGGAACCTGTAACTCTAAAGAAAGAATTTAGAAAAAGCCAGTAAATTATTGTGTATTGGTTATTTACTGTGGGTCCTAGGAAGGTACTAGAAAAAGAGATGAGTTTAGGCACATATTAACTGGTTTAAGAGGGAGGATGAAAGAGAATCAAGGAAACTCGGGCGTTTTGATCTTGTAGGGTTGGAAAATCATCTGCTTCTGGATCCCCAAACAGCAAAAAATAAGCTTGATAAAGGTATTGTGCTGTCAAAGTGTATTACAATATCTCCCTTAAACAGAGTTTCCACAAACCTGTGGCAGAGATCAGAGTAAAATGTTTCCTTCCAGTCCAAGCCTGTTGTTTCAGGTGGCTCAAGCTGGTAGCTATCATAGAATTGAAAAGAGGTGTTTAGGTGAAGAAGCCAGGAAAAAAGTCAACTTGGGAATTATGTCTGATAAATAGGCTACTGGCAAATGAAAATGACTGTAAGCAAATTGATTAGAAACCTACTAAGCTTTTTTTTTTTTTTTAAAGATTTTATTTTTTATTTGAGAGAAAGAATGAGAGAGAGAGAGAGAGAGCGCACATGAGAGGGGAGAGGGTCAGAGGGAGAAGCAGACTCCCTGCCGAGCAGGGAGCCCGATGCGGGACTCGATCCCAGGACTCCAGGATCATGACCTGAGCCGAAGGCAGTGGCTTAACCAACTGAGCCACCCAGGCGCCCAGAAACCTACTAAGCTTTGTGATTGTATTGCTAAAGCCAAATGTCCAACCTGAGAAACCCTTTGAGATTTTGCCATGGAAAATAATGGATTAGGAAGAATCACTCAAAAGACATTGATCAGGGTCCAGGTAGAACAGAGGTAAGGGAGTTTGTCCTAGAAATCAGGATATCTGTGAGGACATTGGGAGGTCCCAAGAAGGGGATCTTTACAATGCCTGACCAGCAAGATTTTTTCATTCTTACAAACTACTCAAAGCTGAATGTTTCCCACTCTTTCTTTCAAAAAGACAGCTTTTAATGCAGATATCCTACCTTTGCCTTACCACTGTATTTCTGGTAGGGAACAGGAGACAGATAACCTTGTCTTTTTAATTTATAATTTAGTGGATCATAAGGAATAACAATTGGACCCGTTGGCTAGGATACTAGAACTATGTTTGAGACCTTAGAGTTTGAGCTAGATAAGGTAATCGGACTTTGGGTTATCTCCCTTGAAGAGAAAAGAGTTCGTCCTACGTGTGGGAAAAAAAAGGTACAGAGAGGCATAATGCTGCATAGTATGCCAACTTCTCTGAATTTTGTGCTCTTCCGGTCAAGCACATATCCCATGGCTCAATGAGAAGCTTAACATTCACAACTAGGTCCCAGTTATTAATTCCTGATTGGATACAGTGTCACAAATTATTAATCACAAATCTCGTTTATTAAATAATAAACTCCCACACTTGAAAAAAAATTTTTGTGTTCTTCTTTCCATAGGATAGAGTTGTCATTAGGAAGGACCTTTTTTTTTTTTAAGATTTTATTTATTTATTTGAGTGGGGGGGCGGGGGAGGGCAGAGGGAGAGTGAGAAGCAGACTCCCTGCTGAGCCCAGAGCTCCATCCCAGGACCCTGAGATCATGACCTGAGCTGAAGGCAGACGCTTAACCAACTGAGCTACCCAGGTGCCCCATGGAAGGACCATTTTTATATACCCAATATCAACACTAGAAATTATCAGTATTTTTATTTCTTGTTTGCCATGATGGATAATAAAGGATATCTTATTATTCTTTTATAATAGGCTGTTCTGATTACTAGTGAAATG
This sequence comes from Callorhinus ursinus, assembly GCF_003265705.2. NCBI lineage: Eukaryota > Metazoa > Chordata > Mammalia > Carnivora > Otariidae > Callorhinus > Callorhinus ursinus. Next base: position 14,695,633 of record NW_027397071.1, read on the forward strand.
TGTACATAATGCCCATTTGCAGTTATTTTCTATGAATTGCCTGGTTGTATAGCAGATACCATTTATGTGCCATTTCTGAGCTATTTTATCTAATATCTCTTGATACCTTGACATTTGTCGTGTCCTAGATAATACTGAGTGACCAACTCTGTATGGGCTCTCCCTGTTTCATATGAGCTCATGACAGTTCCTTACCTCATGCCTATTCCACATGACCCTCAGCTTCCACTTCATAAAATCTGTTTGACACATATTTGTACAACTCAGTAGTCAGGAAGTTAAAGCATCCTAGGGCAAAACTTTCACTAATGTTAAACAGAGCTAGCTAAAAACAAATACCAGGAATGGCTCTGGAACACAACCTCCCAGTGAAATTGTGGAGCTGGATAACTCACTATTCTGAAGGCACTCAGAACTCCACTGGGGAGTGGCAAGGGGAGTGGTCATAATTCCCGGGAAGCAGTGGTCTCACAATTATTAAGGATTTCAACTCTGGTTAATTGGTGAAGGGTAATGTTGGGATGGGCAATATCTAGGTAGACTAGAATAGTAGAGAGGCAGTGCAAATTATAAAGATTACAGCTTCTGTTATAAAAACTATGAGAGAGAGCAAGAGGAAGACTGTGCTGAAAATAAGGCCTAATACTTAATTCTAAGAGTGTCAGAGCTACAAAACAGATCTAATATGCAGCTTCCACAAGTCTCTTGTGTAAAAGTCAGACACTGGTTAAGATAAAGAGACCTTAAGCCGGGGATGGGAAATTTGAATGAATGAGCCTGAGAATATTGAGCATACGATTCCTGTGAAAATTACAAGCCAGCAGTGGTATCTGCTCCTGCTTGCCAGAAAACTGCCTTTTTCTAGTCTAGAGTTCAGGTAATGACCTTCCCTGAAAGCAAGAACTTGTAAGATGATGCTTGTAGCTCACCACCCTTGAAATCGTCAGGCTGATAATCAAGATTAGGTCTCAGCAAAATCTGAATAGGAAAGTGTAGTCCCTGCTCCAGGAGAAATAACGTATACACAAATATGTTGAAATACCTGATTAATGTATGCCAGCAAGGACCAGGAGAAAGCTTGTATGAAGGACACTGAGGAGGTTGAGGTCAAGGGGGTAGATTGTTAAGCAGGATAAAGAAGATTTTATTGATTTGGGGATACTCATGTGATTTGGACTTTGATGTTTTGGAAATACTTGGACTTAGTCACAACACTGTATTGGCATGCTTCCTAGAAGCTTGGACATATGTTAGCCCCACACTGTTCTCACACCCAATTCCCTGTACTACCAGTAAACTAGGGGCCCATGAACTTTTTTTTTTTTTTTTAATTTTGTCTCAGGTTTGCTCTGTAGGAAAACTAGGCTAAGGTGAGTTGTTTGATAGTTTGTTATAGCTTTGTGTTATATTATGGATTTATATTTTGCACTTTGCATTTATATTATGTCTATGAATTATAATACATGTAGTCTATAATATATATTATATATTTTGCATGTTTCAATACATTTTTCATTTTTTCATTTTTTTGCTGTATATGGTACAAATATTTATCTTCCATTTTTTATCTCTTAACTTTATTTGTGGTGACACTTACCATATACACATTTTTAACTTATTATACAGATGAATCATGCCAATATTTCTTGAACAGATTCCGAGACACTGTATTACTTAAGCAGTCTTTTCCATCCTAGGGAGAGGGAAAGGAAGGAAAAAAAAGATTAGAACTCTATTTATTTGTTCTTTCTCCTATCCACTTGATGGCTACTGGTTTCCATATAATGTAGTTTAAGTCACCGTTTTTCTCATTTGTCTTATTGATGATCACATCAACTGATTTATTATCACTAGTATGAATTTAAAACTTTTTTCTTTTAAGTTTTTCTTCCTTATTTATTTATTTTTATTTTATTATGCTATGTTAGTCACCATACATCATCAGTTTTTGATGTGGTGATCCACCATCCATTGTTGGCGTATAACACCCAGTGCTCCATGCAGTACGTGCCCTCTTTAATACCCATCACCAGGCTAACCTACCCCCCACCCCCTCCCCTCTAGAACCCTCAGTTTGTTTCTCAGAGTCCATAGTTTCTCATGGTTCATCTCTCCCTCCGATTTCCCCCCCTTCATTTTTCCCTTCCTTCCCCTAATGTCCTCCATGCTGTTCCTTATGTTCCACACATAAGTGAAAACTCTTCTCAGGGGAAAATCTTTGTTTACAGTGGAGGATAATTATGTTAATACTCTACTGGGTTGAAGTTTTTTCTAGATTGTTAAGATTTTTGTAAACATGAATGTGATTGTTCAATGAGGACATTATTGGGGAGATCTGCTTTAAGGGTATGAGCATGTGTATGAATGAGTATGTATATATATATGATTATTGAAATAGTTTTCACTAATGTTTAAGAAATGAGAGCAGGAAGCTCTAGAGCCAGACTGCTTGGGCTCAAAGTTTGAGTCCATTACTAATGTTTATTCGATTTTACAAAAGTAATTTAAATTTTCTCTCTCTATTTCGTCATCTGTAAAATCAAGATAAAAGTAACAGTACCTCAAAGTATTATTTTTAGCATATTTTTTACTTAATATACTAAAAGTGTTTAAACAATGCATTTTATATAGTAAGCTCACAATAAATGTTATTCCTCCTCCTATTATTAGTATTGCTATTATTTCCATTATTATTATTATTATGTAGGGCTTACATATTCTAGTTGTTCACAAGTTCCATTGTAATATGACTGATCTGATTCTTTCTAGTCTTGATTAGGCATTTGTATTTGAAACCCCAGTATCTTTTTCTCTATCATATTTTTTTGTAGTTATTTACATGTACTTTACTAGCTTCCTAAATTGAACTGTGTAGGTTTCAAATTATATATTTCCCCAAATGCTAATAATATAAACTGAAATGCTGGTCCTGGAGGCTTTGGGGTTATATGGGTAGTGATTTGATAACTTTATTAGTTCTTTGTTCCTATGTGAATCAATTTGGTTATTTACATATTTCCTGAAAATCAGCATTTTCATATGTATTAGAATAAAATGGTAAGTATGCTTTGTTTAAAAAGTTAATGTAAATATTTTGTGAATTCTGAAACAGGTTAGATTTTCTGGGAGATAGAGTTTAGTGTTCAGAATGTTTATTAGGAAACCCTTGGGATCAATAGCTGTGGAAGGCAAGGGGAGAAAGCAGGTTTGGGCAGGAGACGCCAAGCTGTGATACTGGCCTGAGAGCCTCTGCTGACCTGAGGGGCTCTTGAAGGGAATAGTCCTTCAGGTTAGCTCAGATTGGATAGTGGGATTTATACTTTTGCCTTGATCAGTCATTGGATTTGGAGGAAGGGCATACCATGGGGAAGGAGTCTGAAGGAACCAACAGCTGAAGGCCATCCCCCGACAGCACTTCTAATAGCTGGGTAGAGTCCCGAAGGGGGATATGGATGATGCATCTCCAACGCATCACAGACCCTATTTACAATCATTCCTTTCTCTCTCTTGTTACTTTTAAGTAACTACCAAGGGATTTTTAGAGCATTTGTCTATACCATTTTAAAAACTGCCCTTACTTGTGCTTTGCTTCTTATTTACAAATTTATGTAATCTTTTTTTTCATCCTCATTTTCACGTATTCATGCTTTCCTTGGAGTTTATTTTTTAATGATTTTTCTGACTGAGTTGAATATCTAGTTAGTTTATATTCATTCTGTTTCTTTGCATCTGAGCATAGCTTTGCTTGCAACCCAGACTTTGATACGGTAGTATTTTCCTTTCCATAGGTATTGGAATAATCAGTTATGTATTGTTTTCATTTAGTTTTTGGGAGTGATTCTTAATCCCTAGAGCCTTCTTAATTTTGCTGTTAGCTACTTAGTTGTTTCTTTTTCTTTTACATATGGTATAAGATAGCTATATCACTTTTATAATTTTTAAAAGTTTTTCTGGTGGCATGCTGTATGATAAATTTTTATGTGTTCTATGAATAACTGAAAAGAAGTTTTTAGATTTTTTTTTTAATTTTTGGGGAAAGAATAGAATAGGAAGTTTGAGGACTATCTGTTTTTTAACTTTAGTTAAAATTAGTAAATTAGTAAAACTCTTTGATGAGATTTTTTTCATTATTATTGGCCTAAGACTGATAATGGAATTAGAAAAGGGTCTGCTGCAAAAGTAAATTTCCTTTTATATTTTATAAATGTTTACAATATGAAGATTCAAGATTTTTATAGCTTTGATATGTATCTAACTTTTATTAATATTAAAACTTTTTTTCTATTTAGTGCTTTAGTTTTGATTTCTATTAAATTGGATGTTAGTATCTTTAGTCTTGATTTTCTTGCTTAGATTTTCTTAAATAGGCATCATATAGTTAGATATGGATAAATACAGAGGTGTCTATGATAAGGATGAAATTAACTAGTGCCCATAATATCTCATTTAGCAGAATTCAAATAAAAAGCATTAAATAGTATAAACAGGGTTATTTCACAAAAATAGGCTAATAAATTAAATCTCTCTGGAAATTAAAACTGTATCGTCTGAAAAGTTTTGAAACATAGGATAAATTTATTTTTTTAACAGTATCTTAATTGCATTTTTCAATATGTGCTCAGAATATTTACATTTAATTTCCCAAAACATTTTCAGGTGAGTGCCTCTAAATTGAAAGCGACAGCTTTAATTGTTAACCTGAAAAAAAAATACAATAAAAACAATACAGAGTCCAAAAGATTTGGCATTTCAGGGAAAAGAGTGAACTTTAGTTCAAATACCTTTATGTAGGGAGACCTTAATAATGATAATTCAGAGTTCAAGTAGGTGGATGGCTAAACACATTACTTCTTATTGACTGTGGCTCAGTCTCAATGTTGATCATGCCCACTATATGTAGAATTGTGTTTTCACTAGTTTTATGATCTATTTTCTTTCCTTAGGCAGATAATCTGCCCTTTATTTAGTGGTTTTAGAATTATTATCTTAATTTTCTGGGTCAGCAGTAAAACCTTGAATTTGGATTTCATAGCAATTTTGAATTAACTTGGTGTGCCTACCTCCTGCCAAGACAAATTCTGCCAAGCAAATATCCAACCCTGAATAGTTCTCATTGGTTATGCCCATGTTCTGCTTTTCAATGATTATATTGTCATTCTTTTCAACTCTGCATTCAGGTATTCTACTTAGGGAGCTCTTTGCTACATCATGGCAGATAAGTGGGTGCTGAGTTTATGCCTTTGAAAACAAGATGACAAAACTAAAAATCTCCAAAATGCATCAGAGGAGGCCTTTCTAACATTACTTCCAGGACCTTAAAATCTATGACCTTAGGGCCAGAAGTAGACCTGAAATGGAACTGAATCCAACTGAATGTCATTTAAATATATCCTAAAATTTTGGACCCAAAAGGTAGAAGGAATTTGAAAGGAACCAAGCAATAAGTAGCAAATCCAGCCAAGCAATGAAACACCCTGAGACGAGACTTGGGGGTTGAAGATTAAAATTAGATAGAAATGATTAATTTATAACTTAAATCTAGGATATGGTAGCCATGGAGATCAATCTTTCTCTCACTTAAGTATGAAGTTCTTGTAATACCAGGTATAAAAAGGGCCAGGGGAAAAAAACTAATAAGAATTAAATCCTATTTCCTAGCCAAATTTTCCTGGCCAAAATTTCATTTTACCCAGCTAACACTATCACTCCAGTTATCATGGAAAATAGTGATTGTCTCTTTGATGTATAAATACCTATAACCCATGAACATTAGAAACAAGTACATAACGGATGAAGGCATTGAAATCTTTACGATGGCTATTTTCATGTGTTTGAAATACTTTAGAGAACTTGGCAGAATAATCTGATTGGCCAAATGGGTCTAATTTAAATATATGCAATTAAGTATTTGATTTTAGATGCGTGATTATGGATTTAGCATTATAAAAGAATTTGATGAAATTTTAAACAGTATTGTAATATTTGAGAAAGCTTGATATCAATGATACTTTTAAATTTAATTTGTTATAGTTTGATCTTTACTGGCAAGATTGTATTTATTTGTTAAATAATTTAAATAGCTAAAAAGTAGAATATTTTGGATTTATAAATGTGGTTGCACTTGTTTATGACAGTTTCATTAATTAGTTTTGTAAATAGATGATTTAGAAGTTTCCATTGGATTAATCAAAAGTTTTTTGAAAATGATACTTAACATTTGTCAGATTAATAAGATTTTTAAATTAGCCTTTGCATTAGTTTTCTGTTGCTAGTATAACAAATTACTGCAACCTCATGACTTAAAAGAATACTAATTTATTATCTTTCTGTTCTCAAAGTCAGAAGTCCAAAGTGTATTTGAGGCTAAAAGAATGGTGTCAGCAAGGTCGTGTTCTTTCTGGAGGTTCTAGGGAGAATCTGTTCCCTTGAGTTTCCAGCTTCTAGAGACCACCTATGTTCCTTGGCCTATGACCCCTGTCTTTATCTTCAAGCCAGCATCATAGCATCTTCAAATCTCCCTCTTTGACTACAATCCCTGTTTCTGTCCTCATATCTCCTTCTCTGACTCCTGCCTCCTTCTTATGAGGGCCCTATGATTACATTGGGCCCACCAGATAATACAGGATTATCTTTTTTTTCATAGTATTTTTTGTGGAGTCTATAGGGTTTTCTTTTTTTCTTTTATTATGTTATGTTAATCACCATACATTACATCATTAGTTTTGGATGTAGTGTTCCATGATTCATTGTTGGCGTATAACACCCAGTGCTCCAGATTCTCAATTTAATCACATCTGCAAAGTCCCATTTGCTATGTAATATAAAATAGTCATAGTTTTTGGAGATTAGGATGTGGATATCTTTTGGTGGGGAAGGGTGGTTACCGAATCTATTACAACCTTAAATATATGAAGGAAATAAGCTTTTTGAATTTATAACTTCAATAAATTTAATATATTTATTTTTAAGATTTTATTTATTTATTTGACAGAGAGAGATACAGCAAGAGAGGGAACACAAGCAGGGGGAGAGGGAAAAGCAGGCTCCCTGCTGAGCAGGGAGCGCACGCGGAGCTCAATCCCAGGACCCTGGGATCATGAGCTGAGCTGAAGGCAGATGCTCAACCAACTGAACCATCCAGGAGCCCCATACTATTAATATTAATAATTCAGTTAACTGCAAATTTTCTTTCTGTGCACAAAGACATTCTCAAGACACCAGAAAAGCACACTTTAGTGCACCAGGACATTTGCCTTTTATTTGACTGATTATATGTGGTTATATTCTTTGCTGGTGCTAGTTGACTTGTGAAAAATTACTGTTGATGTTCACAGACCTTGACCAAAAAAAGTATACCTTGTAGTAGGATTCCAAGGCCCTGGCAGCACTGAATTTAACTTTATCCATATTTTTATTTTTAACCTTTTAGGTATTGATTTTTGGTGAATCTCATAGTGGTAAATTAATTGAATTTAATTACCTCATTTAAAAAAATAAGTGGAGTGTTAAGACAAATTTTTTAAAAAAACTCAATATATGAGTTCTTTTTTAAAAGTTAGAGAATTTAATTCCTGTATATGTTAAAATTAGAAGAGATTGTTAAGTAGAATAAGGCTTAGTTCTATAACTTTATTTGATGTATTCTGATTTTTTTGTTTCTTTAATGTTCTTAGTGTTTTCTATTTTTTTCACTATCTAGAACTGATTTTGCCATCTGACAGTCAACAAGTCAAATCTACTCCTTTTAAAAATAATTTAGAGAAGGTTGATGGGGGTCAGGTCTATATTATACTTTACCAATTTGGAAATTTTACATTAAAAATTCAGACTTCTATCTTCTCTTCATAAACAGTGAGATCTGGCAATACAGTGTGTGAAGCTGAGTAATTTCTGCCTGGTTCTGGCACTGCTCAGTTCAACATAAGCTGTGCTCTTCCCCCCAACTAGCCCACAGTGGCTCGATTTAAACCATTTTGCAGTTAACTTAGTTCCTGTAGGTACTTGAGGACAGGACTCATGTTTTGTTTACTTTTGACTTTAACAATTATTTGGAAGTTAAGCAGTCTGTTTTAAATTTAACTAGTATTTACCTTTAAGGTTATCAAATGCTTACCTGAACACATATTTCTCTAATTATCAAAATACAGTACATTTAGCTTTCCTCAAGAGCAATAAGGAATTTTAAATGTCTGTGTCTCACTTTCCCTGCAATATGCATCAGTCTTTGCTATATTAATATGAGAACACTGAGACAGTTACCGCAATGGCCTTCTAATGGGTCTCCCTGACATTTTTATTTTATTTTTTTTTAGAGAGAGAGAAAGTGTGTGTGCAGGGGCGGGGAGGGTTGCATGGGGAGGTGGAGAGAGAGAGAGAGAGAATCTTAACCAGGCTCCATGCCCAGCGTGGAGCCTGTCACATGGCTCATCTGACAACCCTGGGATCATGACCGGAGGTGAAATCAAGAGTCTGATGCTTAACTGACTTAGCTACCCAGGCACCCCTCCCTGACACTTATCTATATAACTGCAGAGGGATCTTTCCCCCACCTCCGGCTTTACTGAGATATAACTGACATATAATGTGTAATTTTAAGGTGTACAAATGATGATTTGATATTCTTATATATTGCAAAATGATAACCACAGGAGGGTTAGTTAACATTTCCCTCACCTCACATAATTATCATTTCTTTTAGGTGGTGAGAAATTTTAGATCTACTCTCTTAGTCACTTTCAAGTATATAGTATAGTAAGTATTGTTAACTATAGTCAACATACTGTACAATTAGATGCCTAGAACTTATTCATCTTATAACTGGAAGTTTGTATCCTTTGACCAACATCTTCCCATTTCCCCCACCCTGTGGCAACCACCGTTTCACTCTCTTTTTTCAAAGCTAAGTAAGATCATGTCACTCCCCTGCTTATATTTCTGCATTGGTTTTCCAACTGCCATAGAATAAAATCCAAAGTCCTTAATGACTACACTGCCCAATGCTATGTGAACTTTGGATATTCCACTGCTGCAGATTTGTATAACACACTGGCTCACTGCACTTCTCTCAGTGACCTCCCTGCTATTGTTATAAACATGGCAAGCTCTCTCCTACCTCCAGTATTTGGAACTTCGCAAAAACTCTTCTCTGGGACTTTTAAAGCCTTGTTCTCTCATTTCGGTCAGGTTTCTGCTCTTTAGAAAGACTTTCTTGAGCCCACCTATGCAACTGTCTTCTATCCTGACCCTCTTCTATTTTCTCCAAGTGCTCATCACTACCTGACACTCGTTTAACATTTCTCTCATCCATTAGATAGCATCAGCAAAGCAGGATACAGTCTGCCTTGTCTACTCTTATTTCCCCTATATTTAGAAGAGTTTCTGCACATAGTAGGTCCTCAGTAAATTTTTGTTGAGGTTATATGGATTTGTATTCAATTGTGTTGATCTAATAGTCTCAATGCTCAACACCAGTATTTTTATTTTTATTTATATTTTTATCATTTGAGTTGTATCATCGATCTTTTTTTTTTCCAAGAAGAGTGCTTAGCTGCAATATTTTCCAAGTTCTTATAACATAGGAATGTCTTCTGTTGCTTTCATAGTAGAACAATAAATTGGTTGAGGTGGAATATTCAGTTCACAAAATTTTTCCGTTGAAATTCTGTGTTGTCCTCTGGCATTCAGTTATGCAGAAGAGAAATTTGAGGACAGCTCAACTTTTGTTCTTTCATAGGTAACCTTTTTGTTTCTGCCTGAGTGCTAATACTTCATTTTGGGTCATTTTTTTCTTTGCTTTTCTTGGGTTCGTGAAGTTAGTCCTTTTATTCATGGACTTGAATAATATTTCAATTCAGAAAGATTTTTTAAATCTTTTTTTGGGGGGGTAAGAACTCTTAAGATTCACTTTCAGCATATTTCAAGTATAAAATACAGAATTATTATATAGTCCCATTCTGTACATTAGATCCCCAGAACTTATTCATCTTATAACTGTGAGTTTGTACCCTTTGACCATTATCTTCTCATTTCCATTTCCTCTAACCCTTGGCAACCAACCCTTTTACTCACTGTTTCTATGAATTTAACATTTTCTTTAGAGTCCATATATAAGTGATACCATATACTATTTGTCTTTCTCTCTCTAACTTATTTCACTAAGCATAATGCCCTCCAATTCCATCCATGTTGTCACAAATGACAGAACTTCCTTCTTTTCCAGGGGTGAACAATATTACACACAAACACACACATATACACATATCACATTTTTGTTTTTCATTAATCTGTCAATGGATACTTTGGTTGTTTCCGTATCATGACTATTGTGAATAATGCTGCAATGAACATGGCAGTGCGCAGACTTCCTCGAGATAGTGATTTTATTTTCTTTGGGTGTACACCAGAAGTGGGATTGCTGGATCAGATGGTAGTTCTGTTTTTAATTTTTTGATGAATCTCCACACTGTTTTTCATAATGACTGTAAAGTTTACATTTCTACCAGCAGTGCACAAGGATTCCTTTTTCACCAAAACCTTGCCTAATTTTTTATCTCTTGTCTTTAAGATTTTTACTCATTTATTTGACAGAGAGACACAGCGAGAGAGGGAACAAAAGCAGGGCGAATGGGAGAGGAGCAGGCTTCCTGCCTAGTGGGCTCCTTGTCCCGATGTGGGGCTCCATCCCAGGACCCTGGGATCATGACCTGAGCCAAAGTCAGATGCCCAATGACTGAGCCACCCAGGCGCCCCATCTCTTGTCTTTTGATAATAGACATTCTCCAAGGTGTAAGGCATCTGATAATCTGACTGTGCTCTTAATTTGTATTTCCCTGATGATTAGTGATGGTGAATATCGTTTTACATACATGTTGGCCATTTTTATGTCTTTGGAAAAATATCTATCTAGGTTCTTTGCCATTTTCTAATTGGGTTATTTGTATTTTTTCTATTAATATATTAGAGTTCCTTATATATTTTGCTATTAACCCCTTATTGGATATATGGTTTGTAAACATTTTCTCCCATTCTGTAAGTTGCCTTTTCATTTTGTTGATGGTTTTTTGGCTTTGCAGAAACTTTTGAGTTTGATATAGTCTTACTTGTTTATTTTTGCTTTTGTCACCTGTGTTTTGGTGTCATATTGAAAAAGACTGATGTCAAGTCAAACATACTACCTATGTTTTCTTCTAGGATACTTATGGTTTCAGATCTTATGTTTAAGTCTTCAATCTATTTTGAGTTGATTTTTGTTTATGGTTTAGGACAAAGGTCCAATTTCATTTTTGCATGTGGATATTCAGTTTTCCCACCACCTTTTATTGAAGAGTCAGTCCTTTCCCATTGTGTATTCTTGGTGCCTTTTATAAATAGTTGATTATACATACATGAGTTTATTTCTTGTCTTTTTATTCTGTTCCATTGATCTATGTGTCTGTTTTTAGGCCAATATGATATTGTTTTGATTACTAAAGCTTTGTAATATAGTTTGAAATCAAAACTGTGATGCCTACCACTTTCTCTTCTTGCTCAAGATTGCTTTAGCTATTTGGGGTCTTCTGTGGTTCTATACAAATTTTAGGAATTTTTCTATTTCTGTGAAAAATGCCATTGAAATTTTATGGAGATCGCATTGAATCTGTATGTCACTTTGGACACTATGGATGTTTTAATAATATTAATTCATCTAATCCATGAAAATGGGCTATATTCCATTTATTTCTGTCTTCTTCGATTTCTTTAATCAATATCTTACAGTTTTCAGTGTACAGATTTTTGCTTCCTTGGTTAAAATTATTTCTAAGTATTTTATTCCTTGTAATGCTATTGTAAATTGGATTTTTTTTTCTATTTATATTTCAGGTAGTTCATTGTCAGTACATAGAAACACAACTGATTTTTGAATGTTGATTTTGTATACTGCAATTTTATGAATTTGTTTATTAGTTATAACAGTTTTTTTTGGTGTAGTCTTTAGGGTTTCTATATATAAGATCATGGTATCTGCACACAATTTTACTTCCTTTCAAATTTGATGACTTTTCTTTCTTTTTTTTTATTTTTGCTTAATACAGTACTATGTTGAGTAGAAGTGGCGGAGGTGGACACCTTTGTCTTGTTCCTAATCTTAAAGGAAAAGCCTTCAACTTGTCAACATTGAGTATGATATTAGCTGTGGGTTTGTCATATATGGCCTTTATTAGGTTGAAGTACATTTTGTCTGTGTATGACTTATTGGGAGGGTTTATTTCTAATCATGAAAGGATGTTGAATTTTGTCAAAGACTTTTCCTACATCCACTGAGATGATCATGTGATTTTTATTCTTAATTTTGTTGTATAGTGTGTCACATTTACTGATTTGTGCATGTTGACCTATTCTTGCATCCCAAGGATAAATCTCACTTGATCATGGTGTATAATCCTCTTAATGTAGTGTTGAATGCAGTTTGCTAATATTTTGTCAAGTATTTTTGCATCTATATTTATCAAGAATATTAACCTGTAATTTTCTTTTCTTGTAGTGTCCTTGTTTGGCTTTGGTATTAGGGTAGCGCTGGCCTCATAAAATGAATTTGGAAATGTTCCCTCTTTTTCAATTATGTGAAAGAGTTTGAGAAAGATTGGTATTAATTTTTCCTTTGATGTTTGGTAGAGTCCACCAGTGAAAACATCTGATCCTGGACTATTATTTTGGGAGATTTTTTTTCCGGGGGGGGAGAGATTTTTATTACTGATTCAATCTCATTACTATTTATTGATCTGTTCAAGTTTTTTATTTCTTCATGATTCAGTCTTGGTAGAGCGTATGTTTCTAGGAATTTATCCATTTCTTCTAGGTTATCCAATTTGCTGACATAATTGTTCATAGTAGTTTCTTGTGATCCTTTGTATTTCTGTGGTATTATGTATAATCTTTAGTTAGATTAACTAAGAAAAAATCGGTGAAAACACAAATAAAATCAGATTTTTTTTTCTTGTTTAATCTTGAGTTATTGCCTGCTGTCAGTTTTTCAGAATTTTTGCCAGGGTATACTCATAAGTCTCAGTCTTGGTAACTAATCTGTATTCTATAGAACCTTTTCTTTTATAATTTTATTCTTTTTTTAAAAGTTCTATTTGGAAAACCAGTGATTCAGTTCTTTGCAATGTGAATAAATTCTGTTTCTTTTGTCTCCATGTGAACTGTAATTTAATTATTTAATTTAAAAATTCCTTTTCAATTTGTCATTATTTTTATCAATTCCACTTTCATTGTTTCTCAAAATTAATTTCTTATCAATTATAGTATCTCTTTCATGGAGGAATATATTTGCATGTGTTTCAATGGACTGAATAAATATTTTATAGAATAATTTTTATTTCCTTTTGGTTAAAATTTTCAGAAATATGTATATATTTGGAATGTTTAGGATAATGTTCCTTTTCTGTTATACTACAAAAACTTTTACAAGGCTTTGCTGTTTTTATATACAGAAAGATATGTCCAGAAAAATAAGCTCTACTGTTTGTTCAACATAAGTGTGACTTTAGACCCTCTTGCTGTGTCCTTGTGCTAGAAAGTTTGGGTTTTTTTGTTTTTGTTTTTTTGTTTTTTGTTTTTTATAAAGATTTTATTTATTTGACAGAGAGAGACACAGCAAGAGAGGGAACACAAGCAGAGGGAGTGGGAGAGGGAGAAGCAGGCTTCCTGCCGAGCGGGGAGCCTTGACGTGGGACTAGATCCCAGGACCCTGGGATCATGACTTGAGACAAAGACAGACACTTAATGACTGAGCCACATAGGTGCCCAGAAAGTTTTTTTTCATTTTGGTCTTTTTTTTTCTTTTAGAACTGCAGCTGCAGGATGGACAAGTATATGTCTCACTTCAATGACTAATCCCTATCATGGATTTTTCTAGGTAGTTCTTCTACATTGAGGTGGCATTATTTCCTTTGCTAAATATAGAGTTCCTTGTTTATGTTCTTTTTTTTTTAAGATTTTATTTATTTATTTGACAGAGAGAGACATAGCGAGAGAGGGAAAACAAGCAGGGGGAGTAGGAGAGAGAGAAGCAGGCTTCCCCGCGGAGCAGGGAGCCCAATGTGAGGCTCGATCCCAGGACCCTGGGCTCAGGACCCTGGGCTCAGGACCTGAGCCAAAGGCAGACGCTTAACGACTGAGCCACCCAGGCGCCCCTCCTTGTTTATGTTCTAACTTCAGATAGAACAGCAGTTCTTCATGTAAGTGTTGTATGTAAAGAACACAACTAATATAGGTGTTTTTGATAATAGTGTATTTCCCTAGCTCTTCTCATTTGAGTAAATAGCAGTTGCTTATGCCCACAATCCGGGAGTTGTCATTAATTCTCTCTACCTCACACTCAATCTACTTTCCTCTTCATTTATTCTGCCAGTGCTTTCTTGGCCTTCTTTCTGTTTCTTGACCTGGCTAAGGCCATTCTTTACAACCTTAAGGATGGAATGCTAATTTCTTGCCACAAAAGGTTTTAAGAAATGTAGTTAAGATATCACAAACAGAAAAATCTAAAAGACAAAGTTTGAGAAGAAAGGTCACATGTTTTATTATTTAATATCCATTACCTTACACAGTTATAAACAAAGGATAGTAATTAGCGGGCCAATTTACTGTTTTCACATACAGTAATTTCCAAACCAATGAAAGGATAAGACTATGAAACCATATGGTATGCATATTATAAGGTAACCTGTTCCATTCTTTTGAGGTGCTATTACTGCTTTTGACACAGCTACAGGAAATAAAAAGGCTACTGGAATGCAGACTAGGAAAAAGTATTCCCACAAGGCTTTGCAAAATGAAATTTGCAATCCCTGAGTGGAAACAGATTTCTAAGAACTAAGCTTTTTATCCTCTATAGCTGAGATGATTCTGTTAAAAAATAAAATATATTTATGCATTTGACCACATTTCATAGTTGTTTTTTTAATATGTTAGAGAAAAAGAATATTTGCACAGAATTTTATAATGCAGTACCTAAAGTTTAGTTTGAAAAACAGTATCATGACAACATAATGTGGTGTTGGCACTTGAGATCGAAGTATTTCATTATATTGTACTTGAAGTACACCATACTAGCTTTCTTCTCATCATAAAGGAGCAAAATTCCTAATTACTTGGTTATCTACTGCTGTACTTAATGGCTTAAAACAATAACCATTTTATTTGTGTATACTTCTGTGGGTCAGGAATTGAGAAATGACACAGCAGAGAAAGCATACCTTTTTTTCCCTGTGATTGTTGGAGTTAAAAGATCCAAGATGTCTTCTCTGGTCACATGTCTTAACTTTAGCTAAGAAAGCTTGAAAAGCTTGGGCTGGTTGGAAAAATTCAAATAGACCTAGAATCTCTGTGCTGGCTATCATCTGGGTTTCTTGGTTCAACTCTATGTAGTTTCAAGGTCTCCCCATATCCACATGGGCTCTCTATGGTCCATATTGTCTCTCCAACAGAGTGGCTGAAATTTAGGGTGAATGCAAAAGCAGATACTACAGTGCCTAAGGTTTAAGCCTAAAACTAGCACAGTGTCAATTTCACTGCATTTTATTGGTTAAAGCAATAGGAAAATCATAGGGAACTTCATAAGGGTATGAATATCAGGGGGTATGATTTTTTTTTTTTTTGAGGATCATGAAAGTAATAGTCTTTCAAAATTTACCCTCTAGGGGGTGCCTGGGTGGCTCCACTTGGTTGGGTGTCTGCCTTTGGTTCAGGTCACAATCCTGGGGTCCTGGGATCAAACCCCTTGTCTGCCTCCCTACTCAGGAGGGAGTCTGCTTCTGCCTCTGCCCTTCCCCTTGCTCGTGCTCTCTCTCTGAAATAAATAAATAAAATCTTAAGAAAAATTTACCCTCTTGCCCCAGTAACTCACAATCAACACACAACTAAAATATACTCTCCCAAGATGCCCAGAGACACATCCAATTATGATGTCAGGCTCAGTCTTGTAATCCAAGACCTTGTCATGTAAAGCAGATGCAGGTGTGAATGAAAGGTCTTTGACATAGCTTCTCCTATTCTGAAGACCTGTGAGTTAAAGAGAAAATGTATCTGGTCTCCAGACTCCCAAAAGATAGTGACGAGTTTGGGATGGTAAAATTGTAATATTCCCTCCCATTTAAAAGATGGGTTAAATAGAGCTAAAATGATAAGTAGAATTAAGACTATAGTGGATGCTAATGGTGTCTCTTTGACACCTTTTTTACTCAGGTAGTGTCTATCTTCAACGTGCTATGAGTGTTGACTCACAGCTGTCTAACACTAGCAGCTGACGCATCTGAATGGTACAATATGTATCACAACCAGTGGATCCCATTGTCATGAGTTTTGGGGGAATTTGTACTTTCGGTCCCTGCAATCATAAACTTTATGGTTTAGGTTCAATTCCTAGAAGAGGGACACTTTTACCAGGAGACACAGTAAGAGTGTCACTGCACTTAGAACTATGGCTTCTACCTGTTGACTTTGATCTCCTGATGCCAGTAGAACGAAAGAAACAAAAAGGAATTATTATTGTCAGGGATAGTTAAACCTGATCATCATAGGGAGGTAGGACTGCTACAAGATATGGGGGCAAAGAGGAATACACTTGACACTTACATGATCCATTTGACATCTATTCCCACTTTTAATTGTTAATAGATGAATAAAGCAATCATGATCTGATAAGTGTGTGGTGACCAGGGTCTCAGATCCCTCAGAAAGGAGGGAGTCTGTGTTACTATAGTAGATGCTGTTATTGTCTCTCCCAGATCCTGCTTCCCTTTTTTCTCCTTCTCCCATGAATTTCCTATTCTCAGGTTCTACTTTTAGAGTAAGCAAACTTAGAGGCAGACAAGTCTTGGGTTTGTTAGTTGTTAGTTGGATAATTTCATATAATTTACTAGATCAACCTAACCCTGCTTTCTCCTCAATATCAGAATTAATTTTCTCATAAAGTTTTTGTAAAGATTAAGGAAGTTAATGAAAATAAGTTTGCTGGCATCATGGTACAGTTGGAAGAATGGCAGACAGAATAGGTATTCAAAAGTTTCACCTAATAGTATCATTGTATTTTTCTTCTCCCCTGGCATACCTTGAGCCATGACTTTTTGGGGGGTTACACACCAAACATTAATTTCACATAGAATTGTTTTTACAAGGAAATGTGCTAAATCTGATTATCTTTCTATACCCAACCCAAACACTAATCAACAAATGGAAACCATGAATGTATTCTTGGGAAATATAATTATAGTGTTATTACTGATATACACCTCTGTCTCTTTCATCAGGCTATGAGCTTCTTTTGTGAAGGACCCTATATTACTGACCATTTTTTAAATAATTTGTTTGAAATAAAATGTTTAATATATGTCATATTTAACTTTTGTATTTTGATTTTCACAAATACCTCTACGCATATACTTCTATATTGATGGAAATTCTATAGATTAACTTACTTATTGAATTATATGATTATCTTTTACATTATTTTATCATAATTTTAGCTATCTGAGCTTGAATCAATCTGCCTAATATCTATGTCAAAAAGGACTCATATTTTTAAATCTCAACTGCTCATCATTTTCAAAACCTTGGCAATAATGATTTGACATGTGTCCTGTATGAAACATTACTACTTAAGTAACTTTTGGACATTAATGGTTTTGTAGATAACTCTAAAATTGAGTTAAATATAAAAGTGGAAATCTTTAGCTAAATAATAGAAACAGGACATTACTATTCAGCTATACCTACCACAAGGCAGAATTTGGACAAGCTTATAGTAATTAACGTAGGCTCTTCTCTCACAATCCAGCTTAATGAAAATTTTTTTTGAAAGAAATCTTGCAGTTACATTATGCTGAGTGAATCACAAGCTATAAAGATTGCCTACTAGAAATACAGTAGTTTATATAGAATAGTCAGTTTTTCCCAGTGTCTAAGCCAATTCTTGGGAGTGTCATTAGATTCTTTTGGAAGCTGTAGTAGACTTACTATTAAATCATCACTTCACTGCAGCAAATGGTATTTACTGTGGCAATTTTTAAAAATTACATTAAAAAGTCTCATATCATTAACTTGTAAAAGAGTAGCATATAAACCAGAAGAAATTGCTCAGTGGTTAATATTTACTGAATTTATATAAAGCACAGTGTTATATATAATATGTGGTATTTGTTTATAATTTATTTGGTGAATAAATACATATGAATACAACTAAACAAAATTTATGTATTACAAACTCTCTCTCTCTCTCTATATATATATAATTTAAAGAGAATGGTATATTCAAAATAAGATTGGATGAGTTTTTAGAAAGCATTTGGAATCTTACAAATGGATAAGAAAAAGATGAACTCAGTAGAAAATGGGCCAAGTATATGAATAGGTTATACAGAATATAGTAAAAGGGTAACAAACAGAAACATGTTTCAGTTGTTAGGGAAATGTAAATTAGAATAAAGTAACACAACATTTTTCATGTTGGTTTTGTAAAAATTGAAATGAAAAGGACAAATAATCCTTGTAACTAGATAATTTTTAGAAAAATAGGTACTTTCATACATGCTGATGGTAATATGAATTGCTTTGTTCTTTGGGAAAGTAAATTGGCAATAACTATTAAAATTAAAATCGTTGGACTTCCACTCCCAGCTGATATAATAATTGGTACAGGACTAGATCCCAACCATAAACTAAAAACTAAACAATATATGTTAAGCCACTATTTATACACATTGTGAAACAGTGAACCTAATACTTGGATCCCTTTGAAGAAGGGCAACCACACAGGCTATGCACATATGATTTCTGTCTAGAAGCAGGTTTTTTAGACTATGACACACAGAAGTGGAGCCCATGTAGAGCACAGAGGTCTTGCCCGGGGCACAGATTGTATTACAGAGCTTTTGAGCAGCTGTAATTAGTGGGGTAGAAAGGAGAGATTTGCAAAAAGAACCTCCAAAAATCTGCCCCATGTGTTTAGCTGGATACCGTACGCAGACATTGTGATGACAGAGATGTTGGAATTAAAAGACAAGGACCTTAAAACAGCTATTAAAAATATGCTTATGGATTTAAAAGAAAGGTGGACGTATTGAGTGGAAAAATACTGAATATCAGTAAAGAAATGGAATCTTTGAAAAAAAAAGGAAATTCTGGAACTGAAAAATAATAGTATCTGAAATGTAAAAACACAGATGGGTTACAAACCTGTTGGACTTTTCAAAAAACAAAAACAGTGACTTTGAAGATAATGCAATAGAAAGTGACCAAAGTAAAGTTTGATAAGAACAAAAAAATAGACTTTAAGATAGGTAAATCCTCAATGGCCTGACACAATATCAGGTGGTCTAAGTTACGGACAGTTGGAATTCCAGAAGAAGAGATAGAAATGATCTAGAGTAGGTATCAATTACTTATAACAAGAAGCCTTATCTGGAGATTTGATTGTATAGTTATCTTCTAGAAAAATAGAGAGATAAAATGTCTCTTAGCTGTGTATAAAACAAAATAGTTTGTGAATCCGGATTCCACTTTCACATATACTAGGAACTCTGATCATACAAAATACTTAACAATTTGAAAACACCCTATACATTTTATTTCTTTGTACCATTACATTTGTTTCCCTTGTCTTCTCTGAGAAACTTATTTACATTTCAAGACACAGTTTTAAATATTGAGAACACGTAATATTTGGTAAATCAGCATGATTTTATCAATTGAATTATTGAAATAAAATTTGTTGAAAATGTGTTTACATGGGCGCCTAAGTGGCTCAGTTGGTTAAGTTTCCGACTCTTGGTTTCAGCTCAGGTCATGATCTTGGGGGTCCTGGGATCGAGCCCCACACCCGGCTTCCCACTCAACAGGGAGTCTGCTTGTCTCCCTTTCTCTCTGCCCTCCCCCAGCTCATGCTCTCTCACCCTCTAAAATAAATAAATCAATCTTTTTTTTAAATAAATCAATCTTTAAAAAATATATGATTACAACTGTCCATAGAGATCAATAATAATAAGCAATCAATAATTTGGTAGATGAAACAATTGCGGATGGTCATTGACATAGGATCTTTGGGAAGGTTAAAAAAGCAGCTGTAGTGAGTTGGGGAAGAGCCATGGGCCCTCTGGAGGTAATGAGCTCTAAATTTTTAAATCCAGCATACCTGAATTATTTACTTGTTTTACTAAGGGTTAATTACTCAATTGGTCAGGATGGGGAAAGAGAAACAGAAAATGATAAAGTTAAATTTAGGAAACAGACCCCAGCCTAAAGCTCTCCTTTCCATAAAAACAAAACAAAACAAACACACACACACCCACACACACACACAAAACTGTTGTAAACCCACTCAAGAAATGACAACATATATCTAAGTAGGAACTCCTTTTAAAAATGTTGCTTCAAGTCTTAAAATCATTTGGTAACACATACTGAGTTTATCCAGTCTTTTAGGAGAAAAATTTTTTGGAATCTCATAGAATTAATGCATTATGACATGTGACATTCCTTCCCGTTCTGCAAATTCAAAATACTGACAACAAGAAAGGAAACTCAGTCCAATTTTAAGAGTCTCAAAACCATATATTCAAATAAATGAATTTATGAATTCTGCTGTCAGTTCAACTCTCTCAATTGCTGCTTTTAGCTCGTCTGGGAGTGTGTTAACTGTGCTGTTTATTTTCATGTGAAGGACAAGCTAAATATTCAAACTACTATCATTTCCCAGAAAAAAAAAAAGAATATGAAATGGTGAATAATGAATAAGAGTCTAAATGCAGTAAACCTTAGGACAGAAACATTTGCTCTCCACAAATAAAGACGGTAAATGTGGTAGACTATGTATATATGGAACAACAGTTCTTTCAAAGTTTGCACACGTCCCTCTCTCTACTTTCATGAATAGTTTCATTCATTTCAGTGTGGCCTGTTTGTATGTGTGCATGTGTGTGTGAGTTCTGGAAGGCTAGTCTGTTCTACCCAAGTCCAGCTGCATGTAGCAAATGTTTTGAGATGTCTAAATTTGTATAATTCCATTCAGTACTTTGTATGAAATAATTCAGCCCAATGTGTGAAAACAGGAATAGAGGAAAGAAAGCAAATAAATCATGATATGAATTCTATTCAAACTAAATATAAAATAATAGAAGATGGCAAGTGAGAGACATATTAAGATTAATGTTTTAATCTCATTTTAATGAAAATTAAAATATCACACTTTATTACTTCAGACAAGAAAGGTCTATCAGGAAGTGAGCAGATAAACCAGATATTTCCCAGCTCACATATTCACCTATGAGAATAAAGCTTATGTTTAAACAACTTAATTTGTTTCTTCTTTACACTGTGATGCATTAGCCATCATATGAAGCTTTTAAATTATATTTTAATTTTTATGATTATATAAAAAAGAGCAAGCTATATGAAGGCTAGCATAAAAAATGAACAGGATAATTTAATGATAATTTAGTCTAAATAATAGGTTAGCTATTTACATATTTGTTATTTTATTAGGTTTACATGACAATAATATTAAAAATTAAAATCTATAAGCAAACATTTTTCTGAATTAAGTATCAGAATTTTGAAGCATAAATGGTTAGAACTAAGAAGTCCCCAATGTTATAGTCATGGCAGTGTGGTGGTCTTTGGGGAGGCACTCTTCGTGGTTGGAACTCAACTTTTCATTATAAATTGAAGTTACAGGACTATATTATCTCAAGATCCTTTCTTCTTTGCCATTTTATGTACTATGAACTTATTCCTATCATTTAAAGGGAAATACACAAGACATTTATTAGAAAATAAACTTTCAAAGGAAATGGTCAATGTTCCAAATATTTGGTTCATTTAAATGATGCATACAATATTTTAACCAGGTTTTTTTTTTTTTTTTACAAAATCTGAGAAATAGTTTTATTCTTCCAGTGTTCCAAGTTATTCATTAGAGTTTCTGTCCTTTTGTCTGTGCTTAACTTGGAAGCTAATTTGAGCAAGCAGAAAAACGAAGTTAAACAAATAAGGCAACTTGGGAAATGCATATAGCCTTAAAGTTTGATGCTCTCACAGATATTCTCTTTGAAATTTACATACTCATTATGTCCGTGTAGGTGTGGCTAGATATGTAGGTGCCAAAGTTTCTGGAAAATATATAAGATAAAACTTGTTAAAACTCATTTAAAGGGAAGAGAAAATTTGGCCAGAGGAGATGCCTTCATTTTTTCTTTTTTTACTTGAATGCACAGTAAGAACTACATTTTATAGTAATGATATTGCATACATATATTGTATGTGTTTGTGTGTGCCTATCTCTTTATCTATTATGAAGTAGCTTATTCCATTAGCTCTAAATTTCACTTTTTTTAAAAGATTAATTTACTTATTTATTTGACAGAGAGAGAGCGCAGAAGCAAGTAGAATAGCAGGGAGAGGGAGAGGGAGAAGCAGGCTCCCCACTGAACAGGGAGCCCGATGCGGGGCTCTATCCCAAGACCCCGGGATCCTGACCTGAGCCGAAGGCAGACACTTAACGACTGTGCCACCCAGTCGCCCTTAAATTTCACTTTTTAAAAACATGTTATAACAGCTCTGAAATCAGGATATCCTTTACAGGATAAACCATTCAGCAATTGTGACATTGTTCTCTTTGCCAAAGAATGAATACCGAAGCTTCCAGATTGCATATCAGTGGTTCTGAGAAGCATCCTAGAGATAATAGTGGAGGATCCTTTACATAATGTTGCATCAACAATGGTCTTGAAGGCACAAAAGATGATGTTCATGTGGGAAAATAAAGACATTTATTACTCTCAGCTGAAAACTAATTGAAAATATCAAGCCTTTGCAATCATATGCAGTAAACCCTAGAATATAAATACAATACGTTTAATTCTTCAGGGAAGCTTTCTTTTATATGGCTGTCCAATAGGGCAGCTACTAGCTACTACTAGCTACATATGGCTATAGATGTCTTGAAATGTGGCTAGCAGGAATTAAAATGTGCTCTAAATGTAAAAACACTGGACTTCAAAAACTTGGTATTAAAAAAAGTAAACAACCTCATTAATTTTTAAATATGATTTCATGTTGAAATGCAAATGTGATCTATTTGTATTACATAAAGTATTTTATTAAAATTAATTCCACTTGCTTTTAGCTGTTTAAGTGTGGCTACTATACATTTTTAAATTACATGTATGGTTTGTGTTACATTGCTTTGGATGGTGCTGGTTTAGATATTTGTATCACAAGAGTCAAGAGGCTCTGCTTTTCAATATGTCTGGCCCTTCCCTGAGATAAAAACCCTAGGTGAAAATCTGCTTTTTGTGAAGAAAAGTACAGGACACATAATAGATTAATTATCTCAAAGCCATTATTCCCTCCTCCTGTTCACATATTGGTAGGTATCCAATGCTGGTGTGACATTAGCTACACAAAAAGCAGACCTATGCTGAGGAGTTGCATGAAGGTAGAACGAGCCTGGCATCTTGGAGATTTGTGCTCACTTACATTTGAAAGCTGATACTGGAAATTAATAATAAATTGGAGTAAGCAAATTAACAGATAGTAGGCAAATGGATAAAATTGCATATGTGGCGTGGGTCTTGGGATCTCCCTATTCCCATTTTATGCAATTGTTTAGAAAAAAAATGGTATTCAAAATGAATATTTTATGAAATAGTGTTTACCTTAAAAAAGTATTGATAAATAAACGGTTCTGGCAAAATAATTTTTCCATGTGATGCTAAAGTATTAAATTTTAGAAACTGTTTCAGAGCACAGAAAGAAATGAACTCCAGAAAAAAAGTGATAAAGGCAACTCCTTCAGAGGAAAAGTACACTTTATATGTCTTAGGAAGATTGTACCTTTAAAACTGGTACTCTGCAGTTTTTCCCAAATGCTTGTGTATCTTGCTATATGTCTAGTCAATGGTAAGAAACCCAAATTGAGCAGTATAGACCCACCGTTAAAATAAATGGACTTAAAGTGACCTAGTTGCTAATTTTTTTCCAGTTTATCATAATCATGGAATATAATAAAACTATGTAAAAAACACCAAGAGAGTAAAGAGAAACAGCTCCACATATTTCCTGCTCCCTTTTGCAAAATCAATAGTTTTGTTCCATGAAAATTTAAATGCTATGTTTAATTTTGATAGTTATTTTGATACAACTTTGGAGCAACATCATTTTTTTTTCTGATGTGCATGGAAGTTCCTAAAATCAAATTAGCTTTTCCGGTTCCTAGGGATGCACATCCGGGTCACGCTAACACCGCGGTTTCCTCTATCCGCTTGGTTCTTCTGTGAGTCTGGACCAGTACCCATGTCGTGCTTTGGGGCCTCTGCAGCCTTAGGGGGCACCTGGGTGGCTCAGTTGTTAAGCATCTGCCTTTGGATCAACTCCTGGGATCAAGCCCCACATCAGGCTCCCTGCTCACCAGGAAGCCTGCTTCTCCCTCTTCCACTCCCCCTGCTTGTGTTCCTGCTCTCGCTCTCTCTCTCTGTCAAATAAATAAAATCTTAAAAAAAAAATTAGCTTAGTGGAGTGGTTGCATTCATGAGGGGAATCACTCATACCATGATGTATTTCTCTACTTTACATCTACTCTGTAAAACTCTCCTTCACAGAAACTGTAAAGCCTCCTCCTTTCCTTATCACTGAAATAGCAAAATCTTCTCTCCTTAGAAATGTCAACTTCCCTATCTCAGATAAATATGTAATACATCCAGAAGAAAATATATTATTTGGGCAAAATGAAAAACTTCTAATTTTTTTTTAATCTAATGAACTTTTGCATACCTCTTGCCAACTTAAATTTCTTTGGCAAGTTATTTAAATATTTTTTCTTAAAAGAAAACATTCAATTTTATGACTCTACTGATGCGAAATTATATTCACACTCCAGAGAAAGGAATGCACTTGGGGCGTCTGGGTCGCTCAGTCGTTAAACGTCTGCCTTCAGCTCAGGTCATGATCCCAGGGTCCTGGGATCGAGCCCTCCATCGGGCTCCCCGCTCAGCGGAAAGCCTGCTTCTCCCTCTCCCTCTGCCTGCCGCTCCCCCTGCTTGTGTTCTCTATCTCTCTGTGTGTCAAAGAAATAAATAAAATCTTTTTTTTTTAAAAAAAAGAAAGGAATGTACTTTTAAAGAGCTCAGTAAGTCTAAAACCTAATAGAAACACTTGGATATTTCCTACCATATGCTTACACTACAAGAACAATTTTAATGGATGATGATAAATCAAACTATAGTAGTTATTTGCTGAGATAATGTGCACTTTTAAAATATGGAAAGTTACTGGGGCGCCTGGGTGGCTCAGTCGTTAAGCATCTGCCTTCGGGTCTGGTCATGATCCCAGGGTCCTGGGATTGAGCCCCACATCGGGCTCCCTGCTCTGCGGGAAGCCTGCTTCTCCCTCTCTCACTCCCCCTGCTTGTGTTCTCTCTCTCGCTGTGTCTCTCTCTGTCGAATAAATAAAATCTCTAAAAAAAAATATGGAGAGTTACTTGACTTATGGTAGAATCTATCATTTACATATTGCCTAATATTTTTCATTATCTAAATAAAAGTTATTCCTCACATTTGCCTTTTGCAGGACAGAATTCTCATTTTATAGGTGAGAAGTTAAAACCTGGATAAGAGCTTATCCCAAATTAAACAGTGGCTTATAGCATAATTGAGAAGATAATATACTACGCTACTTTTTTGTTGAGGTTTTCCAATATACACTACAAAATGATGTCTTATTATTTTTGTACTATATGAATAGAAAAAAACAAAACAAAACAAAACAAACTAAATAGGGCACCTGGGTGGCTCATTCGGTTAAGCATCTGACTTTGATTTTGGCTCAGGTCATGATCTCAGGGTGCTGAGGTTGAACCCTGTGTCGGGCTCCATGCTCAGCGTGGAGTCTGATCCAGATTTTCTCACTCCCTCTGCCCCCCTCCCCATGCTGTCTCTCTCTCTCTCTCTCTCAAGTAAATAAATCTTTTTTTAAAAACTAAATAATCAGCTATAATTAAATAATTATTTGACTGAATATGATAGACTATTTAGTTCACTACCTAGAAATTAATTTGGGTAGCTAACACTCTGAGCATACAAATATTCTTAACTATTAGTAATTATAGAATTGTGGAATCTGCAGAAGATAGCTTCTTAACAGTAACCTGAGTTTATCACAATAAAATTGAAACCTATCAGAATTAGATTGCAAGTGGACATGTACTGAAAGTGAAATATCATTTGTTGATTTTATGAACTGGTTAAAATTCTAAAGCCATTTTTAGAAAATTGGAGTATTAAACTACAGAAATTTTAATTTCAAGTAAGATAAGCAATAGAAAATTATTTTCATAGCTAACAACTATATGACTTTTTATTATTCACTAAGGCCATTTATATAATTATTGGGAAAAGCAATGCCAAGGCTTTCCTCAAAGACCTCAGTTACTTAAAAATGTACAGGGCTGGAAGTAATCTCTTCAGCTCTCATTTCATTTTTCCCAATTTATCATGGATCAGTTTTATCAAAAAAAGAAAAGGAAAGCAATTCTAGTTATTCTCTAATCAGAATTAGAATAAGAAGGCATATTACAAAACCTGCATGTCTTAATTCATTCTTTTTTAAAAATTTTTTATTGTTATGTTAATCACCATACATTACATCATTAGTTTTTGATGTAGTGTTCCGTGATTCATTGTTTGTGCATAACACCCAGTGCTCCACACAGAATGTGCCCTCTTTAATACCCATCACCAGGCTAACCCATCCCCCCACCCTTAATTCATTCTTATCTCATAACATAGCTGTGTGACTTAAAGGCTAAAAGTGAAGTCAAGGAGATGAGCATGATCCCTGGTGCATAGTTACATGTTTAATAACCATTTACTTTTTCCCTCGTCACTTCATTCAATAGCCGATAATAGTTAATAATAATTTACTATTCCAGGTAGTGTGTTAGAATTTAGATGATATAGTGTAAATGCCAAGATGCCAAGATCTCAAATAACTGTTTTTTTTCTTCAAAAACTATACTTTGGAATCCCAGAATAGTGCCTGGTATATGGTAGGAGCTCAGTGAATGCAGAAGGTATGAAGGAATGTTTGCAGTATGACTGCTATACTAACTGAGATAATCTACTTAAAATGCTTAGAAGGGTGCCTGGATATAGTATAAATACTTTATAATTGTTAGCAATTTTGATTTTTTTCTCACTTTTATTTTCCTTTGCACATGGTCCCTTTTAATGTTTTCCTCTGAGTAGGTTCTATTTACTGCTTAGCTTCTGTTTATTCATAATTTCTCTCCTGGCCTGCCATAACCCCTCTTGTCTCCTGAACATGTGTGCATTCTTGAAGTCCTAACTCCTGTAGTGATGTATGTTTATCCATACATCTGAATCCAATTCAGATTCCTGAGGAGAGACTATAACTGGGTAGGCTGTTTGGTCAAAACCTCTCCATTGTAGGCCATCTCAAGGCTGAGTGTCTTTAAGACAGATGCCCACTCTTGTCTAATCAACAAAATTCAGGGACGTGTGTGGGCTGTGCGCTATAGAATATTCTGTCTGTGCCCTTGGTTGCGATTTCCTCTGTGTTAGCTACAGTCTATGGCACGTGTGTGGGAGTAGAAATAGTCCCTGAAAACTCTGAGTTTATATGATCCTTATAGCCCCGGAGAACTCACAGCTAGCAGTACTGGTGAAAGAAAGCCTTTTTTCTTGTACTGGCGGCTGAAATCTCAGGGAGAGTTTGATTGAACAGCCTTGAGTCCCTGCCCATTCCTGAGTCAATGAGTATTTGAGGCTGGAGTGGAGGAGCGGGTAGAGTACCATGACTGTAAAGACCTGGATCTTGTACTCAACTCTTGAGCTGGGAGATTGGATCAGATCTACTTAAACCATGTAGCCTGGAATGGAATAGGAACTGTCCTTCAGAAAGCAACTGGCAAGATTAATACCTTAGTAAATTTCACATAGAAAAGCATACTCTTTTTAGAGAAATACCATTTGTCACTCTTTAAAACATACTCTTACTGACACTTGGGTTTCTGCTCTTTGATATAGTTTACAAAATAATTTTTCAATTATTTTTTTAAATAATATTTTATTTATTTATTTGAAAGAGAGACAGCAAGAACGAGAGACGGACACAAGCAGGGGGAGTGGGAGAGGGAGAAGCAGGCTTCCCGCCGAGCAGGGAGCCCCTGTGCGGGGGTTCGATTCCAGGACCTTGGGATCATGACCTGAGCCGAAGGTAAATGCTTAATGACTGAGCCACCCAGGTGCCCGTCAGTTATGTTTCATACCAAACAATCTTCCCAAGGTAATTTAAATTCAGTGGACTTTTAGAGAAAACGTACTAAATGACAGAAACTTTACTGCTCATGTTGTAAGAGATGCAGAAATGATCAATATATAAACCCTGACTTCAAGTAGTTTACAGACTAAAGGGAAATACAGAATAACAAGATAAATTCAATACAGTGTGGTTAATTCAATGAAGGAGGTCTATTTACATTCGGGGAGGGTGATGGTGCCATGCAATGCAGGACAGTGATATAGAGACAAATCTCTCTGGTAGGTGGGAGCACTGGGGTGGGGGCTAGGAAGGGTTCATGACAAAAAGAACCCACAAGCTGGGTAGTACTTGAAGGATAAATAGGGGGTGATTAAGGAAAAAAAAAAAGGAATCCGGATGAAGAAAAGCCTGAGACGAGAAACAATGGTATGAAGTGTACAGCAACAAGTAGAAAGAGATGAGACTAATTAGGCAGACAGCGTTCCAGGATGCATCTTATACAAAATAAGCTGTGTTTTATTCATATACAAGATTGGAATAATTTTACTTTTTAATTTTTAAAAATATTTTATTTATTTATTTATTTACCAGAGAGAAAGAGAGAGAGAGCACAAACAGGTGGAGCAGCAGAGGGAGAGGGAGAAGCAGGCTCTCCGCTGAGCGGGGAGCCCGATGTGGGACTCCATCCCGGGACACTGGGATCATGACCTGAGCTGAAAGCAGACGCTTAACCAACTGAGCCACCCAGGTGTCCCAAGATTGGAATATTTTTAAAAAGGCAGTGTTTTCACAGGGCAATATCACTTCCCTAATTCACCTGAGCTGAAAAACAGTTAAGATATTTCAAGAAAGCTACAGTCTCTTAGGGCTTGTTACAGTCTTGAAAAAAACACTTTTACTGTATTAAACAATTATATATTATGGACTATTAGACTCTTCAGTGTCATGTGAACTTACAGTGTGATAAGAAGAGAGATAAAATTACAACATACAGTATTTATAAAATTTTAGCAGAACTGTCACTACTTTTTTTGTAATTACTTTTTTAATGAATCTCCAGATATTACAATCATTATTGCTCTAAAGAATAATATATTTTGCAATAAATGAGATGAGTCCTTTTGATGGACTCTTTCTCTCCTGTACACTCAGTTGTGATTTTGATGATGGCCTCAAAGTACCCTCTCTATTTTTATGCGAAGCACAAATGAGAGATCTGGCTAACAAAAAATTCTGATTGTTTCTTTCAATTAGGGTTCAAGTAAAAGGCTATAAAGGTCCTAATTTGGCACATTCTTTAACAGAAATGTTGTCAAATGCACACTATAAAAACCACGTGCACATTGCTGTGGATAATAGTTTGTAATTTATAAGACAAATTATTGTTTTATGTTCATTGTAATCACTTGACCCAATGCTTTTTCTTTCCTTTTTTCTTTTTAAGATTTTATTTATTTATTTCAGAGAGAGAGTGTGCAAGCATGAGTGGGGTTGGGGAGGGGAGGGAGAAGCAGACTCCCTGCAGAGCAGGGAGCCCCACATGGGGCTTGATCCCAGGACCTTAGGATCATGATCTGAGCTGAAGGCAGCCACTTAACTGACTGAGCCATCCAGGCACCCCGACCCAGTGTTTTTTCTTGATAAATTAGAAAAAAAAAATTTGTTCCACTAAATAGAACATTAAAACCTACTTTTTTTGTGTTGAGCAATTAATATTTTTAGTTACAATGCACTATTCATTATTTCCAACTGTTAATGAGACTTTTCAAAATATTCTCTTGAAATATTAAGAAGGTGGTTTTATTTGAATTTTTTTATAGTAAGTAAAATAATTGTAGACAACTTTTCAGCAAAAGAAATATCATCAGCTTGTGGAATAGACTCGGCTGTGTTCATTCATGTGTGATTGAACAAACTGCAACCTCAATCAATATTTATTTATCAAGATATGCATAGTGGAAATATAGAGATGCCTACATAGTGCAACTGAAATAAATTTATAAACTAACTTTATAAATAGTATTGTAGAAAACACATACATACACAGAAACATATATGTAACTTACCTTCAGATGTAGCTTATAGCAGAAGAAGGTCTTGATTATAGGCTATTTTCTATTATTATATATGCACATGCATATGCAATTTATAATGACAATACTACTATGGATATGTTAATTAGCGTAATTTTGGTTACCATTTTCAACCTCTGTGTGTGTGTGTGTGTGTATATCAAATCATCAAGTTGTATACCTTAAATATATACAATTCCTATTTATTGAGGTATCAATTGTACCTCAATATATGAATATACAAATTGTCAGAAGGTCGGTTTTAGCCTAATGCTATGTCACAATGCCTATACATCGTTCAGTTTGCTTCATTTCATCACATGAGCATTTTATCATCTCACATCATCACAAGAAGAAAGATGAACACAGTGCAATAAGATATTTTGAGGGGGGGGAAAAGAGAGGGAGAGAGAGAGACCATATAAGTTTTATTACAGTTGTCATCATTAAAAATAAAATACCCATTTATTTTACTAGCTAATGGGCTTTTTGAGGAATAACAGAGGAATTGTAATTTGGGACACGCAAGCTATGGTGAACCATAGGCAAGTCCAAAGAGACAAAGGGGAGGTTAACTTTTGTTAGATTTTAGGCGGTGTAATCATTGTGTATGTATATATATATATATATATACACTACATCTTTATCCATTCATCAGCTAGTAGACACTTGGGCTGTTGAATCACTATATTGTACACCTGAAACAAATATTAAAGTGTATGCTAACTAAAAAATATCTTTTTAAAAAAGATTTTAGGAAGACACTGGGGAGGGTTCAAATTTGTTGTGATTTCTACTGACTGCAAGCAGTTGTCAATATGTTGTTTGGGGGCAGGAAGGGGTCTTCCTTCTTTTTCTTAAAAGCTGGAGATAAAATTCCTATGTGAAAAATGTCCTTTCTTCTCAAAGTACTTCTTATCTTCCTTCTTCCCGCTGGTTATGTCGGCTGCAGGGACTGGTACCTATGTGAGAGCCCTCTCTTCAGGGCCTCTTGGCTCCATTTTAAATGAGGTTTCCTATACTCATTTTCACACAGTATACTTTATACTTGTCCTATTTTATTATTATTTATTATTGTTAATCTCTTCCTGTGCTTACTTTATAATTAAACTTTATCATAGTTATGTATGTATAGAAAAATCACAGGATATATGGGGTTCAATACAATCTGCAGTTTCAGCATCCACTGGCATCTTAAAATATATTCTCTGCAAAATAAGGGGCACTACTCTAGTTAGAAACAGAGATAGAGACACTAGGTGTGCCCATTATTATTGTAGTATTGCAGCTAACCAGCCTTCTTAGTACTAGGGAAATACACGAACGTATATACACACATACACACATATGAATGTAACAAATCTACAGCTGTATTTCTTTTTTTTTAGATTTTTTTATTATTTTATCTACAGCTGTATTTCTACATCTGTCTCTATGCATTAAAGACCATGAGTTCACAACAGTGTTTCTAATTCCAGTCCACAGCAGCAGAGGATCTTTTGTAGTTGTCTTTCCTTTCTTATTTATAACTTCTTTCTTCAGAGGTAAGAAACTCCTTATTTCCACAGTATACTTGCTTATATGATCAAGCCTTGCTATATGTAGCAAAACTCTCATTGCCATCATTGCCACTCTGTTGCCCTCACCCTCACCTCACCAATCCGTTCTGATCAGAACCTCTCTCAGTCTCCTACATCCCTTGCCAGGCTGCCAATAACACTCTCTTGTATGGATTCTATCTTATGCTACTGCTTCCTCCCTTTATAAAGATGTCTACCTTGTTCAGATTTAATTAATAGCTTTTAGATTAAATTAACACCTTTGGAAAGAAGAAAGGTAGATAGGGAAGAAGGAAGGAAAGAACAAAGAACAGATGGAAGGAATAAATTAATAAAGAATCATAAAACTATGAACTTGTATCCATTTCAAAAATATGTACAGTAAGCTTTTATGCGTTGGATATTTCTTTTATTCTTATTTCTTTTAAATTTAAGTTTGAATACTTATATTTCAAGGTGAGAACAACAAATTATTTGAATGGAAGACATCAATATTATAGGACATATATGTAAAAATGTAAGTAAATATTAAAAATGGGTGTTTTTGAGTTGGTTTTCTCTTCACCAAAATTCTCAGTATAAATTACTGTAATTACAGAAAACATGTTTTTTCTTCTGGAGCAAAAATAATTTAAAAGAAAGTTTAAGGATATATAAAAAGATTGGGAGAAATGCAATGCTTTAATTTTTTGCAGTTTGGCCTTTATAGAAAACCAAGCTAAATTCAATCCCTTTGAACAAAGTAACCACAACAGCATACTCAAGAAACTGTCTACATACTGACGATTATATTTGATCATCTTGATTTTCTTTATAGAAGGTAGTACACAGCATTTTAAACCACTTTCATTTGTTTATCTACTCAAGATAGAGCTATATAGGGCTACTATATTGCACTCCTTCCATGTTAAATGTTATTTTTTCAGGTGTTTTGATTTTTATAAAGATATATATGACATGTTTTGTGGCCCCAGAAGTTTACAATATAGAAAATAAAATAATTGGTATAGGAGGCAGAATACGTTGGGTGGCACAGGCGGTAAGTTTTTGGCGTTCAGAGGCAAGAAAGAGCATCTTTGATTTCAATGATGTGTAGTCTTCCTAGCAAATGTGGAATTGAAGTCTGACCTAAATTGTTGACTTCCTTTTTTAAATAATACCTGTTATAGAAATAAATATATTTTTGGAATGATATAAGTAAAAGTAAAAAGACTCTAAGTTAAAGGACCATTCAAAATTTGTAATACAGTATTTTTCAAATAATTATAGTGTGGTAAAAGCTTCTAATATAATAATTTGCTAAAATAATATTTGGTGAGTTTTCATTTTAAAATTATATTTTTATTCATGTATTATTTAAGAAATCTATTTATACCAATAGACCTGAAATTCTTCTAATGCATTTTTGCTATTTTTTTTTTTTGGTCCAAACTACTTGGCTATACATATACATACTATACATAAACACTCAAGAGACTGATCCCCTGAAATAAATATTGTCTCACTGTGTGGTTCTAGAATGAAAATGAGATTTGGATGAATAATTACTTTTATCTGACCCATGAAAATATACAAGATCATGAACAAATGTTTGTTTTGTATACAAGGCTGGCTTCTTGGATATAGGACCTTAGCAATTGAATAGGGCCCATGCTCAGAAAGGCCTCGTGTTTGGTTTAATATTCTATTGTCTTTTTAATAATTTTGAACAAGGGATCTTGCATTTTTATTATGAACTGGTGCCCACAAATTATGTAGCGGATCCTGCCTGTATCTTTATTAGTTTGGTCTCTAACACTGCATTGTGTAATTGAAATTTGTTGAAAGATTAGGACTTAAATGTTCTCACACACACAGAAAAGGCAAATATGTGAGATAAAGGATGTGTTAATTAACTTGATGGGGGGATCTTTTTACAGTGTACAGTATACGTATATCAAATCATCACATTGTACACTTTAAATATCTTACAATTTTATTTGTCAATTTTACTACAATGGAGCTGAAAAATTTTAATCTCATTATATTGGTTCTTCATTGAATTGATAAAATAATAATATATATAGATTTTAAAACTCCATCATTCTGTCTTTATATTTCATTCTTTTTCTCCCCCTCCAAATCTTACTCTATATATGTATATGTATGAATGTATATCCCATAGTAGATTGCTAGACCATCAGCTTCTGAGGGCCAGGGTGATTGCTCAAAACAGACAATCATCTTCAATAAAATTGAAAATAGACACACTGAAAGAAATGTTAGTGAACTTGTTTTTATTCATGAGTTGATATATATAACATCATTATTTAGGCAGCATATTTCTTGTTAGTTTCAGGCAGCTAATTGTACATCTTAAGAAAATAACTGTTGTCATGAGATTCTCTCAGGCCATTCCTGAGGGGATTAATTTAAGCATTCCAAATAAGTTAAAGTAAAACCATCCCTCTTCAGCACATTTAATCACCTTACCAAAATTGATGATCTTCATGCCTTCATGATCTTTTGAACTTCAGTGATAATAAAAAACCATGGTGTTTACCATATGACCAAAACCTATTCTGACATCTGATTATGATAAATGATACATCAATCTATTTTTTTCTTATGCCCACAGTCAGAATTTTTAAAAGTTAAAATGTTTTCATCTCCTCTAACCCCTTTAGTGTGCTTTAGTTACAGCCATAATGATCTTATCTGACATTAAGATAATTTATACTTAACTCTTTTTCTCTCATTATGGTATAGGTTAATCCTAATTTTTTTAAAGATTTTATTTATTTATTTATTTGACAGAGAGAGCGAGAGAGCACAAGCAGAGGGAGCAGTAGAAGGAGAGGGAGAAGCAGGCTTCCCGCTGAGAAAGGAGCCCGACGCGGGGCTCGATCCCAGGACCGCGGGACCATGACCTGAGCCAAAGGCAGACGCCCAACCATCTGAGCCACCCTAGTCAGAGGCATATGAAATATTTAGTTGCAGGATCATAGCTTACACAAATGTGTGTGTGTGTGTGTGTGTGTGTGTGCAGTAGTTTTGCTGGTAGAAAAGACAAATAAGAGAAATAGAGAACAATTTGATCAGAATAAACAAGAACAGAAGAAAGAATGAAGGAAGGAAGGAGGGAGGGAGAGAAAGACTGACTTTACTGTTGAAGTTGTTAATCCTTATTCTTTCTTTTCTGATTAAAATATCCATTCATATCAAGATGATATTAATTAAATATAAGAAATTATAACATGCATCATCATAGGATAGGGCAATTATTTCTATAGTATTAACATATGAGGCAATACAATCATATGATTGTGTAGGTCCCAGAAATTCATAGAGTCAATCTTATTATTGTTGTCTACATTTTTAAAAAAATAAATAAAATTTAATTTTTGGATGTTTCCATAAGATGTATGATTAGGGTCGCCTGGGTGGCTCAGTCATTAAGCGTCTGCCTTCGGCTCAGGTCATGATCCCAGGGTGCTGGGATCGAGCCCCACATCGGGCTCCCTGCTCAGCGGGAAGCCTGCTTCTCCCTCTGCCACTCCCCTGGCTTGTGTTCCTGCTCTCACTATCTCACTCTCTGTCAAATGAATAAATAAAATCTTTTTAAAAAAGATGTATGATTAAATTCTGACCTTTTTGTTAATAAGCATTCTAATAGGTGGGAAGTAATATCTCATAGTAGTTTTAATTTGCATTTCCCTGATGATTTAGTGATGTTGAGCACCTTTTCATGTGCCTGTTGGCCATTTGTATGTCTTCTCAGGAAAAATATCTATTCTGTTCTTACTGTTTTTTAATTAGATTGCTTGTTATTGAATTATCTCAGTTTTTTTAAATATTTTGGATATTAACCCCTTTTCAGGTATATGATTTGCAAATATTTTCTCCCACTCCATAGGCCTTTTTATTTTGTTGATGGTTCCCTTTGTTGTGCAAAAACTTTTTATTTTGATGTACTCCCACTTGTTTATTTTGTTTTTGTTGCCTTTGCTTTTAGTGTCAAATCCAGAAAATCATTGCCAGGAATGATGTCAAGGAGCTTATTCCCTATGTTTTCTTCTAGGAGTTTTAAGTATTCCAGTCTTACGGTCAAACCTTAAGTCTATTTTGAGTTAATTTTTGTTCATGGTGTAAGATTGTGGACCAGTTTTATTCTTTTGCATGTGGATATCTAGTTTTCTCAATATCTTTATTGAAGAGATTATCCTTTCCTCATTGTATATTCTTTGCTTTTTTGTCATAAATTAATTGACCATATAGGTTTGAGTTTACCTCTGGGCTCTCTATTCTGTTTCATTTATCTCTGCATGTTTTTATGCCAATACCATATATGTTTTTATTACTATAAATTTTTTATGTAGTTTGAAATCAGGAAGTGTGATGTCTCCAGATTTTTTTTTTTCTCAAGATTGCTTTGGCTATTCGGGGTCTTTTGTTGTTCCATACAAACTTTAGGCAATATTTTTCACAGAAGTGAAAATGTTTTTGTTGATGTCTTTAATATTGCTCTATAAAGTAAAAAATGTTGACAGTTATCTTGAAGCCTATTAGTAAAGGAATATTTATTTACACGAATTGAGCTGCTCAACTAGAGTTCTTAGTTACTTCTTTTTCTTTTTATAATTAAGAAAAAGTACTTTTCCTTTCAACCTCATGGCTCTTTTGGTTATATTTGCTCCAAATACAAAAGGTAACTCAATTTCTATTATTATAAAACAATATACAAAATAGGAAGCTTATTATCTCAAACTCAAAACTGGCTCCTAACTCTACATTCCTTGGTTTGATTAAGAATCATCATATTTCTAATCCCTTTGCTTTTATTTTTGAAGTTACATTTTAGCTAAAATGAATTTCTATATTCTATAACATATTCTCTGTTTAAAAAAAGTACTATCAGAAGTATGATAAAAAAAAAACATCTTGTTATGTTCTAAATAAGTGAGCAACAGAGGGAACAACCTTCAGAAAGTCAGAGGATGAAAAATTCCTGAATCCTGGTACTCTCAGGGAAGACTTCAGGAAGAGTTGACACTTGAAATGAAGTAATGTGATTTAAATCAGTGAATAAGTTATCAAGGTTTGTGGGGTTTTGTTTTGGAGGGGAAAGTGGAGATTATGTATTGAGCAGAAAGATTGCCTTTAGGTAAGCAGGCAGATCTCTCCTCGTAAAATATTGAATTTGGAATTATTCTCTGGACATTGGGAACAATTGAATTTTTTTTTGAGCAAGAACTCTACACTATAGAAATTGCAGGTTTCCAAGCATTAATTTATTAGTGTTTTATAGGGTATACTGAAGAGAAGGAAAACTTGAGACAGAAAAGCTTGATAAGATAATGAACAAATCCTGAAGTGATTTGGAAGAAGGGATTTATCAGAGACTTTGGTCATTGGTGGGAAGTTGGGGGAGATGAGAATAAAGTTACAGGAAGAAGTCTCTAAAGTTCTAGAAACTTGTTCCTTGAGAAATCATGCTATGAGTAGTAAAAAATAAAGAACAAAAAGCCTTTGAGATGCTATGCCTTTGACCTGCTCTGTTTGAAAACTTTTTTTAAGCCACACACTGAGCAGCTTCCATAGTATGCTTTATATATTTACAGACTACTGCACACTGTTGTGACAATTCACTTTGAAGTTACTCTCAGTGGTGTATGGCTTGATGAAGGAATGTCCTGTAATCTTTCCGAGCAGGTCTGGGATACGGTAAAGCGAAGAGGAATCATGGGGGATAGGCCTGACCAGGTCTTCAAAAGATCTTTTCTCTCCCTGTTAAAAAGTGTTCATTCTTAGTTGCCACTCTCTTAGAAAAAATTGTGACCCTCAGGGGTTTTATTTGGAACAACATGAATGGTTTTACTTTCAATAGTCACAAGGAAAATGACAGGTTATATTTAATTTTTTTATATATCTTTATTTACATAGACTTCATTGATATCCCTGCTTGCTGTATAATTTAATTTATTTTGGGACATCAGAAAGAATCCATTGAAGTTGCACATGGCAATTGCCTACTTGGGCAGCAAAACATGAAGCACAGAACAGAATAGTAAATAAAATTCAGTTAAAAAAACACAGAGTACTTTAAAAGGCAATTATGGGTACTTTTATAAAAGTATACTTCATTCAAATACAAAAATATTAGTTGAAGAATAAGCAAGTCAGTGTTTGAGAACATGTTGCCCCCCACATTCATAAAAGACTTACAAAATGTGCAATCGATTTAAGTGTCTCAAATTTTCTGATGATGGATACAGAAATGTGTGGATATGGGGTGAATCATATACATTATTTTAAAATATAACTATAGAATTTAGAAATAGAATATGACCTTTTGCTTTCTTAATTCAATATTTTATTTTATTTTTTTTAAATGTGTCTTTTTAAAAAAGATTTATCTATTTATTTTGAGAGAGTGAGAATGAGAGAGAGAGAGAGAGAGAGAGTACATGAGAGCGGGGAGGGTTAGAGGGAGAAGCAGGCCCCTCGCCAAGCAGGGAGCAGGGACTCGATCCCGGGACTCCAGGATCATGACCTGAGCCGAAGGCAATAGTAAGGTTTTCTTTTTTTAAATTTTTTTAAGATTTATTTTTTTAAGTAATCTCTACACCCAAAGTGGGGCTTGAACTCACAACCCCAAGATCAAGAATCACATGCTCCATCGACTGAGCCAGCCAGGCACCCCAATAATGTTTTCTTTTAATGTTAGGTCTGTGGCATAAAGCTTATTAAATAGAACAGACGAATTCAAATTTTGGTTCTACCACATACAGACCATCTCTAAGCCTCAGGTTGCTCATCCAAAGAATGAGGATAATAATAGTAATAAGGAGGTCTATTTAATATAACAGTTAGAGGGGCACCTGGGTGGCTCATTTGGTTAAGTGTCTGCCTTCAGCTCAGGTCATGATCTCAGGGTCCTGGATTGAGCCTGGCATCGGGCTCCTGCTGGGGGGAGCCTGTTTCTTCCTTTCCCTCTGCTGCTCCCCCTGCTTGTGCTCACTTGCTCCCTCTCTCTCTCTTTGTCTCTCTGTGTCAAAAATATATATATATATATATATATATAACAGTTAGAACTTGGATTCTGGATCCTGGATTCCAAATCTGGTATTACACTTTTTACATGTGTGACCATAGGGAAGTCACTTAACCTGTCTGTGCTATAGTTTTCTAAGCTATAAAATGAAAGTAATAATAATAGTACCTATTTCATAGGGTTGTGAAGCTTAATGCCTTAGTATGTGTAAAAAACTCTTAGACGAGGGTTTAACATATAGTAAGTGCTATGTGTATTACTATTATATTGTATCTGCTGCTATTTCTCTGAGAATTATATAAGATAAATAGTATAAAAACCATCAACTGTGCCTGGAATATTCTACATGACTAATAAGTCATTTTAAAAAATAGAAGTGTATCTAATAATTTAATAAAGGGAAATTATTGTCATTACTGATTAACATAAATCATCAATTATTTACTTGAAATGACTTTAATATTTCCATAAACATTCTTCAATTTTGACAATGATTAAAGACTGCTTTTTACTGTTTTCCAAAGAAATTCTAATAAAAAATGAATCTAAAACTAGTGATGTGATAACTTCCTGGCTTATTATAGCCCATCTCTATGGTTATTTTGTGCTTCTACATTCAGTTTTAAAAGAAAACAAGAGTATTTTCCTCTGTAGATCTGATGAAAGTAATTTTCAGATACAAATATCCAAATGAAAACACTTAAATCCTCAATTTTATTTCATCTTTCTTAACCGAGTTACATGTAGTAGTAGTATAAGTAATAATTATTTAAACCAAAATTAATAATAAAAATAAAAGCAATGTAATAACATTCCTCTTAAAAACAAAGAGAATTACCTGTCAGATTTCAATTTAATTCTACACAGCCATGAGGTGACTAATATGTCTTTAAATGTCTTGTTAGTTAATCCAAGGAATGCAAAATAAGTAACACAGCCTAAAAATTTAAGCAGCTTAGAATGAGAAACATATACAAAAAAATATAGGAGATGAGACAATGTAAACTCAGTAACAGTTCAGTGGGGATCATAGAGGAAAATATTCCATACAGTTGAGGATGGGAGGAAAAAAGAAAATAGCCTTGAGACAATATCTGAAGGACTGCTAGGATTTTGACAGATCGAGATAGAAGAGTGATTTTACATTAGTGATTGAAGGCATCTTTGGGTATAACAAACAATCTAATGTGCTTAGATATTAAGGTACACTTTTTGAGCCTGTGGTAGATATTGATGGAAATATAGGTTGAGATTGTTTTTAAGGTCTAATACAAGGATAAAACATTTGTTCTCAAGTTTATAGGTATTTTCATTTTCCTTCTCATTCTTTAAAAGTCTTTAGAACTCTAACTCTGCTCCCCGAAAGCTTTGAAATTATTCCTTCACTCTTTTAAATTAAATTTTTATTTTAATCAAAGTTATATACTTAACATGGTTTAATAAGTCAAATTGTAGCGAAAGGCTTATAATGATAATAGTTCTGTTCTAGCCACTGCCTAACCCCAAGTCCCACTCTACGAAAACAATTATTAACTTCTAGTTTTTGAGACTAGACCTCCTAATTTTAAATAAATATACTTTAGTGCTATTTCTTAATTTAAAAATTTTTTAAAATCTACAGATTTCCCATTGTGAGGTTGAGTATTTAACTCACCAACACATGCTGATAATCTGTCCAAAACACATTCACTCTCCCTTACCCTCTCTCTTTTTCCTTTTCTCTTTCCCTCCCTCTCTCACTCACATGCACACACATGCACACACTTCCTCTCCACTATACTCTCAGTATAATTTATTAAAAGTTTTGTTTAAATAAGTACTCAGTGTTTACATGCCTATGAATATGCAAATATTATTTAAGCTGAACCACATAGTGATCCATGTTGACATTTCTGTCCTTGAATAACTTATTTTTTTAGAATTTGTAAATACTAAAGCATTTGCTTACGTTTCAATTTACTAGCTAGTAATTTTCTTCCAAATCTGAAAGAATTACAAAACATCACCAAATGGTCAACCACATCAAATAATCTATCACTGCATCTATCTACATATCTTTCTATCTACCTATATTCTTTCTTTCTATCTATCTATCTATCTATCTATCTATCTATCTATCTATCTATCTATCATCTATCTATCTATCTATCACCTCTTTGTCTTTAATCTACAATGTCAATGCTCCTGGAGATCCCAGCCTTTCTTTTCTACCTGGATTGATTGGTTTCTAAAAACTATGCACTAATGTGTTAGAAGTTCCCTTCATCATTATTCTGAGAATCTTATATATCCTTCTTCTATGATAAAGTTCCATTTCCTTGATCACTTTACTGCTGTTGTCTTTGCTTTTTCATTCTGTCTTCCCATTAAAAACAACCTTTTATTCCTGTAAAAGAATTTTAGTAGGTTTTTGTGAGGAAGAGTGATTATACTCCTGTTTAAGTGAAAACCTCTCAATTATAACAGATGATCTAATTCACAGAGACAAGAGACGATATTACACTTAAATTTTATCGACTAATCACCTCCATGCCTTAAGTCTTGTTTGTATTGTTACCAAATCATATTTCCATTCAAATTTGAAAGTTGGCTAATTGCCACCCTGATTCCTTGCCTTCCCAGATCTAGATACTACTCTTGTCCTTCCTTCACAGTAATGCTTACTGAAAATTTGTCTACCTTTGCTGGCACTTGTCTCCTGAACTCTCATACCACAGTTCATGGAAGTCAGGTTTTTAGCTCTACTACCTCCCTGAAATGGTTTGTGTTCAGGTTACTCATGGCCCCAAAGGAGACATTTTTAAACATTTTTTTCCCCATCTGTAATATCTTCAATTCATTAAACTTTCCTAGTATCCTTCTTTTAAAGTTTCTCTCCTTGTGTTGCTTCAATGGCACTTTTACATTTTATCTTATGGGCAGCCTACATGGGGGCTGTACATTTTAATCAGAAGTTTATGTAATGTCATTAAGTTAAACAAACAAAAGGATTGTTTAGTTAGTTCATTCTTTTGTTAAAGGGTATTGGACGAAGATAGCTTTATGCATCCATTTCCTCAGTTGAATATGATCAAAGTCCATGGGAAAACTCTGCAGACAATCCTTATTCAGTTTGCTTTCCAAACTCCCCCTTTTATTGATATTTGACTGTAAATGCTCTTCTGATTAATCAGATCTTTCTTCAAATATGTTATTAAAACTTTAGAAATGTTAATAGACTTTATATGAGTGAACCACTTTGTCTGTTTAAAGTGAATTTGGTTATCCCTGTTCTTAGGGATTACAAGATGATGTTAACATTTCATTTTCATAGGGCAATCTTATTTCCTTTATTTTGTAGTTCTTGGTGGGATGCTTCAAATTTATGTCTATGTGCAACCACACTAAATATTTCTCTGGCTAGGTAGAAATTTTTCTTTTGCCACTCTCTTTCTTCTTTCCTCATTCCTTCTTTCCTTCCCTCCCTCCTGAATTCAATGTGCAAGGCCCTATGATAGGAGCTGTTTTTGCATTCTCTTTTGCAGTTCTTGACCAGAATGATAAAAGACAAAACAATGGAAAATAAGGGAATATTGGGAAAAGTGTGTGTACTTGATTTCTATTATCTAAGTTACGAATCTCATTTGTGAGTACCCAACACACTTATAGGTCTTGAAAAAAAGCCCACAAAATATCACCTCTAAGTGA
This sequence comes from Callorhinus ursinus, assembly GCF_003265705.2. Taxonomy (NCBI): domain Eukaryota; kingdom Metazoa; phylum Chordata; class Mammalia; order Carnivora; family Otariidae; genus Callorhinus; species Callorhinus ursinus. The sequence continues at coordinate 14,738,295 of NW_027397071.1, forward strand.
TAGATCTCATATAAAGGCCAGAAATAGCTTGTGCCCTCAGAGTCTTATGAGCTCTGACATTTTGGAGTGAGCTGAATTCTAGCCTCTTACCCTTTGCTGTGTGGAAAAGCTGGTGTTCAGAAAGTTCAAATACACTATTCAAATGAAATGGAATATTCCTAATAAATTACAAAAAAAGAGCCAAATCCTTGGGTGATTCAGTCACCCATTATTTAATCAACCCCAACAACTCCAAACTTTCTATAGCATAGGAAATGTGTTTGTTGTTGATATTTTTGTTTTGTTATAAGTTTTGTTTGCTATTCAATGAAAGACTTATTTTGGATGGTGGGAAAAAAAAAAAAAGAAGAAGAAGAAGAGCAATTGCCTCAATGCTCATTTTTCTCCAAAGCCTAAGTCAGAAAGGACTGACCATAGTCTGTTATCACATTGGCCTTTGGTGGATGAAACTTACGATGGATTTGAGTGCATTTTTCACAGTAATTAGGTTTTAATCCTATTTCTAGAAGACATATGTACATCAAATTAAGAGTGCTCATGACATTTACTTTCATATACTTTCTACATATCTGCATTGAGTTTACTACATATTTGATGAGTTATTTGAAAATTCCCTCACATTTTTCATAACTAAAAATCACTTCTCTCTTCTGTATAATCCTCAGGCATTTTACATCGTCCCCTATATATTTTCCATGTGAGAAGGGGGGCTTGCCTCCTCTAATTATTCTGCTTCTTGGGCAGGAGATTTGTACATTACATTGTTAGTTACTAAATACTAAGTCTGGAACAAGATAGGACACTTCAGATATAGCAGAGGTAAATTATGGCATACAGCACTATTATAAGGTGTGCTACTATTTTTACAGTAACTTTACCCACTCTATAACCACAAATAAGTATTTGTCTAGTATGTGTGTCGTTTTAAGGAAATTGTGCTGCAGCTTGTAATTACTTGCACTGAAATCCATCTGCTCAAACTTGACCTTGCACTGCCTCAAATGCACTTGAGGCAGGGGGAGGAGGGGTATGCTGAGTATGTTTTCTTAGAACTGATTAAAGCCACTGTATTTACTTTGGTCCTTTAATAATAAATTTGCTTTACTGTGGGATCAATGAGTCTAGCTGTGTTTCCTTGAAAACTGAAGTACTTATGATGTGGCAATTTAGAGAGAGAAGAGAGAGAATATGTCAGCAAGCTCTTGGTTCTTGGGTTCTCCTCAGTGATAATTTCATGTGTACAATGACTACTAAGTCTGTATTTCTCTCTCTCTCTCTCTCTCTCACACACACACATACACAGGGCAATTGTAAAGTAGGATTAATTGCCTGAACTGCAAGGAGGACTTTCTCCCTTACACCATTTATTACAAAACCATGTTCATACTAAGATTGTTTCTCTGCTTGGAATGCCCTTACATTTATCCTTATTAATCAAAACCCTCATTGTCTCTCATATTCACATATCATTTATTTTATAAAGTATTCTCTCATGTTCACTAAAAAAGTGGGTATTTCCTGTCTCTTTGCTTCCAAGCATTTTGTTGAGTTTCTTTTATAATATTTGGCACAGTTGGCCCTACACAATGATTACATGTCTCCTTGTCTTTCTTTCCATCTAGGCTGTAAAATCTGTAAACTTCTTTCCATTAAGAATCATGTTTCATATATATATTTGGAATGCACATAGCATTAGCAGGTGTCTGCTAACCAATACTTGGTGCATGTTTATTAACTCACAGCATCAGTGCTGTCATTCCTCTGGAAATATAATCTTGCCTCTCTGCTTATGGAAATTTTCTGTCCTTCAGAAATCAGCTCTTTCTTGTCATCATTTCTGGTGACCCCAACTCTCAGTGATGTCTCTTTTTCCTGATTGGAGAGTTGTCTGGAGGATCAAAGGAGCTGAGATACGAGGAGAATGTCTGACACGGAGTCAGCACTATGTGAGCATTAACTCTATGAGTTTCATTCATGGCCTAATGCACAGATAGATGATGTACTCAGGAGTACCTGGTGGGTAAGTGCTAAAGTGGAATGGGGACTTGGGGCTCCTGGCTCTCCATCAGAGTCTGTCAGAGAGTTCTCTAAGTCACTAAATCTGCCCCAAGGTCCCTGTGATCCTGGGTGCCTGGTTAAAGAAATATGCATAAAGAACATTCTGGAATACAGCCGATTTATTATTCACTAGAGCTTAGTTCTGCTCTTTGAGGAAGAAGTTTGACTTTCTAGCCTAAGTTCTAAATTAAAATTAAATAAGCAAGTTTCTTGATCCTTTACATTGAGCCCTGACCTTATTCCTGTGTGTGTTTTAAAGACGGAGATACATCCTATAAGGATTGAGCTTGCTTGAGGTATCTCTTACTGTAAGTATGGGAAGGACTAAAAGATTATTGTCATTTAATGACTGCCTATTATTTGCCAAGAAAATATGACAAATATGGGGAGCACTGGTGTCCCTATTAATTGATGAAAGAAAAGAAGCTCATAGCATGTAAATGGCTTGCCCAAAGATACTCAGTAAATGTAGCATGACAGAGTGTTAAGTATGCCCAATTCTCGCCTCAAATAACATTGAGTTCAAATTCTAGGTTTATCACTTATTAGTTATGTAATCTTGTTTTAGTTTAGTTACTTAGTTTCCTCATGTGTAAGTGGGATAACATTATCTACCATATGCTGTTAGTGTAATGACTAAGACTTTATAAAATGTTAAAAAATAAATTCATTCAGGAAAAAAATGTTAAAAAATATTAAATGAGAAGTAATATAATTTGATTCCAAATCTATGCTTTAGCCTCTACGAACATGATGCAACATTGATTCAATTCATTCAAAAAATATTTTGAAAGAAGGTAATAGTACTATGGAAAAATAAAGTGTAGTGAAGGTGGACTGAACGTTTCTGGAGGTGCAATTTTAAGTGGATGATCAGAGTCCAGCTTACTAAAAAGATCACAACTGAAAACAAAACAAAGCAAAAAAACTTGAAGAAGATGAAGAGAATGGGGAACTTTCCAATAAATAGAAGCTTTGCACAAATTTCCTAAGGTGGGTTGTTACCTGATATGTTTGGGCAACAGCAAAGAGGCCTCCGTGGTCAGGGGAAGAGTAAAGAGTGGATGTAGTCACGACAATAACGGGTCCTGTAAAACATTGTCATCCTTCATGAAGACTGATTTTTACTGTGCAGAGAAATGAAATTATCTGATGAGTTTTTAAAAGGATACCTCTGGCTACTGCATTGAGAACAGATCATAAGGGAACGAAGGCAGAAGCAGAATGATCAGTTAGAAGGTGACTTCAATAACAATAACACATATGAGAGATGTGGTGGCTCAGACCATGGTGGGAGCAAAAGGGTGGTAAGAAGGGATAATCTGGGGAAAAAAGTGATAATCTGCAGGTGAATCCAATAGGATTTCCTTTCAGATTAGTTGTGGATATGACAGAAAGAGTGGATTTGAAGAGGGCATGAAGAATTTTGGTCTGAACAAATAGAATGATGAGGAGTCAACATGGCAAAGTTGACTTTAGGCAGCTTTTGTTGGGAGTGGGCATTAAAGGAAAGATCAGAAATTCTGTTGTGCACTTGTTGAATCTGAGATGTCGGTAGGAAGGATTAAAAAGTTGCTGGTCTGTATTTTGGCTGTTTTAGCTTACGTACGTGCCAATGCTTTCTCTTCAGCTTAATGTTGCCTTCTTAATTCTAACATTTATTTTCTATTACTAACTACATTTTTAATTTGGTAATAAAGGGGCTTTATGATATATTTATTCTAAATATCTTGTAATGCTGAAAAATTGAAACTCAATAAATACTTTTTCCTGATTGATTGATTTAAAAATTATTTTTTTTTTTTAATTAAAAAAAAAGAAAGATCGTTATATTGAAAAGTAATTGAACAGCAACTATCATCATTCTCTTTTATTTGCAAAATATAGTTCTATAAACAAGAAAATCTGTTTTAGCATAAAATATATATTAATAACAGACTATATAATATATATGTGCAGAAAATTTTTATACATATTTTTCTTTATTAATTCATTCTAGGATGCATATAATTATATTTATTTAATTACATATTTATAATTAAAATTTTTTTCTTTAGATTTATTTATTTATTTATTCATCAGAGAGATAGAGAGAGAGAGAGCACAAGCAGGGGGAGGGGCAGAGGGAGAAGGACAAGCAGGCCCTCCACTGTGCAGGGATCCCAACATGGGGCTCCATCCCAGGACCCTGAGATCATGACCTGAGCTGAAGGCAGATGCTTAACCAACTGAGCCACCCAGGCGCCCCTATAATTAAAATCTTTAATTATAAATATATTTAATATGATATATAAATGTTTAATATAATGTTTAATTATAACTAAATGTTAAATTAATTTAATCATGGTAATATATTTTGCGAGCAAATTATTTCCTTAAGTAAGACAAATAATTTATTAAAAGAAAAACAGTGGTCTATTAAAATAAAAGAACACATCAGCTCCGGGAAAGACAAGAACTAGTCATTTTAGCAAAAAATGTAGACTTTGGTTTTACTTTTTAAAGAAAGTATCAGATGAAGCATACCACATGTGCTGATGATGCCAGTTACTCAAGCATTCATCTTCTTACTCTCGATTCTGGGGTTTCATTCTCTGGAATTCTAATGGAAAAGGCAGGGTACAAATGAAGACATGGCACTCTTTGGAAATACCAAAACTCCAAAGAGGGAATATACTATTACCCCTCCAGTAGTAATTTGTGGGTTTATGAAAGAACACATGTCAAAGAAGGACTTGCTTATGGATTTGAAGGATATTGCAATATAAAATAAATGTAATGACGTAGTTTAGCAAATGCACATGTCCACAAAACTATGACATGTACTTAGATGAGAAAAGATTGAGAAAAATTTCTACAGATAGTCACCTTTAAAAATGGGCAGATATGTATCTTTGCTTCCCATAAAAGATAAGATTTAGTTTTCCAGGAAGCTCTTATTTTTCCTCCCTCCTCTTCTCTTCTCAATTTGTTTTTAAGATAAGGAGTTCCATTTTTGCATATTGCTTTTATAGAGCAACTGTCATGCTTTCTTATTGTAGGACAAGAGTCTCTGCCTAATTTGTTTAAGGCCAAAAGGAATTTGTTGTCTCATATACTGAACGTGTAGGAGACTTGAATTAAAGGTTCAAACAAGGGGTGCCTGGGTGGCTCAGTTGGTTAAGCCTCGGACTCGGTTTCAGCTCAGGTCATGATCTCAGGGTTGTGGGATCCAGCCCTGCATTGGGTTCTGCACTGTGGGATTCTCTTTCCCTCTGCCCCTCCCCCTGCTTGTGAGCTCACTTTCTCTCTCAAATAAATAAATAAAATCTTTAAAAAAAAAAAAGGTTCAAAGGACGTCATCAGGAACCAGGCTCTCTCCATTTTTGGCATTGCCTTTTGCTGGCTTGCCTTCATTTTCACCAATCACACCATGCTAACCACTGGGAAGCCAGTGGAAAAAGCACTTGTTTCTTTCCCAACTGTTATAGCAAAATCTCATTCTGTAAAATTGCCTCCAACTGGGTCATGTGTGCCCCTGAATTAATCACTGGATCTAGGAAAAATCATTGTTTTCACTGGAAGACTGATGGCTCATTCTGTAGCTGGAGGAGGCATCAACTGAGGATAAAGGAGCACTGGTTTGTCAAAGAAAAATGTATATGCAGTTAACAGGTAAGTAGTGAATGGTGAATGGGCAGAACAACAGATGCCCAGTTGAAGAATATTTATGTGTTTAAAATGGAACACAAAATTCCTTCTTACGAAATTTCAACAAATTTACTCCTCTTTTTGGTTTTCTGATGTATTGTGTATCACTATTCTCCCAGACCCAAAACCTCAGAATAGTTTTTACATATCCCTCTTCTTTGGCTAAGTCATCAAGATCTGTGAATTTATCTTTCATAATGTCTTTTGCACCTGCACTTTTTTTTCCGTTTTCACTGCCACCATTCAAATTTGGGCTATTATTAATTTTTGCCTAGATAGTTGCTCTAGCCTCCTAATTGATCTTCCAGCCTTCAGTTTCCCAATATTTTACTGATATACATCAAATTTTATTTCATTTTGTTTCTCACTTATGGTTTTATGGTTGCTCAAAATTTTTATTTTGTTCCTCAGTGGGTGTAACATAAAGAGCACTGATCTTCCTACAACATTTATCTAGCATCCAGGAATTTTGTCTTAACTATTTTTTGCTTATTAGTTGTTAGCCTTATTTGTGAGCAAAAGTTGTCCAAAATTGGGATGCCCGGGGGGCACAGTCAGTTAGAGGACTGACTCTTGATTTCGGCTCAGGTCATGATTTCAGGGTCATGAGATCAGAGCCCCACTGGAGACCCACCTTAAGCCCCATCTTGAGCCCCACCTCAGCTCCATGCTCAGCAGGGAGTTTCCTTCTCTCTCTCTGCCCCTCACCCCACTCACGGCTCTCTATCTCTCTAAAATAAATAAATCTTTTAAAAAAAGTTATCCAAAATTGATTTGAATTCAGTGCAAACTCTTTAAGTTTCCCCACAGCTCTAAAATTTAATCAGCAAATGAACATTATCCTATTGCAATTTTAGAGACACAGTATATTTTTTTCTTAAGAAAAAAATGATATGGTACAGAAATTATTTTAGAAAAATTAGTCTGACTGGGAGTTAGCTGAGTGAAACACTGGAGACAGAAAGACCCATTCAGGTTTACTGCTATAATATAAGCATGATGTGTTAAAGTCTGGAATAAAGGGAGTAGAGCTTGGAAATAAAAAGGAAGACATATTGAAAGGGAGAAATTTATATTTTACCTCCCAGTTTAATGGTTAAGACTGTGTTATCACCTTTCTCTCAGCATTGAATAACAACCAATATAGCCAGGTCAGAGAAAATCTTCAGTAAAGCCTATGAATGTGGTTGAACAAAATTGTATGTGGGAGAAGTTTTAGCCTGAGTAATTAGGAGAAGTATAGAAAGAATCCAAAACATTTATTTCCTCTCTTCTTTTTTCCTCTCTCCTTCTTTCTTTCCTTCCTCCTTCCCTCCTAACCTTTCCCCCCTCCTTCCCATCCTCCCTCCCTCACGTCCTTCCTCCTTCCCTTCCTCCCTCCCTTCCTTCCTCCCTCCCTCCCTCTAATCCTCCCTCCTATCCTCCCTCCCTTCCTCCCTCCCTTCCTCCCTCCCTTCCTCCCTCC